>NC_140594.1:313128888-313728888 GCF_964204655.1 Triturus cristatus | reverse complement strand
ATAATGGCTTTTCACTCCAAGAGAGCAAATACATTGTTTCTAAAAGTGGCAGCTATATTGGAACAATAGACTATGTGCAATACCATTGCAAGATGGCGCCTGCTACTCTTTTATTTTTTAGATTGCATGATATTTAAATTGCATGATAGGCCCACCAAGTTTAATTGGCATTTCAAAAAAACAAGAGCGACCCATACATCCATGAGAACTGGGCATTTATCTATAGCTTGCAACAAGTGTTTACATGAGTCACTTCGAAAACAATCTCATTTTATCACAAATTCTTATTCTTTGTTGGTTTAGTCAGGGAAAGAAAAAGCAAATCAGTAAGGCAGAATATATCTGCTGCAAATTAATTATAACAACACAAATAATAAATATTTTCTAATGAAGGTAAGTAGCCCACTGGATGTATTACTTTATACTCCATTCAGCCGAACTAAGTGATACATTTATTCATTCATTCATTCATTCAATATAACAAATATTATTTTAATTATGACGCAATGAATTAAGGGAGTGGTGTTTTTAGAAAAGATTGATATATGAACCCCAAGTGAAGTGACTAAAGGAAAGACCGTAGTACCAAAGCACGCCCAACAACAGTCAAAAAGAACAGTTTCAAGCCTTCACATTACTTCATATTCACATGATTACTCATTCTAAAATTTAAGACAAAAGCCATATGGTTGTAGACCGTAGTGTGTATTAAAATCAGGAAAAACATCCAATACATGTTTCGTCACGCAGTGACTTCTTCAAGGCTAGATTGACGTTTGAGTGGTCATAAGTTATGAGAGATTTGTGAATCAAGACGCATCGCTGAGGATTCAGAAGGTTCAGTAGATTCCTCATTCTAAGTGTTATAAATACAGCAAATTGTCCAAAATGGTCTTCCTTTTATTTTAAGTCAGTGGCCCCCGTCCTGTTGCTGGCCACAAAAATCTGGAATGTAGTGAAGGGCTCTTCCCTACCGGGACACCGAGACCATGTAGATGACAGTTCACGCTAAACATATGCAGGAGACTTATCATGGCTCTCTATGCTTGGACTAATCGGGAGTGATCTACATCACAGACGACATATCCTACATGACCACTCCACCGTGAATCTAGCCTTGAAGAAGTCACTGTGTGATGAAACAAGTGTTCGCTGTTTTTCCTTGTTTTAAAAGACGATACGGTCAACAACCATCTGGCTTTTGTCTTCAATTTTAGAATGAGTAATCATGTGAATATGAAGTAATGTGAAGACTTCAAACTTTTCTTTTTGACTGTTGTTGGGAGTGCTTTGGTACGACGGTCTTTCATGTACGCAAAGAGGTACTTGTACCAATGTGTTTAATGCATCCATGATAGTAGGATGCATTTGTACCATTATACCACTGATTAGATGCATCTTGATATTTTCTTACAACTGTTGCACATGACATAAGATGTGCGGTCGACTAAACCACTACTACCTGTTCTAATTAAGTCACTATAACCAAACATATAATTTTGTATGTGACATTACGGTGACTTAAAATCATCAGAAAAGGGTTATTGGTATGTACAAGGATGTCAGAGTATTTTATTTTTTATTCCACAAAAGATCAACCAGACTGTTCTCTGTTGCTTTCTTTATTAAACTATCCTTAGGTGTGGTCGACAACGTTTCGACCTTACTTGAAATGAGAGGGTCTCTGGAATACTTGGGACTATAAAGTGCGCCATATTAGAACTATTTTAAAAGATTAGTATCCTTTGAATTGATGAGAAAAGACTGAGGGTTACTGTGGTCAAATTGCTATGCTTACCTAATTGGGAGCTGTGCTTCTGTTAATGTGCACAGAGCAAGTTCTATTGACGTCTACAGAATAATGTGTAGATAATCCTCCTTTATGACCAGGCCTGGAAATTACCTAAGGGGAAGGAGGACAGAATTAAAGTAAAGTTAATTACTTACAGTGAGTGGACTGTTACTGTATTGTTCAGGGTGACTTCCTTGTTACAGCAACTCACCATACAGTTAATGTCTTCCCAACGTGAACCGTTCTGGTCACGTGAGGGTATGCAGTAAAATCCCCATAATCAGGCTGGAGCTATCAGTGGATCGTTATGCCTAAAAAAGAGAGCAAGTGAGCATGGTTGCAAAACTTGCCCATGTAGAAATATTAGACTATCAGCATAGTGGTGCGTGGATTACTCTCACTGAATGACTCCCCATCGGTATTAATTTGCCTATCGGCTGGCTCGAAGGAATATGCAAAGCATTGGAGCGATATGCTCAGTTGCACTCCACATTCCAGTAGCAATGACTTGCGGGTTTCTGAGTCAAGCTACCTATATTACTGACGTAAGGGCTTAGCACGCATCACGGTCAAGTGATCGCGTCCAAATGTGATATGGCGCCGCTAGAACAGTAACCTGCTGGGTTCCTCTGTGGCAGTGGTGCGCAGGTGCATCATCACTAGCTCCGCGTACACCGGACTTTTTTAAAAAGGTTGTTTCAATACAATTAAAACTGGCATTTATGCATTTGTTACGGCTGCAGTATCACTGCTGGTCAATGTTTTGGATCACCATATTGTGTCGATTCAGTAACTTAATTAGTTTTGTCATTATTAGTCTAGTTTAGTTGTGAGCCTGACTTCTTTTTTTTCTTTCTATTCTTTTAATATATCTTCCAAAGGCCTCTTGTGTTTGTGTCTGCTTTATTGTGGATGAATAAGTGCTTAAATTCAAGAATCAGTCAGGGGTAGATACATGGTTGTATGAGGGCAAGGACAAGAGGCAAAGTGAATGTAAGTTGACTTGAGTGCCCAAACTCATCAGTGATTGAAGAGGCACTTTGTTATAAGGCCGCTAAGTTTCCATTGCCAGTTGTTGGATTTAAGATTAGCTGGGCTGTTAAAAATGTGCATAGAAGGATTATTTGTGCTAAATGTTAGTGTTTCAGTTTTTTCATGTTGAGGCAAAGGAAGTTATTGTCCTTCTAATTGTTTGTGGCTGACGGACATGGACCGGTCGGTAAAATGTCAGGAGTGCTTTATTTGAGGTCAATTAGGTTAGGATTTGAGTATCTTCAGCGTACAGTTATAATCTTAGGCCGAATGAGGCGATTAGATCCACTAAAGGGTGCATTTAAGATTTGACCAGTAGAATTTGAGCTGCTGGTGAGGCCCTCCAGCATCATTTTTGGGGATCAAAGTAGGAGAGAGAAAAACACAAAATGGGGAAAGAAAGAGGGAGAGAAATATGGAAAAATAGTGAAGCGGGAAAGTAGGGATGAAAAGCAACCGGCATGAAAGAGATGAAGGGGCAAGGAATGTCTGCTGGCGAATTGATGAGGCATGAGGTGGGATCAAGGCTATGCGGGCGTGGTATTTGGCATCCTGACCATTGATCGTGCCGGCTGACGGCTTCTGAGCAAAACTTTGGGCCGCGGCACCAATTCTTTCACAAATCAAGCAGTGACATAGGAGAGAGTACCCCTGGCTGACTTTGAGATTTGACATTAAATAACAGAGTTTGACACATTATTTTTTAGATAACATTTTCAAAACCATGCAAGAGATTTCCCACAAATATCGTAATCGGTGTTCAGTCTACCAAATAGCTTGTGATCGATAGTGGCAATGTCGGTGGTTAAAACCTTAATGATTAAGAACCTTTATAAGTGAATAATAGTCTTATACTTGTAAAAGTTAACTGTGCCTGAAGACTTTAGGTATTGTGCACCATTAATATAATACCTGCATCTGAACATCTTCTACATAACATCCCCATGATGCTGGCCATTGCTGTTATCTGTGATTCAGTTCTTTAAGAGGACACTTTTGGCATTCATTGATCACAAAGTAGTATTTGGTTTCTGGACTTACAAGGACAGTGCTTGATAGGAGGAACGGTCTAGCCTCCCCCGTCTTGCTTAGTACCCAGTAACTGGCTGGACAACGGCTCATCTGGGTATGTCACTTGTCAGGCTTTCTAATTGGAAGTCAGTGATGGAGTTTGAGAAGATTCTCTTTGCTTGAGACGACTTGTATATTGAATGGCTACATTCTTGATTACATGGGGAGGGCAAACCTGATTAATATGTGTTGGCATGATGCAGATTCCTTTTACTCTGGTGTCCACGATGGTAATTCATTGGCAATTTTGTGGACTTCTCTTCTAAGCAGTCTCATTCAAAAGAATGCCGACTTGAAACCTTCCCCATTCTGGAGACCCATTCTTATAAATCTGCAAAGGTTTCTGGCACCTTTGCAAACTATTAATGGTGTCCAAAGAATGGCAATATGGCTCAGTAACAGGGTTGAGCTCAACCATAGTATACATGATTAGGAAGATGACTTTGAATGCTATTGGTCATCCTTTTTCAAAAAGCTTTGAATAATTTATTTGGTTAAGTGGACACCTGAGCTTTAGCATGATTATACACGGTCATGCGTGGTATGATTACTTCCTAAGCTGACCCACCTGTTGCAGCAAATGCAAGGAGGAGGAGCAGGTCATGTAAAATGTGGCTTGTAAGTGGAGGGTCACTTGAGACTTAAGTCCATTGCTCTTCTCTTTGAGGAGGCTTGATCTAAATCTGTTCAGAGGAGCAGCAGAACACCCGTCGTCGACTGGTGTTAGTTTCTCTTTTTATATTGGCTGCCATAGCTGACTAGTGAGTTAAAATGAGCCTAATCGGCATACAGTATTGTATTGTAGCATTTATGTAGTGCACCCTTTTGAGGGGCCAAAATACATTATAAGATGGGTAGAAAGCTACACTGTTGAATAGTACATGGTTGTCATAGTGCTGTGCGAGAAGCGTTTTGGTGTCACTCTTCTCTTCACTTTCGTTGCACTGCCTGGCAGTGTGATGGAGAATGCGGTGTGAAAGATGGGCATCGAAAATATAATTGTAATCAGCTGTTAGTTATAATTTTCTCTGCAAGTTCAGTGCAATGTCTTCTTGTTTTGTATGCTTTCAGTTACTGACTGCAGCCATTGGGCCAACCACACTAAAGTTTTGAGCCTCGGATGAGATCAGGCAGTTGAAGCAAGACCGGGGAAAAAGGCAGAAGAAAGAAGCAGAGGTGTACTTAGAGTGGTCTACGGGTACAGAGGTAGTCCAGTTGTGAGGTGTTAGAGTACTGAACAAAATTGTCAGCCATATAACACCTGTTCCCTCCAGATGGGCAGCGAATGCTATTTATAACATAACTTGTATTTGTAAAGCGGACCTTCACCCAGAAGGGTATCTTGGCTCTGAATAACAGATGTTTATTGTTACCAAACTCATTGGTACTAATTTTATGGACCTCAGAAGGATGAACGGCTGAGTGGACCGACCGGGGTTTGAATCTGTGACCATGAGGTCAAACATAGGCCCCTACAGTGGACACATTAGTCCACTAAGCCACAGCCCCATAGTATACTTATGTCTGTATATGACGAAAATGGACCATTTGGAGAAGGTCCAGTAATTCATATGGCGACATATGCAGCTTGTCGAATGCTTTCAAATTAATAAAATGCTGCTAAATTGGGAACAATCAAAGTTACTGACATAAACAGTAACCACGTAGCTTTTTGCCCGAGTTGTCATTGGCCTTTACATAGTGCTGGGATATGTTGCTAACATTTTACTACAATTTTTAAAAGCTGTGGTAGTAGCCCCATATCGTGGCTATGATGACAGTGGCAGAAGGATATTTCTAGGAGGATATGAGGCCTGAATGAAACATACCCATAGGAAATATAAATATATTAACTTGGTGATCAGGCTTGTCAATAGGCCTGCATGTTCCCATCCCATAAGGGTGAAAGAGGTGGTGTTTATAGGGGATTTATTTAAGTTGCTTGGGTTTGAGTGAATGCTAGGGAACTCTAGGCTTTCCTGTATATTTAAATGGGAGCTGGGATGGGGATGCCACGGGCTTAATGGTGAGATGGGTATGGTGTGATATGTTGTTTGGTTGGGGTTCGGTTAGTGCGTTGTTGTACACTGTAGCTCTGTGGAACCCTTGAATATTCAATTTCTGGAACTTGTTTAATTTAAGGAATTTGCTTTACTCATTTTGGATTAGAAATATATATATTTTAGGAGATCCTGAAGTTGTCTCTACTGTTTTTTGTTTTCTGCCTTTACGAACTTTAGTTTTTGTACAGTTCTTTCCTGTTTCACATTCAATACTGTTTAAGAAAAATACATCCTTGTTGCGACATCTGCTGGCCGTCTGTTTGGAGAGGTCAAGAATTGGACAAGCAGATCTGAGGCTCTGCTCTATTCAGTATTCTATTACAAAATGAGTTAGCTGCATTTGAAATGGATCGGTGCCTATGTGGAATTGGAGATTCCTAGCCCCCCCAAAAAGTGCTCTCTACTCGCACATTATGGCACAGCGCAAAGAAGTTCTACGCTGCTTCTTGTAAAGAGGTGGGGCTTATGTACTCCTTAAGGAACTCTAAAATCTCCCTAAGCCACTACAGCCAATTGTCTAGACTGGTGATGCTGCTTTGTTACCGACGGGTCAGGGGTGCAAAGTTCATAGCGCATAGTTTAGATGCGGCGGTGGCTGTGGTTTTGTTTCTACGTCTACGTACTGATTGGCATTTCAGGCTGCACTGTACCCATTGGCATTTCAGGCTGCACTGTACCCATTGGCAGGCTGCTTTTCATAAAGGACTGAATCTCATGGCTCGCTCGAGTTGCCAGGCTGTTTCTCGCATAGCTCTGTGTATATATTTAGCAGGCTTGCTGAGAAGAGTGGGAACCTGGAACTGCTTTGTGTAAATAATGAGCTCAGGGCTTTCCCAGGGGACTGCACAGAGGAATGCCAGCTCTCCTGGAGGCGGAGACAGGCTTTCTTTCTTTCTATCAGCAGCTGCAGGAGACTGGATACCTCCGCAGAAAAGGAAACCAGCGCCGGTTTCGTCGGGTTAAAGAGCCCCTTTAGCAGTGAACAGTGTCTTAGAGACCTGCGCAACTGCTCCCTTCACATCAAGCTGACGTGCGATCCCCAGTGCCGTCCTTCCTGTGACCTGGCATTGTCGCATACTTCTTCGCTAATGCCTGCTTCGCTACCATAACATTGGACACAAAAGCTATGTGCTGCCATTGAGGTGGGTTAGGGTAGATGTATAGATGGGTATGTAATACAGGTCTATATCACTTTTGCGGGTTCTGGTGACCTAATCCACGCGGCTGAAGGCAGAGTGGTTTGTCACGAGAACAACTCCATGGCAATAGAGAATCATATTGCACTTTACTCCTTACGTATTTTTACGCAACAAGATTAACTAGTTTTAGTAAGACTTGAATGCCATCAGTTTAGTATTCATTGTTTTCCGGACACTGCAGATATTTGGGGACGATATGTACTTGAAAAGCGTTTTTTGCCACAATGTGAATTGTAAGTCAGACATTGAATGTGTAGCTCATTGTAAGGAAATTAAAACGTGCATTCTAAAATATGCTCTTCTTTTGTTGGACATGCATAAAGATAGTAAAGTGCAACCTTTTCTGACGGGGATCTGCGTTTACAAGGTTTTGTCTTCACACTGGGAGAAATGGTTGGTAAATGCTTGCATCAAAGATGGGCCAGCGAGAGTGATCTTGTTAGATGTGCTGATTAATGCTTTAAGAGCAATGCGGCCATTGTTAAAGCGGCTTGTTTTACCCTCCCTGAAAGAAAAACTGCTATGTCAAATATCAATTAAACATTATTATTTATAAGAACAAAGGCCTGACGGTGGAACCTTCTCAGAAAAGCACCTAATCGAGTCTAATATTCTTCTTAATAATACCCCATCTATTACTTATGGGAGTAGTGTGCACTCTGAAACGTACCCACCATCACAATACTAGTTCCCAATGGAACTTTGAAATAATTGAAAACAAAGCACAGGTGCACCACTCAATAAGCAACATTTGTCAAGAAACGTATACGTAAAACAAAATTGAATATATCCAAAAAATTTTTAAGAAGGATTCCAGCATGAGTATTTTGTATTTCTTTATCTCTTTTATGATTTCATTTTTCTTTTTTCAGTGAAGACATGCGAAGTTTTAGCAAGTGAAACAGCCGACGCGTTTCGTCCCTTTGTGGGACTTCTTCAGGGCTGTTAAATATAAACAATACAATATATAAATATATAAAAACATGACTTACAACAGAAATGCAAGTATATAAAACATAACAATACGCAAATTAAAACACCGTGTTTTAATTTTCGTATTGTTATGTTTTATGTACTTGCATTTCTGTTGTAAGTCATGTTTTTATATATTTATATATTGTATTGTTTATATTTAACAGCCCTGAAGAAGTCCCACAAAGGGACGAAACGCGTCGGCTGTTTCACTTGCTAAAACTTCGCATGTCTTTACTGAAAAAAGAAAAATGAAATCATAAAAGAGATAAAGAAATACAAAATACTCATGTTGGAATCCTTCTTAAAAATTTTTTGGGGATATATTCAATTTTGTTTTACGTATGTTTCTTGACAAATGTTGCTTATTGAGTGGTGCACCTGTGCTTTGTTTTCAATTAAACATTATTTGTTTAGATAGGTTAAATGTCCTGCAAATTAGTTCAGCACCTCTTGTGAAATACTAACTTTGATACTACTGGCAATCATTTATTCAGAAACCTTATACTATAATTTGCATCTACGCCATGCACTGCTTATGACCTCACATATTACATCGCTCATGCCATGGTAAATGACATAGATTTAAAAAAAAATTTAAAAAAAAAAATTCAAATGTAAAGCTGTTATTACTTTAAAGCACAACTGACTTAATGAACGCCAATTTAACATCTCACTATTTCTATTCTAAAGTAATTATACAGAAGAAAACATCTCAGAAAGCTTAATGTTGGTACTGGCCCTTTCTGCAGGGTCACCCCAAACGTTTTGCCTTTTTGTCTCCACGTTTTGCTGAATTATTTTTTGTTGACTTTAGGGCTCTGTGTGCTTTACCACTAACCAGTGCTAAAGTGCCTGTGCGCTCTCCTTTAAGCATGGTTTAATTGGCTTATACCCATTCGATATGTTTAATTTACTTGTAAGTCCCTTGTGGAGTGGTATATACCAAATACACCGAGCCTGTATATTAGCTGCGATCAGTGGGCCTGCAGCACTTATTGTGCTACCCACTTAAGCAGCACCTTAAAACATGTCCCAGGCCTGCCACTGCAGCCTGAGTGCAATTTTAAACTGTCATATTATTTTAGCATTTAAACCTTGTTACCAAGTAAGGAAGTTTATCCCCCCCTTTTTTTTTTTACATATGTCAGCCCTAGGTAGTTCATAGGGCAGGATGTTGTATAACTAAAAGATTCGACATGTACTCTTAGATTTTTCGTTTACTGGTAGTGAAAACTCTCAAATTTGATTTTTGTTACTGTGAGACCTACCCATTGGGTAGGATAACATTGGAGATTCCTTATTACATTTAATAAGGTGTAATTCTGAATTGGCAGCATGTAGCTATGTCATGTTTGTTACCTATTAAATTGTAATGATAAACCCGCTTTAATGCTAAAGTCAGATTTTTCATTACAATTTTGTAAATGCCACTTTCAGAAAGTTATCTCAGTCAACAGTTGTACAGATTAATGTCTTTGTATGTTGGGCCCCAAGAGGTAGCTCAACCTTGAACAAATCCAAACATAAATGACACAAAAAAATGAATATATTAAAACAGATTTTTTCAGACACTGGTATATCTGCTTTTCTCAAAGTTGCATACTTTGTGTTGGGTCATATGACTTGGTGTAGCAGACGGACTTTGTGAATTATTCCCAGAGAGTCACATAATAGAGGGATTTGGTGTCTCAATGGGCCACCTGTTGGCAGGATGGGGGAGGGCAAGGGTGTAGCTGAGCACAGCCCCACTTAGAACTGAATAGCTTTTTCCTGCCTTCACACAAAAGGCATAACAACCCTGCATTCTCACTGCAGCCAGCTTGGAGCAAGGGCAGGGGTGTCCGGAAATTCCATGCACTTGAAAGAACCTTTCCAGATGCTTCTCCCTCATTCCAGAAGAAGGGCACCAGGGTTTAAAAATAGGACTTTCAGACCATACTTCAGTTCACTACAGGACCTGTGGGAGGAGTCTGAGCACTGTCTGCTGCTGTGACCTGCTTTTCACTCTGTTAAACTGATGCTGTTCCTGGAAAGACTGCGTTGCTGCCTGGAGCCTGCTTTAAACTCTTAGAGGCCAGTCTTGTTCTGCCCGAAATCTTCACATACCCCCAGGGCTACCACAGTGACCTCAATGGCTGTCTAGAGCACACGAACATAAGACTCACACCATCTTAACCCCACACCTGGACCCAGCCTAAGCCTCACCCTGCTGGAGATTTTCGACTTCCATTTCGATGACTAAGTCCAAACGTAGAAATCTTCACCGCTTCTTTGACCCAAGGCCATTTGATGACGACACTCCCATCTTGGACACCTGCAGCCTTGTCCCGCTGAACTTTACCTTCTCAGACACTTTTTCTCAGAATTTCTCCTAAGCCTGAATTTGAACACTGACCGGGTCCCATCCACTTTGGGTATCCAAACCGTGCTCCTTTGCAGTCAGCCTTAACTTTCTACTTTGGCCTCACTTCGCACGACTAGGTGTTCGTTGTTGGCTCTTTGATGTTTTAGGTGCTAGTGTATACTAAAAAGGTAAAACAATTCATATCTCTGGTTTTACTGATTGGACTTTTGTCAGTTTGGTGATGAATAATTTATTACATGTTACTCTAGTTTTCTAAATTGGTTTGGGATATTTCTTGTGTGGTGTTTTCGCTTGATAGCTGTTTGTGTGGTGCATAAATACTTTACACATTGCCTCCGAGTTAAGCCTGACTTCTTTTTGTGCCAAGCTACCATGTGTTGAGCACAGGTTAATTTGGTGCTTTTTTGTGGTTCACCCTACAAGTGATTATGGCAATTTCTTGACCAGGGCTTACACCCCAGTCAACCAACAATCTAATTTCTTACAATTAGGAATAGGAATTTTTGTACCACACTGCACAAATCAAATACTCGCATCATACTTTGCGTTCAGTACCCTTTCTAAAGAAATAGCCAAATATGCAGATGGACTGAGTATAATATGCTATTTATTACCATAGTTTAGGGAGGGTTGAGTATTTACTGCAAGAGATTTGTGACCCTTCCCCAACTAACAGTGGTAATAAGTAGCATATTACACTGTACATCGGTGTGTGTGTGTGTGTGTGTATGTGTATATATATATATATATATATATATATATATATATATATATATATATACACATATATATATATATACACATATATATATATACATATACATATTGTGGTTTTTTTTTCATGGATCCATGTGAAATAAATTTCATGACAGCACCCACATTCTATGCCAATATTTTCATTTTTGTCTTCGAAAAAAATGTGTGAATTTTGCACATTATGTGCCAAAAGTGACATGCAATTAAGGGCTTAGACACTGCAGCGCCAGAATCCCGTAAAACCACTAGCCCTCACCGTTCTTTTATAAATATTTTTTTCATGAAAGGTAAACAAAACCTTACATTTAAATCCGATCATATTGTTAGTTGTACTTTGAAAACAATATTTTTGTTGCAAGTACATCAAAATATGCATGTAATATAAGTGCCTAATGGATGATGTGCCAAATGGTCTATTACCATCTTGGGGTTCTGGTGACATTTACAAGCAACTCAGCCTTATGCCATGTGTTTTTTTCAGTCTCGGCTAGCGAAGGCTGCGTTTGCGCAGTCTCACTGGCGAGATTTTATGTTTTCCAGTAGTGGGGCTTGAACCCGCCCCTCTTCTCCATTGGCTGGCCTCTTAAATGCAGGTCAGCCATTGGAGAAGAGCTTTGTCAATTCAAGCCCCGTCTTTTTCGGATTCAGGGGTGTGTTTTTTCGCTTCTTTCTCTTTTTTAAGCCCCGTCCCTTTTACACTGGTGGGCGTGTTTTTAAAAAAAAAAAAATTTTACAGGGACGTTCTCGTGTTTATTCGTGTCTCTTGCTGGGATGTACAGAGCGATTTCCGAACATCTAAGGTAAGCTATCTTTGTTTATTTACATTTCTTGTTCTTCCAAGGTGCTAATACGGTCACGTGCCTGAATTTACATTAATCACCCCAGGTTATAGTGATCACCCCAGATTACACATCTGCCCCAAATTTGCCACGCTCTCTCGACCAGGACGTAGCTGTGTTCGGTTACTAACCCGACGCGTAGACTTTGCACCCTCGTCTCACTCACCGTCAGCCCGGTGCCGAGCACTATCACGTCATACTCCTCATTCATGGCTGTCGAGTATGAAGGCGCAGGTCTTCCGGTGTTATTTTTGGTCTTGGCTTGCTCCTGTGTGTCTCTGACTGTCGCGGTTCCCGCGGCGGTGGGAGAAAGAAAATGGAGCTCGGAATAGGGCAGGGGAGAAGGAAACGCGGAGTTGGTCGTGAGTGCTCTCACGGCTTCCATACAGAAAGGCACTGTCTGCGGACTGCAATGAGACAGATGGGTGGGGCACCATGAACATTGACGAGCGACTAGCAAGAGCAACCCTTTCGTGGAAATAAGCGAAAGACACATTGACTAGTCTATACAGCACATGTTCCCTCTAACTTCTCAACGATTCCATTACCAACCCCCGCGTGGGAGTGAAATGTGGTGACTCTCCCTTGATCAGTGTTGGTCAGAAGTTAGAATAGTTAATTAATCCGTCCTTTATTATCTGTTTGGCGTAAAGCGCTTAAACGCCTAGTCACGGGTGGTAAGCATTATATAAATGCTAATTTAAAAAAAATCCAAGGGACCGTATTTCTGCGCAATTGACTAGTGTATAAGAACTGCACTCTGTTTTTCGAGACGGCGGAATGGGTAGGTAAAGCACGGTTGCATTCAGTCCTCCGGGGGCACTAGAGAGCGAATACAGCCGTACAGTGGCAACCCACGCTGGCCTTTACTTCGCGAGAGGTGGAATGTAGCTGATATCTTTTGTGGAGCAAAATCACGTCTAAACGTTCGGATATCCTGTAATGGAACCAACGGTGTGGTGACCATTTTGGTTGTGTATACGGTCTTAACATTGGCAAAACGTAGCCTTCGTTTTGGAATTTTTTTAGACGATAAACATGAGCCTGACACCTTGGACGGAGCATTTTACTCAGTCATCGAAGTGAGTGCCTGGGATAGATCCTTTTTTGGGCGAGGGTAGTGCAAGGCTCCGTTATGTCACGGGATTATGTGTCGCTGGCCTCTTTTTTGGACCCTATTTTTATTTGCCCAAAATAAACATTTCTGCTAATTCGACTTACACGTTAGAATACTGATAGCGGTCATCTTGGATTGGAGCATTTTTATGGTTAAAGCTGTACTTGCGCCCATTTTCTTTTAATTGTAAAATTTTCTCAATTAGTCTGACATCTCTTTCCATGCTGTCAGTATCGCGTAGAGGTTGATGGACAATATCTCCAGCGGAGAATGACCACACACCGCGTGCTTGCTTCCCTGATGGCCAGACTCAGCAACGTGAGGTCTTACCAATGTGCTTTGCTGTTAGCTGCTTTTGCTGCTCTGCCCTATGGCAAACGAAAAGGACAGGAATGCACTATATCAGATACGACGCATTCCTGTCCTTTTCCCCTGCGCTGGCGCATGATGGGCTGCCGTGTGCCAACACAGGCACCTTTGTACCATGGTGCAAGGGTGCCTGCGTTGAGGGGATGATTTTTTTTGTGCAGGAAGGAAACCTTCCTGCACCAAAAGAATCAGAAGAGGCTTTTTCATTTTTCTAGAAAAAGGAACAAACATTGGCATAGACAATAGGTCTCACCTTTGGGACCTTATAAGTTTTGAGTTATGGAGCACAATATCCTTGGTGCAACAACATCAAGTGTTGCATGGCTAAACACTTATGCGGTCCCAAAGGCGAGACCTATTGGCTATGCCAATGCTTGTTCATTTATTCCGACTCACTTGATGGCTGTATTGAACTAAATTACACAGTTACACGTTCAATATATATTTTTATTCCAGAGGGCACCCAAGAGTGCCCTGTGTTTCTTTTGCCACTAATGCTGCCAAGCACTGCAAGGCAAGTGACTGTTATGATTCGAAGTAACTAGTTAAAAGTTTCTCACTAGACAGTGGTAAGGTGTTTCGGTATCACAGAGACCGTTATCTTCCAATACTGTTACCTTGTAATGCCATGATGTTTGTCACTCGACTGATGAAATTAACAGAAGTTATTCTGAAGGAGATTTTGTTTCCTACATGTTAGTGATATATTTAATCGCTCGCCCAGGTTTCTTCAAAAAATGTGATTGAATGTTTAACCGCAAATTGCATTTCTTACTACATTTTATTATTTCTTGTAGCGTGTAGAGTTGAAATACGAATATGAACATACACGAGCCCCAAGTGGGACCATGACACACCCCAGAGTGTTGAAAAAGGCCTTTTTCATTGCAAAACTCCCAAATCAACACAAGGATTGTTTGAGCTCCGAGTAGGGGAACTTGGTGTCATGGGTGGCCTGACCCTATGCCCAGTGGCTTCATCCTTTGCCCAGCTTGCCCAGGGGGCTTTTTGACGACTGTGTATTAAAAGCCAGCCTTTTGCCTTTGCCAGTTCTTCTTTTTGTCTTGGTTCGCTCCTTATCGTAGTAGAGAACCACAAATGGGTTGCTGAATTTGCTCTTAAAACCTATTTGCCATATAATAAATGGCACCCATAATTAGTTTGGCTAATTTATATGAACGCAGTGAATAAATAGCTTTTCAAGGTGACCACTGTAACTTCAAGACAATAATGGTATACTACAGGCATTTCAGCAGAGCACTTGAAGTTGTGATTGAGAATTACTTGACACTTCCTTATGGTAACATAAAACTATTGTGCATGTTCATGTTTTGTGGCTCACCTCCTTTGATCAGGAGAGCTTAGATAACCCATCCTCTTTGTCTTCATCGGTTTTGTCAGATGTGGATTGGAGGTGTCTGTGCAGTGGGGAGTAGTTTTCTTGTGGTATAGCCCTCTGTTCTATATTCCAGTTGACCTGTCAGTTCAATGTCCATTGGCTCATGTATTTGATGGTTGTCTTGCTTTTTACAGCCTGTGAGTGGCTCCATTGCAGAAGTGGTCCTTGATGGATTTAGAGTTTCTGAATAGCTGTTAAGGTTTGGCCTTCACAGGACAGTCACAGTGGCCAAGTCCATGTATTCCTCTGTCTCTTCACACCATCGTGCTCAGTTTGGTCCCTCTGGTCTCTTAATGGCTTCCTAGACTTACTTATTTGACTTCTCATATGGAGACTGCACAAGCATGTCCAAAGTTGTTTAAGGATTAAGCTGTATAGGGGACACTTATGTTGAACATCTAAAACGCCTTTACGCATCCTCTGGTGCTGATGGGGCATATTATTTATTGGGGTGCCCTTGAAACTGATTCAGAGTGTTATTTGGGCTTCCCTTTCACATTTGTACCAGTCTAGTGCATCTGTAATTTTGTTGTGAATGGAAAGTGTATTCTTTCTAGTCCAGTTTTTAAGACCACGTATATGCCAACTTTGTTCCTTACCTTCTTGGGAAATGTCCAATATCAGATCAGAGTTTCTGCTGTAGGGCAAGCCTGAGTTGACTGGCATAAGTTGCCATGGTTTGAGTTGTTACTTTTGCTTGTTCCCCTCCCAGAGAGCTCCCATCCTAGTAGTATTCCAGTTTTATTAGTTCAAATGTTTAAACGGATGACCTCCTTCATTTCCTATTTTTGAGGTTTGAGGATTTGTGTTATACGGTTCCCACAAAAAAAGGTAGGACTACATATTAGGATAGCAGCACTTCTGAATGTAGGGACGAAGTCCTTCAACGCCATCCGAGACTTTCGGACTAATTCCTAGCTAGCTTACAGTGCCTCACCCGAACCCCTAACCTTCCTGGGGTGGCAAGTAATTTTGGCAACCTCGAACATGACACTCTGATCCTTAAGGGAATCGTGGAAACAGATCTTACCCCTTTTTAGGTCTCGCCTGACCCAGCGCATGCGCTGGTCTGGCGAGACTTTTTGAGAGGGCTCCAAAAAGTGCTACCAGGCCAGCCTAGAGCTACAGTGCATGTGCACGGGCGCGCGCTTGACCGCGATTACTTTCACTTTCCTGGCCGCAGGGCCGCTTTGATGTGCGATCTCGATCACTTTCGCGGCGGCTTGACATAGCCAATAGGTCTCGCTTTTGGGACCTTTATAAGTATTTAGTTATGCAACTGTTGCATGGCTAAACACTTATAAGGTCCCAAAGGCGAGACCTATTGGCTATGCCAATGCTTGTTTTGTTTAGTTATGTATCCCCATGTTTTTTTTTTTTATTGAGATAAGAGGTTACATGGCATCAGCAGAGCTTAACAAGAAAGTGAGTTTCCTTAGAACAGGCAAACAGCAGCCCAGTGCATTTTATAGATCAATTTTCCGCACGTTTATACAGCTATGAAATCAGTAATGTGTGCCAGCAATTTGAGACCTGTAGCTCCAAATTGAAGACCTGAAAGGAGGAAAGAGAGGGGGAAAAGGGGAGAAGAAAAGACATGAGCGAAAGGGTGAGAAGGGGAAAGAGGAGGGAGGAGAGGGATGCTAGCGTCTCAGTGGAGGCGGCACTGCGCCTTAGGTGCTGGTTGTTTAGTTAGTGCACAGGTTGTGAAAGTCCGGTTCAATGCATTCACAGTGTTGTGAGGCGGGTTGACCGGGGCCAGTGGGTGAGCGCCGAGATAACCATGCAGTGGTTCGCTATGTTGAGAATGCATGAGCATGAGCTCCCTATAGTTAGTCAGCTGGCCTTGGCAGAATGTTGCCTCACCTAGCCAGTCAGTCAGGTGGGGGTAGTGCCTCCTGCCCCAGCACATGGCTATCCATCTTTTGGCAAGTAGCAGGAGCCGAGCCACCAGCCTCTGGCGAGGGGCTGGGACATATCGCACATAGCCTAAGAGCGCTGTTAAAGGGGGGCTGATATCTGTGGTGACAGGACCTTTAACTGCAGCTCTCCTTAAAGTGGTGCTGTTTGGGTTCATTTCATGAAGTGGGGAAACTGCAGGTAGAAGTTTGCATCAGAAGAAAGTTATTTACCTCTGGTAGTGACCCTTCTGTTGGACACTCAATCCATTTGCTGATTTCTCGCTGACTTGCCATCCTGCCCACTCTGAGGAGTCATTACTGTGCTGACAATAAGGTGCCAAGATGACTTTATGTACTGCTTTTCTTATAAATAAATTAAGCTTGACATCAGAGCCCTAGGCAGCACCATATATGGCTGTGACTTTTCAGCCAGGGAGGTGTTAGAGACTATTTGGACTGAGAAATCTGCAGAGTGACATCTTTAACAAAGTTTAATTTTTATCAAAGTTTGGTGTGATTCCTGAACAAGAAATTATGAGATTAGAATTGAGTGTGGGAAGTTAAGGACTAACTGAAATTACTGAGAAAGGGAGTGTTAGAAGTACAAAACTGACTGGTAGGCAAAATCAGTGAGTGAGTTTTTAAGTACGTGGGAGATGTGCATCAGCAATTGGGCTAAGAGGAAACAGCTGGAGACAGAGCAGCATTTGTGGCGTTGCAGCAGATAGAAAAGTAGTAAAGAGTTTAGATGGCCTTGTTAACTGTGTCATGTATGTGTATCTACATCTCTATATCTCGCGCTTATTCAAATCTATTCGTTTGTGGTAGGCACTACATTAATAGGCGTCCTCGTTATTATCTCTCTTTTTCGGCCAGTCAGCTATCCTCTTACACATCTTGTCCTTTAAAAAGAAAAAAAAAATGTAGTCCCTTTTTTGATTGCATGAATCTCATGTGTATAAATGAAATGACTTGTGGATACACGAAGAAAAGCATTGCATTATACATGTAGCTTTCGTCAGTGAGTTACAGCTGTAGCATGCCGCATTTATTTAAAATAGAATGTTATAAGGTTCTGAAATGTAAATACTGTTGCCCCATTGCCTGTTTGGGGATCCTCGTACCAATCGATCTGTTTTGTGTGTTCAGTAGAAGGGCACGCGCACGCTGCCTAGCTTTCATCTGTGGATTGGTTCAAGGCCTCGCTGGCTTTCTAGCATCTGCGGGAGTGCAGTGGAAAGAGCCTGAAGATGAGGGAATTCCTGGCACCATAGAAAGTACACAGTGTACTCAGCTGCAAATCTTGCAGCGTTAGCACGTTTGGCAGTTTGGTGTAAAAACATGATGATGTAAACTGGCTGGCTCTGGAGGTAATTTGGCTTTACTTTGTGGCACAGGATGCGTGTTGTAGATATTCATTTATATTGCACGCACCAGGTCCAGGACTAGGACAAGCTCCTTGGCCCCATCATCTCAACCTGGCGTTCCTCTGATTTCCTTTTCTTCCCATTAATGTTTCTTACCCATTCTTATTTGACATCTCCTTGGGTGTGCTGCACTTTGATACCTCTCCAAGAGTACGGCAACTCATGCCAAGTTAGAGCGTCTTTTTCTAGGACACAACTGGCTTTGTTTCCTGGAGTGCTTTTGTAAAACATTGAAGATGGAAACGTATTTCACGGCTCCTTTGCCAACATGGAGTGCTGGAGGTCTCAATGGATACCTTCCATAGGTGTCACTTTTTTTTCTTTTACGTCTGCACAACTGCTTGTTTTGATTTTGGTTTTTAGGACTTGCCTACGCAGCGTGCATGTGGTGCATAGGAGGACCTTTAGCCGTCGGGCAGCTCTTTTCCAAAGCACATACTCGTGCTTGTGGCGGCATATGCCTTGCGGGAGTGCGCAGCGGCGCGCCACAAGCACGAGTATGTGCTTTGAAAAAGAGCACACTGCGTGCGCACACATACATGCACGCACCGCATGGCTTTTAAATATCAGCCTTGTATCCGCATTGCTTTAAAATATCAGCACCACTCCCAGGCAAGAAATATCAGCATTAGTAAATGTGCTTTAACGCATCCGCATTGCTTACAAATATCAGCCTTAGTTATTCACTTGTGCACGGGTCTCTCTCTTATTTTTTATTACCCATTCACGCACGCAACGCCATTAACTCTGTAGTTTGCGCACTCTGTCACTTTTTTGTTTGTTTGTATTCACCCACAGGGAAAGGTGTAGCATTAGCTGTGTGCTTCGAAATGTAAGCATTCGTTATTCACTCGTGCACACATTTTCTTTTATTGGGACGAGCACGTGTGGCGTGCACGGATTTATAATTTTTTTTTAATTAGCCATTCACGCACGCAACACTCCCGGGCAAGAAATCTCGCATTAGTGAATGTGCTTTAACATTTCCGCATTGCTTACAAATATTAGCCTTATATTGCACCTTTCCCATCCCACCGACCACCTCTCTGAGTTGCTGCTCCCCATTCCCCCACCCCTCCCAGCCAGCCTTCATTGCACACAGCCCCTTCGTCTGTCTTTTCATTGTTTCTGCCCCCATCATAGTTGTGGGCTACTGTGCAACATCGGTCGTCTATTTTAATTTTAGTAGACTCAAGAGACTGCAAAATGCTTGGCATCTTGAAAGTAGACTAGCGTGGACACCAGTGCCTATTTGATGTGGCATGGGAGTTCTTCGTATGTTTGTGCGGCTTATTCACACCCTAATTTTGCTATATTTGTTTTAGCCCCATTAGATAATAGTTTGCTTTTCCTCCACTTAAGTTGCATCTCAAAGCTGGATTCTGAAGTCACACGTTGTGCACTTCGATGTTTCATTGGTCTACTGGTTTAACTGGTATTTTCATTGTGCCTGTATTACTCCCTTACGTCCCCCATAGTAAACATGCTCATGAGTCCTGCCCGCCTACGCCGTGGCCCTCACCTTATTAATGCCTAGTCCCTACCCCTTACATACATTATTTCATAGACTCTCCCCCACACAAATTTAAAATATGTTCTTGTACTCAAGCCACGTGCTCAATTTTGTTAGTCACCCAATTCACTGTATTGCATTGTTTATCATTTTATCTGGATACAAGTGCTGTGAGAAATATTGCAAGTGAGCCAAACGGTTCGAGTGTGGTCAGAGGGATCATCTTGAGGGCAAAGTCCTATAAACATAATGTATGCTTCTATTTTTTTCTCGCTCCAAATCACAATGTTGAATTTATTAACAAGCGTGCACCACATTGCTTTTAAATAACAGCCTTAGTTATTCACTTGTGCACGGGTCTCTTTTAAAAAAAAAAAAAAATGTATTTGCCATTCACGCACGTAATGCCATTAACTCTGTAGTTCGCGCACTCTGGCAATTTTGTTTGGGTTTGTATTCTCCCACAGGGAAAGGTAACATTAGCTGTGTGCTTCTAAATTTAAGCATTAGTTATTCACTCGTGCAAGCATTTTCTTTTACTGGGACAAGCACGCGTGTGGCGTGCACGGCTCTCTCCTTTTTTTCTTTTTTTAATTAGCCGTTGGCATAGCCAATAGGTCTAGCCTTTGGGACCTTATAAGTATTTAGTTATACAGCACAATATCATTGGTACAACAGCATCAACTGTTGCATGGTTAAACACTTATAAGGTCCCAAAGGCGAGACCTATTGGTTATGCCAATGTTTGTTTTGGATTGTGGCCGAGTCGCTCTTGCTTGGTTATGGACAGCCCACTCGGTTGCTTTGCAAGCACTCTAGAACCTCCTAAAGTCATACAGTCTGTCCCGAGGAAGTGCGGCGCTGATCAGTTAAAGCACATAAGCATCGGGAGTCACCACAAGACAGGCAGGTTTTCATTACAGTTATATTGGGAGTCAATGCTTCGCAAGAGACAGTGCAAGTAAGTGTATGTAGTATACATTTGTGTGTATATATAGATGTGTGTGTATATATAGATGTGTGCATGTGTATGTGTGTGTGTGTGTGTGTGTGTATATATATATATATACGTGTGTGTGTGTGTGTGTGTGTGTGTGTGTGTGTGTGTGTGTGTGTGTGTGTGTGTGTGTGTGTGTGTGTGTGTGTGTGTGTGTGTGTGTGTGTGTGTGTGTGTGTAAATGTAAATATAATCACTGAAATAAGGTTACAGGGACGTTCTAGTTAGGCGGACATTTTACCCAAACAAAACCATAGAAATTCAGCAGTTATAGCTATACTTATGATTCATGGCTTAAAGCTACTTAACTGCATGAGTTAGTTTCTTCATATAATTATAACTGCTGAAATGTAATAGTTTATTGTGGGTAAAATGGCAACCTCACTATAACATCCATTTAAACTTTGTTTTCAGTGAATTTCTGTTTTTTTTCACATGCAGTAATTTATAATTACCGTATGTTAATATAACCACTGCCGCGCACGGCCTAAGGCTGTGCGCAGTGGGAGTTGACAGTAGAGCCTGGGCATCCTCCCAGCATCCACCCCACGCCACACACTGTCAAAGGACGTGCATGGTGGAGGTTTGGTGTGAGAGTGGATGGATAATCCCCCCTCCCTCCCCCCCTTGGGTTTTGGATTGTGGATCCCCCGTAGAGTTACACTATGGGCTGCACTGTGGCTGAAAACATTACAAAAGTTGGGAAACTTTTTGCCCACATGTGGTCCCTCAGAGACCCCCCTCCATGTGTCTTATAGGGTCAGGATACCTCTACCCTTATACCTTTTTATATTATTTTTCATTTTTGTTCTCCACCTCCCCTTCCCCTGAAACTTTCCAAACAGCAGCTAAATTAGCTTCGATACTAGTTTTACAATATGTGTGAAGAGTCGGCAAACAGCACCAAAGTTATTAGAAAAATTAAAAACCCTTCTTGTATCTGAAAGTTTGTCCTAACTATAACTACCTAATGGCTATTGCCACTGGGTTGTATGTGCATGAATGTGTGTATGTGTATATATATATATATATATGTGTGTGTGTTTTTTCCATTCCACAACTGCTGCCTGCCGCCGTGCTCCTTATCTAATGGTGTCTGCTTTCTCAACGGAGTCAGCAACCTCCGTAATGCACTTTTCTGGCTATAGGGTATTTGCGCTACAAATCCGCCAACAGAGTGGGTGCTGCTCAAATTTCTTTTTATTTTAAAGTGCTAATGTGCCCTCATTGACGTGTTTCAGCTGCCACGCCGCCCTGCTCACAAACAAAGGTGTTATATTGTGTATTTACATTTAAAGACACATCACTTCCTTTGTTAATGAAAAGTAACAGACTCTACCCGTTCTCTTTACTGTATACTGCCAATATGCACACATCTTGTATCTTGCATAAGATAAATAATGTGTATATTTATAAAATGTATTCAATTTAACAACAAATGTGTTGCAACATAAAAATCAAAAATTCATTTTTCTGTTGCTAAAAATTATTTTGCTATAAATACCAAAAACATGATTCAGGAAGTGCAACTTAAAAAACCGAGTGATTGGTGCAATCTGTAGTATTGAGGAACTGTACTGTAATTGCAAATGTCTGCTTCCGAAGTTAAAGAAAGGGAAGAAGCAGCATTGAAAATATTCGAGGACAGTGGGAAAGGAGGAAGCCATGCCCAAATGAACATGAATAGCCGAGTACGAAACAGAGACATATTGACCAAATGAAGGAAATTGGGAAAATTAAGAAAAAATCAACTTTCCAAATGGTGGGAAGAAAAATCTTTGAAATGCTATTTGGATGTAGGATGTGTTCCTAGAGGGCTAAGCATCTTAGTTGCCCCAACTTATGAGAATCCAGACCCAGAAATGCTTCGGGAATGGGAAGCAAATATCGACGAATCCTCACAGCGTATGCTGAATGTATTAATCAAATATGCTGGTAAGGATAGACAAAGTGAAACTGGCGTTTTTGAGGGACGAGATCAAACAGGCTTCCCTGGAGGCTGCTAAGCTGCTATGGAGGTCCTCTGTGGCACGAGTGTATGGATGGGGAGACAAAATTGGGAAGCTCCTGCATCGTTTGCCCACCTACCCTGTGGGCAATCGTATTATCCCTGAGGTGATTGACTCACATGGGGAGCTTCAACGGACCCCCGTGGCGGTGGCGCACTGCTTCGCTTCATACTACGCTACTCTCTACTCTGTCCAGCCTCCAGACCTCACACCCCCGGAACTCCTCCAGCGTGAACGGTTCCCCCCCTTCCGAGGCTCAGTGACTCTGAGGCAGAGGATCTGGATCTTCTGATCACCCCGGAAGATATTAACGACGCTATCTCCTGCATGGCCGCGGGTAAGACACCGGGACCAGATGGACTCCCGCAGGAGTTTTATGCATCCTATCGAGATACGCTGGTTCCTCACCTAGAGGTGTACCATGAAGCGGCTGACCGCGGCTCCTTCCGTCCTGAGACTGACCTGGTCACCATTGTAGTGATTCCTAAGTCTCAGCCTCCCTCGGCCCACTGTTCTGATTATCGCCCCATCTCCCTCATTAATTCAGATCTCAAAATATTTGCCTCAGTCCTGGCTAAATGCATACGTCCCTATCTGGACAAGCTAGTCCACCCAGACCAATGTGGATTCATGCCCTCCCGGGGTACTAGGCACTGCCTCAGACATCTCCACCTGGCTCTTGCGAATCGGCAACAACTGACCCCCTATCTCTTTGCTCCCTGCGGACTTTGAGAAAGCATTTGATTCAGTTTACTGGCGAAATCTGGAGACAGTGTTGTCGAAGATGGGCTTTGGGACCCCCTGTCGTAACTTGGTCAGGACACTATTGTAAGCTGCGAGCCCAGGTGATGGTCATTGGCGCCCTTTCTCGCCCCTTCCCCATCGGAAGCGGCACGAGACCGGGTTGCCCCCTTTCGCCCCTCATTTTCGCGTTAGCGATGGAGTCCTTCGCTTCTCTTATTCGCACTGACCCGCTTCTCACGGGATGGCAGTGGCCTGGGCTGGTGGAGGACAAGATTGCTCTTTACGCTGACGACGTTCTGATATTTTTGTCAGATCCAGCTCGATCTGGCCTCGGTTTTTCCGAGCCCTGCACTTCTTTGAACGAGTCTCGGCCTCCGACTGAATTCGGCTAATTCGGTCCTGGTCCCCCTCCCATCTATTGAGAGAGTGCTTTGATTGGCAGTTGTCGATTCCTCTTCGGTGGCAGTTGTTCAAGTATGTGGGGATTTGGGTGGCCCTCCTTCCCGACCTTGCCTGGTCTCTCAACATCACTCCTTTGGTGAAACGGGTTCGTGCTGACCTCCTTAAATGGCAAGCGCTGCCACTAAACCCTATGGGCAGAATACCCTTTTAAAAATGATGGTTCTGCAACGATTTCTTTATACACTTCAGAACACACCCCTCTCCTTGTCATGGTTCTGTGTGATGGACGGTCTGGCCACCAAATTCTAATGGGGAGGTCGGCGACCAAGGCTGGCCCTCATCCATTGCAGGATACTGCCCTTTGACGGTGGTCTGGAAATGACAAACCTATATTTATATTATTTTGCAACTCTGCTCCTTACCATACATGACTGGTTTAATGGCGGCTGGTCAGACTCGGCATACCTCCATGAGCTACAAATCTTGGGTTTCTCCAACATTCAGGGGATGCTTTACGGGACCGCTATATTCCACATTCTGCCTGAGGTCACGCGCGGGGTGCTTCTGGCCTGGCGGGCCTCCCTGCGCCACACCCACTGATTGGGCACATTAACCCGATATACCCCACTGTGGTGCGGAACGTGGCTCAGGGACGTTGCTGCTCTCTGGCTTCAGAGCCTGAGATCTCATTGGGATTTCACAGCTCGGGGATGTCTGGGGTGGGAGCCACATACGAGATTTCCCGGATCTACAAGCTCGGTTATCCCTCCACGCCTCCCAGTTTGATCACTACCTACAGCTGCGCCACGCCCTCCACACTCACATCTCAGAAGGGACTTCCTTACCCGAGTATAGTCCACTTGAAGCCCAGGTCATGACTGGCAATTTGGGGAAAGGGGGGATTTATCCCATTTATCGCTCCCTTACAAATAACACCCCCTACTCCTTATCCCATCTCCGGGGCAAATGGGAGGGCTGGCTTGGATCCCTGGACGATGCTGATTGGAGGGATGCGCTGATGGCTCCCAAAACGGTCACAGCCTCAGCACGGCTCCGATTAGTTGAAATATACTATCTACATGCTGCCTACCTCACGCCATTGCGTCTTCATCGCGCTGGGCTCCGCCCTGATGCTTCCTGTCCCCGCTGCGGAT
This sequence comes from Triturus cristatus, assembly GCF_964204655.1. Lineage (NCBI taxonomy): Eukaryota > Metazoa > Chordata > Amphibia > Caudata > Salamandridae > Triturus > Triturus cristatus. Next base: position 313,703,764 of record NC_140594.1, on the reverse strand, counting down.
GCCCCCAGGCCAACCTTTATCACATGGTATGGTTCTGTTCCACAATCATGCGCTATTGGGAGTTAGTGACAGGGGAACTTACAGAGGTCCTGGGTTGGGAGATCCCCCTGAGCCCGATGAACATACTCCTGGGTATTACCGAGGGATTGGATGGAACCAGAGCCGAGAAGCTTTGTTTAAATATGGCTCTGATGGTGGCTAAGAGGGATATCGCAGCTAACTGGCTGGACCCGATTGCTCCCACAATGGCATGCTGGCACAGAGGGGTGGATTGGTGTGCCTCGCAGGAGCGACCAATGATTTCGTCCGAGGCTGTCCCAAAAAGTTTCAAAGGGTATGGGGAAAATGGGTTGGGGTGGTAGAAGACTGAACATTCCAGATGATCACTTATAGACTTGGGTGAAGCCATTGTTGCTTGCTGCTCATCTGTTGAACTTCACATGGTGGGGTATTCATTTCTTGTCAATGTTTTGCACTGATCAATGTACTAAGAGCTGGTATTGTTTTTTTTATGCGGTTTTCTATCAAATCAATAAAACTTTATTATCAAAAAAAAGGATAGACATACTCCTAGAAGAGATTGACAAATTATTGGAAGTTATCAATAGAGATCCTGATCAAAAGAAAGTGGATAAGTTCATGGTGGAGAAGGACAGATTGAAACAACTGGAAGAAACAATCAAACTAGGAAGGCCCATAAATTTAGAAGGGACAGAATTGACTATGAACGGGTACATATTTATACCTTTACTCAAAAATGTAATAACATTTGAAGACAAAAATTAACATGATCTGGGAAACAGAATCCAGAGAGAATATAATCAGAGCTCCTCAGTGAAGTAAGCTCAGAGACAGATACGAATGCGGAAGGAGCAGCAGGAGGATCATTGGGAGATGTTCCATCTGTAATCAAGCTTGGGTTTTTACACCAAGACAGGCGATTCAACTCGTGTCCAATGGATTGCGAACCCCATCAAAAACCATCAAGAGGTTGAGGAAGAGGAGAAAAAGGCGATCTGGTTTTGGAAGAGAGAAACAAAGGGGAGTGGTAAGTAGAGAAGTGAACTAACACTATTATAAATTTAACAGATATACACTTAACTTTAAATGAATAAAGGATTCTCTCCCTAGGATTGTCATTCTGTCCGGAACAAAGCATGAACTATGCCCAGACAAGAATAGATCTGTTTAAGTTCATAAGATCGATGAAACAGTCTTTTCTAGTGCAACCAAAACACGGAAAAGAACATAAATACAAAACATCATTAAGTGCTACAGGTGGCTGATGTACAACTTATGAAGGAACTACAAGAATTAAAAAAATGAGAACATTGGCATCCAAGACTCAGTAACAGAATTGGATATTGTCCTACATCATGGACTGGATGTACACAGTGATGCCTTGACGGAATACCAACCATGGTCTAAATTTACACCTATTACTCCGAAGGACTCCAATATATTTAACGATTTGGTTACTCAAGAGGTGAAATATCTATACATCTACACTGAAAAGAACATGAGGCACAAAAAAGAGCAATATGAAAAAATATGACGCATTAATGGAAAAAGTATGCAATTAAACAAGTTGCTTTATCAAGAACTCTGATAAAGGAGGGAATTTGGTCCTTTGGCCTATAAATAAATGATGACACAATCAATTGAACAACACTCTGCTGTTTAGGGGTCACACATGACCCTTTGAGATTGGTCAAAATACAATGCAATGATGAATTGGGGTAATCAAGGCTTAAGTAATGAGGAGTACCAGTTTTTGTGTGTAGATAAACCTAAAATTCCCGTGCTTTATTTAATACCAAAAGTAGATAAAGAGAGAACTAATTCTCCAGGGCGCCCCATAATTTCAGCGTTGGGGAGTGCATTTGAAAATACCTCCAGATATGTAGACCATTTCCTGAGAGATTTTGTGATCCATTTACCCTCGTATCTTAAAGATACAGAACATTTATTTAAGAAAGTCTTTGACATCCCATGGGAAGAAGACTATGTGCTTATGACCATACATGTGACAACATTAGACATAAGTATTCAACATGGGGATGGCTTAAAGGCAGTGGAACATTTTAAGCGGTCTAGACCTCTAAAGCTGTAGATACACACTAAAATGATCCTTACTATGGTTAAGAGATGCCTAGAAAACATCTTTTTGTTTACCGAGTTGTTTCACCAAGTTAGAGGAACTGCTATGCGCACTTGCTTCGCCTCCAGCTACGCTAATTTGCATATGGGCTGGTGGGAGGAGCAGGTGCTACAGGCAGAATACCAACTGGAATGGTCAGTGTGATTTTATGGTATCGCTTTATAGATTACATTTTTGTTATTTGGGGGAGATTAATTGTGAGTGCCTAACAATTTGTGGAAAAGATGTCAATGATTTGAATTTGCAATTTACCAGCACAGCGAGTGATGTGAATGTTGATTTTCTCGATCTAACAGTTTGTTGAGAATGGCAGGCTGCAGACAAAACTGTTCAGGAAACCCATGGCAGGCAATCCCCTCTTGCATGCCACAAGCTTTCACCCACGGAATCTTTTGAAAAGTATATCCTATGGTGAAAGCTTGAGAATAAAAAGGAATTGTAGCAATGAACAGGAGGAGGAAAAAGCATTGAGAGAAATGACTTGTACATTTCAAGAAATAATATTGAGGAAAGAAGGAGTAGGGCAAAGGCAAAACCCAGAGAACAATTAGTCTTTCAGAGAATGAAAAAGAATCCAACAAATTGAGCAAGTTCAGATTTATTACAACTTTTTATAAACCGGAAGGTGCATTAAGAAAGATTCTACAAAAATACTGACACTTCATAAAAAATGACCCAATAATTGGTAAAGAAGTACCGCGAAGGCCTGGCTTAACGTTCAAAAATCAATGAGGGATTCTTTAAGTAGACCCACTAATACATGGTTGGGAAATTTGAAAGGGTTCAGAAAGTGCAGTAAATGGAAAGCCTGTAGGTTTGGGAACAACGTAAAGCATTATCAAAGGCCCCTAACAAAACACAGGAAGCAAATAAGAGGTCCATTTAATTGGAAACAAATCCTGCAATTTATGTACTACGCTGCCCATGTAAACTAATGTATGTAGGCAGCTCGGTACCTCCTGTACATATATGAATTTTGGAACATATAAGGGCAATTAATCATAAAGACAAGACCTACCCAGTTGCACGCCATTTCGAAGAGAAGCATGGAAGTAACATCAAAGGGCTGGAATATTTTGTAATTGATTCTATACCCAAAAGCATACTAGAAGGAAACAGGGAAAGGAATCTTAGTCAGAGTCCAGCTATATCTTTGAAATAAATACCAAGACACCATGGGGCTTAAATTGTGAAGAAGACCTCCACACGCATTTATAGAATTTTAGAAGTTATGAGGTACCGGGAAATGTTTTAAATATATATTTATAGCATGTTGCACTTGGTGTACATCACCTACTGTAAGGGGAAAGGAAAGATGGGAAAAAGCTATAATAAACTTCCTGTTGAGATAAAATGAATATTTCTTGTATGAGAAATATAGTTCTTACAAGAAATATAGTAAGAGGGTTTTCAATATCGGAGAATTATGAAATACTGAACGCACAAATTGGAAAATGTCCACTTGGGATTACTGAAAAGACAACGATTAATGTCTATTAAGTATTATATATAACTGTATAACAGTAGGAGACTGAAATATTATGGAATCATAATGGTGATATGCATTGAATGAAATGGAAGCCTTAAGTAATCACTCGTGTTTCATAATTGCCCACTTGGGCAGAATCACATTACTGGTATTTTTATTAACAAGTTGAATCGCCTGTCTTGGTGTAAAAAACCAAGCTCGTCGATTACGGATGGAACATCTCCCAATGATCCTCCTGTTGCTCTTTCCACATCCGTTTCTGCCTCTGAGCTTATGTCAATGAGGGGCTCGGATTGTATTCTCTCTTGATTCTGTTTACCGGCTCCTGTTAATTTTTGTCTTCAAATGTTACTTTTTTCCGCAAAGGTCGAAATTTGTCCCCGTTCATAGTCTATTCTGTCCCTTCTTAATTTATGGGCCTTCCTAGTTTGGGCGGTTTCTTCCAGTTGTTTCAACTTGTCCTTCATATCCAACATGAACTTATCTATTCTTTTGATCAGGATCTCTTTTGATAACTTCCAATAATTTGGCAAACTCCTCTAATAGTTTCTTTCTATGCTTATCAGCATATTTGATTAATATATTCAACATATGCTGTGACGATTCATTGATATTTGCTTCCCATTCCCAAAGCATTTCTGGGCCTGGATTCTCATTAGTTGGGGCAATTAAGATTTGTAGCCCTATAGGAACTTGTCCTACATCCAAATGGCATTTAAAAGATTTTTCTTCTCACCATTTGGAAAGTTAATTTAATTTTTTCTTAATTTTCCCAATTTCCTTAATTTGGTCAAGATGTCACTGCCTTGAACTTGGCTATTCATATTCATTTGGGCATTGCTTCCTCCTTCCCCACTGTCCTCGAATATTTTCAATGCTGCATCTTCCCTTTCTTTAACTTCGGAAGCAGACATTTGAAACTTTAGCAGTTTCTCAATACTACAGATTGCACCACTCTCTCCGTTTTTTTTTTTAAATCTTCCACTCCCTGAATCATATTATTGATATTTTTAGCAAAATAATTTTTAGCAACAGAAAAATGAATTTTCGATTTTATGTTGTGACACATTTGTTACATTGAATACATTTTATAAATATACACATTTATCTAATGCAAGATACAAGATGTTTACATATTGGCAGTATACAGTAAAGAGAATGGGTAGAGTCTGTGGTTACTTTCCATTAACTAAGGAAGTGATGTGTCTTTAAATGTAAATGGACCTGGTGCCTTTGTTTGTGAGCAAGACTGTGTGGCAGCCGAAACGCGTCAATGGGAGCACATTAGCACTTTAAAATAAAAATAAATTTGAGCAGCACCCACTCGATGTCAGCGGATTTGTAGCGTGAATACGCTATAGCCTGAAAAAATGTGTGTGTGTGTATATACATGTGTTGCAAAACTGTTCCGCCAAAACTTTGCTGCTCTCAACGCAGCTGGTGCCTCCAGCTCGCGAGGATGGACTCATGCATACACTTTTCTTATACCAAGTAGACACTGGGCACTCAGGGTTTTTGTCAATTATTTCATTATTAATTTATTTTCAATCCACGTGCAACCACAAGCTGAGAAACTCGTTTCGGTCTCCTGGCCTTTGTCATTGTTAGCTACTCCACGTGAAACGACATTTAAAAACCATTATCAATTGGATGGCTTGCTTAACAAATTGTATGGAAAGCGGACTACGTTGTTTTCTCCTCGTTTCTGTACACACTTCATTCAGCAAACATGGTGGCCATTTTGTAATGCCTGTGATATCATGATTATCCCTAAAAACATGGCTTTGGCTGTTTTGTTTCCTTAACAGATTCATACGGGGTAAATCATTGACATTTGAAATGCAATTCATTAAGGCAAAGTATCTCAAGAGATTTTCATGATTACCCAAATTTATACGGTCTGGGCCATAAACAACAAACACAATGGAAAGCACAGATCGACTGCTGTATTACTTCCAATAATAGATTACTTCGTATTATACATGGTTCCCTAAGTAATGATTCATCTATTAAAAAAAATATTATAGCTCGTTATTTACAAAATTCATATTCCTCAGCCTGGAGCCCTGAATCGGCTTACACATCATTCTCTTAAAGAAATATTCAGATTTCAAAATTCATGTTAGCTAATATTTCAAACATGCAGCCCAAGACCGGTCCAATCTTACCCATCAAATCATGGTTATATCCTTCTATAGTGCACTCATTGCCCATAGTAATTCCAATCATAATGTTAAGAAAAGATTCATTTAACTGCATTTCAAAGGCCAGACCCTGGAATAAGCATTAAATCATAACTCGCAACCTATCTACATAGTGATACAGCTGTCTTCTGTCATGCATTACTAATCTTCCTAAATTGATAAGTCTAAATATAAAAATACGTAAATCAAAGGAGGAAAAACTATATTAAAAACTGGAAATATCTACTGCCTGAAGCGTTTTCTGAAAAGAATTTCATATCATGTAATTTTTCCCCCTCTCCTACATGGTCCCAAAGCCCGTCCTCCGTGTTGAGGCCTATCGGGATCCAGGTTCGGAGTTCCACTATATACCTGGACTCCATTTGTCTCAGGAGTCTGACCCTATCTCCGTCTCTTTCTCTATGCTGTATTTGGTCAATGCAGATGTCTCACCTGCTTTGGTGGACTTCTGCGTAGTGCCTAGCAACCGGATATGAATTATCCTGGTTGTAGGACCCGTCTTCAATATCAAAAAGAACTTGCACATGGAGTAAGGTCCCAGATAGACTCCTCAGTTTTGGATTTCACAAGAGCAATTTATTGGCAACACGTTTCACCCTCACTTGGGCTTCGTCGTGGCCATAAGCCGCGGCCAGTTCCTTTTTGACTTTTATATATTTATATATATATATGCAGCTCGCAGGGTCCCTTGCTCCCATCCGGAGAAAAAGGCAACAGCACTCGCGGTTTCAGTTTTTTAGGGCCAGTTTTATTCCTTAGCGCTTCACAGACGCGTTTCGGGGTTTCCCGTCGTCAGTGTGTTAACGATCTACAGAGCGCGGCGCCATTTTTATATACAAGTTTACATATTTCCGAAAGTTGCGAGCAAGGAAGGACTGGCACACCCCTATGTATTTCTTGGGCGCCATCTTTGAATGTGCAGGACGCTACGTTAAACATACATTATTACATTCAGTTGATATATATCGATGTCATTCGTATTGTTTAACAAATATTATTTTGCTTAAATATACATCCTTAATATTGCCATCCTGGACATTGTTGATATAAATCTCGCCGTGGATCGGCTTTTCGGCGGTTTCACAGAACCGCCCATTGTCCCTCCTTTTACTCATTAATATAGCCGTGTATCGGCACGGTAAAAACCCATCTATATACATTTTCGTTTAAGAATTTTTACATATTTACAGTACCGCATTTCATATTAAAGTTCATTCTTGGTCATCTTTTTTGGCTAAATTCCCAAATGCACTATAAGCTCCTCTCCACTATTCATGCCATTAGGATTTTTTGTTTGCAAATCAATGATGTACCTAGACTCCAGTCTTCTCAACCTAAGCACTCTATCCCCTCCTCTGATGTGGGGTGGTACATGGTCTAACCCGAAGAATTGGAGTAGATTCCTATCACTGTTGTGTTTTATGGCAAAGTGCCTCGCCACTTGGTAGCTCATATCTCTGTTGGTAATTGCACGCATGTGCTCTAGGATTCTTATTTTTACATTGTGTATGGTGCTACCGATGTATCTCAACTTACACGGACACGTCAAACAGTAAACCACATGAGTGGTATGGCATGTTATGAATTTGTTGATTGTTTTGCGTGTTCTCATTCCCTGGATTTCATAGTTTAGTACCCTTCTGCTGAATGCACAGGCCTTGCATTTGCCGCAAGGGTAAAAACCCTTCAATTCACTCAGTGTACCTTGTCTTGTTATGGGATTATCTAGGTGACTATGGACTTGTTTGCCTCTGAGTGACCTAGCTTTTTTAAAGGTCATCAGTGGCATCGGTGGAATGTCTTTACCAATGATGGTGTCTGTTTTCAGGACATGCCAATTTTTTCGAAAGATGTTTCTTATAGAGTCAACATCTTCAGAGTAAGTAGTGATGAGGCGAAATTTGCCCTCCTCTTTCTTTGTTCCATTCTCATTGGCCCTTATTAGTTTTTCCCTAGGTATCTTGCTTACTCTCTTCAATGTGTTCTCTAGTAGTGTTAAATCATAACCTCTAGCTACAAATCTCTTAAGACTTTCCTTAGCTGTAGCTTGAAAGTCGCATTCCCTTGAGCAGTTACGTTTCAAACGTAAAAATTCCCCGTATGGGATGCTGTTTTTCAATTTTATTGGATGGCTGCTCGTAGCATGCAATGTGCTATTGCCTGCTGTCGGCTTCCGATATAGGGCAGTTGTTATTCTCTCGTCTTGTATTTTCACTTCCAGATCGAGATAGTTCACTGCCACTGAACTTATCTCGCCTGTGAAGTGCAAATTGAGATTGTTCTGATTTAGATGGTTGATGTATTCTTTGGCACTGTCGATCGACCCCCTCCAAACTAGGAAGAGGTCGTCAATGTATCTGCGCCAGGTTATGATGTTACTTGTCCATGCAGCATTTAGGGGTGACCAGGCCACCTGCTCCTCCCACCAGCCCACAAATAAATGTGCGTAACTGGGGGCGAAGCAGGTCCCCATTGCGGTCCCCGAGACCTGCCTATAAAGGTCCCCCTGAAATAGGAATATGTTATTAGATAGACAGAATCTTAACCCCTTGCATGCCCGCCCCTTTCCCCGCCCAGTGCCGCGCTTTGCATTTGCGGGTGGAGTTCATGACGAGCTGGACTCGTCATGGGCACAGCGCCACCGCAGCCCATGACGAGTCCAGCTCGTCATGGGCACTGAAGGGGTTAAACACTCAATCAGCATTTTGTTATGTTCCATCATTTTTAGTGACCTCTTATTCAAAAAATATTCCACCGCCCTTAATCCGTGTTCATGATTTATGCAAGTGTACAGACTTGTGATGTCCAGGACTATGAGAACAAAAGATGACTTATTTTGTTCTCATAGTCCTGGACGTGAAAATAGATCTATAACTAAGAAAAGGTGCTTGTTCGTTTTGTAAAAATGTGTTCAGTTTTTTTTAATTTTTTTAGATACGAGCATTTAAAAAAAAAAAAAAAAAAAGGTAGGGCTTACACTTAGGAAATCTTGGTTGTGTTCATCACAAAAGATTCACAGATGCAGGGGATATTTTTTTTCCTTCAGCCCTTTTTGGATATACAGCTCCAGAGTTGGTGAGGATAACAGTGTGGGGTGTGAAATATGACATGTACTTTGCTAACCATGACGGGCGAATTTGAGTGGTTTTGCACGTTCAAGCCAGAACCATATCTCCGATTTTACCTGTTTGGCTGTGAATATACCTGAATTTTTAAACTATACTCTGAATTTGCGTAGCAATAGTACTTGACTCACTGTCTACATGGTAGTGGCATAAAGCAATATGTGCGCCTGGGCACTTGTGTCCAACTATTCGTACTCTGCCCTTTCTGAACAAGTAATCTTGTTAAGTAGGAAATGTCCACTATGCCACAGGAGAAAGAATCCAATGCGGTTAGTAGCCCTCCATAGAGCAGACTGATTAGACTGGGCAAGAATAGCCTTGAAGAAGTAAGTAGTGATTGGCTGCCATAAGAAGCAAATTGGCATTCTTAAGAGATTCAGTAAACTAGGGTAGGAGGACAAAAGCTTAGACTGGAAGCAGTGCAGGAATTGTAAAAGCTTTACTCCGGGAATCCATATATTGGGATCAAGTGAGCAACAAAGTGTGGAGTCTCAAGGGGCGGAGTTAATAAAAGCACTTAGCCAACGTATATATTTTTCTTTTTTTAATTGTCACAGAAATTGGCACATAAGTGAAACATAATAGTAAATCTGTTTTGGCTTAAATTGTTGCAAAGGCCTCTTTTTCAAAATATCTTATGAGGTTAAAGAACCTTTGCTTTATCTGCCCAGTTAATGTCAGGGAATAGCAATGGTAAGATAACTCTGGTGGTTAATGCACTTGCTGGAGAGATGTTTTTTGTTTAGTCAGTTGTGCCTCATAAAACTAGTAATGAGAGTTTTGTGTTCCTGCAAAGCACATCATGTAACATGCAGATGACAGATGATTGTTATGTAGATAAGTGGGTCACTGCATTTTACACATCTTTTTATTACTTGCAGTTCGTAAACTGCAATCCTTTTAATCTGACAGTGATCGGTGAACCGGCATCAAGTATCTGGATGCTGACTGCAAGACGTGTTAAACAAGCATTGGCATAGCCAATAGGTCTCGCCTTTGGGACCTTAAAAGTGTTTAGTCATGCAACAGTTGATGTTTTTGCACCAAGGATATTGTGCTGCATCACTAAATACTTATAAGGTCCCAAAAGCGAGAGCTATTGGCTATGCCAATGCTTGTTTACTTTGTTTGCAGGTGTTTGAAGGGGACCCATATGATTCTGCCACCAGCTGTCTGACCATATCAGGGACGGGTTGCCAAAGAGCATGACTTCCGTTTTTGATGTGTTGAGCTTTAAACAGTTATCCTGAATCCATTTTCCTATGTGGCCCATGCAGTCTTTGAAGCGGGACAAAGTATCAGTGGACGAGCTCTTGAAAACAAAATTATTGCTTGTTGTGGATGTAATGTTACTTGTGTATTATATATCTGGATGCAATGGCAGAAGCGGCAAAATACCAGTCGGGCGACACACTAGACTAAACACAGATTTTAGCTGAAGTGATTTTAAGCCACGCCCTAAATTACATCAACCACGCCCCTTTGAGAGCCCACCCCATTTTTCCCAACCTACTTGAAGCCCTGCTTGTAGGTCAGACCTGTGCTCCCGGTGAGTCAAGTGACTCATGTAGCGCCCTCTGCGTGAGCTCTGCTCACTGACCTGCACCAGCCAGCTCGGAGCGTGCCTCTTGCACACAGCGCCATGAGTGCCTACAACCTCAGTCAATCGCCCTAGGGACTGCACAAGTTGTGCACAATTACTGACCTTCCAGCAAATGAAATCTCAAATGTGCTAGACATTGCAAAAGATGTTTTCTCCCTGGAACCGATCTCCTCGGAAGGAGACAGCGTGGTGGATATAAAAAGCTCGCTTTCTGAGTTATGCGACACAGGTGCTTTACTTTGAATCTGGATTTCACATGCACGTGTGTTCATTGAAACAGTGCGTGTGCAGGAGGAACGTGTGTTGTCAATGCATGTACACTTCTGCGTTCAGGGATAACATGTTAATATGCGAAGTGTCCAGTGTTTAAATAGTAACCCACGCCAAAAGGCGGCGTGATGATAAAGATTACATCAGTTTTAAACCTATCATTTCATTTCTGGACTTTCAGGGAAGCTCGTTATCTACATTTTATTTAAATCATTTGAATAACCTTTAAACGGCTTTTCCCTGTCTGCGTGGGGGGTGGAGGGGGGGGGGGGGTAAGCGAATGAAGTCTACAGAGAAGAACAACAACCATGGTTCACCTCAATGTCTGTCCTCTAGCTTTGAGGGTGCGTGTACCGATGGAGCCCCCCCCTCCACCCCCACCATGCAAGGGCGGCACGCGCTCTTTTTCTGAGTACGAGGGTTATCATGGAAATTGCGCACTTTCGGGGAGTTTGACCGGTTCGATCAAAGGGCTCTAGTCTGAGCACATTTTAGCGCCCACCGATTGTGTCCGCATTTCAGCTGTGAGGTGAAAGCCAGGGATTAAAGACCTGGGGTGGGATGTCCTTCACAAATAATATATATGTGACATAGTGTAAAATAACTGCACGTTCAGCGCAGGAGAGATGAGTCACCACCCCGCTGCTTCCCCGAGGGCGGGGGAGGCCAGGGGGCTCCTTTTCACAAGGATTATCCTGAGCTCGTTATCATTTCTGTAGCGACTGTCATTTTGTAACTGACTGTGTGCAAGTCTGCAGTGCGGCTATGCAAAAGTAAGACCTGTCAACACGCGCATAATTGCACACACTTAAACAGATGCACAAAACACGAGGCAGAGAGACACTAAACACACGCACTGCTACAGAGCACGATGGTGCGGGATGAATGGCACTAGGTTTACAAGGTGCTTCTTGCGACGGTGGACAGGGGGGAGGTTTAGGAGCCGGTATATCGGACGCTGGGGTTTGTGGCCTCCCAGAAGTGCTTTAGGTGTCGCACACAGTTGGCATTGGCGGAGGGCAAGTGGCTGCGAGTTCGGTCTGTGGTGGGGGAGGGGCGGAGGGGTGCCGCGAGGAAAGCCAGATGGCAGAGTGAAGCCAAAAGAAGTGAGGAGCACAGTGGGGGCCAAGACATGCGCGAAAGTTAATTACCCACATGGCGGCTGCGAGCGTGCACCCAAGCTTGAGGCCAGCAAAAGCCTCGGTAGCACTTTTTTTTACCCCTTTACTAAAAGTCGAGCAAGCAGCGCATGCGCTGCTCTAGGCTCGATCTAAAAAAAACCTCATTGATTTTTCTTAGTCTGTTATTATAAGGCTGCTAAAAAGGGTTTCTTTGGATACTAATAAAGGACGGCACGAAGCACCGGTTGCATTTTAAACTCTGACTTTGTTTCTCCCGTCCATAGAATCTTAGCATATAGTCTCTAACTGTAAAGACTATGTGTAATTCCTCCACCTTAAAATCCTCTTTGTCTTTTGTAACATCTGTGCATTGATTTATACTATACAGTTGCATGATTTATTGTCCATATATGTGTGTGCGCGATGTAAAGCCCTCTGACACCATGATTAAAGAAAAGGTACCCCCTAATTGAATTTAAGGTCCTAGGGGCGGGGGAGGAATAGAGCAAACAAGAAAATATACAAAACCTCTATCTGACCTATATTTCTTTAGTAACTCATGTAAAGTCTACTGGGCCCCACCGCAATACAGATTAGTTATTCTACACAAAACTCAATTAGGTACAACCATTTTTAATAGAAAACCGTTTTTTTTTTTTTTTTAAATTGCTAATTTTCAAATTTCATTTTCAAAACACATACATTCATAAATAGACATAAGGTTCTATAAATCACAAATTTGTATAACAGGACTAATTCACAATAGTGTGCCTAATGAAAATACAGACAAAGTCAGAAGTATGCATTATTCTTAAAGATCATACCCCAGCATACTCAACCATTAAAACAACATACTCTCTCCAATGCATACCAATCATTCATCCTATCATACACAGATATGAGATTAAAAATGCAACTTGTATAGCACATTAAGGGGAACCGTCAGTAAATAATATCCAAAACAATTTGTATTATAGACGTATGTCGAAAATTTCTAACTTTGACAGTGTCAGACAACCACTATATCATTTCTTTGTTGTCTGAAAAAGAGAATTTTTTCTGCATTTTTCTCTGCAAAACTATTTCAGTAGACGGATTCCCTAGAAGCAGTGGCCGAGGTACGTTTGGGTGGAAAGAACATGCTTTCACCACCTTCAGGACCAAAATTTGTACAGTGCTAATGAAGAGTAGAAAGAGGGGGTATCTGTAAACATAAGGAAAAATAAAGTTTATTTAATGAAACTGCTTTTCAATGATTGCTATCAAGCTTTACGGGGCCAGAACATGCATTAGTCATGTCTCACATAGTTCAAAAGAGAAATAATTTGCTAATAAATCATGCCCTTAGCATGTTGGAGATTATGTTTAAAATGCATCACTTATGGTGCAGATGTGCTCAATGTTATTAAGAGAGCAAACTATATCATATACCAAAAATCATTAGTAATGTAGAAAATGTGAACTTTTAGTATACTGTTTATATAGAAAACAAAATGTTAGTATACTAATTATGAGAAAAAGATAATGTGCCGAAAGGATACTGTGATATGGCCAAGTATTGGAGTAAAGGAACCAAAGGAAAAAATTCAAAACACCGGATTTTTGCTGTTGTTCCAGGCTAGCTAATGCGTGGCTCTGTTCAAGTGGTGGGCCACTAATAGAGATCCGAAAGACTTCTTCTTGTCATATGCAATTGTAGATACAATTAAGATGTAGAACCCCTTATTTCTACAACGACAATAAAAATAGAGGTATACACATCAGATTTGTATGACTGCCTATATCCTATTTAGCCAAATACATGTAGAATCAAAATCTGTTTGTAGTACTCTTACCGTGGGCAGGCTGCCCTCGGTCATGCATTCAGAGTGCATAGGGTAGCCAATAATTAGTCAGATATTGAAAAGTGGCCCTCCAAATATTTCAAGGTGCCTCTGTTTTCCTAGAGAAAAGAAAAACTAACTGGAATGCTAAGTTCAAAATAACTAATCAGCGAAGGTTATCGAGTACTGATTTAACTATATGCACTCCTATATGAAAATGATTGGTAAACGTCTGGGCAACTCTGAGTAAATTTATATGTTACGGGCATGACAAATATATATACTCTTCAGGGTATCGTTACACAGACATTGGTGTCTTGTATATTGGCTTGTGATAATGCAGAGCTTCAGAGATGTACGGCTATAAGTATGTAAACCCTTTTAAGGGTTACAGCTTAAAAATCAAAATACTTAAATCTGCTTTTAAAATGAAGGTTTCGAGGAAACGTTTCCCCAGATAGTTGCACTCACCGGTGTACTTTACCGGAATAGCGTCCAAACAATCCGTGAAATAGTCAGCCGATTCAGGGAAAAATGCGAACGCAACTGCCGACGGGCCTTCTTTTTAAATGAGCGCGCTGTGCTCTCGGGCTACGTCTATGCGTCTAACGGAAGTGACCTTACGTGCGCAAGTGAAAAAAGATCTACTAAGACTAACGGACATGGGCACCATATTGTCATGTCCAATCTTAATATTTAAATTACGTGTTGCTCGGTTGTGTATCAAATTGAAAACAATACAAATAAATCGATTAATGTCAATCCAAAATAACAAATTGTCTAACGCGAAAGATGTTGCCGAGTCGTCTATTATGGTATTGTGCACCCGAACAAATTACTCAAAAAAAGAGGGGTAATATAAATGTTATTGCTAAAATAACAGATATAGTTGATGAATCCATGACGATGGAGTGTCTGCTTTTCACTATAATTTATAGGGCTCATATCTTACCCAATGAGGCATTAGTTAAATACTATGAGAATTGCTTGGAAAATATATAATGTACAGACAGTGTGTAATGTTTCATAGAGTTGTTCTATTTAATGCTGTATATGAAACGCTCTAGTGATGACAATTGTTTTATTTTATTTTTTATAAATCTTGTTTTCTATTAACAAACTAATAGAGCAGTCAATGCATACAATCATGTCATGAAATACATATGCAGTACATCCACGCCAACAACGGGTTGTTTCGATCATTAGATCTGTGGGAAAGAATGTTAGGATAATAGAGACACATATCATGGAGTCAATGGTTCGTTAAGGGGGGCCACATACGGGGGTTCACATATGTTGCCACGGTAGTCATTCCATCTTGTCCAGAGTGCTATTCATTTTCGGGTACAGCCTTGTGATACATACAGTTTTTTCTCTTATCATGCACCAGTCCATATCGGTTTTCCACGAGGCAAGCGTCGGTGGTGTCCTTGCTCCCCATAGGCAAGCGCTGTTCCGCTTAGCTACCATCTGTCCAAGGGATGACCAGATTTTGCCTGTGGTGTTGAGGTCTGTCGGTTCCCAAACATTTAAAAGACACCTTTTGGCTTCAAGCCGCAGTTCAACCCCCCAAACATCACTCATACATTTATGTACCTCCTTCCAATATGTATGTATTAACGGACACTCCCAAATAATATAGAGGAAGGATCCCTCCTGACCACAGTTTCTCCTACACAGCCCTTCTTCACTTCTACCCATGATAACCAGTCTGGGACCAGAGAGATATATACGGTGTAGGATTTTTATTTGAACAAGCCTAAGTTTTGCTGAGATGGCCACCTCTTTCGGCGAGGAGAGCGCCTCCTGCCACTCTTCATCATCTAATTCCAGGCCGTCCCGCCCCCACTTCTCCCTTAATGTCTTTAGAGGATCTGGGATATTGCGTATAAGTTTCTTGTATGTGAGAGAGATAGCTTTCTCTGATAAGTGACCGTCCAGCAGCCTATCCTCAAGTGGGGAGGACTCTGGTAGGACGGAGCCAGCCGGTATGTTAGTCTGGAGGGAGTGTCTGACCTGTACGTATCGGAAATACTCTGAGTCAGCTAACTCGTGTGTCTGTTGTAGAGCGTCAAAGGTGATCATCCCAAAGGTCCCCTATCCGTGAGATTCCGATTAGGTCCCATTTATCGAACCCCTTAGAGTGTCCCAGTGTGCCCAAGGCTTCAGAGTCCCATAGTGGGGGGGCAAGTGTAAGTCGGTTTCCCCACCCTAAAGCGCGATTTGCCGCGTGCCAGATTTGTACCGAGAGCTGTGTGGGACCTGTAAGAGGGAATTTGTTTGGTCTTGTGTATAGTGCCCTTGTGTAGCTACCACCCGGGAGCATCCACCTGTCCATCTTGTATCCCGGGTCCTCGTCCCCCCGGTAAACACCCTGGTTTATACCTGCAAGGTGAGCTGCCCAATATTATTTCCTGATATCTGGAAGTGCAATACCTCCATCGTACCAGCCAAGTGTCAACTTCTGGAGCAATATACGCGGTTTACCTTCCCATAGTAGGGCTCTCTGGGTGGATTTGATGTCTTTAAAATATTTTTGCGGCACTGGGTCCGGGAAATTTTGAAGGGCATAGAGAAAACGAGGCAGTGCCATCATTTTAAAGAGCGCCGCCTGACCCAGCAAAGATAGCGGAAGCGACTTCCAAGCAGCAGTGTCCCTCTTGAACCTCTGTAGAGGTGGGAGGAGGTTGCGATCATAACGGAGTTTGGGATCTGCAGAAATGAAGATACCCAAATAAGTGAATCTGTCTTTTGCTGTCTGAATTGGGCAACCATTCGGGACCCTGGGAGGGTTACCGTGCAGGACATAGATCTGTGATTTGCTCCAGTTGATTCTATAGCCAGAGTTTCTTCCGAAGCTCGTGAAGATATCAAGGACCACTGTCAATGATTTCTGGGGGTAAAGCCAGATACAGGAGAATGTCGTCTGCATATAAGGAGATGCGATCCTCCCAATCAGCTGCCCACCTAAGTCCCCTGATGGATGCATCTCTCCGTATCCAGGCTGCTAGTGGCTCAAGGGAAAGCGCAAAAAGCAATGGCGAGAGGGGGCACCCCTGTCATGTCCCTCTGTCAAGGGTAAAGACGGATGATATTTTGTTATTGACTACCACTTGTGCCAGCGGTTCGCTATAGAGGAGCCTCACCCATCCTATGAAGTTGGGCCCGAGACAATTGTTTTTAAATAAGAATCTTTTATAAGTCCCAAAAAAGGGGAAGAGAAAATACAATTATACAAGATTTAGCAGTAATGATGTACAAAATCTACTCTATGGTATACCTTACATATAAAACACCTATTCAAGCATACCGATAATAGTTACTCATATGATAATACTACTGAATACAAAAGAGCGGAATCAAGTTATTAACCAAATTATTTCCTCATTGAGTCCTTTACGGACTGTATCAAGGGAAAAAATCCCAAAAGTTTCTCTAATCTTTCTCATTTTTTCCACCTCCTTGCCTGGTGTTATTCGTACATGTTCCAATATCATCCAGGTTAGTTGATCTTCTGAGTGACTATTTTCTACACAATGTTTTACCATTGGTGCTTGCATCCTTTGTGTTCTGATGGCTGACTTATGTTCAGAAAATCTGACGCGAAATTCGCGTCCTGTTTCCCCTATGTAGCCTAAGCCACAAGGGCACAGGATAAGATATACAATATTCATGGTTCTGCAATTCGTCATCTGTGTGCGTTTTCCTGTCTTACCTCCATATGTCCAGTTTTGTGTGGTAATAGCAGATGGGCAAGAATGGCAATTGCCACATCTGTAATTGCCTACACAAGCTGGTAGTCCTTCTAGTGTTGTTTGTCTCATAGTGGTCTTAATTTTTGGCCTACTGTGTACTAGTTTATGTCGAAGATTGGGATTTCTTTCAAAAGCAACAATAGGTTTCTTTAGATCTTGGTCATGGGCTGTGAGAATCCTCCAATTCCTGTCCAGAATTTGTTTAACCTTGCTATTTATAATTGAGTGGTCCACTACACACCCCATGGTGTCAGAAGGTTGTTTGTTTCTCCCACCTAGCAATGACTCTGTTATAATACTTTGCCCGCTTAAAGGATTGACGCACTAGCCTTTTGGGGTATCCTCTCTGAAGGAGACGCTTCTGGAGTTGTTCTGCATTCTCTACAAAGTCTTTCATGGTGGTACAATTTCTCCTTATTCTTAAGAATTCCCCAAATGGGACTGAATCTTTTTGACAAGCTGGGTGGTAACTGCTATGCTCCACAATTGTATTTTGTGCTGTGGGTTTTCTAAACAGACTTACTTCAAAATGTTCCTGTCTTCCCATGATCCAAATATCCAGGAATTCTGCTTTATCCTTTGAATAGTTAAATGGTAAATCTCAAATTAGCATCACTGAGATTAAGCCATGCTACAAAATCCTGTAAATCCTGCTCAATCCCTGTCCATATGAAAAAAATATCAATGAACCTATGCCAATAGGTGATATTCTCATAGTAGGGCGCAGCCTCATTGAAAATGTTTTTGCTCATGCTCTCCCATATAGATATTCGCCACACTCTGCGCAAAGGAAGCCCCCATGCTGGTACCTTTCGTT
The DNA here is from genome assembly GCF_964204655.1 of Triturus cristatus. NCBI lineage: Eukaryota > Metazoa > Chordata > Amphibia > Caudata > Salamandridae > Triturus > Triturus cristatus. The sequence goes on along the minus strand of NC_140594.1, from coordinate 313,685,396 downwards.
TGTTTATATAGGATGTCATCAAAGTGAAAGTAGTTATGATGTAACACTATATCTAGACATTCCAAAATGAACTGGTCAGGTCTTTCCCCAGGAATCCTGGCCAAAAGGGCTGCCACTGACTCTATGGCCAGGTCCTGGGGTATATTAGTATATAACGACTCAATATCTAGGGTTACCATATACTGAGTGTGTTGATTGAAAGGTTTGTGTTCTAATGTGTTTATCATGTGTCCTGTGTCATTAATGTAGGAGGCATATGAGGTGGTTAGGGGGACACAAGAAGGCGTCCACATACTGTGACAGAGGTTCTGTGATGGAATTTATTGCTGATATGATCGGTCTGAGGGGTGGATCTGATGCATTTTTGTGTGTTTTTGGTATGCCATATAGTACTGGCCTGAAAAATTAATGTCTTCTTCTAATGGATCTCTTAGTGACATAAATTTGTTCAGTCTGATTTTCCTAAAAAATGCAAAAATATCTTTGTGTAGTCTAAAAAGATTGAGCTGAGTACTAGGGACAAAAGAAAGCCCCTTACTTAACAAGTTCATTTCTTCTCGAGTAAGTTGATGTCTAGACAGATTATAAATAGGGATGAGGTCTTGTTCTTCTAATCTGTTATTTATTGTTTCCAATATTGGTGATTTCGGGTCCGCATGTAAGGTTGTGGATGTTGTTGCTCCATCGGAGGATAATAATCCTGTTCTTGTCTCTGGAATTTCATCCTGCCTCTTGGTAAAAAAGGTGAAGGTGCCGCTTGATAATGGTTAATTTGTTGGCCTCTCATATTTCTTTGATTATATGGTTGTCTCTCACCTACTGATGGACAATCAGAATCAGAGGAGTTAGTATCAGAAAAAGTCACAATTTTTTGTCTTCTATTAGGTTGTGGATTGTAGTGTTCTACAGGTTGGTGACCATCCTGATAAATTAGAACCCAGGTATGGATATATTTTCTCTTGTAAGAACCACCTACAATCTTTTTTCAGTTTCTCAGTTTTTTTCTTTATGAGGTATTCATCTAATTCTAGTATTTCTTGATTTATTGTGGCTAGTTTGTTCTTAGCTTCGTCTAAAGCATTACTGGCTTTTAGTTTTTCCTCTAAATAATTTATTTCTTGTTCTAGAATTATCAGCATTTCACGCACTGTTTCCACTATTAAAATCATCCAATCCCTGGAGCAGCGGTTCGCAATTCTGTAAGCCCTCTGACACCATACAGTGGAATGAGTAGTGCTATAAAAGTATTAAATACAATTAGAAAGTGCTATTGAAATTATTAGTTGTGTAAATGCTCGATACTGGTGACCTTCTTACAGTGCTTGCATCTCTCTTACATATAGGGGTTCCACAGAGTCAAAAACATGCCTCCAATACTTCTAAGTACTTCTGTCTCTCTTAAGTACTTGTGGAGTGATAACAAGCTATGTGTCTTTGTTTCCCCTTGCCTTGGAATCTAGGTGTTAGGCTCCGGTTACCTCTCAGCCAGGATTCCACTCGAACATAAAGAGGGATGATGTCCCTTAAAATTCGCCCTTTGTTTTGGGCCGAAGCTGGAAGAGAAAATCAGGTTCTCACCACATACACGTTGCTGCTCCGAGCATGCAACGTGCAGATGCTGCTGAACTGTATCCTGGCACTGGCAAATCACACCGGGATCTCTTCACCATATTTCACTGGGGCCGTGCAGATCCCCGATCGGGTTGGAAAATAGCTGCCGGAACCGGGATCCGGCCGGTTCCCCCTTCATTTCAGCACTTCCTGGAAGTAAATGCTCACTTTCTGCAAGTAGTGCTGAATGCTGCAAATGATTCAGTTCCTGCGTTCTTCCACTTTTAGCATCTATGGGAATTCAGGTGGTAAGTTAGTGATTGGCCCGTGTGCAGTTCGGTCAGATCAAGTGGGGAAACTGGGTATAGAACTCGGATCACCAGTTATAAAGCTGACAAGTTGGAAAATAAAACTTCCTTCATTTGAAACCTACACCAGCTGATTTTCTGAGGGAGCTTACATAGTCAAGAAGAGGCACTGACTTAGTTTAATCAATCAATGGGAAGCTCACACTAAAACAGCAGAGAAAGTGGATGTTGGTGAGTAATTTAAAAAGCTATGCAGGATTTGCAGGCTGATAAAGTTCAGTTCAAATAAAAAGGACACACCGGTCATAGGCCAGTTAGAGGAGTATTGACACTTGGTGAAAGAAAACCTAATGGCTTCTAAATCTAATGGTGGTCATTTGAACATGCTATTGGGTTAAGCACCCACAGATTATCTACATCACGGAGTAATTCACACATGTTGTCTGTATCAGTTCAGTGAAGTGATGATATACATACTTTTTTATATGATTGTAAGGACCATAGGTTGTCAAAAACCCAGAAATTATGAAGAAATGTACTCTGAGTATGAACGGTGGACAAGGATTTTAGGTGAGAAGCATCATGCACTAACACTTCTTTCTATCCTTTCGCTGCCACACCTGTGTTCCCATCAAGAATTAAGCAATGCTTTGATAGCTTGATAAAGTGTGTATTTTAATGCATTTCTGTTTTATCTTTTGTGAAGTCAAATAAATAAACCTATGGCAAAGTTATTCAATCGAGTGGCTCTTTATTACAAGCTAGTTCAGTAAAGGCTCAGCTGTCTGGGTGATGGACGTGTCATGGGGAGCAAACTCAGGAAAGCTATGAGAAAAACAAATATTTGGCATAATCTGGGACATGAGGAGGCGCATCAAACCTGGCATTTGCGTACTTACCGCTACCCAGTACTCGTGAGTTACAGGGTCAGTCCGTAATCAATAACTGACCATCCAACAGTTGTTGAATGTGACTACTTTTCCAGTTGGCAAGATCTTTCGCTTGCATTATGGCTGTTAAAGCTCAAGCACAAAAGAAAACCGGGCTTCATGTATTCTCAGTTAAATTAACGGGTGGCTGAATGACAACAGTGACGCTCTGTGAAAAAACAAAAAAGGAAGAATTGATCTCCCATTGGGCTGAGAGTGAACTTGTATGCCTGAAGAGGTAGGTACTTCCTATTTCCACTCTTCTGTGTTGGTGTATTCGAAATATGAAATGTCCCATTGAATACTGTTTCATTCCAATAAATTCTTGGTTATTAACGTTCGTGAATGAAAGGTAAGTTCAGCTCAAGTGCCCTCTAACACTCTCCTGCTTGTGCGCATTCAAACACGGAAACAAATTACTTACAGTGCCATTTTCCCCAAGATACACGGGTATTGAAAGCTGCAGAGCATAGGATCTTTAAAACAGTCGAATTGAGTAGGCACTTAAGTCATCTGCATAAACTGCACGTAACTGGTTCAAATCCCAAAGGACTGTTTGAATGTTTACTCGTTCTAAAATCTATAAAGGTAGAATCATTGGGTTTAGTCATAACTGGTAGTCAAGCGGCAACCGCCGGGTCTCAAAATAAGAATTCATGGTACTGCTACCAGGACATATATGTTATCAAAGTAGTGATTTCAGAGCTCTGTGCTTGCTGGTACCACACACGTATGAAATGAAATTAACAAAATGCATTAAGTGTACAAAGGCCCATGGGCCTCTAGGTGCTGTAGTGTTGCAAAGCCGCATAGTGTATACTGCACACATATTATATAGCCATGTTTTTAAGGCTTTTCTAAAAGGGAGATGCATCTTCAGGGATGTAAGATGGCGTGGAAGAGTATTCCCGTGCCTTGCCTCTGCAACTGAAAGCTCTGCCTCTCAGTTTCTTCTTCTGGACTTGGGGGCCACTATCCAGTTTTGGTGTGCTGAGCGAAGATTATTAGCAGGTACATGTTATTTGAACCTGGCTTTGATATCTGCTGCATTTTCCACATCGAGATCTTTATGCAGCAATCATAAGGACTCCAACAAAACAAGCTTCTCTACCAGAAGTCAATGCAGTTCTCGGAGTCTGTTCGGCACAGGGTGCCGCTTTGGAATTTACAGCATGAGCCTTGTCATTGAATTCTGCTTAAGTTGTTGCTTTGCAGAAGGCAGATCGCATTACAATAATCTATCCTTGAGGAGACCAGGGCAAAAGCCACGTGCTTACGAGCTAAAATGGCCATAATCGAGAATCTCAACATTCTAATTATCCAGAAACAGATTGAGACTGTATTATTAACATGATGTTCCATAGACTGCTTGCTATCCAGAAGGTTTCCTAGATTTTGAAGTGTCCACCGGAGTCGGAAGTGTATCTAGCTTGTATGGCCACCAGTTGCTGTTCCAAATCGAGGTAGGATCTCCAAAGAGAAGGGCCCCTGTCTTCTCTCCATTCAGTTTCAGATAATTATTGGTCATCCAAGATGCAACAGCCTTCATGCAAAGATTGAAATTGGCTGGAGTATCCTTGGTATCGTTCGAGATTGACACAATGATCTGAGTGTCATCTGCATATGACACTGCCTGTAGCCCGAAGGAGAGTACAAGCTTAGCCAATGGGGACACGCAAATATTGAATAACCCCACATGCAAGCTAAAATGGCTCTGCCGGGTACTAGCTCACTGCCACCCTTAGGGACCTCTCCATAAGGAAAGAGGATAACCGATTTGAAGCTGTGTTTTTAATTCCCAGTTCTGCAGGTGATTTATCAGCAGGATAAGGGGGATGGGACTGAAGGCCGCAGATAGATTCAACAGGATTAGCTCCGTGGCCTGCCCTGTGTCAACCAGAAGTCTGATGTCCATCACCACTATCCGAGCCGTTTCAGTTCCATGGTTCCTACGGAAGCTGTGTTGCGACCTATCCAACAAATCCTGCTCCTCCACAGATCCCATCAGGGTTTGGTTAAGGTGTTTCCCCATGATCTTCCATTTGACCGGAAGCAGAGAAAGAGGTTGATAGCTCTTCAGATCACTAAGATCTAGATTTTTTCTTCTTGAGTAAAGGGCGAAATATGGCCTGTTTCCACAGCTAGGAATAGTGCCCAGTCTTAATGGCCTTGTTCATAATTGTCATTAGAGAGCAAGGAACTGTACTGCCCACCAAGTGCAAAATATTTGCTGTGCCGGGCTCTTGAGGAGATCCAGATTATAATATTAAGTAATAGTGTTTCTGTTACATCTTGCGTTGGTCGGAGGCGCAAAAACCTCCAGCGTCCGCACATACTGCTCCTTATCCTCCTTAGATGGTAGCTAGCATCACAGCAGGTTCCTACATGAACTGGGGGAAGCATTCTCTGTTGTATTATGGGCATCAAGCTCTGCATAAATATTTGCAATTTTATGCTGAAAGAAATCAGCAACCTTCTTACATAATTCCTGTGAGTCCTTTGTTCCTGAGAATGCTGAGGGTGTAGATACCTGTTGGAGAAGTTTAATTAGCTCATCTGGTGAGTTGGTCCCCTCCAATTTGTTTAAACAAAGCAATTTTTCATATCTGATCGCCATGTTAGTCCCTATGAGCTGCCTTGTATAACATCCTCTCCTGCTCCATGTATAGTTTCCTCCAGATGTGCTCCTGGCGGCAACATGCCGGCCTGAGGTACCCGAGTCACTCAGTAATCCAGGGAACAGTCAGTACTTTCCTCAGCCAAGACGTTTCCCGTAAGGGAGCTACCACGTCCTCTGTGGAGCAAAGCCACACTGAGAAACTTTCCACCCCCTCATCCACATCCTCGTGCAAGGTAAATGGAATACTATTAAAGGTATCGGCAAAGGACTCCGCTGAGACTCCTTCCAGTACCAAGAGTGGGTCTTTATACCTAGTGCATTCATCCCCTTGTAAGAGGAAGAAAAATAAACAGAGAGATACTGCACTATGATCTGACCAGGTAAGCAGCAGCACTTCCTCAACGGATAGACTAGCATTGTTGGTAAAAATCCCATCAAGGCCACATGGGTAGGAGTCCTAATCTGCTGATGTAGCCACAAACAAGCAAGCTTGTCTTTATTGTTGGGATCCTGTAAGTGGAAATTTAAGACTCCCATGACAGTCAATTCCTTTTCCGTTAAATATGGCTCAATGTAGTTTGCCACCTCCATAGCAAACATCATCCTATGTCCAGGGGGCCTATAGGTAAGCACTCCAGCTACTGAATTGTTGGCAGTGATATTAATAGTGAAACCAGTGCCTCACAGGAATTCCACATTGCATCCGCTCCAGATGGCATTGGTACTTTAGCTTGTAAATGATGACCAAACCTCCTCCTAGCCTCCCTGTCCTATCTTGTCTAAGTAATGTATATCGTGATAGAACTGCATCAGCCAGGTCCAGGCCGGAGGCTTCATTGGCCCCAGATAAAAGCCCAGTCCAGGTGGCGGATCATCATAAATTCAGTTAATTCAATTTTGTTTTTATCAGGGACCTGGTGTGGATGAGGAATCCCCTAAAATTGGTTTCCCTCCTGACTGGTTCCTTATTGACTGTATTCTCTTGAAGAGGGCTAAGGCAGTCTGGCAATGGCTGAGAAAAAAAATGGGGAGTTATCGAGTTCAAACCTGCAAGTGGTACATAAACCAGTTTTACACTGGGAGTTGGTCACACCCGAAAGTCCCACATCTGGATGACTTACCCAATCTGTTTATCCTCACTAACTGCTCTTTAAGTACCCTACGTGGAATAGTAATCCTGACTTTAAAGATCCAGGGGTCCGGGCGCAGACTGGCTTGCCTTTGGCATGCCGACAGCACGTCCACTCACCCCAGTGCATTATATGAGTACGTTTGGTCACCCCACCCTGATTCCCTAGCATGTGCGCACACTCGCATCATTTATTTTTTATGCAGATCTGTGTGGATTGGCACCTGCCTCTCATGTTCAATGATTGCGTAGTCTGAAACACCCCCCTATATTGTTGGTGAATTTATATATATATATTTTTTGTCACTTTTGACTTTAGTAGCCATTGACGCAATGTTCTTGGTTCAGACCAATTGACATTCTTCATGTAGCTGCATCAACTAATCTGCATACTTTTTGTATGTCTACACTAATTCACAACCATCTTTGCTTTTCTGCATTAAGTGGCAATGCCTCGATGAAGCTTTTGAAGAATTGCTGGTTTCCATGAAAATACTACGGAACCCAAGAGTCAAGAGGTAACACGGGGCTCAAACTATGTATTGTCTCAAACACCTCTTTAGTCCGTGGTGATTCAGATCACACTAAACTTTCCTCCCTACATCAGAAGTGCCGAAGCCACCATCACTGGCTAAATTCAGCCTGTGCTGGTAACGCTCTGGAAGGTTAAGGAACTGGGTGTGTATCCATCTCTTTCCAAATGCCTTCGATTACTAGTAACTATTTTGAAGATCCATGTATTTAAGCACGAACAAAGATGCAATCTTCAGTTGATCCAGTGGTTTTGCCAGCTTGTCATCCCTCTGAATGTCAGATTCGCTTTTAGACACCCTATGTTCCAAGCACAAAGCCAAACATTTGACACTGGTTCGATCAAGCGCCATCTGCCTCCAGATCATTCCCTCTGTGGTACTTAATTCTGCTACAGTGAACCTAAACCTGGCAGTCTCGCTTCCAAATATTCTCCACTGAAGTAAATGATTTTTGTCGACCTGTATACTGGTTCTCAAAACACCTTGGTGTTACCATTTACATGCAGGCATCTTTCTAACGAGTAGTTAATGCTCTTAGTAGTGGAGTGTATGGTCATGGGATGTTACATGGTCTGATCTACTGTAATATTGTTTCGTAAGGTGTAGTGTGGTGAGTTGTGGGGTTGTCGTATGTGGAATGGTAGGTATGATTTGATTATGTGTTGTAGGTTTTGGTGTTTAATGTTGGATTTTGAGTTGCATGGTGTGGAAAGTGTTCTGGGTTGGCATCCTCCAATTTGAAGCAAAATGTTAAGGAGTGGTCTTGGGTGCTGCACTGTATATTGTGCTATGGTGTAATTTGGTCTAGTTTGAGAGATACCTAGTTTGGATGTGTCCCATTCACTGGTCCAATGGAATAGGGTGCTTCGGTGAGGTGTGATGTGATGGTGTTCAACAAAATAAAGTAGTCTCATCTATAGAGTGCATATCTTGGACTTTGGTTTGCTATTGATAGAGAATGGATGTATAATAGTTACTAAATTGGTGGTTCTTAGTTTGTTAGTTGATTAATAAGAGGCTCGGTGGTATTTGGGTGTATTAGCAGACTTCACCTCTAGACCAGATATGTTGCATGTTAATGTGTGAGGTTATGTTGTAGTATGATATTCCATCCACTGGTGTTGATGTGGTGGTGAAGTTGGATGTAGTTGTGAGGGCGGTGCATTTTGGTGCAGTGCGAACTGGTCTGATGTGTTTTGTGGAAGGTATGTGATAAGATATGGGCTGGTGAGTGAATTGCATGAGGTTGGTATAGTTTGAGGGTTTTGCATTGTAATAAATTGGGTTCTGGCGTGGTTTGTTATTGTTTGGTGTCTCCCCACATAGAGTGGGCCACCCCCCCTACGACGTCTTGACCTTTGTATAGGTCTTTGTTGGTTAGAATCAGTGCTGTCAGAAATACATTGCCACCGCAGCATTGAAACAATGTGCTACTGAGATATGGCATAAGGCCTAGGGAAAGAAACCAGATCGGCGGATCCAAAATACTTGGCATTTGAGAGGCCTCCTCTTCCCTGATAAAGGTGAAGCATGTAAATGTAGAGCAGTGTGGTGTGAGAGGGTGTGTGCGGATTTTATAGTTATTTGGGTGAATGTTGTTTGTGTATATATATATATATATATATATAGGTGGTGTATCACTAGATCGGGAGTGTGGGTCACTATGTGGCTGTGTGTGTGGATGTCTGATATTGTGGAGGTAAGCAGGCAATAGGGAGAGGATGTAGCCTTACGGATAGAGCGGTTCGACCTCGTACCTGGGGAACCGGGTTCGAGTCTCTGCAAGGACGTTCAACATCCTGTGATTCTGGGCAAATCACTTAATCTCCCCATGCCTAACAAAAATATATATATTTTTTTAAATGAATGTGTTAATCTGTAACGATACTGGTGCTCATGTAAAGCTCTCTGATACCCGATGTATAGGGTCTAGTTCGGGCTATATAACTATTTTTAAAAAAAAATTTAAAAATTGAATTAACTTTTTTTTTTTATTAAAAAAAAGTGTGGGTGGATGAGTGAAATGAGTGCCAGTGGGTGGAGCTGCTCTTAATTGATGGAAGGCATGCAGGCGGGTAGAGGAATAGTATTTATGCAGAAGTGGGGTGTAGGTGACTATTGTGTGGGGGATGAAGTATTATGTGGAGGAATAGGCTTAGTGGAGAGGGATGGGATATGACTGGCGGTAGAGCAATGTAGTGTGACCTGAGAGTAGGATTGGAGGCGTGTCTGCAGGTGGAGTGATAGGGTGTGTCTGGGGGTGAAGGCATTGGGTGTGTCTGGAGGTGGAGGGATGGGTGCGTGGGGAAAGAGGTGTGCGAGTGTGCATGGGAGGAAGCCCTGTGTGGAGGTGGATGGCTAGAAATCCCACTGGTGAAGCGAAGGAATACTTGGGGATGGACAGATGGAGCTGGTGCGGAAAGTCACTAGGGGAGTTTGATGTCACTATAAAGTGCTTAACTGGGGCATGTAGCATCAGGGGCATGGTCGGATGTGTTGGGGTCAGGTGTTTGTGTCGTAGGCCTACCATAGTTCTATGGGTGGGGCTTTGTGGGCATCTTTGTGGGCAGTGTGAACATCCCTCAAATTGGGTGGAGTGAATTTAGGGTGTCCAGATAGTGTATGTGGAGTGTGCCATGATGCCGGGATGTTGTGTGCATTTGTAGTGGTGGTGGGTTGGAGTCTGGTAATTGCATATGTTGAGTGGGTGTATTTAGATTAGAGTGTGGACAGGAAAGGCATTTCTGTGGTTGTAGAATGAAGGGTGTGTATATTGAAGGCTGTGTGGGGAGAAAGGTAGATGTATATGGAGCAAAGGGTGTGCGGATAAGTAATGTGTGTATTTGTTGAGTTAGTGTGTGTGGGGCTGGGTGGAGTGTGTGGGGCTGGGTGGGGCTGGGTGGGGCTGGGTGGGGCTGGGTGGGGCTGGGTGGGGTGTGGTGGAGTGTGGTGGAGTGTGGTGGAGTGTGGTGGAGTGTGGTGGAGTGTGGAGGAGTGTGGAGGAGTGTGGAGGAGTGTGGAGGAGTGTGGAGGAGTGTGGAGGAGTGTGGAGGAGTGTGGAGGAGTGTGGAGGAGTGTGGAGGAGTGTGGAGGAGTGTGGAGGAGTGTGGAGGAGTGTGGAGGGGCTGGGTAGAGTGTGGAGGAGTGTGGTGGGGCTGGGTAGAGTGTGGTGGAGTGTGGTGGGGCTGGGTAGAGTGTGGTGGAGTGTGGTGGGGCTGGGTAGAGTGTGGTGGAGTGTGGTGGGGCTGGGTAGAGTGTGGTGGAGTGTGGTGGGGCTGGGTAGAGTGTGGTGGAGTGTGGTGGGGCTGGGTAGAGTGTGGTGGAGTGTGGTGGGGCTGGGTAGAGTGTGGTGGAGTGTGGTGGGGCTGGGTAGAGTGTGGTGGAGTGTGGTGGGGCTGGGTAGAGTGTGGTGGAGTGTGGTGGGGCTGGGTAGAGTGTGGTGGAGTGTGGTGGGGCTGGGTAGAGTGTGGTGGAGTGTGGTGGGGCTGGGTAGAGTGTGGTGGAGTGTGGTGGGGCTGGGTAGAGTGTGGTGGGGCTGGGTAGAGTGTGGTGGAGTGTGGTGGGGCTGGGTAGAGTGTGGTGGAGTGTGGTGGGGCTGGGTAGAGTGTGGTGGAGTGTGGTGGGGCTGGGTGGAGTGTGGTGGAGTGTGGTGGGGCTGGGTGGAGTGTGGTGGGGCTGGGTAGAGTGGGGTGGAGTGGGTGGGGCTGGGTAGAGTGGGTAGAGTGGGTGGGGCTGGGTAGAGTGGGTAGAGTGGGTGGGGCTGGGTAGAGTGGGTAGAGTGGGTGGGGCTGGGTAGAGTGGGTAGAGTGGGTGGAGTGTGTGGGGCTGGGTAGAGTGGGTAGAGTGGGTGGAGTGTGTGGGGCTGGGTAGAGTGGGTAGAGTGGGTGGAGTGTGTGGGGCTGGGTAGAGTGGGTAGAGTGGGTAGAGTGGGTGGAGTGTGTGGGGCTGGGTAGAGTGGGTAGAGTGGGTAGAGTGGGTGGAGTGTGTGGGGCTGGGTAGAGTGGGTAGAGTGGGTAGAGTGGGTGGAGTGTGTGGGGCTGGGTAGAGTGGGTGGAGTGGGTGGAGTGTGTGGGGCTGGGTAGAGTGGGTAGAGTGGGTAGAGTGGGTGGAGTGTGTGGGGCTGGGTAGAGTGGGTAGAGTGGGTAGAGTGGGTGGAGTGTGTGGGGCTGGGTAGAGTGGGTAGAGTGGGTAGAGTGGGTGGAGTGTGTGGGGCTGGGTAGAGTGGGTGGAGTGGGTGGAGTGTGTGGGGCTGGGTATAGTGGGTAGAGTGGGTAGAGTGGGTGGAGTGTGTGGGGCTGGGTATAGTGGGTAGAGTGGGTAGAGTGGGTGGAGTGTGTGGGGCTGGGTAGAGTGGGTAGAGTGGGTAGAGTGGGTGGAGTGTGTGGGGCTGGGTAGAGTGGGTAGAGTGGGTGGAGTGTGTGGGGCTGGGTAGAGTGGGTAGAGTGGGTAGAGTGGGTGGAGTGTGTGGGGCTGGGTAGAGTGGGTGGAGTGGGTGGAGTGTGTGGGGCTGGGTAGAGTGGGTAGAGTGGGTAGAGTGGGTGGAGTGTGTGGGGCTGGGTAGAGTGGGTAGAGTGGGTAGAGTGGGTGGAGTGTGTGGGGCTGGGTAGAGTGGGTAGAGTGGGTGGAGTGTGTGGGGCTGGGTAGAGTGGGTAGAGTGGGTGGAGTGTGTGGGGCTGGGTAGAGTGGGTAGAGTGGGTAGAGTGGGTGGAGTGTGTGGGGCTGGGTAGAGTGGGTAGAGTGGGTAGAGTGGGTGGAGTGTGTGGGGCTGGGTAGAGTGGGTAGAGTGGGTAGAGTGGGTGGAGTGTGTGGGGCTGGGTAGAGTGGGTAGAGTGGGTGGAGTGTGTGGGGCTGGGTAGAGTGGGTGGAGTGGGTGGAGTGTGTGGGGCTGGGTAGAGTGGGTAGAGTGGGTAGAGTGGGTGGAGTGTGTGGGGCTGGGTAGAGTGGGTAGAGTGGGTAGAGTGGGTGGAGTGTGTGGGGCTGGGTAGAGTGGGTAGAGTGGGTGGAGTGTGTGGGGCTGGGTAGAGTGGGTAGAGTGGGTGGAGTGTGTGGGGCTGGGTAGAGTGGGTAGAGTGGGTGGAGTGTGTGGGGCTGGGTAGAGTGGGTGGAGTGTGTGGGGCTGGGTAGAGTGGGTAGAGTGGGTGGAGTGTGTGGGGCTGGGTAGAGTGGGTGGAGTGGGTGGAGTGTGTGGGGCTGGGTAGAGTGGGTGGAGTGTGTGGGGCTGGGTAGAGTGGGTGGAGTGTGTGGGGCTGGGTAGAGTGGGTGGAGTGGGTGGAGTGTGGGGCTGGGTAGAGTGGGTGGAGTGTGTGGGGCTGGGTAGAGTGGGTGGAGTGGGTGGAGTGTGTGGGGCTGGGTGGAGTGGGTGGAGTGTGTGGGGCTGGGTAGAGTGGGTGGAGTGTGTGGGGCTGGGTAGAGTGGGTGGAGTGTGTGGGGCTGGGTAGAGTGGGTGGAGTGGGTGGAGTGTGTGGGGCTGGGTAGAGTGGGTAGAGTGGGTGGAGTGTGTGGGGCTGGGTAGAGTGGGTAGAGTGGGTGGAGTGTGTGGGGCTGGGTAGAGTGGGTAGAGTGGGTGGAGTGTGTGGGGCTGGGTAGAGTGGGTAGAGTGGGTGGAGTGTGTGGGGCTGGGTAGAGTGGGTAGAGTGGGTGGAGTGTGTGGGGCTGGGTAGAGTGGGTAGAGTGGGTGGAGTGTGTGGGGCTGGGTAGAGTGGGTGGAGTGGGTGGAGTGTGTGGGGCTGGGTAGAGTGGGTGGAGTGGGTGGAGTGTGGGGCTGGGTAGAGTGGGTAGAGTGGGTGGAGTGTGTGGGGCTGGGTAGAGTGGGTGGAGTGGGTGGAGTGTGTGGGGCTGGGTAGAGTGGGTGGAGAGGGTGGGGCTGGGTAGAGTGGGTGGAGTGGGTGGAGAGGGTGGGGCTGGGTAGAGTGGGTGGAGTGTGGAGAGGGTGGGGCTGGGTAGAGTGTGTGTGTGTGTGTGGGGGGGGCTGGGTAGAGTGTGTGTGTGGGGGGGGGGGCTGGGTAGAGTGTGTGTGTGGGGGGGGGCTGGGTAGAGTGTGTGTGGGGGGGCTGGGTAGAGTGTGTGTGGGGGGGCTGGGTAGTGAGTGTGTGTGTGTGGGGGGGCTGGGTAGTGAGTGTGTGTGTGTGGGGGGCTGGGTAGAGTGTGTGTGTGTGTGGGGGGGCTGGGTAGTGTGTGTGTGTGGGGGGGGCTGGGTAGAGTATTTGGGTGGAGTGGGTGTAGAGTAGCATTATAGTTTATGTTGTAGGTGGAATAGCGGCTTGGCTGAGACAACCCTTCCTACATCTATGATTTGTGAGAACGCCCCCCAGCAAGACTGCGTTTCAGTCAGTGTGGGGCTGAGTGAAGGTGGACATCGTGCTTTGCCCTAATAGTGGACATTCTTCGCTTGCATGTGTCCGTATCGCGTTACATTCCCTGCTTCATCTCCCCTTGCCTCCCTCGGGTACGTTTCTGCAAATACCCGCATTCCTACTCAGCATGTTTGCATTTCGCCGACAGCGCAGCACACATATGCTTCATTCACATACCACATTGTGTTTGCAAACAAAGAACTCGGCAAGACTCGTTTAGACGTTTGCAAGACGTAACAAAATTTATTTTTTTCACTGAGTGAGAACCAAGAACGTTTTTCTGTAAACAGCAAAAATCATAAGTAAACGGTAGACCCATTTTCAGCCTCTTTCCCCATTATGACAAAGGGCACTTTTCACATGTTAAATGTCCATAGTGTGTAAACAAATCATCATGAGGTCAGCAAGAACTGTTGCCTTCCAGTTTGTCCAGGATATTACAGTTCAGCATCTGCAGTGTTAACGTGTCAACTGCACGCTCTCTTCTCTCGATGTAAAAAGAAGCTCACCATAGGAGTACAACACGTTTTTGCTTTGTTTTCTTTCAAAAGTCCCGGTCCCTGGCTGCCATGATCTTTCACAGTGATCAAACTCCCTTCTCTCGTCCATAGCTCTCTGCCGTGAAATCTGAGTACAGGAGCCCTGCAGATCGCCCAGTCCACTCTACAAAATGACAATGCCCTGAGAATAGTGAGGTGGTGGCTGGCTCCGGGCGTGCAAGGCTGCTGCGCACGACTTCCCGCTTAGAAGCACTTGCGGTGGACGATGGAGGGGCCTGCCTCGTCGTACTCCTGCTTGGTGATCCACATGGCCTGGAAGGTGGACAGGGAGGCCAGGATGGAGCCGCCGATCCAGACGGAGTACTTGCGCTCAGGGGGCGCGATGATCTTGATCTTCATGGTGCTGGGGGCCAGCGCGGTGATCTCCTTCTGCATGCGGTCAGCGATACCGGGGTACATGGTGGAGCCGCCGGAGAGCACGTTGTTGGCGTACAGGTCCTTCCTGATGTCGATGTCGCACTTCATGATGCTGTTGTAGGTGGTCTCATGGATGCCGGCGGACTCCATGCCGATGAAGGAGGGCTGGAAGAGGGTCTCGGGGCAGCGGAAGCGCTCGTTGCCGATGGTGATCACCTGGCCGTCGGGCAGCTCGTAGCTCTTCTCCAGGGACGAGGAGGAGGCGGCGGTGGCCATCTCGTTCTCGAAGTCCAGGGCCACGTAGCAGAGCTTCTCCTTGATGTCGCGCACGATCTCCCTCTCGGCGGTGGTGACGAAGGAGTAGCCGCGCTCGGTGAGGATCTTCATGAGGTAGTCGGTCAGGTCCCGGCCGGCCAGGTCCAGGCGCTGGATGGCGTGGGGCAGCGCGTAGCCTTCATAGATGGGCACGTTGTGGGTGACGCCGTCGCCGGAGTCCAGCACGATGCCGGTGGTACGGCCGGAGGCGTAGAGGGACAGCACGGCCTGGATGGCCACGTACATGGCGGGCACGTTGAAGGTCTCAAACATGATCTGCGTCATCTTCTCACGGTTGGCCTTGGGGTTGAGGGGGGCTTCAGTCAGCAGGGTGGGGTGCTCTTCTGGGGCGACGCGCAGCTCGTTGTAGAAGGTGTGGTGCCAGATCTTCTCCATGTCGTCCCAGTTGGTGATGATGCCGTGCTCGATGGGGTACTTCAGGGTGAGGATGCCCCTCTTGCTCTGCGCCTCATCTCCTACGTAGGAGTCCTTCTGACCCATGCCCACCATGACACCCTGGTGGCGAGGGCGGCCGACGATGGATGGGAAGACTGCCCTGGGAGCATCATCACCAGCGAAGCCGGCTTTCACCAGCCCTGAGCCGTTGTCGCACACCAGAGAGGTGGTCTCTTCGTCGTCGCACATGACTGCGGGGGTAGCTGCTGCTGCTGGAGGCTGGGCTCGGAGTGCGATGGGCTCGACTTGCCGGTGCTGTGTGCTGCTGAGTACCCGGCCCCGGCCTTTATATACGCGCACAAGGCAGGCCTGGCCGCCTCCACTTTAGGAATGCCGTGCAATTCATTGGTAATTCCTCACTTCTCGGCCTATATTTGGGCCTGCCCGGCCCTGCCCAGTTGCTCCTTCGAGGGGCCGTGGGAGGGTGCCCAGGCCACCCAAAAAAGGCAACGCCTGCTTAAGGTCCAGCGCCGGTAGCGGGACCTGAAATGGAATGGGTGACTGACAGTCCGTGTGCGGGGACAGCTGAACGGGCCTAGGCAGCCTGACCATATGTGAGGAAAGCGTCGCTGCCTTCCCCCATGGCCATTCGTGTGCTGGAAGGCACGTAAACTATTTTAGCTTTTCGTGCATACGGCCACTGCGCCCTGTCCTCCGTAGAACTAGCATGGCCAGGGAAAGGCTTGCGTATGGGGCGCCGCCGTGATTGAATGAGTGAGCTGCGTGCATCTCTCTCTGTGCCTTGGGGTCTTCCAGGAGCGAGGTACACATTCAATGCGGTGATCGTGTCTTAGGTGCGAGGGGCTTTGGATCCCAGGCTTTTCTTTAATGATCTACTCATCGAGGCCAGTGCTCCCAGTTATTGGGCAGTGTGAACGTGAAAAGCGAGCGCCTGCGCTCCGTTGCCAGCAGCGCTCCGGATTCCTCAGTGAAAGCCCCTCCTAGAGGACGGCGCGGCAGCGCCCAGCTCCCCATTGACATTATAAATGCTGCTTTAATGCACCGAGCGCCAGCTCTCGATTAAAGTGACACTGTGTATCGTGCTTGTAAATGGAAGCGAAACCCGCGTCTCTGTAAAAATGAGACTTGTAAAACTGGCACTTCCTCGAGTGAATCCATGCCCTCGAGAGCCGCAGTAGTTAGCTCCGACCGCTCGACAGACCATAACAACGCAATATCTGAAATACCGCCTTATAAGAGAGCGGAAGCGGCACAGCCAAGCACCCACTTGAACCAGAGGTTTACATAAAGTCGCGGATCAAAGAAGATCTGGCGGAGAACAGAGCCCTGAAGTACCCAGTGCTGATGTACCTGCCACATATTAGATGACAGTACCTCCCGCACTCACTGGAACACCAAGAGTACAAGAAAGAGTTTTCATTCCCACATGTTTTAAATGTTGTGGCACATTGCACTACCATATTTGTTTACTAAGCAACTAGGAGTGGGGGGTTGTAGCACACGCGGCAGACGCCTACATCTCAAAATGCAGCACGCACACTAGTAGTATTTGTTCCACCCAGAGGGTGGCGGCATGTTTTCTCCTTCCATTTTGTGTTACAGAAGCCGTGTACTATATCGCCTCTCGTTTGATTTCTTAAATGTGACCTCATGTTTCAGCAACCCGAGCCACCCACCGCCCCCCATTGTATGTTTCGGTTCCTTCTGCTTCCACTCTGGAAAAGGCGATATGTCCTCCATCTCACCCCTCCCTTCTGAGCCCCAACAGTCGGCTGCATGTTGTTTCTTTACCATCTCGGATGTAAAGGAGTCACGTTACAAAATCCCTCTCGCCTCCGAGACGGATTCAGATTTAATTCCATTTCGTTTATACATAATTTTCGACTATTCCTTCCACCCCAGTGTCTTCATACACCCCGGTCATTTTCTACTCGGAGCTATCTGCAGATTCGAGTATTGTTTTGATGTCTGCAGATGGGTGCCCCCTACCCCCGTGGTGGCGGCTAACAACTTTCATTCATTACCCCCACACCTTTTGATCTGCATGTTCAAATGCTCTTTGTTTCACAAAGAGGTGCTGTGTATCAAAATTCTCCCTTCCACCCAGTGGTGGCTGCTTGTTAGGGTGACCAGATCTTGAGAACCAAAAAACTGGGACATTTTGCAAAAACAGAAGGTCTACAATTTTACATCAACGGTGCTGCGCAGAATGAACACAGAAGAAGCACTAAGAAAATACATAGATTGTAACTTCTAAAACCAGCATCATACCTGTTAATTAAATTGCTTACTTATAACAGCTGCTAACTAGTTCAACTTTAGAACACCCAATAAGTGCCTCTCACTTTTTTTTGCCGACTCCCCTCTAAAAACTGGGACACGAGCCAAAATTGCCGAAATCTGGCGGGACAGCTGATCAAAACCCAGGACTGTCGGGACAAATCCGGGACACCTGATCACCCTACTGCAAACTCTGCCTTTTTTCCCCACCCTTGAGTTGCCTGTATGTTCTAATAGCATTTTCTTCCACCATACATGTCTATGTATGCTTCCCATCCTCTGTTTTTCCCACTCTTGTTGTTTTCCTCGTCAATCCCACTTTCCCTTCCATGGAACAGATTGCAGCATTTTAGAACCTTCACCTCCTTTCTTCTACCCCTTAGGTGGCTGCATTCTATCTCAGTAAGCACTGTGAGCCCTTGTCTGCATATTCCACCGTGCAGTAGATGCCTATTTTCATTTTTCTCAGAAGTGAATTAGTCTTTTGCTGAACTGTCTGGCACCTGAAAAGTGACTGTAGACCCCAGCTCCTTTTTCACCACAGAAGGTGCTGCGTGTTCTGACCACCCACAGTTGGGGAACCGTCTGAGACCTACCCAAATCCTCCCTCTCCTCAAATGGGAATTCCTTTAAGGGAGACAGACACACAGACACCATCACTGCGTTAGAGAATATACAATTCTCAGGCCATATTTATTACAATCAACAAACGCAACATTTTATATCAACAAAATTATTTGATTATTCAAATATTCACATGACATTTACAAGATGTACATCAAGAGACTTTGATTAGGGCAACCAATGCATGTCATTTCTTAGCAACAGATCCTCAAAAGGAGTCATGGAGGGCCACTCTCCAGGCACCATGGCATTGACTATTCCAAATGTTTCGGGATTGTGGTCCCCATACTGCAAGTTGCATATAACAAGGCAAACTCACCTGCCCCTTCAAGATAGAGGGAGCGTGGGCCAGCATGAAAACTGGACCCCCACCATAACCATGCCATAGCCAACCCAAGAAGGGATTCCCCCTGGCACCCACTGGGGATGGGTCTGGGCAACCGGACCATACCTTGGACCCCTGGCGCAGAAGCCATCCCCTCACATCCTCTGGGGCCATGAAATTGAGTACCGAGAGGGACTAGGGACAATCGCTGTAGCGGGAGTCCAAGCCCCTACTCTACACCCCCACTGCAACCCCAGCCCCGGTTTTAAGCCAAAGGCTTCCTAATTCGATATTTGCCTGCACTTCAATTACTGATACCAAGGTTGTTAACCTGTTGTATGACCATCATGACTCCTTCCTTGCCCCAAAAAAGGAACAAGACTGTCTAAGGGGATGGGAGGGTGGGAAAAAAGTCGGCTTCACCGCCGTGTTTCAAGCAGCAGGGTGGCTAGGTCCAGGGTGTGGGCATGACAACAAGGTCTTTGGGGGCAGCCAGGCGAGGAAAGACAATTAACTATGTGGGGATGTATGCCCCCTTTTATCCAGGCTTGGCTGGCCCCATGACTGCCCAGGCGCCCTCCTCAACCCACCGGCCTATCGGCCAATCGCCTAACGCAAGCGTCCCGCCCGCGAAAATTAAAAGATTGTGGCACCGCCGTTGGAGCCGCTGGCACTGGTCCGAACCGGCCCGCACCTGTCTTGGTGGCTTGCCATTGGTTGGAGTTGCCCCCAGGGCCACTTTCCACTTATATTTGTGCAGCATGTTGCATCCCAGAGTTTCCTGCTTTTTTCAATCTAGGTTTTTTCATGCCACTATACCACTTATTTTCAACCCAGAGGTGAATGCATTTTCCATAGCATAACCGCGGCGTGTTTCAGTCCCTCGTTTCACCCACTTGGTGTAGGATGTTTCCAGCCTTTCTTCTTCCTTACCAAAGATTGCTGCATTTCTCAGTATCCATTTCCTTCACCCCAGGGATGCCTGATGGGTATGATGCCTCTTTCACCCTAGAGGGGCCCACTTGTCGAAGTTCATTCCATTTACACCAGTTATGACTACATGCTGCAGTCCCCCTATTTCATTCACCCACCACAGAGGGAACAGTGTTTCTGAATCTCCATCTTTCTTCCATCCCAGAGTTGGCTGCATGATGCCAGTTATATTGGTCTTCCACCACATAGGCAGTAGTCAGTCCCGGTCTCCCTTTCTCCACTGAAGGTGGTTGAACTTGAAAGGCACCCTCTTCTTCCATTCCATTCCTTGTAACTTTACTTCCTAAATGTATGCTTATTCTTAACTATATAATAAGAATAAAGCACTAATGTGTTTTTTATGAGGTTTTTAAACTTGGTATTTAATTATTCAAATCGAATAACTTATTTAATATAGGACTGCGTGATAGCGCTTTTTTCTTGTATCTTATGCTAAAAGCTGTATACGTGGTGGACATTCTTATGGTTTCATCTGAATTCATGAAACTTTTGTGTGACCACACTCTGGCCCTGTACAGAGATGAAAAGCACTGCCTCTCTTCCTCTGACTTGCCTCTGGCGTGCAGAGTCACACTAGCAAAAGCTGAGGTCCGGTTTTCCTGCTTGGTGTGATCCTGAGCAGTCTATTCTAATCTAACGTGAGGCTTATTGGCTTTACCAATGATTGTTTTGTTTCTAACCATAAAAATGGATCAGTCTAAGGTTGGCATACATTTTTTTGCTAAAATAACTCTTCCCAAAAATCAGTTATAAAAAAATGAAATCAAAGCAGACTAGCTTTTCCTACTAGCCCTGGCCCTGAAGTGAACTACTTTGTAGGCAGGTGTGCACCGAAGAGAGACCACAGCCGAAGTGGGCTGACTCATTCTGTGTTTTTCTTTTTTAATTGTTGGCTGGCTAATCACAAATCTGCTGCTTCTTTTCATCCCAGTGTAATGGAAGAAATGATTCTGAACATGTAATCGATGCGTTTTATAACATCCTGTACAAAAAGAATTACACTTCAGTTTATCTGAGTCAGGGTTACATTTTTTTGGGCGGTAGCTAAGGTAACTGCAAAATAATAGCAGCAAACACACTGTTTCTGTTTGAACACTGTTTTTCTGGTGCATGGGTTTAACCACCATGTAAGAACTTTGTACCCGTGACTGGTGCGAGTACTGGGCTAGTTCTGCGCCATGTTTGAACGCTTGGGACGCTTCTGTTCCAGAAAGGAGACAGCAGGGAGGGCGCTTGGAGGAGGAATGTAACTTTTTTTTTAAAAGTGCACTGTTAGCACATTGTATCCTATTTCTGCCCGAGAGAAGGGCCTGTGCGAAGCTGCAGCGGCCCCAGTGCCTATGTTTGGTCGGCCCGTGTGGCCAGTGCACGGAGGCATGGTGTTGCACTTTTTCCCCCGCGTGCTGCTTCTCTGGCATCCTGCTGTTGTGGTGTGCAGTGTGTATTATCAGAGCCGGAGGCTCGGCAGGCAAATGCAGGCTGTTAGGAACCACACTTTGTATTGCTACATGTACATTGTGCGCACTGCGTCCTAGCAGTCCAAGTGCCTGTGACAAGGTGTCACACCGCACTGCGGCTGTGATTGTGGCTTCTAGAGCAAGCAAGGCTGCGCTTTTTGGCCCCTCCGTGGGTTTCTAATACACGGTTCTTCTGTCCCTTACATTACTGATGTGACTGTGCAACAAGCGCTCTAGATTGGAGACCTGGGACTGTGCTATGACCAGGTCTTTGGAGTTCTGCTTTGGTAGAGGGTTGGCTCCCTAGCTAACCAAACCCGCGATCAGAGACTGACGATCGCTTCAAGATTCACAAACACACAAGTACACTATGGTAAGTAGCAGTACACGTATTCCCTGCTGGAAAATGCATGTGCGACATCCCCACCCCCCCAACACACACACCCGTCCACCCTCCTCCACTCAACCGTGCAGCAGCAACGCACCCTTCCGATGTCAGTTCACCAAAAACCCAGTAGAGACGGAAGTGACATCACACCCTTTGACACCCCCTTCCCCTCATGACTTCACCTGGTTGATCCTTTGTTCCACCCTTCCCAGCATCCCCTGTACTGCTAGAGACATGGGAAGGAGAAGGAGGAAACAGTAAAGGAAGTGTGCTCTCTTTTCTGTTCCTTCTGCTGCCTCATGACCTTTGAGTAAGGGTAATGTATAATGGGCAGTGCCAGCCAAGGGTGCCAGCTGCTGCCCTGTAGAATACAAATTGATATCACTGTGAGAAAAGGGAGGGCACTGGCAGTCCACGATTACACACTAACACAAATAAATCACCATTGCATACATGGAGCTCTTACTGCATTGGTGGAGCACGTTTCCTCGACCATAGAACAGGTACTGCATTGCCAGAATGAGGGCAGGCCTCCGTGTGTGCACGTTTCCTGTTGTGGGTTGGTTTGTGTGATGGTGGACGACAGTATGCTTGGTAATTTGTGATGACCTTGCATTGCCATAGAAACTAGTACTATTAGATTTTGGAGGATTGTTTCCAGAGATACATTTTTTTTTTTTTTTTTTTGAAGTTTGCATTGAGTAATTATTTTCTAAGATGAGAAGTGTAACACATTGCGTTATGAATTGAAATCCATGTGCGGTTCCGTTACTGCAGTGAAGAGCATTGTTGGCTGAAAGGATGCCAATATTTTAAGTTTGGCGAAGCCAGCCATTTCTGTTCAATGCAGAGTTGTCTTTAGGGTCAGACCCCTTTAACTCTCTGGCTTGCTTGGGTGAGCCTCCTTCAGCCATTGGCTATCAACGGTGTCTGTCACATGTTGGGTCAGCCCAGAGGAGTATTTGTTTCTCACCTTCATGCTGTTTTCTGGGTGTATTCTTCCACGTTCTAGCAAGTTCTTCCTTTGGATTGCACAAGGGACTATTTTTGAATAGTCCCCCCCTTAATCATACTTGGTCACATTCACTGCTTTATCTTGTACATGAGTTACATAAACTTTTTTTTTTCAACATTTTTTTTACCGGCAATACCCTAGTTTGCTTTATTGCTAAAGAAATTGATTACAAACGATGACACATTTTTGCTTTTCTAATTTCCACTGTAGGAAGACCCTCTGGCATCACTAGTAACCACATTGAATGTAATCAGTGACCGTGCCCTGGTGGCTCAATGTGTGCTCCAGCTGCCGGTATGGTGCTGAAATTGAAATTCAACATGCCTTGTGGCTTTGGCAAAGCCAATAAGTTTGGCTTGTAGCTGAAAATGCTAGCCTGAGCAACTGATTTTGCCAATGCTGTATTAAAGCATTCCACTGTGTTATAACATTCACTTTCTGTGCCCTTTAGCCGTTTATGGAAAATACAAAAAAATACTTTTGGCACCTATTTTAGTGCAAAATGCGCTCACAAATCCGTCTTGACCGAAGGACCCATTCCTCATCATAAAAAGTGCCAAAAACCACATACGCCACAAAAAGCAACTATTTGCGTTCTGGCCATTTGTGTTTTTCCCATGGGTTTGCGGTAAATTTTTTACAATGCACGTGGCTTAACAGTTCCATTTCAGGAATTTCGTGTTAGTGTAATGCAACTTTACAGATATTTTGGTGGATTGTGCTAGCGCAATAGACTTTTTGTCTGGGCCTGTAATACAATGCGAATGTGTGTGGCATTTGGAGAGGAATCAGGCAATGTTGAAAGGACGGTTGGTAATCTTTTTTGAGACACCTGCTTACAAGTGCATATGCGCCATAAAGTCCACAGATGCGATTTTAGGGGTCGGTAAAATGACCAGCCGCGGTTGGTAGTGGGAGTAGCCGCTGGGCGCTGACGTGGGGAGGAGGTGGGGCAGGGTGGGGGCTAGTAAACTATGGATTACGGAGGTTTTCAGGTAAGTACACATATAAATAAATAAAACGAATTTCGTTGCGTGCACTGCATCCCCAAATGCAGTGCACGCAACGAAACTCGTTTTATTTATTTATATGTGTATTTACCTGAAAACCTCCGTAATCCATAGTTTACTACCCCCCACCCTGCCCCTGCCCCACCCCCTCCCCACGTCAGTGCCCGGCAGCTACTCCCACTACCAACCGCGGCTGAAAATGACTAACATTGTGAGGGGTCAGAGTAAAACCAACTGGAAGAGTTTGGTCTGTATATAACATACACTTAATAAATAGAAATACCTCTGCCAAAAGAAAGGTGTCTAAACGAGCTGATATCGTTTGCTTGACTTGCTTTTGTTGGTGTCCTCCCGTAATCTGTGTTGCATGGTGCTTCTCCAGGGAGTCATCTTGCTCGTTGATGTAGTGTTTGTCAGTGCGCATGGAGGTGAATTATGTTTGCACATTGACTTGAGTTCACTAATTCGTCAAGTCAAACAAGGTTCCCACTTTAGAAGTGAGCTGCTCATTACTCCTTCGAGGACCAGCACTTGAGGAAGCCTGAGAAGTCAAAACCGTGTTATGTGCATACAGTCGGTGCCCATTTCAATGAGATGAGGACTGTGTATTAATCTGTTTGCAATGTAGGCGTGTAGAATAGTCACGGCTTTCAAGTGCCTTTGGCAGGCACTATACTATTCTTGGTAGTATTCTTCTCTGTATGGAAATGGCTTTGGTTTCAACAGGGCTGCATATGTAAAGTAGCAAGATGCTGGCGAAGAACCAGTGTGCACTGTAATAAAAAAAAAACTGCTATCTTCAGAGGCTGCTCAGATAGTATTTATGGAGTCCAAAGTCCAGATCTGATTCGTTTGTTATGTTGTGTTTTTTTCATTCTGCAATTCCTCACTTATGTAGCTCCTATGTTGTTGCTGCATGTACTGATTTCTGCTATTTATACTTTGGGAACGTTCATCAGTAGCATTTATATCATTCAGTTTGTGATGTAATACTTGTGGATTGACGGACATCCCTTTAGACCAGTGATTGGTTCACAGGTGAGGGGAAGAGAAGATCAGGCCCTTGAGGAGAGAAGTCTGACCTCCTCTAAAACGCTGGGAAAAAAAAGTGATGTTCGCACTGTTTTGTCTCTCCTCCTGTTCATGTGCAGGAATTCCTTTAAGACCTAGAGGACCGGTCTTGTAGCTACGCCCATCGGCATGGGTCTGTATGCAAGAATACAAACGGGAACACAAGTGTGAAACCATTTTTTCCCAGGTCCTCCTGATTTTGCAGAGACTCCAACTACCTTTGTGATAGGCGAGGCAGCACATTTTACTTAGACAAGGAAGCTTGGTACTCGTGTTAGTCAGAGCTACAAGGTTTCCAGAGTGATGTGAATGTTGTCCGATGGAATGTAACAGTTGATTGTCCTACACGCAATTATTTGAATGACTTTAAGAATAAATAACTTTATTAAGTGCATTCAAATTATATTCTATTTAAAACAAGGGAATGGAGCAAGTTTATAACGCTTACAGTTACAAATGTATTCAACAAACTTGTTTTCTGGGTAGTGCCGTGCTCCTTGGCAAAGTGAATGGTCCATAATCTGTATTTCTGCTTTCAGAAGAAAGAGGTTGATGTTTGGTGTATCTCTGTCCTAGCAAGGTTTTGAATTGGGCATTGTTAAATATTACTTGTTAGCTCTTTCTGCATTTGCCTGACCAACCTTCATTACTCAAGTCATTGGTTGTAATGCATTTTTAAAGGGGCTCATTTACAGGTTTCTTTCTGCTCCCTTAATTATGCCCCAATGGGTTCTTAACTTGGTCCTCATGTTTTGATGTGCGTGCCATTCAGGCCTAAGAAAGCTGACCATCAGGACGGTCTTGTTGAAATTACTTGTGTGTGCTGTCTGTGAGCTGAGGCACTCTTTACACATCCTCCATATACCATCTTCTTTCTAGACCAATTTCTGCTACAAGCTTCCTACAATTCTTTTCCCTAAAGTTGTGTCACCCTTCCATTTCGGAAAGTTCCCCGCTCAGTCTACCTTCCACCTTACCCCTATGAGGAGGACAGGCTTCAAGGCTGGACTATAGGAGAGCTCTTAGCTTCTACATCAAGGACACACAGGGTGCACAGGTTAGAAGATCAGCTGTTCTTTGGCTTTGTTGGGGCTAGGAAGTTAAAGGTAGTCCAGAAACTGATCCTTATCCAAGTGGATTGTCCTGTGTAATTAAAACATGCTACTCTCTGGCTAAAAAAAAGCCTCACAAGGGCCTTTGGGCTCATTCGACCGTAGCCAAGGCAGCGTTGGTGAGAAGTGTTCTGGTTTTAGGCATCTTGTGGCGATGTAGGCACCCGTTCACATCTTCACAAAGAGTTACTGTCTAAACAAGTCTGCAGGGAGGAATAGTATGCCAGCTCAATTTTGAAGGACTTTCGTATGCAAGTCCACTCTCTAGACTCTTCACCTTTTGGGAGGCACTGCTTTGTTATATTAAAATTAGGAATCTGTGCCCCAACTTCTTCTACTTCCCTGTCCCCCCCTTCATCCTTAAACCATCATTCTGTGGACTGAACTCAAATGGGTTCTCAAAAGGTCCTACTCTAGATTTTGCAAATACTCTGCGGTCTACAATGGTTGATCACGATCTACATCTGAGGGCACGGAAGAGTTCTAAGACAAACTGATGTCAACGTGTAGGGGTAGTGCCTTTATAAAGCACTGTGTTGTCACTTTGTGGAGCAGGGCGAGGTTGTTACTAAGGCAATGGTATCTCCTGTTGTCTCACAGATACAATTGCTTGGAAGAGTTCTGGATCCAATCTGGCACTTCAAGTAACACAAAAGGTGAGGAATCGGCAGTTCACATATCCTCCACAGTGTTATGAAAGTAAGCAACTTGTTCTTGGAGTATCAAGGCAGTCCGATCAATCTCAAAGGTTTATTTTTTTTTTATTATTATTTTCATGAATAATTTTAATAATGGGTTATTTCTTTATTTTTGCAATTATTTGCTCCACTTGGCACATTTTTACTTTTTACCCTTTTATTGATCATTACAAGTGTAAAGTAATCCTATTATGGCCGGACCTATTGGCTTTGCCAGTGCTTGTATACAGTCTACTGAAAATCGAAAAAAGAGTCAGTTACCCTATGAGATTCAGCATCGTGGCTAGCAGTGGCGTGCCCTTTGGAGTGCAGTTTTTGCAATTGGAATTGATGGACTGGTATATTGCTGCTGCCAAAGTCAATGTCTTATATTTTGGGGCTCCCTGGCAAACCTGTTTTTTAGGGTTTTTCACGAATTTAGTCAGTTGATTCATTTGATATAACAGTATGGAATTGCACTGGTCCATTTGTTCCGTTTCTTACGGGTCATTGTGAAATCATTTATGGTTGGGACTAAACACCTTTTGGTGTTACCAAATACCCCATACGCTTACAAGGCACTGTCCTTTGTAGGGCACCAAGATGAAAACCTCTGTGATGCACAATGTTATCCAATAGTAGTGTGCAACAACATAATCAAGAACACATCACTGTATTGGAGATATCTCGTGATGGCATCATACGCAGCACTCATACTCTAGAAGCAGTGCGCCTGAGCATGAGTGCTAGTGCAGATACTAAGATACGGTAACACTCGCGTTGGGCGTTTGTGCATCGATTCCACAAGATGCAGAAAACGGTATTATTCGTATTTTTTCTGATCATAATCGTCCAAGCAGGGTAAAGGATGCCACCTAGTAGGAAACTTAAGAAATGTATTTGAGAATTGGAAGAAAATGTAAGCAGTTTAACACCACTCGTTCAGCAATGTCGTCTTGACAGTTTGATTTGCCATTTCGTGGGCGAAAGAGCGTTATATCTGTCAGGGTTAGCCACTTGACAATTGAGTTTACACAACAGAAGCCGTTCGGACAATAGCTGAAGAAGAAAGACTGCCAGCCATAGGCCACATCACCTAGGTGTTATCACCCACACGTGTTTATTCACTATTGAGATTAACAAGATAGTGATTGAGGCCCTCTTTGTTACAGGCCCATACCAAATACCAGCCCGACAAGTTCGAGAGAAGACCCCGGCTTCAAACCATGGGAAAACTTGCTCATGTAAGGGTTGACCTGCATTAACACTTATGGGGGAGGAGTAATATAACGAATGACTTATGACCACTTATTCTATGCTCCTCTCCCATGTGACCATAAGAAACAAAGGTTTCACGATAGGCGCGCCACCTCACCGAATATAACCTGAAAACTTTTGTGTTGCGTTTGTAAGAATTGGGACCTGTGTTTAATTGAAGCAGAACTTCTCATCGGACCATCCTGATGGTGGTAGTAGGCAAGTCCAGCCAAATATAACATTTTTAAAAATCCAACTATAACTTGGTGGGGAGTCAGTTTCTCTTAAGACAAATCTAGGCAGGCCAACCTCCATTGTTTCTAAAAAGGGCTAGACCCCGTAAATGTAAGCACACTAGAAGTGAGTGTGTCGTTTGCTCTCTGCAGCTGAAGGAGCGTTGCTCTAATGAGGATAGACTTGTAGGTGATTTACCACGCCTGCAGTCTGTAAAGTTGTCTGCCACTATTGTAATTGTAGGGCACACAAGTGTCCCCCGATGACGTCTACCCAGCCCAAGGTTAGGAAGCACCATTCGAGCGTGGATCTGTGCTGATTGTAAAATCAAATGCACATTGCTTTCTTTCTCAACATGCGTTCTTCATTGCAGGCAAATGTGGGCCCATTGGCGTTTGTTCTAGTGGCCCGCTTAAGTGCAGGAAGGCGTTTATTTTGAAGGATTGTATCTGGACTAGTGAGTGTAAGAATACCAAGGCACACTAGTATGGTGGATAAAATATCGAAAGGTAAGTGCACAGAGAGAAGCATAGATGTACTATTAACTCCTCATCTGTGTACCTTGACGACATGTATATTGTCAAGGAACACTAACGTTCAGTTGGGTATAGAAAATCTCTATATACTTAACCTTCGATGTTTTGTTGCTCTATAGTCTTTCAATAATATATGAATATATTCTGTATTCTTTATTGCGGATTCACACAATTTTGGATGCGGTGCGGGTAGTATGAGGTGTTAAAAGCACAGGTGCTGAATAACATTGTTTCTTTTTGCAAGTGGACGCATTGAGATGTCAGTACATTGCACTGCTTACCTGTATATTTCCCAGCTGTTGCCTTACTTTGGAGGAGAATAATGCAAGTTGAATGTTTGATCCCTGCTAACCCTCTGCTGCCTCCCAAGACCAGAGGAACTAAACACTAAAGTATTTTTCATTCCTTATAGCGACTCCCTGAACCTTAATTGCCCAAAGTGCACACCCATACAATGCAATGAATGAACTGGTGAATGAGGCACCTGTAGTGGAAGTTCACCTGGTGGAATGAATTCTTGAGGTGCATGATTTTGGATGCCTAGCCCTAAATTGTAAGCGTTACAGGCCTATGGGATTCTGTGTAGGGTCGGAAGGTGACGCCTATCAAAGTTTTCTGCTGTGGTAAGCATTATTACATTCTCCCAGAGGAAATGAGGCTTGCGGTAGCCAGACGCGGGCGTGCACCCGGCAGGGCACAGTTTACACTGGAGTGGTTCGTTTGTAAGTCACGGAATCGCGGCCACCCTTCTAGACACGTTGCGTCATTGTTATACGGGGGTGGAGGGGAGACCACCTGTATGGCCAGGAGCGCTAAACTCGTGGGCTATACAGCCATTCTTCGTGACCAGTCTCTGGATCTTAAAAACAATGTTATTTTGATGTTCCCCCTAACTCTGCCTTCGGCGGGCTGCTTTGCCCGGCATGGGTAGGTGCTTTGGGGACTGCACGATGTAAGAGCTATAACGCTGCCGCGAGTCTCCCGTCAGCCGCGCTCCTTCTGCGCGCGCGCAGGCCGTGTTGTGCTCGCAAGCAGAAAGCAAGCCTGCGCTGGTAACCTGATGTGCAGGGCGGCGGAGGGCAGCGTGGGGGCCACCCCCTCACATAGGCATGTTGCTGGCGGCGGCTGCAAACTGCACCGCGTGCAGAAAGTATTCTTGGCACCTGTGCCTCCGTTGGCTATGCATGGCTATAATCCAACATGCAATCGGCGCCTTGCTTTGCAGACGCAAGGCGGGCTTGGCATTCATAGTGGTCTTCGACCGTTCTGTAATCACTAGAGAGCCCACTGGCTATTGATATAAAGGAAATTAAAGGAGAAACTGCACACGTGTAAGGCCATTAGTGCCATGATCACGTGGGCTGGTTGCGAGACGTCTAGAGCACGGGGAAGACTTCATTTAAATGGCTTTGAAGTGCGACAGGTATGTTGTGCTGCTGGACGGAGAGGTTCATAGTAATTGTTTACTTGTCTTTTGTCTTGACCTGATGGTTCCCTACTGAAATCTACAGGAAGTAAGAAATGCACGTGTGCCTTCCAAACTCCTGTCTTGTCGAAGCACTTTCTTTTGTTCACCGAGTGCGCCACATGCCTCCGCCCAATACAAAATGGAGTGACTTAAAACTTCCTAAAACTTTATGAAACCGATCTTTTACTCCTATCGTCACATTCAGCGCAGCCCCAAATACAGATTGGCTACCTTCACGGCAGTCGTGGTCACGACTGCTAGCTCTTTATGCGAAGTAACCCAGTTTCTTGTTGGCAGGAGACTACTTTTAAATTGCCACATCAAGAATTTTACTTGAACGCAGCACAGCCCCTAGCTTTGTTTGATTAGAAACATAATATAATTCACGCAGGAGATCAAACCCTAAGCTGACTTGGCTAGCAAAGTTGTTTCTGTTGATTCCGGAAGAACAGTAAAGATGAACGCCCATTGGTAACCCCAGACTTGAGGTAATCGCAAACACCTAAGCTTTCCTCTTCTAGCAGATGATCATGAGCAAAGTTCAACTGATAGCTTACCACTGAGTGCACCGCCGTTAAAACTCATGGTAGACTTGTCCATGTGCTGACCCGCAACTTCCATGCCTGGGTAAGTTAGCGTATGCAGCTCTGCCCCTGTTGTCGCTCTATCCAGAGCAAAACCAAAGGGGATGATGGATGGAGTGTTGAACATTGCAAGCACTCACCCCCCAGTCAACTGATCTGGGTTTAATCCATCATCATTCTTTAGCTCACTCCGCCACCCCAGTTCAGACATGGCCATATGCAAATCAGTCTGACCCTGTGCCTCATGGTAACAGTCCAGAGCTTAGCTACTGGTTCAGTTTTCTATGCTCTCCACCCCTTGCCGAAGACCCTGGGGGCACTGTTATAATCCATTAATCTTGAATTAGTGCTATATGAGCAATACTGACTGCCCATACATCTATGCATCTTATTATGTACTGTGCTGTTTCCACCCCCTCGGTTTCTTTACGTGAAAGCGTATTACTGATTTCTCTCCAAGAGCCTCTGCAGCACAGTAGTCCGCCACCCCACTGTTTCTGGTTTAGACTTTCCCCAACCCTGCAAAAATCACCCTGACCTGGAGAACCTAAGAAAAAGAAGTTGAATGTTGTTCTTATTATCCTTGTCTAGTCGTTTTTTCCTGCCAAAGATAATGTGAATGGCTGATTCAGATTGAGAACGTGACTTTGTTTTGTGTTTTGGTGGCTGAGATCCAACATTTAAAATCACCAATCCTACTGAAAAGCTAGCGTTTGGTGATGTCTATTTTCCCTCTTCAAGCTGCTTGATCTGGTGGTAAAACTCTTACTGTACCAAATCCAATTGGAATTAACCTCCGTTGTCTTCTAATAGACAATCTAGCTTGTTCATGCTGGTAGTAGTTCATAAACTTGCAGGTATGTTAATGTTCTTCGGAAGATGAGGTGAAGCCACATTTGTAGTATCAAGGCATTTTTTTTTTTCTCCTCGCCAAGCTATTGTTCTTGCATTACGCAGGGCATGAGATAGTCTCTATCCCATATTGAAACACTCAATCTGTTGTGCTAGACATTTTTCACCTACCTGCTGAATTGGTCCTTGTTTTGTCATATCTTCAGTTCCCAGCAAAGTTGAGTCCCACCATAAGCTGGTGCAGCTATTGTAGATTCCACCCCTATCTAGTTGATCTTGCGCCTGCACCAGCAGATATTAAGCTCCTCTAAGTTTCTCTGGGTTTTTGTTACTACAGTTGGCTCTTGTACCGTGGCCAGTCTTCCTTGGTGAGCGGCAGAAGTAGAAGGATGTCTCTCCAGGTCTCCAATGAGTCACACCCACAGCCAGGCTAACTTTCCTAGTCCAGCTAATGCGGAAACCAGTGTTAACAGATGGGACTTTGTATGATTGTGCTTTTTAGGTGTTTGAGGTCTGCAGTGGCTGAATATGGCTTCGAAAATTAGAAGACTGCAGGAATACGAAAACTAGTAGTCCTCTTACAGCTTGCTGTACATCAGTTTTGTCTCCTGTTGCCATTAACTACCCATAGATCCTGGAAACGAATGAGCCACATATATTGACTGATGGTGTTAGACGTTGAGCACCAGTCGCACCAAGGGTTGACCTGCCATTCCATTTACTTTCTTACTGGCTTTCCTTTTTCAGAGCTGCAGCACCGTATTGCTCAAGGGCTAGTTATACCATATCAAAAACCTCTATGTGATGCGCTCTGACCAAACTCATGTCAATGTAACACATCTAGCTTTAGACTCACAAGTTAGTATGCATGTTTCACTCTGATTACAGCAGGCAGTGAATCGGGTCTGTACCCCAAGTTCCATTCACTCAGTTTGCTTTTATTGATGGGGCCTTCAGCCCATATTCAGATCAAATATTTATTGCATTAATCTTAATGTTTGTTTGTAAAGAAAAGTAAGGTAGCCTACTTTGTGTGTACTTCATCATTAATATTAACCAGCAACAACATGTTCTATCAATACCGTTTAGTCTTGTAATCACATACAAGTTACACATGTTTTGCTTGGACCTTTTCTAAATGTTTCCCCACCGGCCTGTGAAGAATGTTCTTTCTGATGTACCCATGTGGTTTTATTTGATTTGTTTTACTGTCTTTATTAATTTTTCCAGAAGATATTTTTGGTTGCTACTGTGCGAAAAACAGAATGAAATGTGAAAAATAGTCGTTTTCGTACCTCGGCCCATCCTGCACAGTCTCTCGTTCTCCTTTATGTTGATGTATTAGATAGCACGTCGGCGCAGAATACCCTTCACCCGTGTCAACGTAGCAATTAGATTTCCTTTTGCTGCTGACCAACGAAAACCTATGAAAACGACAACACCTAAGCCAGTTGTAGTATTAGCAGGTCGAATCGTATTTAGCACTTGTTTTTGCAAGCAGGCAGTGACGGGTGTGTATACATGTTCATTTTCTTTACCGTTTAATTTTCCTAAATACTACAAATACTACAAAGTTACAGCTCTGACTTTTTTTGCAGCGCATCTATGGTTAATGGACAGGGCCTCAAAGCCCACAATCTTAATTTGTGCTTCTCTCTAAAACTAAGCATGGTTCCAGAGTCGTCCTCTCTCCCCTTCAAAACAGCTACTTTTCACTGGTGCTTCGTCTCCAACCAGTTTGCATACATTTCTCGTGGAGACAGCTAGAGATTACAACGCTTAATTTACAGTGGGTTATTGCAGGTGAAATACATTGTGAATGTGCAGGAGATGGTTGGTAGGGCAGATTGCCCATGATATCCCGTCCCCCTTTGGCGAGGAAAGTAAGTGCCAATTGCACTGCACAAAATTGCATCACACTTTATGGAAACATTGCATGCCAATTTATTTATCACTGAATGGAGCTCTATGCTGCAATAAGGCATTGCCTCCTAGAGTTTCCCAAATGACCACTCCTATTAGAGAAGCGTTCATAGACCGCTCCTCTTTGCCGACTACAGCCGCGAAAATCTCAAATGTCTAGTACATGTGGTTGTCAAGATAAGACCCCGACCCTGTCGTAAAGTTACTCTGTAGGGCCAAACCACAACTCTCTGCTAATGCATGGAATTTGCTCTAGGAGTTCATAGCAAAGCGTTCGACTCTAAGAATTACTACTTTGTTTACATTTTCATACATTCATTGTAGCAGAAAGTGAAATTCCTGTTTAGCACTACAGTGTATTTTGCTTTTGTAGTAGTTCAGTATTGTTTTGTGTTGTAGCATTTACATAGCGCTTACTACCCTGCGGTGGGGTGCTGATGTTATGGCCTTCCTGAGTAGTTGCAGCCGACTTTTCTTGGTTTAGAGTCGATTTGGCCTAAAGGGCAATCAGATAGTGCCTGATGGGCTGATTTGACAGGTGTGTGATGGGGCCCTTTTTAGCTGTTGTATTGCAGCATTTATATACTGTTTACTACCCCTATGTGGGATCCTAAAGCGCTTGCCTACATGAAGAACCCACCACACCATCTAAGGTGTGTAGTTGGCTGTTTTTGTTTTGAATATATTCCAGTAGTGTTTCCATGTTATGCGTGATGACCACCGAAGTGCAGTTATCGTGTTATGGGGCGCATCGCATAGCAGGGTAGTGGAGGATGAAGTACAAGAGAAGACACACAGTTTTATGGTTTTCAGCATGCTGGTAACGTGTCCCTTTATGGTATTTAATATCATATATTCTAGTTAGCGGATTACTGCCCTGTGTTGTCCAGTCTGAGATTTTGTTTATATAGTAGTTGTCCTGAGCTGGCATGGTTGGAGGGAGTGAGAAGTGGAGGGAACTTTTTGGATGGGCATTTCCATCATCTCAATAATGTCTGAGTGTCTTTATGAGATGTAAAGAAGCGGCCAGATTGTAAGGATATTTTAGGACCGGCAGTGAATGGACTGAATTAAAGTCCTCCAAATTGTCCAGTAATGTGTGACCGGTCTCTGCAGTTACTCCATGCTTGTTCATTTTGTGTTTTGGGGCTATACAGTGCTGGGATGGACACCAACAGATGTCATATGTGAATTTAAGAGGTATGAGTTACAATTTGCTGCTGACAGGTGCTTATTGTGGTCTTAGTGTTATTGTGGGCCATAACTGTTATTTATTGAAGTGCATAACTATATAATGCTATGGCGAACCATAGGTTAGCCCTTTTTTGCTCATCTGAAAATAGTTTGATGGTTGAGTTATTTGCAATTTATGGGTTGTAAGCAAAGGATTGTTGTTAATGGTTCTGAAAGTGTTTTCATTATATAGAAGGCACTCTTGTGACGTTAGCATATGGTCTGAAACATAGGTCTGAAGCCATGATAACTCATAGGTTTCCAACTTCTCTTGAAGTTGTTGGAGGGGCTTCAAGTGCCTTCAACCATATGCTGTAGGCTGGTTGTTGTGCCGTTGACCCCCATGTCATTATCTCTGTCTTTGCGGTATTCAGCTTTAGATGGTTATTCATTATCCATGTAAGAAAGCAGTGGTCTTTGGGTAATCCATTTTTAAACCAATTTGGATGTCATCTGCATATTTGTAACGTGAGGTTGTACGATTTAATTAGGTTTGGTAGCGAGTTATGCAGATGTTGATTAATAGAGGAGATCTGATAGTCCCCCAAGAACACCAGTGTTGTGTGTGAGGAGCTCATGTGAAAGGGAGCAGCTGGATTATATACTGTGTGTCTGTGAGAATGGAAGCAATCTATTTTATAACATTTTCATGGATTCCAATATTGTGAAATCTTTGTAGTAGCGTGTAGTGGTGGACAGTATCAAATGCTGCTGATAAATCCAGAAGTGATGAGGCAGCTACTACGTTTTTGTCCACTGTGTGTTTGAGATAATCCAATAATAATTGGACTGACTCTGTGCCTCTGCCTGGTCTGAAACCGGACTGTTGGTCTGGCAGCAATCCATAATGTTTGTAAAGCTAAAAGAGTTGAGTAAACACGGCTTTCTAATGTTTTCCCCCTAAGAATGGTCATTTGATGTGGGCCTGTAGTGGCTGAATCATATAGGTTGAGGTTTTTCTTTTTTTAAGAGTGGTCTAATGCAAGAGGTTTTGAGCTCAGGTGGGAATGAACCTAGTTCCTGGGACTTGTTGAGTAGGCAGCTGACTGACCACCTCACTTGCACAGCTTGAGGGAAAGATATCTTTAGACCCTTGGGGGTGCTTGATCTGATGGCAATTCCGACGGTCTGGCTGCAATGATAATATAAAGGAAACCTTTTTGTGGCAGCATATTGAAGGTATGCATTGATGGATGATTATCAATGACTTTTTATATGGTGGTTAGGGAATGTATTGTGTTGTCCAAGTTCTCCTTAAGGACATTTTCAGTCCTTGTAATTTTTTAGATCCATTAATTCGATATTTTGTCACAAAAGGCTTGTGGTCATGTTATTTGTGGGGCTGTTTTTACACTCTGCTGGGACAGTTGTTACTGTTGATTTCCCTGATATTAAAACCAACATTGCCTGCAGCAAACTCAAACCCATATAGTCTTCTATAACCTTGCAAGACACCTGTACAGTGTCTCCTTACAAATTCAAAGCTGTCCTAGTTTGCAAATATGGCCACTTTTTTAGCTTTATTATTCACTAATGGTGGCCACTTTTATTATGGTGACCCAGTTTTGTAGCTACTTGGAATTTAACGGTTAGTATCTTGAAACTGCTCTATTGGTAGATTTCTGTGTCTGGGGTTCTCTGACCTCAGTAACAAGGTTTTGTAGCCTACAAGACAAACCTCCGTTATCATTATATCGAAACCACTAGTTAGATTTAAAATGTTATTTTACATGTGGGTTTCCGACAATAGGTGTAGAGATAGCTTTTGGGTTTGCGGTAGGAGTGATCTTGGGTATATTTAAAGGGCTAGAGCAGTCTCTAGTTCTTAATCTATTTTGGCAATGATGGTGCATCATCAAAGCTTCGAAATGCCATTAGGTATCCTCAGGTGATAAGTAAACAGAGCTGAAGAAGTATTTTGACCCCTCACCTTTCCCTCAATGACGACAAACTGGTGAGGGGCTGTCCACTTTGGATTGAAATCTTTTGGCGAGGTGTGGATGGTGAGATGAGCACGTCTATCGGTGTAATTTCTCCAGGGCTACTTACCTGTGCCAGTATTTCCCTGGACTGTTGACTTTGCTTCTTCCACTATAGTGTATACTTGAAACATTTGCCTCCGTCTTTGAATAAGGTGGGCAGGTGCTCCTGGACTCTTTTCAGGCTCTTTTTTGTGTGAGTCTTTTTATCACTTTGGTTGCTCTTTACTAGGCAGGGACGGTCCTGGCAGTAAGATACCCTTCCCAGTTGGGCAGAAGGAATGCATGCAATCTCCTGTCTTGAAGAGCACTAGCAAATGTCCTTCAGGGCAGGTTTACTTAAAATGTGCATAGGGACCGTTTGTTTTGGGCAGAACTGGACTGGATCCGATTGTAGTTTAACTGTTAGTGTTGAAGTGATGCAGCCTTTTGTAACCAAAGCTGAATTAGCAGGCTTATGCATAACGTAACAAATCATTTTGGCAAAAATAGATGTTGATTCCATCTCTTTGCTGATCAGTTGTATAATAATAAGCTCTCCTTGGGGGTACAAACAGGAGTCCTGTCTTGAATATGTAGAAGGCCGTTTACGCCAGTACAGAGTCTGAAGGAACCATGGGAACCTAACCACAAACACTTAATCTCACAAAGTGGAGTGGTGCCCCTACAATGATGAGGCATGGTCACATGCATCCTCTACTGCAACATATGGACTGAACAGTGCATTATTATAACTAGGGCTCCTGGTTTTATGGTATTTATAGTTTTGTCATTTCCGTCTGTATTTATCCATATTTATTTTTTGCTAATGTTACCTGTATTTATTCATATCTATTTTAGATTTTGTGAAAAAATTAAGCTGAAATGTGTATTTCTGCATTTATTGAACCGGTTAATGTGCACTTGTGCCTGAACGCCTAACAGGTTTCAATGATATATACACACACACTCAGATGGTAAAATATGCACTTGTGAGAAAATATATAAATTTTAGAATCAAGGTTGTGCAAATCTACTGCTGTTTGAGGCCCTTTACTAAAATCCCTATTTTTTTAAATCCCCTTCCTGTTAATCCGCACAGCTATTCGGCTGGCAGTCATGATTGACAGCATTTAGAATCACTCAAAAACAACCCAATTTCTGTTTTTAAACACATTTAAAAATAAATTCAGACAGGAAAATAAATGGTTTTCTGTCTGTATTTATCTGGAAAAATCTGAAAAGACGGAAAACAGGGAGCCTTTAATAATTAACTGTGCTTTATTTATTTATTTTTGTAAATTCTGTCTTATATTCAATGAATAGAACAAGACAAACCAAACAATTTGAAGACTTATGTCCCTGTAAAGAAAGCATCAAATAAGCCCACATTCCATGGTACATGTTGCAGCAACGTAATAAAATAAAAAACCTACAAATCGGGAACTAACCCTCACAAGATGCTGTCAAATCCTACATTATGAACTATACCAAAGTAGAGGAGAACAATACTTGCTTGTTCCATGCATAACATTGATATATATAGGTTCCTCCCTTCTTCTACGGGGGCCCTCAAGTTAAGAAAGCCAACAGAGAGCTGTCCTCAATCAACCATGGAAACTAAAATCAAGACGAAAAACAAAAATTACATTGTCAAAATAGAGAAGAGAAAAAGGGGGATGCGCTGGGAGTGATGAGGCCCGTGGATAGACGCTGGGGAGCATCAAGGCATAAAAGGCCGGGACCGCTAGCTCAGGTGTGTCGCTCTGGGGAATCTGGTTTCTAGAATAGGGCTATCGACTGCCTAGCCGCTCCTAGCAAATGAAGAATCAAGACGAAAAACAAAAATTACATTGTCAAAATAGGGAAGAGAAAAAGGGGGATGCGCTTGTCAAAATAGGGAAGAGAAAAAGGGGGATGCGCTGGGAGGGATGAGGCCCGTGGATAGACGCTGGGGAGCATCAAGGCATAAAAGGCCGGGACCGCTAGCTAAGGTGTGTCGCTCTGGGGAATCTGGTTTCTGTCCCCTGGAGTATGGTTCAATTGAGTCCTAAAACAATTGCAAGGCCCGAAGTCTGGGGGGGAACGAATCTGGAATGCCTGGCCATAGTGAAATAGTGTATAAGAGGCTACCGGATGCGGGAGAATCGTGTATCTTTATGATTAATGCGTGCAGTAATCAGTTCAAGGGCTAACACATTCCACAATCGAAGAAACCAGGTGGCAATTGGGGTGGGGGGGTTTGGAGGGGGGGTTGTGGTTTCTTCTAGAATAGGGCTATCGACTGCCTAGCCGCTCCTAGCAAATGAAGAATCAATACGAAAAACAAAAATTACATTGTCAAAATAGGGAAGAGAAAAAGGGGGATGCGCTGGGAGGGATGAGGCCCGTGGATAGACGCTGGGGAGCATCAAGGCATAAAAGGCCGGGACCGCTAGCTAAGGTGTGTCGCTCTGGGGAATCTGGTTTCTGTCCCCTGGAGTATGGTTCAATTGAGTCCTAAAACAATTGCAAGGCCCGAAGTCTGGGGGGGAACGAATCTGGAATGCCTGGCCATAGTGAAATAGTGTATAAGAGGCTATCGGATGCGGGAGAATCGTGTATCTTTATGATTAATGCGTGCAGTAATCAGTTCAAGGGCTAACACATTCCACAATCGAAGAAACCAGGTGGCAATTGGGGTGGGGGGGTTTGGAGGGGGGGTTGTGGTTTCTTCTAGAATAGGGCTATCGACTGCCTAGCCGCTCCTAGCAAATGAAGAATCAAGCGCCAGTCTGCGTAAGTCATAGCATTTAGTGTTGAGGGTTTAATACCTAAAAGTGTGACTGACTGGGAGGAAGGAATAGGAAATCCCACCACCTCTTTGACGTGGCTGAGAACCTCCTTCCAAAACATCGTGAGGTTCTGGCAGGACCACCATAACAAGCGTATTGGGGTGTAATACCACCGCATCATCAATTTGTGTGCTGATTCACGCTGGGGCGTGCTCTGATAGATCTTTGGGATATCCCACCATAAGTGAGCCCACCCTTCAGGAAGGACATCTTCTTCCAGGTCTGAAGCCCAATGTGTCTGATATCCATGGGGCATAGGCCGCTGAGAATGCTACAAGACAGTATACGTGTTAGAAATCAGGCCCTTTGAGCATAGCTGTGCTTTATGCACGTGTAGAGCTACAGGC
Organism: Triturus cristatus; assembly: GCF_964204655.1. NCBI lineage: Eukaryota > Metazoa > Chordata > Amphibia > Caudata > Salamandridae > Triturus > Triturus cristatus. Next base: position 313,646,146 of record NC_140594.1, on the reverse strand, counting down.
TCGAGATCTAATCAGCGGGTCTTCGCTCTGAAGTCTATAGGATTGGAAGTCCTTTCCATATGGATGCAGAAACTATGCCGTCCCCCAGCTACTAAATATATCCTGCTGCAGCCCATTGGTTACCCTTCTTCTTTCCATGAGATTACTGGCACATTGTGTACCTTGAGAAAGCCATCTGAAATGGCAAGGTTGTAGGATGGCCCAGCTGGGTGATCAGTGGTGGCCTATTTTTACAGTGTCAAATTGAAAGAATTTGAGCACCGAGGGATTAGCAGGGCCTTAAGTAAAGTGGGTTCTGCCAGGTCTTGGACCAGGCAGTAATTAAAAGCTGACTTTGATACTGGTCTCTACTAGTCCTTCATTCATGCCCATAACATCACAGCCAAAAACACTGATCGATGCAACGACGATAAGCACCCTTATGGTAATCTGTATGAGCGATGCAGGCACTGTATGTATGTGCATTCCCTAAGAGCATTTACTTTTTCTTATGTTATGTTTTTTGAGTTTTTCTCGTGTGACACCAAATTCTTGATTAGTGTATTGTGAACGGAGTTTCTTCTTGGTGTTTGGATGAGTTCAGGTTGTGAACAGGTGTAAAAACTGATGCTATTTTATGTGCCATGGGTGTAACGTTGGTATACACTGCTGTTAAAATATTGATAGCATCAAAGAAAAAATGCTGTATGTAAGGCAGAGAGACACTGTCTGAGTGAAGGAGAGGGCATGGTGATCGAGAGGTGAGGCAAGGAAGTAATTCCAGAAAGAGTGAAAAATAATGAGGAAGAAGGAAGATGACCTGAGTTGTAGATGGTAGATTTTAGAAAACGTAGGGAGGGAAACAGTCTAACAGTGTGAAACTGCAAGGGAAGTGGTGTGACAGGGAGAACAGAAGTGCCTGTGATCTTTGGATGGCTACTATCCTTTCCCCAGGCCTCAATTATGCATGACACACTCTCATATTTTCAGAGTTGAAACGTTTACATTTCTCACCCAGCGCAACAAAATCCCTGTTGCTTGTGTATCTGCTAAAGCTAGCAAGCATTGACAAAGCCAATAGGTCTGTCTGTGTGTTTTTTTTTTAAATTAAGTGTATGCTTGCTTGTGTGTGGTATATTTGGGTTCAATAACACAACTCTGAGAGCTAGCCCAAAGCTGGTCAGGTGGCGCAGCATATAATGCACAGGATTTTAGTTCACATGTTTAAGCCACACCTATAATTACTTACACCACGCCTAGTTACAATTCTTTGGTCGCACCTTTTTCAGAGAACAACCCTGACGCACATTTGTTATCCCACTTGAAGGGTTGGTACTAAGTATTTCCAGCTAGAGCTTCATTCGGAAGCTTTGAAAATGTTGAGGGTAGAGAGGAGGAAAGGACACAGTAGAACAGAGTCTGAATCCTGCAGCCTTGCGCATTATATATGTGTTGTTTGCGCTTCAATCAGCCTTTCCGACATTGGTACTGTTTGTCCTGCTGTGAGGTTATGCTGAGGTAAAATGTCGGGCATAGCACCGGAAGAATTTCACCTTTAATTTTAAGGAGAGCTAGAATTGTAAGGAATTGCCCCGGTGCGGTTGCTAAGGTGATGGCAGTGTTCTTTTGTTTTTTTAACGCACTATTTCCCCTTTAATTCAATGCAGCGTTATTCGACCGGGTGTCCGCTTGGCTCGCATTGCTGGATATGAAACACTTTCGCTCCAGAGGCACGCACGCTCCCAGAGGAGGCAAAATAACCTTTTCAGGGCAGTAAAGGATCGCGGTGCTCGCGCGGAGCTCTTAAGTGTGCAGTATTGGCTTCATAAACTGCGCAGTCGCGCGCGGAGGGCGAGGGGAGGCGGGGGGTGGCTGCTCTGTGACCATGGAGGCCGTGAGTGAGAGCCGCCACCTAACGTTCCTTGGAGGGCCCTGCCTGGTGCGTGGCTGTCATCTCATGGATGTGTTCGGCACAACCTAATCTGGCCTGTGATTCATCGCTTTGTAAAACCATAAAAACCTGACTGCCGAGCTCGGTGCTGAATGTGTTGCATTTTCCATAATTTAGCAGTGTTTGGTGCATGTTGCCTTTGGCAACCAGACGCAGCTTGATCCTCTATGACTTTCGAATTTGCATAGAGTCGGAGGAGGAGCAAACCAGCCCCAGCAATTTAAATTACAGCCAGCATGTCTCTCAGGGTTGGATTAAACCCAGCTAAACTATTCGGGAGCCAGCGCCGGAATAGCAAATGTGACACTGACTGGCAGCTGCGAGCTGCTCGGTGCTGGCTCCGCTCTTGCCGTCGCTGCCTTGAATCGAATATGCAGGGGAGCTCGCGACGCCTGCCTTCGCCCCAGAGCCGTCGTGGTTTTGTTTATTTTGGGATGCACGCGGGTGGGGCATGTGCCGCTTCTTCCTCGTACTCCTCCCTCAGGTGAATTTCACACGGTTGTGCGCACCTACCTGTGTGATCTTGCTAGGTTAGTAAGAGGTTACTACTCGGGTCTGAGAGCATAGGCGGATGGGGGCTCGTCAGCATGCCAGCTCGCTCCTCCGTCACATCGTCTAGGCTTTCTAGAAGCTCACCGAATTTGGATGAGGCACCAGCAATGAGTGACCGGCCTTTTCAGCCATGTTTAGGTTACGGTGGAAGCTGTGAGCATGGCCACTCGAATTACGCTGTAGGGGAGGATCAAATTATGTGGCAAGAAAATGCAAATTATGCGGCAATTTGTGACCGTATTGCCGGATTATTTTGTAATTTTTACACGTTTAACACTGTGGGCTATAGCTTTCACATGTTTAGTAACACTTGAACTCCCAAATACAGCAATAAGCAACAAAGGTGACCAATCAACCTTTCCACAGGGCCTTCCGCTGCACAGCAACACATGTTGGAGCGTTTTTAGAAACGTTTGAAACGCTTGAGGTAGAATAGTTTTTGGGGGATGAAAATCTGAAGCTTATGCAGTGGATGATGAAAAATGCTGCAAAGCTATAGTTATGCAGAAAACACTGCAGCTGCAAAATCTCATAATTCAAGTGACGCTGACCATAGCACGTGAAGCTTCTCACCATGCTATGCTGGGGGTTGCATCCTGGGATGGAGATGCGTGATATGAACCCTGTGGAAATGAAAGAAGGAACTAAGGCGTAACAATCTAACTTTAGTTCTCTCTACTTGGCAGCAGGAGCCATTCAACAAAATCCGGTGCAGAGGGGGGAGTCAAAGCAAGGAAAACATATTAAAAAGCAATCACAGCTGTGGCAGCCGTGATAAATATTAGGCTGTAAACAGCCCCTGATTGCTGCAAACATGGGAAAATGGGTGCACCATGTGCTTGGTGTTTTTTGTGGTTGTAGTTTTGGATACATCTTAGTAAATTGACTAATAGGAGGCATGCCTTCAAATTACTTTTCTGCTTACTCATTTGAATTACGATGTTCATTCTGTTTACTGCATCACTCAACACAGCTCACAATTAGGGATACGTAAGCAAAATTGGGAAAAAACTGTGAGGGGTGGGGAATACAGTGGACAAGCTGAGGGGGACAACATTAAGAACACAGAGTATGTATGTGAATAGTGGAGGTTTAGGTGTGGGGTAGTGCTACATATAGCCTTTCTAGTAGTTCCTGAAGAAGTGTCGCAGATCCATTTGGGCCACCTAATGCAAAACATGTCGACCTGACCACACTCGCTGTTTGACTACAGAGGTACGTCAACTGCCTACAGTAGAGCCACCATATTAAATTCTAATTGGGTATGTCGTAGCCATTTTAACATTCCTCACTTAACTGCACATATTTCACTCCACCCCATGTAATCTTGACTCCTTTACATACCTTGCTTTCCTCTTATGGCAAACCAATAAAGAGATCTCCGCCAAAACATACCTTTGTGTTTCCTGCAGGGCACTTCAGCGCCAGCTGTACAAGGAGACCACACGATGGTGAAGCATGACATCCCCAGGGCTGTGTGAGGGCACCAAGAAGTAATCCTTAGGATTACTACTTCTCTGCCCCACCTTAGATTCATTTCCTGAGAGGAACAGTACCTCCCCAGTTGGACATAAATAGTGGAGGCAGCACACAGTGTGTGTCTGTTTGTTTGTACAAAGAAAACACATGCACTTCCATGGTGTGCTAATGCAAAAATCTGGTTCCCTGGTGTCAGTTGTGCTACGTACACAAGTCATTTAATCCTAAGCATATTGAAGGTCTGCTCCATGGAAAAGACAAGCACAAGATGAGGAAGACACTTAATTGAATAAGAATCGAGCAAATGAGATGGCCAAAAAAGCCAACCAATCATGAGCAATGGGCTGCCCCAGAGCCCCGTCTGAGTATTGGTATCGTACACAATAGGTTTTTCGGCACCAGACATCTAAACAGGTCCTTCAGCGAGACATAAAAGGAACAGGAATTACCCTGTAAACCATCAGACCCTGAAAAATCAATATATGTATACTTTAGTCGTTCTCTGTGGCCTATTTATAAAACTGTTCACATATATATTAGCTTATCAATTGTAATTGAGCAATAAATGCCACAATACCAGTACACACTACTGCTATGCATAGATCCTATTGAGAATTGATATAGCTTAATTTCGTTCCTTAGCAATTTATATTGCAAACATTGTTCAAAATGTGTTTAGTGCTCCTATGGTGGGCGGATGAAAAATGGAATGTGTGTGTATACATAAAAGATGATGCAAAATACCATTTGGAGATAAAATAATAGTGCTCAGGAAAATAAACTCTTAATTTAGTCAGTGATTTTCCTGGTCTATTTGCCCAGTGTTAAGATTATTCGAACCGTAAGATGTTTGATTAATGCAGACAAGGCACAGAATATTCAGAGTATAAGCATACAATTTATAGAGCCAAGTACTCATTCAGGTCACACCCCATGGCAGATCTGGTCTCTCCATTTTTGTTTTATGTATTGTCATCTATCCAAACAGAATTTGTGGCACCTAATTGTTCAGATAGAGCAAAGATGAATCCACAATGGTGATAGACACATAGGTAATTGCTAATTCATTCAGTTTCATGGCTCCATTATTGCAAGCAGCATAAAAACCGGCAGTCGTAGTGCTGCAATTGGCCAACCTCTCTTAAAAACAAGCATTGACAGCCATTTGTCCGCCAGCCTTTTGTCAATTCTTATTTTTTCGTGTCATGTTTTTTGTATACCCTTATCAATGTTAAATAAAACATTTAGTGCCGGTAAGTATTTTTTGTTTAAGAAAAAAAAGCAGAAATTCAAAACTTCCTGGCACTGAAGGGAGCCCACTTTGTGTGAGGATGTGCTCCTTGTGAAAGGGAAGTACTTAAGTAATAGTGACATCAGCCAATGGCTGAAGTGTGCTGACATATTGCCATTTGATGCATGCTGGAGTAGATCAAAAAATGCGAAGGAAGTAATTTCAGAATAATGGATGAAATCTCGGAGAAAGCCCCTATAAGTACGTTGTACACAATTGTAATAAAATCAAAATGTCTAGGTTAACATAGACTTGAGACAGCCAATTGAACTGGTATTGGCTTCCAGTCTCTTGCCTTTGAGAAGGAAGGTAAGAAAAAATAAAGGCAAGAAAGAAGGAAAGGAAAGATGGGATAGAGGGAGGAAGGAATGAATGAATGAAAGAAATGAAGGCAATAAGAAAAAACAGATAAAGTAGGAACGAAGGCAAGAGAAGAAAGAAAGAAAGAAATCATGCAAGCAAGAAAGAAGCCAATAAAGAACTAAGACAAGCAGGCAGGAAAGAGACACAACAAAAGACAGGAAAGAAAGGAGGAAAGCAAAAAGATTGAAAGAAGGCAAAAGAGAAATATGGCAAGAAAGAAAGACAAAGGAGGAAAGCAAACCGGGTTGGGAACATTGATTAAGAACACTGATTAGCTTACATTCAGAGTTCATGTAAGCTGATGTATAATAGCAGCAGTCAGATAAACAACCACTCTGAAAGGAATTTACAACAGCATTAGCAGGAGATGAAATCTGATAAAGCTGAAATATATCCTGGGCTCACATCAAAGCCCCCTGCTAGCAAATCAGGCTCTAAACCTAGACAACACAAAAGTAATTGTACAGTAAAAACAAACAGTGGCACTGAAGGGACTACCTTGTGTGCAGATGTGCTTCTTGTGAAAGGGCACAATGCACCCACTCAAAGTGAAGTTAATCAGTGGCTTAGGTAAGCAGACTTATATGCTTTAGTGGGAGGAAGCAAAGTGAGAATAAAACAGACCAGCGGATGAAGAGAGGTAGTTGAAAGGCCCTTTAAGTAAGTATATTTTATGTATGATTTTAGTAAAATCACAGACTTGGCTAATGCTAGACTTGTATATCAATTACCTCTGTCTAAAACCATATACTATTTTGGAAATTGTGGCTTATATTCTTAAGTTTTAATGGATATGTAACATAATTTCTCAGAGTGAATTGTGAATTGTTCTATAAATAAATTATAGAGAGCCATTGTCGCTTACATATAGTATTCAGAGGCATGCACCATACATGGAAATACCCCTTTTCTAATGCGGTCCTCAAGCATCACAAATAGAGTACAGTTATGGGGCGATGGCTGATTGCCATCCTGGTATTTCTAGCCAACCTCATTTTCATTCCAATCTGCAAATGCTTTCTGTCACAAACTTGCTTTCAGTCCATGACTCTGGCAGCATCCTCTCTTCCTCAGGCTCAGCGGTTTAGTTTGAGAGAAGGCGCACTGGATTAAAGGCTAGTTATTGTGGGCTTAAGAGGCTACACATTTCAGGTGACTTCTCCCTGCTATTCCCTAAGGCGCCACAGCTTTAGGGCCACCTATACCTCAGTCGTTTTCTTAGGTATATCATCAGAAGGATGCAATGCTTAAGGAGGATGACTTTTCCAAATTCCCAGTGGCTGTCCATACTGCAAATTGACTGTCATCAGTGGAGCAGATGGACTCTTAAATCTATCTATCTACCTACATACAGAAGAGCAGGATGTGCCGCCATGTTATGGTTGGAAATCAACGCTACCGTTATGGGATGTTGACACACTCCCTCAGTGAGAGGTTCCTGCTGTCTTCACCAAGATTCTGACCTGACGCCTGCAATTTGGACCCTGCAGAAGGGCCACTGCTACACATACCTGGGTGATTGCCAGTTTATTTGCCAAAGTCCTAATTAGACAGTCCAGCCTGGTTTTATCCCCCAGGGCCATGTTTGATTCTTTATTCTTAGTTAACTTTCAAGAAACCTCCCATAAACAGTTTGGGAAGATTACGTTGATTGGGGTTACCTGAATTGCAAACTTTCAAAGATCTTACTTTCTCTGGAGATTGCGTTGCCCATCATCAGGACCATTGATCAAGGCCTGGAAAACAAGGCCATTTTGGCATGATGGTTTCAGAAGTATGTGAAACTTACAGGCATCTTGAATGGAGGTGTTCCTTTATGCCAGGACCCTCCTGCATACTCTGCCACACCACTTCGGATACAGATAGCACTGTCATCAGTCACTAGACAGACCAAACTGTCTGGCTCTTGTATCTCTAGGATAAGATAATGGCTTTATTCTCTCAACATTCTGGTGGGGATCCCCTTTAATCGAATACTACTGCTGTAAAAAAATGAGCAGTTGGGCAGTGTGACACATCTCACTGCAGGATTCTCCCATTATTACTTTGTGGGACAAATTACGATTGTTTTTCCAGTCAGCCTGCTGGATCTAAAATCTTCCTTCCATTTCTGGATCTAAAAGTCTTCCTTCTATTGTTCAGCACCAGATTGGTGGTGGCCATGGAGAAAACTATAAATAAAAAATAGGGAATCACTCGCACTCTACAACTTGACCTTAGAAGTTTGGATGTCAACTGTCGTCAGGTTATATTATTGCTAGCCTTTTATATTGTTCTTCCTGTGTTCAACAACTTGTAGATTTCTCACCACCCTGTTCCATTGCAGTGGATTCCTATAGGTCATATATCTAAAGTACACCCCTTCTTTAGTTCCCCTAACTTTCATCTCTGTAAACCGCCTGGGTGGCATCTAGGCCCACTTCATTTAGCTGTTCTTGGTCTTGTGTCTTGAATGTGAAACTCCCCTTCCCATTCCTCTTAAATAACCTTGCCAAGTGATCTTCAAGCCTTAATTGATTCGTGTTCACACACTGTTACACTGGAATACAGTAATGCTGAAGGCTCATCCCAGCTTTGTTCCCAAAGTGTTTCACTTACCATGTTTTCTATGAGAATACAGCCCACATTTGATGTCAGACATTACTTATAATATTTTTTCCTAGTTGGAATCGGTGGTCTGTGTTCTGTAGAACAATTGTTGGACTTTTTAGAGGAATGATGTCAAAAAAGCTATAGTTCAGGCCTCGATTGCCAGATAGATCACCCACTATTGCATCCTAGCAGGACAGGCTACAACTAGCCGTTTTCAAAGTATATAAACTTCACCAGAGCTAAGTTGGCTTCTGTAAAATTCTCCAACCATGTGCCTTCCCAGGGAAATAGGTGAGATGAGTGAATTTACTACTTTATGTGCATTGGGCTTATAAGGCTGCCTCATGAAAAAGTTTACGATTATGTTAGATTCTGCTGTATCTGTTTAGCTAGCCTTGAACTACCAAATGTTACAAACTTTTCCCTCTCTATTCTTTATGCTACAGAGGCTGCACCTGTTCTAATGTGAATCGTCCATCCCCCTACTAGCTCAAAGTGATGTAAATGTTCCCTGAATCTAGTTTATTTTATTTGTTTGCACCTTTAGCAAGCTAGCACCATCCAAAGAGAATCGGGACTGTTTAGGTTTAAATAAAAAAAATAAAAATTAAAGTCTGAATGTGTAGGCTCCTGTTTTTGGGGGAAAAGGGTAGCTAGCAACTGATGAAGAATCCTGGTGAAACTAGGTCTCAGAAGGTACTTTCTTTGTGAGGTCTTATCCTTTGACCCAGTTTAGTGATGCTCTTATTCTTGAAATCTTTCACAGGCTTAATATTGACGACCACTTGTAATGGTTTTGTGATTGTGGCATGCAAAAAATAAAATAAACGCTTAATGTTATTTTTCTTTAAGGGTCACAAATGCAACGGTAAGCCACTACCAAAACAGCAGAAATGAATATTTGGGGTAAGAAAAAAAATAATGTACAAGGTGCAGAACAGGCATAAGTGAGGAGAGAATTTGAAATACCAACAAGGGGATTTATCCCGGAGATTACGGTCATCCAGGACTGTTTAGGAAGATTGAGATCTCACCCACCCTGGCACTAGATCCTTCAAGCTGCAGTCATGCTAAAGGCCGTTTTGGAGTCCTCCCATTTGCACACTGGTTCCGTGGTCGGGAATACTGCCATTCTATACCCCAAAATATAATTAAACGGTGGTGGCCCAGGAGTCTGATTCATGAGGTTCTGGTTAGATGATGCATTTCCTCGGAAAGGTCATACTGACTTTCGAATTAGTATCTCTGGAAGGGTAAGGTAAAGGGGCCTCTGCTGCCATTTTTTTCATTGATGGAATTGTTTTCTAAAGTACTTACTACGACGTTTGTCTCTCTGCTCTGTCTCTTCTTATGACCTGCTTCTACCAGGAGTTATCAGTGTTCGTAGCAAACAAGATCTGAGAGTGAATATATTAATGCAGACTAGCTTGAGGGATTGTGTTTACTAGATTGGGAACAGATTTACCTGTGAACAGACCTTGTCCCTTGCCAGTCAGTCACAGTTCTACAGGCATGTGTCCCTCAAATACAGATGCCTGTCATACATGGCTCCGTTTTAATGCATACTAAGGTGGCAAATGGTCCAGTTTTGGTGCAGTATATTTTACATGAAGAAGTGGAGGGCTCAAAGGAGCATTTTGTTCATCTCTTCTCCGTCTAGAACTTCGCTGCGGAACACGTAGCACAGTCACTTAAGTGGTTTCTGGTATTTGAGACAACAGGCCGACCTTTTATCCCTTCTGCTCATGAGTAATGACGTGTGAAGGCGCCAAAAAGATTCCATATAGTGTGCTGAAAAATATTCCCTTTCTGTGCCTGCCAACTTGATTTAAATACCAACGATGTGCACAACTAGCTTGGTTTCCTTGACAGGAACTTTTGATTCAAAATACTACTGTGATAAATTGTGCGTGAAGGCATGAAATATCTAGTTGGTTAAACTGCAATAATGCCTATTATTTATTGAATCCGTAATTGTGAACGTTTAAGCCAGAAAGCTTCCAGGATTCCTGATCGCCATCTTTAATATCCATAGATAATTTTTCCCAGATTGCTAGTTTTCTGTCTTTAAGCAGGCTTTCGCATCTCACACGATACAGAGTCTGTAATGGTTTCATTGGTGTATGAATTAAGAAGGATTGAAGACTCCGGGAAAGAAGCTGCACTGGTACTCCTAGAACTTTCTGCGGGCTTGGACATGGTCGATCATAAGATTGTGATCGACCATGTGAGTGAGGGCGACAGGGTGGTTCAAATCTTTCCTGATGGACCGGACACAATCCTTCAGACTAGGGTCCTTTACATCTTAGGCTAACACTTGGAATGCAGGCCCCAATAATGATCTCCGCTGCCCCAAAATGTATTTAGTTTCTATATTAGTCTTCTTACTCTGTAATTAGTAGAGGCTACAGTGTCTATGACTAAGCTGACGATTCTCAACTACTGTTCCAGTAAGATGGTACTCAATCCACTTATGCACGCTTTCAAGAAACTATGAAAAATATTGCCAGATGGATGGAACTGAATCAGCCTAAATTGAATGCTGGTAAGACCGAGGTAGTCTTATTGAACAATAAAACTAATGTTTGGAACATACTGTATTGACCTGTGGAACTGGGTCTGCTGCCTTCTCCCTCATTAGCAGCTAAGAGTCTGGTGGTTGTGATTTATGTAAACCTCTCCGTGCAGACTCAAGTGAGCTCCCTGGTGCCAATATTTGTTTTTGTCGAAAATAATTAAATAAGATCTCATCTTTTGACGTTTGAAGGGCGCAAGCTTATAGTGATAGCATCCATCTCTTCTTGGTTGCACTACCCTAATGTTGTTTATGCTAGCCTGCCTAATACCATCTTATACATATTGCAAGTTTTTAAAAATGAGGCAACAAAGGTGGTTTTTCACCAGCCGAAACTTGCCAATGCTACCCACACCTTTGCTAAATAAGATCCATTGGCTTCCAGTGAAAGAACTAATAAAATGTAAGGTTTGTTCCTTGGCATTCTATAGCATAAATGGTTTAGCACCCAAATTTGTGACAGATATGATAAAATATATGCACCTTCACGAAATTTGAGCTCTGTCCATGCTAACAAACTGGTTGTTCTGAAACATCGGAAGAATTATCTGGAGGCAGAGGATTCTTTGTAATAGCGCCCACCATGTAGAACTCTTCTTCTAAAACATTTGTCGGGCTATATGGATTACAACTCTTTTTAGGAAATATTTGAAGACATGGTTGTTTTAACAGGCATGCAAATAAATATGCAGTAGCATGCCTCTCGAAACATAACCGTATTACAGCGCCAAGAAACCATTGGTGAATGAGCACTTTAGAAATTTCTTGTAACATAACAAAAGAGACAAATTATCCAAAAGCATTGTCTTTTTTTGTTACCTTTAGCCATTTACTTACCACACACAAACTAAATGTCACACCTGAATAATAGGTGACTTTATTATCCAACGCAAATTTTGTCGCTCTCGAAAGGATAGTCGGGCCAGGCAGCATACCATTCTTACAGCTACAGGTCTCTGGGTGGGTACTAAGCTCACTGAGCATAATTTTGGGTACAGAAGGGGTAGGATGAGAGAGGGTGGTACCCGAGATCCAGTGACTAATAAAGAGCCTTTTTCAAACTGTAAATACTTGAGTTAACACATTGTAAATTAAAATCCATAGAAGTCTGTGAGAACTAGTTTCACAGGAAGTTTTGTTGTACTCTGTTGGCAGAGTAGGAGGACAACATGTCGCTACAATAGAAGACTTTTGGGTAAAAGGAACAGTTGTTAGGGTTTAAATCCTTAACTGGGTCATGGTAATTCAGAAAGAAAACAGTTGTGGTCAGTTTCAGAAGTCCCCTGTGCTGTAGGATGAAGCCAGCTTAGAGCCAGTCTACATACAGGACCTGGTGTTTAAATTATGCAGCACCTAGGTCGCCTTTGAGGAGAGACTAAAAAAGGAAATATTTTAATGGTGAAGGAAAGAGGCAAATTAAAGAGGATGTAGTAGAAGTTGCTATTCGTTAAAATCCTTGAAGTCCATGGTGGTTGAAGCCGCTCCAATCAGAAGTGTGAAGACCAACTGTCCGTTCATTAGGTCGAAACTGGGTTGTCTGGTTTGCTTAGGACCGCTTGGGAACATTCAGAAAGCTGACCTAGGAATGCCGTCTGCCCTTTGCTTACCATTGGCTATGTAACACACATTTTCTGTTTTCCTATTTGTTGGCTTTATTTGCTTTAGGCTGTCCAGTTTAAGATTGTCACTCCCATTTCCCAACCTTGTTTACTGTATTCTTCCACGAACTTGCTTTCTGTAGAATCGCCTTTAAATCTTGTTAACTTGTCACTTTTGCTGTGCATTCAAAGACGGTGGTCAAAAGAACTTGGTGTATACTGTTCTTTCACTGACTTCAAAGTATGAGAGAATTTGTGACAATCCTGATGAGTATCAATGTAAGAGGAGAGGGTGTAGGATGTTTTTCCCCAGCACACAAAAAAAGTAAACCGTGCCAATGTTTCAGAAAATATCAGAAGCACATTTTTTTTGTAATTCTCAAGTGTGGTGGAAACGTATTTGAATATGATCAAAACAAATCAATCAACTAGGTGATGACATTTGCATACAGTATTTGTGTGCAGCAAAACCAAATTTCTGTGCAAATGTAATGGTCATTTAAATTGAATATGTGTAATGGCAGTGCACTACCTTACTAAGCATACTCCACAGTACGCCACTTGATTTATTCCCTTCCAATCAGTCACGCCACTCCATGACAGTACTCTACGACATGTCACTCCACTCTACGCCTCCTCACTCTAAGACACGCCACGACACGCCAAGCCATTCAACTCCCCGCCTCTCCAATCCATGCCACTCACTCCACGACACATGCCACTCCACACACCCCACTGTAGACTACCCCACTGTAGCGTAGTCTAGCCCAATCCAGTCTAGCCCAATCCACTCCAATGTACCCCAGTCTACCCCACCCCACTCCCCTGCAATCTACCCAAATCTACTCCACTTCAGTGTACCCCACTCCAATCTCCCCCACTCCAAACTCCCCACCCCAGTCTACCCACCCTATCTAGTCCACTCAGTCTACTCCACTCTAACCCATTCCATCCCCCTCCACTCTAACCCAATTAACCCCACTCCCCTACTATCTACTCTACCCCACTCCACTACGATCCAATCTAACCCACTCTAATCTACCTGACCCCAGTCTACCCCACACCACTCAATCTAACCCAATCAACTCCACCTAATCCCACTCTACCCCAATCTACTGCTCTCAAATCTAACCCTTTCTTTTCCAATCTATCCCACTCCAATCTAGCCCCATAGAACCCACTGCAATGTACCCCAGTCCATCCCACTCTGCCTGACTCCACTCCAGTCTCCCCCAAAATACTGTACTCTAGTTCACTTCGATTTAACCCACTCAAATCTACCCCCTTCTCTCCAATCTAACCCAGTCCACTCCAAACACCCCAGTCTATCCCAACACAATCTGGCGATCCCCAATATACCCCACTCCACTCCAAAATACACTATTCAATCTACTCACTCCAATCTACCTCACTCCATTACAATCGACCTTACTCTAATCCACCTCATCTTCCCCACTCCACCCTAATATACCCCACTCCAGTCTACCGACTTTACTCTTCCCCAGTCTCTCACTCCACTCTCGACTTCACTTCCACATAGTCAACCCCACTCCAATCTATCACACTCCATTCCTCTCTATTTAACCTACCGCACTTCACTCCAGTCTACCACATGCCACCCAAAACCTACCAACTCCATCCCTATCAAACCCACTCCACTCCAATCTACCCAACCCATCTCCACCTCAAACTACCCTGTATCAATCTACCCCATCCAATCCGCCCACCCAATCTACTCCTCTCTAATCTACCCCAGTCTACTCCATTACAATATACTCCACTCCAATCTACCCGACCCTATCCCAATCCACCCCACACCAATCCACCCCACACCACTCTATCCAACTCCACTCCAATCTACCTCACTCTAAAGTACCCCACTCTTATCTGTCTAACTCTAATCTATTACTGGAAAACTGGTTCAGCGGTCGCACTCCCGAGTAACTAAACTTTAAGTAATTTGTAATCAAGAGAAAAACTCTTTGGTGCTTGTGAGTACCACCTCCTAATCTCATGAGGTGTGTTACATTCCACAATAAGCGTCTTCTGGGAAAAGACGTCCTCACCTAGCACTCATGAAATGGCGATGAAATCGCTTAAATGAAGATAGGTGAGTACGTCTTTTCCCAGATAACTCTAATCTATCACACTTCACTCGAATCCACCTTGCTACACTGAAATCTAACCTATAATAATCCACCCAATCTATCCCACTCCAGTCTACCCCACTCCATCCCAGTCTACCCCACTTCACCCCACTCCACTCTACCTCAGTCTGCTCCACTTAACCCCAATTTACCCCAATTCAAACTGTTCCACCCCCAACTTCAAAATACTTCACTCCAATCCACTCTACCCCACTTCAACCTACACATACCTCTCCAGTCTACCTACTCCTCCAATCTACCCTACTCTACCCCAGTCTAACCCACTTCAAACTACCCCAATCTACCCCATTTCATTTTACCCTACTATAGTCCATCAAGTCTACCACAATCCACTCCATTTCCCCCAGTCTACCCCACTACACTCCAATCTATCCCAGTATATCATATGCCACTCTACTCCAATCTACCCCATCCACCCCAGTCCAATCTTCCCCACCCCAATCTTCCCCACCCCACTTTATCCCAACCTATTCTAACCCTCTCCACCCCATGCCACTAACTTTTAGCCATGCTGAACAGCAGCCACACTGGTGTACATAATGGCTAAAACACATTGCCAAAGCCAATAGCTCTTGCATAGGTGAGAACTGGTGGCTTTGCCAGGGCTTGTGTTAAAAAGCTTTTGGTCACCCAAAAGGATTAGCTATTTAAAGAGAGCCAAGGAAGTGATCAGGATCCTGCGGGATCTGTGGTGTCGGTTTGGCCAAGGTGGAATGAAGGTCCTCATTTGCATTCACATCCAGTTTTTTCTTCTCTGGTGCTTAACTCCTTCAGTGCCCATGACGAGATGGTCTCGTCATGGAGCGCGGTTGCGATGTGCCCATGACGAGACTATCTCGTCATGAACCCCGCCCGCTAATGAAAGGCCCGGCACAGGGCGGGGAAGGGGCGGGGCACTGAAGGGATTAAAGTTTGAGTGTTTTGCCGTCTTCATGCAGAAAATAGTAATACTTTGTGTTACACAGATTTTCAATCACACGTTTTGCTTCTATCTGTAATTAAACTGTTTCAATTACCCAGACTTGGTGGTACATTTTTTAGTGACTGCAGAAACATGAAAGACACGGGGTAACCTGCTTGGATTCTCATGAGTGTCCTAGTTGCAGTCAGCACTAGGGCACATCATCAAAATGAACCTTCGTAAAGGACTTCCAGTATGTACTGGTGCAAGCGCTCTAATAAATGTGAAAGTAGCTCTTTCAAAGGCCAAAGACATGTAACCCTTCCTCTTATCCCATCACCCTATTGACCTTCAGCGAAAGTGTGAAAGACTTCCTTTGAGGGAAAGGAAAAGGTTTCTGGATTTATTGATTGTTGGGTATAAGAAAGTAGTGTCAACAGCAGTTCACCCTGTTTATGTGGCATTTATTAAACGGCATCAGATGGTGGTGCAGAATATAATATAGCCTGTTTCACCCACCTCTCCAGTAAGAAGTGTCCTTAGAAAGGCCAAGGTTATCCATGCCTCCTGTCTACTTTCCGAAATGCATTGGGCACGAGTACACATGTTGTTGTAAATCTGTAAATGTTATATACATTTGTTTGTACGTTCATGAAAGTATAATGGACAATATGCTCTGAGAACATTCAAAATGTTACAACTTTATTTATAAACATCATTGTGAGACCATTGTAATGTACATATTTGTTTGCACATGAGAAAAAAAAAGTGCGTTGTATCTTTGAAAAATAAAAGTACAACTTGTTATAAGGATATTCAGTGTCAGTTAAGACACTATGTGAATAGTGCGCAGTCATACACAGGTTCATACCCTGTCATTAACTTCCTGTCTACTTAAGCCATAATTGTCTGATGTGCCCTTGTGTCTACACTATATGTTGTGTGATGTGCAGAATGCCTCTGCCAACACAAAGGACTGTGCTTGGAACCTCGTGCACATATTACACAGTATATCTGCATCACGCTACAGGAGATTCCACATGCCTCCACCCCACATAGTAAGTGTCCAAGGAATTGGTGAACGTCCCTCTGTAGAAAAAAGCTGCCTAACAGAATATTTCATTAAAGGTCCACATGGTTACTTTGTTTCCCTGTCCTACACATTAGAGAATCCACATGGGCCTCTCCGCCTCTGTCCTACACATTACTGAAGGGCAGGTCTGCTTGCCCTTGGCTTTTTCTCCTTACACCACAAATGAAGTGCCTCATCTAACCTTACTTCCAGGGCACACTAGCATATTACATGAGGGAGGATCACTCTGCTGCATCTTCCCTGGAAGAGTTGCACTTCAAGGAGAACATTCTTACCTCTTGCACACATAACACAGACTGGGTACAAATCTCCTATACAGCTGTCGCACATCACAGAGAAAAGGACCTTTGTACCCTTAACTCGATGCGAATTTCTTAGTGCATTGGAAATAGCCTATATATACCCCCTTTACCTCAAGTGAGATGCACAGAAGTAATACTTCCCTTAAGTAGTTAGTTAGTCAAATGTTTATTTTCATGCTCCAAGTTTGCAACAGCCTGCTGAATGCACCTGGTGCCACATTGGAGTCTTAACTCAGCACAATGGCAATTTACACGCTGACGAGTGTTTACTTGAAGAGATGCGAACTCGCACTTTGCAATTCTGCCTCTTGAGTAACTTCTGTAGTCCAGTAGCAGAGCTTGTGCCTGCCTGCTGCGTCCGCCATATGACTACGGCGTGGTGTCCGTTTCCTCCTCTCTCTCTCAACAGACGCAGGTTCGCGCCCTAGATGTCCATGTGGAGCCTCGGTAGGATCCTAGGTCACGCCTGTCACCGAACTCTAAAGCCGGCCCTTGTTAAAACGACAGAGACGTCATATTTTTAGCCCTCCGAGGGCGGCGCGCGCAACCAGAAGGAGCCTCAGAAAGGAGCAAGGCTGCGCGTGCCGCCTGTGGCGCATGGTCGGGTCTTGCTTGGACTCGGAGCCCAGTGCGGGCACCTTTGGTTTCAGACGTCGGTGCTCGTGTGCCCTTTCCGAAGTCGCACTTTTCCTGCATGCCTGGTTCCGTGTGCACGTACATCCTGTTGTTACACACCTTGGACTTTAATTGCAGGTTATTTGACACGCACACCCCTGTAATGTGGATGTTCGTAAAGAATTGTCAACAAGCTTGACAGCCATTGACTGCTCTCCAGCCATGTGTTAGTCACTGGCACACTCTAGCGAACACCCCACCCCCGCCCCAAGTGCCCGGCCGAGGAGGGAGGCTGCCAGCTCTGCTGGCCGCGCCGCGCTGCCCTGCAAGCTCTCACGAGGCGCAAAACGCGCCGCTCCTCGGGGAGAGGAACAAATGGATGCTTGCTCAGCCCGGGGAATACCTTCCAAGCCTGTGCCCGCTAGGCTTTCCGCTCCATTGGGGCAGGTCTCCCAGCTCCCTTCAACGTCAGCTTCTCCCACCTGAGTTCTTGCCTGCGGTGGCCTTGCACACCAGGACTTTCTCAATTACCGACGGCTAAATCTGTTCATGTGCATCCTGACGTAATCCTGCGCCGGCCTCGTCTCATTGCTACACTTCACCGAAGCCAAAGTATTTACACTGTGCACTAATCCCCCGAGCCAGAGGAGCTCCCGGGATCCCCGTGTTTGCTTTACACAGAAGTTATATTTCGCGAGCAGCTAGTCTACCAATGATGATATAAGGGAACCCTGTCCCAGTGGATTACATTCCAATGGGCTTCAGAAGCGGTAGTTTTTATTTTACATATATATGTAAGCATGCACCTCTTAAACATCGAATGTGCTTTTCGAGTGGGTAAATTAACAGCATTATTAGTGGGAAGTCCGAGTTAGTTTTCAGTTTTTTTTACATAGTTTCCTTGGTTAATCGAGAAACCTGCAGAATTGGCGTGGGTGGCAGGAAAGGAAATGCAGCCGATTATGCCCATTTCTGTTTTTGCATGTTTTCCATTATTTAAACTAGCATGAATTCGTGTTACGATTTAATCAAAATAACTTTTCTAATGTCACATCTTTTACCCAAACTAAGCAATGACTGCTGTTTGCTGGTTCACCCACTCCAGTTGTGATCAAACGCCTAGTACACAATACTACGTAAAATATACCTGCAAGCAATGGGCTGTAAACGTGCAACTTTAATTAGATGGACTGCTAAACTAGAAATAGACGGGTGAACTGTGACCTATCTAAGGCAGCAGCTGCAAGCTTCTCTGTAAGGACACTGGCCCCAAATACCAGGGTTTTCAGTGACCGCCAAACCCCATCTGTTTCTTTTCTTGCTCGCTTTAAGACCCATGGCTCCCTTGCTACACCACCGGCTGCTGTGGCTTTCCTCTATTCCCTCTAGCAGTATTTTGCGTCCGTCTTGTTGGCCTTGTCGACCTGTAGCACTGACGCCTGTGGCTCTGGAAGCTAGCCTAATAATGGTATCATCTTTGTAACATTTCTTTATTTTGAGCAGTCTGTATGTCCCCTCGTTGACACAGACGCCCCCCTGCTTGATCTGTATGCACACCAGATTCTTTTGGCTTCCTTATCCAGACCTCGAATCTTCCCAAGCAGAGATACATGTTTAACCACCCGTTCTTTCGGGAACCGAGTGGGTTTAAAGTACCTTTCGGTGCTGGTTTCTTTTCCAGGGGTAGCCTTTCAACTAGGCCAGCGTGAGGAGAAAGAGGGACTTGTGGTGGTGTCCTGATAGACACCGAACGCAAGCACCCTCGACTGCTGTGGCACATTGTGACATTTTTGGTTGGCCTTTGCGTTTTACCGCCTACAGTTTTGTGAAGGAAAGGGACAGAGAGTCACAGAGTCTCACAAATCTCCTGGGTTGCTCTTCTTAAAGGCTGTACTAATATTACTAGATGGGTGGACAATTAATGAAACCAAAATCCTGGTCCAGCTTGGGTCGCCGGATCACTCCGGCCTGCGGCATCATGCTTCGTTTACTCGTGCCCAGGTACGCGACATTCTTCGGTGCCAGTGCCACAGCTCCCAGGCTGCATTCGTTTGTGGAATCAAAGCCTGGGATAGGGACTCTTGTGCGGTTCCAAGTGACCCTTCAGCCTTGGTTGGAGATGGCCGTGCCCAGCCCTGTACATGATTCCAAAGACTGGAGTGTTCTCTCCCCCGACCTTTAATCTGCAGATTGGATTCATCTATCTCTTCGGCGCCTCTATCTGCAGCCCTGCCGCGGCTGGCCCGGTGCACCGAGGGTTAATAAAAGGCCGCCTGCTGCAGCGAGCGCCACAATACGCATCCCTTAATGGAGCTCCTTGCAGAAACGCGGCCTCGTGCCTGCAGGCTTTCTAATTGCTGTCAGTAATCCTGCCAGGCCGTGACAGCTGCGGAGGGGAGGCCTGGGCGCAGCCCCCGCTCTCAGAGGGCAGCCCAGCTCCGCCGCCAGGTCCCCCTCTTCGACATACCATACAGTGCCTTGTACTCCGCACAAGCGACCACGATGAGGCCCACCGCGTCAGGTGGCGGTCGCGGGCAGCCTTTTAGCTCGCCTTTTAGCTCGGCTTTTTGTAAGCGTTATAATGCATTGAACTGCACCAGAAGCGAACTCTACCCCACCCCCCACAAACAACCCACACATTCGTCTATAAATACTGCATTTTCGTTACATTTGATCTTATCAACATTTCAACAGCTGTAAGACTCCTTTATACACTTTTCCAGAGAATCACAATTTAATTTGCCACATATGTGATCGTCGCGGAGAGTACTCTGCAGAGTGCCCCAGGCTTAGATGCGCATGTAGTCTGAACACCCCCTCCCCATACGACCCACTGACAAGCACAGCAAGAAACTCGCTGCTTTTAAACATGCTCTTGTGACCTGTAGTAAACACCCACCCACAACCTGCGCTCACCCGGACACCTAGAAGTGACAGTTCACATTCTGCAGTATAGAAGGGCTTTATGTTGCATGACGAAACTACAGAAACGCTACACTTGGGAGAAAATTGATACATTAATGGAATGCAAGATGATGGAAATGTGTGAAATGTACACGGACTATATTGCTGAAATAGATTCTTTTGAGGCATTTTAAAGTTATTGTTGAGAAATTGACGTGCGTTTTTGCCTGTAAAGTTAAGTGGATCGAACATAGGGCCCAGTGGGCCCTTTTAAAAGTCAGTTTTTATTAGGTCGAGCCTGGGCAGCGCATGCGCTGCTAATCTGCGAGGCATGTTGTTGTGAGGTATGAACTTGAAGCCCAGCCCAAACTCCGCCCATATTTTTCATTGGCTTGTGTAATTGTCCTTTGTAGATGCAGGCTTTTGATTCATTATTTACTGCTGGGTCTGAAAATGACAGGACCCACACCACCTAAAGCCCATAAACCAGTTGCCTGATTATTGCAGGTCACCGCAAGTGTTTATAGACCAGACGTGTTCTACACTACTGAGTGATCCACAAACCCGCTATTGTGGGGAGACTAGCAGTACCTATCTCTAGTGCTCTTATGTTGGCTAGAACCTGGTACAGTCATCTCTATGCTATAAAAGCAGATTCGGCCAGTGTAGTATACTATTACTATTGTTTGGGGATGTCACGATTCACAAGAGGCGAAGATGCAAGTGAGAGTGTAGGATGCTCCAGTCTCCTTTCAGAGCATTCAGCGGAGAAGAGGGGTGTGCCATGAATGAATGAATGATCTCCTCCCTTGCTACACTTAAATAAGATGAAGTGTCAAGTACATGAATCAATGAGCCTTTGAAGAATGTTTTACATGTGCACCTTCTGTGTTCCACTACGTTGTTTGACACTTGATTCACACAATCACAATTGATGATCACAACTTGATAAATTCATGCAAATATTTCATTTTTTATTTACCTGCGACCAAAATTGCCCTTATCTGATTGCCAAAACAGCACTTTCAAAGTGTGTCCTTAAATTGCACTTGAATAAGTATCCCAAATGTATGTAGACTTAATAACAGGTTAGCACGGTTGATCTTTCAAGGCAACCTTGTTTTTGGATCAAGGGTTTAAACAACAAGTAGGGACCCTTATTGCATTTTTGATAAAACACATGGGCCCATCCCCCTTGTTCTACTAGGGCACATCTTCTTCCTACATACACTCAAAGAAGCGGTAAAGATTTTTTCACTTTAGTTGGGTGCTTCTTTTGTAGCGACATGTTATTTCTCCTTTCCAATGTATGAGTTAATGTGGCTTCATGAATACTTGTTTTCAATAAGACATTTTATTGGACCACACATAAATGTCTGCTCTGGAAACCCCGACACCCTGCTGGAAACAAAGCCGGACTGCTGATCATGTTGCGAGATCACACCAGTGGCAGTTTTACAAGCAACCATAACTTAGATCAGTAGTTACATAATTCTGCATGTATATAAACAAGGGTTTTATTCCTTTTCGATCCCTTTCCCTCTAAGAAAGCTCAGCATGTGAAGCGCATGCTACTGAAATATTTGTCCACAATAAGTTTAAATTCTGGCAGATACATTGTCTGTCATCCTTACCGTGTCTATTAAATGAGTACCATTGAATTGAATGACCGTCTTAAAGTGTCTGTAATGTTACAAGTTCAGTATCTTGGTCGAATGTGCTATAAACTGTTTAAAACATGAAGGTTGTTTTTCAGAGGTGCCATAAAGGGTAATGTTGCTCTTTGCCTGTTATTGATTTTAATCTGTAAGCCTCTGCGAGGCACACATTAACAGAATCCTTGCAGTGAGACAAAACTGGAAACAGTGGTGTTGGGCCTTGCAGTGGGTTTTCCATTTGGAGAGATCCTCGCAAACATGCTGGTACCATAGAGAGTGAGCCTATGGAGGGGCTGGGTACAGAGCCCAGAAGAGGTGCTGGTCCCAAAGGGATATGTTAGTGATGAGGGGGTCCAATTGAGGTCTTGGCCCCAAAAGTAGTAAGTTCTCCAAGGGAGAGCTTTTGCAGGGGTGCTGGTTCGACAAGGGAGAGTACCTTGCGGGGTTGCTGCTTCTATGGGAAGAGATATATTAACAAAATGGGGTGACCCTGTGTCCCTAGGAACCTGGGTATTTGATATATAAAGAACAATGGTTCCCTTGGGTAGAAACAATGGGTATTGCGGTTAGCCTTAGTTACTTCAGCATAACATATGATACATTTCTGAAAGCCAGAACATTTCTTAAGCAAATGGGGGAAGGAACAAGAACACAGAAAAAGGGTTTTTCATTAATTTATGTATCAGAATTGATAGCATTCGTTATGCGAACCAAATTATATACAACAAAAATACATTGCAGAATTTTTGCACTTCAAAATTCATACAGTGATACACAATGGTGAGATAGTAGTGCTCAGTGGTGATATAGATACACAGTGCAGTGAGGTGGTAGTGGGGGGATGCGGTTTGTTTTGGAGGGCCAAATTCAAGAAGCTGTGACAAGTACGTTAAACAAATTATATAGTTGATAGCGACTATGCCCTGCAATCTGTGCCAAAAAAGATCGTCGATGTTTCAACCCTATGGGCGCTTGGTGGAGTGTCACAAGCGGGTCTTCATCAGGACTGTGGAGGAGGAGAGGTCGCCCTAAAATTTCAAGGGCGGTCAAGGCAATTGATTGAAGGGGTTGGTTTATTCTAGCGTCATGTCATTCCAGAAAGCAGTGTTTCGTGAGGACTCCGTTTTACCAGAATACAATCATTTTTTGATCTTCTGTGCAATTCATATCACAGTTGACATGTTGCTAGAATAAACCAACCCCTTCAATCAATTGCCTTGACCGCCCTTGAAATTCTAGGGCGACCTCTCCTACTCCACAGTCCTGATGAAGACCCGCTTGTGACACTCCACCAAGCGCCCATAGGGTTGAAACATCGACGATCTATTTTGGCACAGATTGCAGGACATAGTCGCTATCAACTATATAATTTGTTTAACGTACTTGTCACAGCTTCTTGAATGTGGCCCTCCAAAACAAACCGCATCCCCCCACTACCACCTCACTGCACTGTGTATTTATATCACCACTGAGCACTACTATCTCACCATTGTGTATCACTGTATGAATTTTGAAGTGCAAAAATTCTGCAATGTATTTTTGTTGTATATAATTTGGTTCGCATAACGAATGCTATCAATTCTGATACATAAATTAATGAAAAACCCCTTTTCTGTGATCTTCTTCCTTCCCCCATTTGCTTAAGAAATGTTCTGGCTTTCAGAAATGTATCATATGTTATGCTGAAGTAACTAAGGCTAACCGCAATACGCATTGTTTCTACTCTATGGGAAGAGGAACCTTAAAGGTGCTGGCTTCACAGGGATTGGTGCCCACAGAGGAACTGGCTCTTTGAAAGAGCTTACTACAGAGGCACTGTCTTAATCCGAATGTAGCCCTTGTGGTCGCATTGGAAGAGGACACCCCATGTCTATTTGCTACATGGGCAGAATTTTCTACAGTGGTGCTGGTTCCACATGGAGAGGGCTAGCAAAGTTAGTGGCTCAATGGTGTGGCCTTGCTGGCTACACATGAGGAGGACTCCATGGGGTGCTGGCTCCACAGCGATATTGGCTTCTGCTGGCTGCAAAAAGAGGGCTTTCAGAGGTACTAGTTCTACGGGAAGAAGACCCCAACAAGTTTATGGCTCCAAGGGAAAGGTTTCTGCAGAGGTGCTGGCTCTGCTGGGAGAGGTACCTGTAGAGAAGCTGATTCAACAACAAGTTGGTCTTGCTCGGCACACAGGAAGACTGTATCATATGGGCGCCCTCATAGGAAGCAGCCCCTGCTGAAGTTCTTGCTGCGTAGGGAAAATGCCCTGTTGCAGTGCTGGCTCCAAGGGAAGAGGGCCCTGTGGAGGTGCTGGTGCTAAAATGAGAAAGGCTTTCTTAGATTCTCACCCGTATGCTGAGGGCCTTTTTCCAATCAGTGGACTATGCTCCTATGGGTTTCTCATATTGAGATCAACTAAAATAAAACATTTTAGTTTTTCTGGTGAAGGCTTATTTCCCATTCTCTATTAAGAAAGGTCACTCAATTCTATTTCTCCAATTCTCATCAGTAACCATGCAGATTCAATTCAGGAGAAGTTGTCTGTCACAGGCCTGCGCTGATAAATGTATGAGAATGCTTGGAACCCGTGACGTGTGGTTGACCAAGGCAGCAGCTGAGTATTCTACAATTAGCTGCTGTGTAAATGTTTTCAGTGTGTACTCTTACATGGTCGAGGGCAACATTTGTGACCGTGCAGCAGTGTTTGGGGCCAGTCAGTTGTGCATCTGAAAACTTGGTGGAAATGGGTCTGCTCCTTCTTGTGGTCTCATTCTTGTAAGATTCAAAAGCAGCCCTACACAACATTGCTCGTTAACCCCCTGTAGAAAGCTTCATACTATCAGCCTTACCTTCTTATCTGAGAAGTCTTTATCTGCTAGCCGTGCTGCAGTTTCACACTGGGCAGGAACCGTGGCGCTAGCCCAACTGGGTTTGGTTAGTTACCATGTCCACAATTTGGTTTGGAATGAGGACATGTTGGGTGGATGAACAGAGAGTAAACTCGATCTACCACATGGCCTTTCCTGTTAACATGCCAGTTTCCTTCTCCTCTCAGAGAAGTCTATTTTTCTAGATCTTCTGAAGATTCCGAGATGATGCTGCTGCAAGTTTTCCCACTCTGCTCCAGACCTCGTGATGAAAGGACTTAAGTGGTTGGCCAGGACACAATGGCGTCCTTGTATCTCCACTGGAAGCTGTGGTCGAGCAGTCAAAGCCCAAGAACGTGGTTTGAAAACTGACATACATATGGTGTAAACCAAAATGTAATAAAATCAAGTTTTAAGAAACGACTGCCCAGTCAAAGGTATTAACTTAAAAAAAAAATCTCTCCTCAATTCTCGGTTAGAATGACACACTACAAAGAGAACCAGAGTGTTGTAGCCCTAATCTTTACAGATTTGTAATCGAAAATCAATTGGGTTTCGTTCAGGAGTGAGGATACATGGTTGGCTGACAGCCATGACACAATGTTAATGAATCCTGTATTCAACATTGCTGTTTGAGCGATTTTTTTCCAGTTTATGCAGTCTGGAACATACAGAAAAAAGACTTTGCCCAAAGTTATCACATGGGCATCCATCACCATGTTGATTTCCGGCACTGCTACTGGTGATGAAGTTCCTTATTTGGCAATGTATGTAAAGAGATGGGTTGGTTACCTAAACAACTGCCCCAAGTTTTCCTCCTGAAGCAAAATAATAGAGGAAAAAGTTAAACTCTGGAAATCGACGTGTTACTTTTGTTTCTTTTCTTGTGGTTTGGTTGTTCAGGTGTCCATGAGACTTTGCTAAATCATGGTTAGTGGTCACTCCAGAGCAAAACATTGCACATTTTTTCTTCTGGAGGTCCTGGGTAAGGATTTTAAGGTGCTGCTGTTGTCATTGGAGGACAGAAGGTAATTAACACCTCAAGGGGGAAACGAAGAGAAGAGTCGAAGCCAAATAGAAAGAAACCTGATCTTGGGCTGCTGCCCATGAAGCTTTTGTACTTTTGTCTTTACACCTCATCTGAGCTCACATTATTGTAGAGGTGCCTGTTTTGAAACATCACCAGATGTAATAAATAAGTTAAGTACTTCATCTGCCTATATGATCTTTCGATTGACACTTCTTTCATCAGAACGCCGGGAATATGGTCAATTCACTTGTTGGGTTATCACTGAATTACCTACCTGACAAATGTTCTCCATTGTGTGTACATTATTTTTCAATGAAAATCAGAAACTCTGCCTCAATTGAATCTTGCAAAGTAACAAGTCTAGTCATAAGTACTACCCTTCATTCTAAGAATTGGCATCCTTTTCCCTGTCAATACTCTAGTCCCGTTGTCAGTTAATTGTCAAACCTTAGTAATGGTCATCTGCTAAAGCAAATACATAAGGAAAGGGATTGAGTCAGCTGTTAAGTATATTACTCCCATATGTTATACCTTTCCCCTTTCTTGCTGTTCTAGAAAATAGTCTTGCCCTTTCGACTAATTTGTCCTCCTTTTCCTGGTCCTTGACTATATTTTTCCTTTTGAGCCTTTTTTTCTGGCGCTTTTGGTTTTGATCGCTCAAGTGGTATAAGTCTTAATGGACACAGGGATATTTGCATGTTAGTCCCACAAGAGCTGTTGGTGACATTAAAAACTGTTGACAAATTCCGTTGTAGTTTCAAGTCTGTTGATTGTTTTCTAGAGTGACCGTATCCCTTTTCTTCACTTTAAACACTCATCTGCTTTGAGCCTTTTATATTCAATAGGGGTAGGATTCCAGTCAGTAAGTCATGGGAGGGTTATGTTTCTCTCCTAGATGGATGAAATGTGGAGTTCCCGAAGTCACTATTGACCCAGTATTCACTTTTGCGATGGTCATCTTGCTACAACTTCACTCTTTTAAAAAAAAAAAAAAAATTTAAACTGCCATTCCGATGTGGATGACAAACACTTGCATTAGAGAGGGTGGCAGTAGGGACCAAAGCTTGAAATAGTGGGCTTCCCTAACCTGGATTGTCAAGTGATTTATGAACTATAGGCATTGCCAGGTTATCTTGTTTGGACTACAGAGAGTTGTCAATAATGTGACAAGATGTCCCCCTCCCACCTGTGTTTTTTTGGGATGACACTGGTTCAACAGGAATAGCCACAGAATTTAGTTTTTAGTGGAACTGCAATGTGCCTATGAAGGATTGTGTGAAGTCTGTGGTGGGAGGGCCTTTCTTTTAAATACACAGTGTAGGTTACCTATTTGCAAGGATTGCAAGTCCCATAGTTTTGAGCGCTTTACTACTGCAATATTCTGAACTTTGCCTTCACCACCTCCTTATCCAAAGATTGCAACACACCCCAAAATGAGGTAGGTTTGCTGATGGGATGGCTACAGAGATGTAGTTCATTCCCAAATGCGAGCCCACAGCACTGGTTGCCAGTGCCTGTGCATATTGTGTATACATTCTGCTGTCTTATTTGCTAGGCTAAAATGAAAAAGTATATTCCACCTCAAGCTTTAAGATCTGTGAACTTAGGGCTGCATTATGGTAACTTTGTATTAGAAACTCCATACGAGGTAGAGGCTTCATTAACCAAGCCCAATTCATATTGAGTAGTCCCCCACAGACGCTAGGGCTTGATGGGAATTCTTGTTTGTTCCGCCAGCTATTACTTGAGCAAGTCTTTAACTGGTTGCTACTATTTTCCTCATGGCTTAATATGTTCTACTCTTCAGGGTTAAAACATATATAACCACACTATACAAATAACTGTTTTCATCCATGCCGAAGTACACCTTGGAGAGTAAGAACCTCTAAACTGCACCAAATAGGGGCTTGCACAATGTTCTTGGGGCAGAGCTATCCTGAAACAAGATCCAGTCATATAGCGCCAGAAGGTTTCTATTCCTCCCACCATACTGCTGCACATAGTGATTACCATGTGGTAGTAGACCTACGCCATGCTATGGTAATTTTGTTGTAAAGAGTTCCGTTTACTTGCACTCCAGGTGTATTCCATTGGATATGAAGACTATTGAAAGAAATTCATTAGGAAAGCTGTAGTTTATAAATCCTGTTGCAAGTGCATGAGACCATCGTTAACAGCTGCTGGGTCCTGCAAATCAATTCTGTGGTCTACACCTGCCCTTTATCTCGATGGAAGAGGTCGAGGTCTGCTGTTTTCTTGAGTTCAGGACCTGTTTCAAGCTTGGATTATGCCTCTTGGTGCATGATATCATTAATGCATTTGTAGTGTACTTAATAACCGCGTGTTCAGCCAGATAGTGCGAAATCTCATAGTGCAGCATTGTCATAGTTCCGCATCAAGTATATGTGGAGCAGCAAGCAGATGCAGTTAAAGAGAAGATTTTGGTCTGAGCTCATGCTGCTTCACAGTCTCTTCAGAGCACCTCAGATGAAACAATAAAGGCCGATTTAGTACTGAAAGCACAGCTTTGATTCGGTTTCAAGCACATGCTGACTTTGTTGTACGGTACCGTGATACCATGGCGAAGAGATGCTCTAGCCAGAAAAAGATTTCAGCCGCTTGGGTAGAATGGCTGCTGTCAAGCCCGATTAAAGTGCATTCTGGCAAGTCCATAACTAAGCGAGCCGGTGACCATTGCCCCGAACGAGTGGAGTATGAAAGACCCATTGTGGGACAAGCCTGCTGCGCCCTTCCATTCGCTGCTCTAACACAGCCCACTTGTTTGCCTTGGAGGGCTGCAGCTGTTCTGGAGCTGTTTTTGTGACCCGGCTATGATGCAGCGGCCACCATGGGATTGCTGTGCATGTTTGCATTGTCTTGTCAGCCTGCCAGGCTCCAATTCCTCTTGGCTGCTGTGGAAGGGAATAATCTAGCCTCCGCCCTGTGTGTGTGCTAGAATGTCTAAGAGCTGCTTCCTGCCATGGAAGCAAATTCTTGCTTGGCAGGGGTTTGATGTGCTGTGAGTAAGTTTTTCTTGGACCCTCTCCCCACATAATCAAAGAACTGCGTCTTTTTACTTTTGATTGCAGATACACCGAACTGCACTGCACCCGAAGTCTCTGCATAATGCTATTCTTACTGGTGCCCTTCAACTCACTCTATAGAAATGTTTCTCCATTTGAAATTTATTTTAAAAATTACATACATTCTTCATGTGATACATGCATGCAGGATCAAGTTTTCCAAATCCATGCATGCCTAGCGCTTCTAGGCCAGATTTTTTCTTCTTTGCATTGTGGAACTTGCAGTCCTGGCTTTTCAGTTGAGAACTGTGGACTATAGGTTCTGCATAAGATGAGATACTCACTCGTAGACGTTGGGAACTTAGGAGCTCTAGTGCTTCAATTTTTTATTCCTTCTAATAATGACTTGTATTGAGGCATATAGTTAATTTGGATTCATGAGACCGTTTAGAATTTCTGACTGAAGCCACCACATATGGCGTGTGTTAGACCTGGCATCCTTGGTGTGGTTTTCCTCTGTCTTTTTGCCACTGCTTCCTGTGTTTTTTCTGTGATATGGATTTGGTTTTTGCTGGAAAAATGCTTTGGGCACTCTGCCACTGCTGATCAGTGCCAACGTGCAAGTGCTTCCTAGGTAATTTATGCATATGGATTGGTATTTCCAAAAATGGCTTGTTTGACTTACTAAGTCCCTAGTACAGTGTACTGTGTGTGCTCAGGGCCTCTAAGTCAAATGCTGCTAGCGGTCCTGCAGCACTGATTGTGCCACGCACACATGCAGCTTTTAAAAGGGGTATCAGATCTGCCACTACAGTGTCTGTGTGCATTCTCTGCTGCCATGTCGACCTGGCAAGTACACCCACTTGCCAGGCCCTAACCTTCCCTTTTATTACCTGTGAGTCACCCCAAGGTATGCCTGTCTGCACGGTGCAGTGTATGTGAAAGATATTACATGTACTGATGTGTGTGACATGTCCTGATAGTGAAATACAGTGTATTTTGTTTTTCACTATTGAAAGGCTATCTGTCCCATAGGGACTACTTTGTAACATCTTATGAGTATAATTTCCCATTGGGATAAGATAGAAAGATGGAGTTTAGTATGCCTGACTTTGGAATATAAAAATGCATCTTTTAGTAAACCTGATTTTTATATTGTGTTTGAAAATACCACTTTTAGAAAGTGGGTATTTTCTTGCTTAGCCATCCTGTGTGCCTCTGTTAGTTTGTGGATTGACAGTATGGGGTTGACCTGCAGTGACTATTTCTGCCAAGAAGAGGACAAAGACTCTGCTGTGTGTTGTGTATCCTGCTTGAAGAAGATCTCCAAGTACTTGAACTAGAGCTTTCCTCCTGTTCTGAAGTCTCAGGGACACAAAGACTTCACCACCAGTTCCTCTGAAATTCCTTGCTAGGAGTTCTTACCTGCCAAGAAGTGCATGTTCCTGTGTTGGGTCTCTGGAGGTTGTTTCTGCTGCTGGGAGCTGAGAAAATAGACGCAATAAAGAAGTGTGACGCATCCACACCCGTTTCTGACAAAACACTGCAGTGCGGGAAGAATTCCCATTCAGCACGCCACTGAAGAAACCAATGCAGCGCCTGCCTGCGGCTGGAGAAATCGGCGCACAACGAGTCTTGTGCACCGATCTACGAAGTTCGAGATCACTGCGCCGATTCCGACGTACGCCCTGCTGTGCGACTGTAAGAAGTGACGCATCGTGGGATGGGTGGTTGGAGAGATCAACGCAGAGCTGTTGCCCCTGCTGCATCGCCAGCCAAGGCATCCCTGACCTCTACAACAAAACTGGGGCCGCAGTAAGGAACAGACGCATCACCTCCCCGCACAGTAAGAAACTGATGCATCACCTCCCGGCACAGTAAGAAACTGACGCATCATCACCTTTTTAGTAAGGAACCGACGCATCACCTCCCCTGGAGCAAGGAGCCGAGGCATTGCCTTCCCTGCAGCTGTTTTTGTTTATTATTTTGACGCATCCAAGGTACTTTGTGTTGAAAGTGTCGCATCTATAGTTTGCTATGGACACAACTGATTTTACCCTTTAAAAGTCATATCTTTATACCCGTATGTTGGATTTTTGTTGTTTTCGCCTTGTTTGGTTTAGATAGAGATTACTTATTTTTCGAGACTGATGTGGTGTCCATTTGTAGGGTTTTCACTATTACTGTATGAGAGCAAAAATGCTTTACACACTGCCTCTGAGATAAACCTGTCTGCTTGTGCCAAGCTACCAGTGGGGTGAGAAGGGGTTGTCTATGGGCGTAACTCCCTTACCCTGACTATGAAGAAGGGTCACTACTTGGACAAAGGTGCAACCATTGCCAACTAAGGACCCCCCTTTCTAACAGTGTGGCTTAGCCCCCTCCTGCAATATTGGAGTATACTTTCTCTGTGCAAGTCCTTCTTTCAGAGTTTATGAAATGTGGAGCGTACAACGGAGAGAGAAATTGAGGTTAAGAGCAAGAGCATCATATGTACAAGACCACCCCTGGAAGTTCATACTTAAATTTAGTCACCCAAAACAACTTCTCCTCTACTCTGTCTTTAGGGTTGTGTTACTCCAAAATGGAATGGCTTCTAATGTGAGAGAGGCGAGGCCTGGGGGGGGCTTAATTTCCCTCACCTGGCTGAAACCTTCAGTGGGCAAAGTAGATCCGATATGATTTGGGGCTGTAGGCTCTGGGCCGTCTCAAGTCTGTGCTTGTGGGTGGTGGGATAGGGTGTTGGACCATACACAGAAATCTTGAGCCAGATCCATTGCTGATGTCTCGGTGAGTGGTAGAATGGAGTTCTGCCCCTGGCCACGGAGCACGGTGCAAATTCGCGCCTGTGCTAATGGAAAACTGCTTAGTGTGTGTCGCTGACGTGGTCTCCTCAGGTCTGTAGTGTGTAAAAGTCCAAATCAACTGGCCCTACAAAGCTCTTTGCATCCATTTCTACCTATTGTCTTCATTAATGGGTAGTGAGATGGTAAGTAGTCCTTGGGTCTAAACACCATGCCCTCAACATTCTCTCCTGATGGGTGGTTTGATTGTGTATGGACCCTGTTGCATGCCTTTTCCCACGGTGCTGCTGTAAGTCCCATTCAAAGTTAGTCAGCATGCATTATGTCTTGGGATGGAGTTATCTGCTTTTTCATTCACGTTGAATTATTTTTTTCTGAAGACATACTAAAAGTGATTCGGATCTGCAGGTTCTTAAGCTTTAGTGGTAGTTGAAAGAGTGGACTATAGTGACTGACAATACGTGGTGGCATGAAAACGATTGCCGTTTATGACATAACAGTTCTATCTAGAATTCTAGTGGTTTGCAAATGGGAGACTGTGGTTGTTTCTTGTATGGCATCTGGGTGTGCTAGTGGATGATAAGGTAGGTAGTGTATGGTGCTCAGGACAACGGGCTTTAGTTGATCTTCCGCACCAGCACAATGGAAGGTTCTGAGCCAGCAAACCTTAGGAAAAGCCACCAAACTGTTTGCAATCTTACTTCTACAGACAGGATGTCAGCTGGAAAACCCAAGTTGTTAACTCGTTAAGAGTTTCTCCCATTCGTGACTGCATCTGAGGCTCATGAGGATAAAGAAATTCTATGCCTTAGTGCATTACTTGTTTAATTCCAAATGTAACCTATTAGGTGCTTGCCTTCGGATGCACATCGCCCTGAATGTCAAGTGCTTTAAGGAGCAGGTATTGAAAGGACAATGTGCGGCATTACTTAGGCGCCTTTCTTCAATGATCCCTTACACTTTTTTTATTTTAAGAATTTTTGTTTTGAAGCTTCAGATACTGCACGTAGGCAGCTTTAGTGTGACCTGGACAGCTTATTATTCCTGCGGCCATAGGCTGGGAGGGGGGGGGGGGGGGAGTCTTATACAGAATCCTGATATTATGCATCGATTTTGAAGGTGTGAGAAGTTTTTGGGAAAATTAAGTTCTGAGAGGTAACTTGTCCTTGTGAAAACTCTAATGTAGCTGATCGTGTAATTCATCCCGTTCTTATAATTGTATACATGATTAAATGAAATGCAGTATCCAGCGTGCTTTGTCACTCACTGCTGGCCGGTGTCCTCTTCTCGTTAATGCCTCTGCCCGTTTTCTATGGGAAAAGCCTCTGTCTGCATCTTGCGAGAGCGTGCCTCTCCTTTCGTCCCACGGGTGGGTCTCCTTTATCAAGCATTCTTTGGAAGGGTGCCTCTATACTGGCGTTTTTCGGGAGGATGCCTCCCTTTTCTGGCATCCTTTGCAAGGATGCCGCCCTCTACTGGCGTCCTTCAGAAGGGTGCCGCCCTCTATTGGCGTCCTTTCATTGTAGTTTTGTATTCACATCCATGACAATCATTTAAATCTTAATTAAGTGTATGCTACAGTGTCTAACAGTAACATATGAGGGGAAGTAGTTTGGAACAGTTTCCTTTTTAGGGTGATCTGATATTTACAATCCAACAACCAGGATAGCCCTAGACACAGAAATAGGGCCAAACTTTGGCAACTACCATAGACGTTGAAGTATCACAATGACAACACTGAGACATGGAACTAAATAGCCGTAATCTGTAAATCTCCTACAAATGCTACGTATAAGAAAACAGAAAAGGGTTTCAGATGTTGTGCACCTTGTTCCATTTCAAAAATGTAATACTAGCCCACATTCAGTCCAATATGTTTTAAATTCTAGGACTTGTAGTCCTATTTTTATTATGGTTAAACAAGACTACAAACACCAGAAAGTAAATGAAAAAATAGGATTTGCTAACAGTCAATTTGTGCTAATCGTAAATTAGTGCTATTTCATCTTCTGTGCCTTTTACCCAGTGACCTGGGATGCCCTCCTTCTCCCCATCGCCTCTACCAACTGCCTGAGCCTCATGTTACCATGTTGGGGTGAGTGTGTGGATGGGAGACGGGTGATGGAGTTATGGTATGTAGGTTTGTAAGAGAAAACCATCACCTGGGAGGGTATGCAGTGGATTCTGAATCACCCGCTGCGTGAATGTGGAAGCACAACCAGTGGCTTCATGAAGCACTGAACTTCTGTCCCTGTTGTAAAAAGAGAGCCAGTAAAAATTAAAGCTACACTGCTGTATTAAAACACACTCCACTCTCTTCAAAATCTGGGACATGTTTTTAACTTATAAAAATGTGTCAGGACCTCGGTACAGTCCTTGAAAAACCAAAACTGTCCCGGATTTCTCCGCACATCTATCTATCCGTTCTAATTCTTTTGGCAGGCAGCATCATCAAAGTAAGTGAAGTCATATAGTGTCTTTGTGTCGGGCTCCGTCAATAAAAGTCAACCTACATGGTTGCTGGCGAACAGCCATCATTTTTACACTTGGTGCCAGTCCTTTGAATGGCTACTAACCAGGCATCCCACTGTTGGAGTCTAGCACTTGTCCGCTCCTGGGTGTAGGAAATTGATAAACCTAGGAAATGCATGCCTTGTGGACAACACAAAGAGTCTTAATAGTAGTGTAGGGTTCTGTGCACCCCGGAGATGAAGCCATACTGACTGTAGAAAGACCAAGGTGCTGCTCCGAAGATTGGTGAAGTCGCAACCTGTATGTGACGCTCCAATAAAAAGCGCAAACCCATAGCCAAGGTAACCAGTACCTTCATGGTCGTGGCTCGGGCCTCTAAAAGTTCCAGATTTCAATCCTTAAGATCACCCTTTGATGGCCATGATATGATAAACCAGAGTTGGTTACCAATTACCACAAATTCTGTTTTTATTTGTATATGTTTTCTGACATTTATTGTGTATCAGAAACCTGAATTGAATCGGCTGGGAAACGGTAGCTTGAATAGCAAGAACCCTCAGCATGTCTGATAGTCTTTTAGTCAAAATAGCTGAAAACCTGTAGGTGGTCTTACTCGCACCGGGAAGAATTTTTCCTGGTCTTGGCGCATTTAGTTGTTTTTGCACAGAGCCTTTGGAGGTCCTCCTCGTCGTCTGTGCACCAGTTTCCCTGAGCTGTGAGAATAACATTTTGCCCTGGTGTGCTCCTTCCGAGTGGTCATAATCTGCTGCTGCGTTCTCCAGCTTCACCGTGGCTGGCAGTGCCCACGCCCAGAAGAGGTTTCCTGATGGTGAACGCTTCTTGCTGCACATTCTGTTCATCGAAAAATCTGAAATAGTACAGCTTGATATGGAGATCGATTGGTGCCTGTGAGAGAGTAAACCCCGCGGAGCCTTGGGGGTGGGGGGGGGGGTGGGGGGGGTGGAGAGGGCTCCACCTGTGCTCTGAGCCCCCTGCGCCCCTATGTGAAAGGGAAGCCACGCCAGTGTGCAGGCTGAAGGAGGAAAGGGCGAGTCTCCATATTACCATATCATCCTCCAAAGGCGCAGCCTGGGCGGCCACCTACCCAAAGAACTAACGCGCAGAGTGTGATCGTTAGACAGGAAGACAATCCCGCGAAACAGGCGCGCCGCGAGGATGAATGAGAGGCCTGGTTAAAAATAGCCCAGGCCTTCGTCGTCTGAGGCTCGCGAGCTTCTTTTCATGACGGGGGCTCTGGAGCTGCATAGCAAGCAGCTCTGCAGAGGCAGGAGGTAAATAATTGACACGCCGTCTGGCGAGGAGTCGGTGCGAGCTTGGCCTCTCGCGTGGCTGTAGGTGAGGGTGATGTGGTTGCGTGGTGTTGCCTCTGGGGGTCTGAGGTGGCGGTAGGTGGAGTTTGAGCCCACTGCTTGCGTGTTTTTTGTACTGGTGGGTTGGGTTAGGTAGCATCTGGGTAGGTGGCCGCCCAAGCTGCTCATTTAGAGGATTAGTTATTTGTTTTAAGCGTGCTTCTAGCTATTTGGTGTAGACCAGGTGTCCATATATTATCTCCCACGGATTCTCGTTTCACCGCTCTCACCTGGTCTTTGTGCACCACAACTGCTCGAGTTACTTTAAGTGGGGCAGACACACACACACACACACACACACACACACACACACTTTTCCTTCTCGTCCAGCCGTTTCTACTTCTGTTTTCGCCCTCATGCACCATTTCCTCATAATTCATGCTTTATACCTTGCTGTACCCACCATGCTGCCCTCTCCTCCATGTTTTGTGTGCTTTGCTCCTCACACCCCCGACTCTTGTCTACGCTTCAGCGCCCACAGTCGTGAGCTCTTCCTCTTTCTCCCAGCTCCTGAACTCTGTCTGCTCTGCTGAGATCTGACAGTATTTCCTTAAAGAGCCATTCATTCTCATTGGCAAAAAGTGGCAAGTAGGCTTCAGAACTGTGCGAGTGT
The DNA here is from genome assembly GCF_964204655.1 of Triturus cristatus. Lineage (NCBI taxonomy): Eukaryota > Metazoa > Chordata > Amphibia > Caudata > Salamandridae > Triturus > Triturus cristatus. The sequence goes on along the minus strand of NC_140594.1, from coordinate 313,609,955 downwards.
AAACCATGTCCCCGCACCTGCTGTGCTCGTAGTCCACAGTCTACACCTTTACTCATGACCTGCATGGTCTTATTTTGTTTGAAATATCCAGTTCTTGAAAATCGATGGAAATAGTTTTTTCTTTAAATGAAACTCACAAGTGCAGAAAAAACAATACCGTTTCATGTTCTCTTTTTAACGTTAACCCTCTCACATTCTTTATTAGTACACTCATGTATTGTGTTTAACTTCACGCTTTTCTCTGGTTGACTTTTTCGTTTTGTGATAAAGATAACTATTAAAGGCATGCAAAGGATTCTTGTTCAAAATACTTGTTGTGGATTGGGGGAGGGAGCATTATCTTTTTTAATTAAACCCCGAGTGTGTCTGACAAGTAGCCAAGACAAGATCCCTTTTCACTGAGGGGAATAAAGAAAGAAACCTGCATGTCTGGATTTAAATCCATATTTGATAACTATTGCTGTTATTTCCAGAGTTCGTTGTCTGCCTCCTTTTTATAGATTTTCTTTGAACCTCTTTAAAACAATTATTGCTGCTTCTGACTTTGCAAAGTAGCGAACAGTAATGTTAAGCAATCCGTATACCCTTGGTTCCAAAGGCAGGGCATCTTTCTGTGGAGTGTCTCATACCACTGCCCACCTCAGTGTTAATCAAAAAAGTTCTTGTAAAGCGTGGCTTGTCACTTCAGGGGAGAGGGAGGGTCTCCATGTGCTAGGTTCGGATGTCCTTGGTTGAAGAGCCATGTCTTGAGATTTTTCCTAAATTCAACTGAAGGACAGGTGCGCAGGTGAAGGAGGAGGTCGTTCTAGGACTTGGCGGCGAGGTAAGAAAAGAAACTACTTCTGCAATGGTTCCGGCAGATGCAGGGGGTGCAGGCCAGGGCGAGGGAGGTGGAGCAGAGTTCCAGGTGGGATGATGGAAAGTCAGGCGGTGGTTGATGTAGGCTGGCCCGGCACTGTGGAGGGCCTTGTAGGCGTGAATCAGCAGCATGAAGAGGCATCTTTTCTGTACAGTGGGGGGCTCTGAGGTGGGGACGGTGCTGGTTCTCCTTGGGAGGTTGAAGATGAGTCTTGCTGGGGTGTTCTGGTTGGTTTGGAGGTGGTGGAGTAGTTTGCTGGTTCTGGCGTAGAGTACGTTTCTGTAGTCCAGGTGGTTCGAGATGAGGGCTTGTGTGACTGTTTTCCTGATGGAGATGGGGATCCAGCGGAAGATCTTTTGGAGGGTGTGAATGCAGGAGGAGGAGACTGCATTGACTTGGTTCTTCATGGTTGGCTGTCCTGGATGATCCCGAAATTGTGTGCGTGGTTGGAGGGAGCCAGAGCAGAGCAGAGTGCGGAGGGCTACCAGGAGTTGTACCAGGGGGAGTGTTTTTCTTCCAAATAGGAGTACCTCCGTTTTCTCTGAGTTGAGCTTCAGGCAGTTGGCCTTCATTCAGTTGGTAATGTTGAACATGGTGTTTTGGAAGTTGGCTCTGGTGGAGTCAGGGTCTTCTGTGAGGGACTGCATGAGCTGCGTGTCGTCGACGTATGAGATGAGTTCATGGGAGCAGGCGCTGTCTGCTGGAGGCGTTATGTGGGTGTTTAGGAGGGTGGGGCTGCGTTCTGAGCTTTGCCTTGGATGCCCAGGTGGTGGAGTCTGGTGATAAGGGTGTTATGGGAGACTGTGTCGAAGGCTGCAGAGAGGTCGAGCAGGATGAGGGCTGCTGTTTCCCCTTGGTAGATGAAGAGTCTGATGTAATCTGTAGCTGCAATCCGGGCAGTCTTGGTGCTGTGGTTGGCCCGAAAGCCTGATTGGGAGGTGTCAAGAAGGTTCGAGGTACTCTGTGAGCTGGCCTTTGATGGCTTTCTCCAAGATTTTTCACCAAGGTCAGTCACCAGAAGACATTTCGTTCCTGTCCTTTCTTTCCTTCTACAGACCACTGTAATCTGGAAATGTAGTCCATTTGTTTTCACTGCGGTTTTCTTGGCAGGCATCTGACAACCTTCACTGAAGTCGGCAGACCCTTACTACCTGAACTGCATGACAAGCTGGATATCAACCTGGGCCCAGAACCTTACTTTAGTTTTGTAGGAGGTCGACTGCCACCACAAAAACCTTATCTGTTCAGGGAAGAAGGTACACCCCCTTTATCCCATTCCATAATGTGTGTGTGTATGACATCAGTATCTCTAAGTGCAGAAGAAAGGGTCGTTGATGTCTTGCTAAACACAAAGTACGTGCTTGAGAACATATTAGTTTGAGGTGGATGGAGTCATCACCATTTTAAGTGGTTGGCTCCCAGCGTGATGGGGACATCTGCTCAGGACTCCATTAAAAAATGGTGTAAAATACAATCGTGTCTGAGGCTGTTTTGTCTCTGACAAGTACGCAGAGATGATGGCCCTCACTCTGTAAAAGACTGGTGCAGCCCCTTCTTTTCATAATGATGATGTTGCTAAAGAGCTATTACCTGGCAATGCCAACAACTGCCTATTTCCCAAGTTGGTCAAGTAAGTGCCATTGTATAGGCTAAAAGTGACCCCAGTTACTTTAAGTTTGAAAACGAGAGAAGTGCTGCATGCAAAGCTGTACCAAACAAGCAGCACATTTTTGTGAGGTTGGCATAATTGGTTACTTTTTAATGTCCACACTTAACATCTCTGGAGTGAACGAGGATTTGAGAAATCATACATATAAATTTGCAGAAAGACCTGCAATGAGGTGCTAGACTTAAGTTATTACGAGACATGGGGTGAGAGCGGGTCCATTGTCCCAGTTTCTAGCTAACCATATTTACATTTTAGTTTTTCTTCTTGGAATTGAAGCTTCCTATAGAGGGTAGCTGGAGGAGCACTGAGCATCCCTGCTCCCACACTTGCACTCTCCATGGTGCAAACTTGGCTCTGCTTGACATTAATTACAGTACTGTTTGCTTGATAGTTCACGTGTTAGGGTTGTTTGACGCACCTCAAAATGCAGTACCTCAGGAGGTTCTGTTCAGGTGGACTTGGAGTTCAAGCTTATCGGCTTTAGATTTCCTTACCTCCCCATTGCAACATCACACCAACAAGTGCTTTTTCAGCTCTTATGTTACAAAGCCATTCTCAAGCCCTAAATCCATTCTAAAGCCCTGAAGACCAGTTGTTTATGGAGTAATTTGTTATTGTTTTCAGTGATCTAGGTGTGAGACATCACCACAAAGCCTCTGGGTGTTAGTGCTTTACAAAACCGTGTGGTGATCGAATCTTGAATTTAATGCAATTTAATCTCCGATATCCCACTGCTCGGATCTGAAGAAATTATGGCTTTCCCAGTTTGAGGCATGTATTCACTGGGCTGACCGAGTGGTCTGCAATACAGAGCTTGTGTTGGAGGTTGGGTGAAGAGTAGTATTAAACAAATCATGGCATACATGGGAATGAAGTAACTGCAACCCCCAGAATCTTGCTATGCAGTCACCTGACCTTTGTTGCGTCCTTGTGAAGACACACTGATTAGGAGCTCCAGCCCATAAAGTAAGGCAAGAGTGGGAGGTGCGTCCTATACCCAATGCCAGTGAATGGCAGCTAACCGGGAATGAAGGTGATATCAGGTACTTGCTTCCTAAACACACTGGCCTTTGGAATTTACACCAAGGATAAATCTGTAGGAGCGAAGCAGAGCTCCAAGAGAAAGATCATTTGAAAGTTTGATCTGAACAGAAAGCTGTAAAGTTGAATTCCTGTCCTGTAGTTGTGCAAATGTTTCATTCTTCAGCACCAGTCAGACTGTAATTGAATAGCACTTACTACCCTTGATGAGGCATCAAAACACTTTAATGCGAGTAGCATGCTACTCTGGAACCCAAAGTGGATTTGTGATGGATTAGTATGGCACAATCTAAGTTATTAATTTGAGCAGTGGACATGTGAATCTGTTAGTTTGATTTAATAGGCTAAAGGCAGGATAGAGGAAGGAAGAGTCTAGAAAGTGTTATTTGGGAGATCTCAGCAGTAAAAAGAGGTTTTGGATGAGTCAAAGGAGGGCTAGAACAGCTGTATGTCAATTTTCCCAAAACATGTGACTCCTGATAGAATATATACTACAAAGTCTCTTTAAGTGCTACACCAGAGCCTGTAACATCTGAGGATCCTGCAGTTTTAGTTTTCAGGAAAGCTGGAGGTTGCCATTGGGCAGGTTCAGGGCCATTTCAAATGGAATTATTATTCTGCTCTTCAACTTAATTAAGCAATGGAATCATGATCTTGTCGATCCAAGTCCAGGCTCGTTTGTTTCAGACCCTGTGACAGCCCTACTATCACTGCTATCTTTAAGGTTAAATGAATTTGTGGAGAGAGTTTAACTTAAAAAAAATAAAAAGTCTAATTCATGTGGAAACGCTGGATAAACCATCGTCTTTTGATGATCTGATTGCCAACTTATGCCCAATTTCATCAATTTTGGTTATTGTCACATATGGCCCTCCCTCCTTTGGAAGCGAATCTATTGAATGATTGGCCATGCTAGTTAATGTGCATTAAACAGACCATTTTGGGGGGGGTAATAAGAAGCGTGTTCTGATGACAAACACAGTAAAAACCACAATGAACTTTGTTGACATTTGCTCCATATATACTTTATAATTAATCTTGACTGCATGTGCATTCAGAGGCATGTCCTTGAATAGGCACTCTTTATTGATGTTGTTCTGCCTAATTTCGTATTGGCTTTGTTTTATTGGACTAAACATTATACTGCTTCTGTTAAATCCACAAATTCTGAGTTCAACGTCATTGGGATCCCTGCTAAGGTAAACACATCTCTTTAATAGGACTAGACTGAACTAGCTTTAGGTGCTTATTCTGATCTGAAAAATGTGTCCCTCGAAATCAAAATGTATAGAATTTAATTCAATAATTTAAAATCTCCTTAAAGTACCTCGTCCTCCTAAACTGAAGGAATATAAAAGCAAGCAAACAGGCAATATTCACATTATTGTCTAGACTTAAATGGCTAAAGTAAAACTCCGGTGAAATCCAGAAAGTCAAGGTCAGATGGTGCTTTATAAGCTTGGTCAAGACTGATTTGCATATGGCTGGGTCCAAACTGGAATGGCATGGTGAGCAAAAAAACGATGGATTTAGGCCCAGATCTCTGTACTGGGGTGAATGTATGACATTGTTCTGCATTCTGTCCATCAATAGTTCTTTTTGCTTTTTACATATTACATACATATACATTTTTAGTGGACCACAGTGAAATATATAACGTTTTCACAATTCTCTCAGAAAAAACAGCCACGTTGTCCCAGGATTAGATAAATATGCAAACTAAATATTCTAAAAAAAATTAAAATTGAAAAAGTGTGCACCTCTGTTGAAAATTATATACACAGAAATCTAAAACCACTACATGTCTAGATGTTATATTGTCAGCAACATCAAACTGTTGACAAAGTGGCGTAAGCCATGCAGGAGCAAGAGAACATGGTTCATTCTATTTTGCAATAATGGAAAAAGTAATAAATCTAGTTGGGCCAAGAAAAATTACCTTGCTACCGACTGATGCTGGTCATATTAATATTTGGGTGCTATTTATGCTCTGCTGTATAAGGAGCTTATTCAGCTTCTATATTTACTATTGCATAATTTATTTTTCTTCACCATTTTTTATTGACCATAAGGGCCCAACGACATTTAGGCACTTTGCAGTTAACAGAACTAAGTACATAAAACAGGTGATGGAATAACTGATCGAGGGAGTAACAGTCAATATTAGATGAGGCAAGGCAAAGCTTTGGGGGAAGATAGATGAATGAGATGGACAGATGAAAGAAAGATGTCCGATCTGATCAGTCTAAAAAACAGAATATTTGTGTTGAGTGGCTTCCTGACGTAAAACAGCAATGGCTGGGATTTGATGTTGATTGCTAGTGAGTTCGTTGCTGAGATCGCGTCCTGCAGAAGGAATGATGTTGAGCTAACGTTGTTTTGAACTTGGGTACCTGTTTCTTAGGGTGTTGCAAATTTCTTAGACCTCCTGAGATGGCCAGCAATAATGAGAGACCAGACTGTTATGATGTATGTATTTTCTTTGCAAGCTGAAGAATATTACTTAAAGGTGATCCTGCCCCTTTGGAGGTAGCCAGTGAAGCGCTTACAGAATGGGGGAACATGTGCAGATATTTTTTCATAGAGAACATAGTGCTAGAAATATCTGACAAAAAGTGGCTCCTCTGTGGCACCGGCCCTGTTCTATGTAGGAGTGGATGGGCCGGTGCCAGCTCATTCACTCCTACATGATCTGGCATAGCACACAAGGCACGGGCTGGTGGAACATCACCCACATGGGTGCACACACTATACGTGTCTTTGGTTAATCTAGGGCTAGTTAAGACGTCACTTCCCTTGGGTGGGGAATTGCTGCCCTTGGGCAAGGCAGCAGTAGTAATTACAGCCACTTTTCTTGGCCAAGATTGCGACCACAAACTTTTAATGTCCCCACCCTTCTTAGAAGGATGAGTATTAAATGCCCCCACCCCTGGGGATTTTGGGTGTGTGATAAGCAACCCAGCCGTCCAGACTCTTTGAAATCTCTCCTCCTGATCGTACAAATAGAAAAAAGTTCCAGGAAATTGGTTTAACATAACCCTACTGGAATGGGGGCGAAGGGGGTCATTGCTGATAGATATTGGATGTCCTTGAAGTTGGTACATGTAGGAGACATTCTGCAATTCAATAGCATTTTAATTATCATTTCAAGTGCCATAGCCACTTGTATAAAGGATTAAATGTTCTAAAATATGATGGCACATCCTAAGCATCTGGATTTATTTGAGGTGCTGCTGAATAATTTGCTCCTGTAAGAAATATAACTGTCATTTGGCCACTTAAACACTTTAGGGTAATGTTTTGCAGGTATGATGGCATGTATTCTTGTGATGACCATTTCTATGTCTGCAACAAAATCCATTCACATAGTGCCATGAATTGAACAGCTGCAAGACACACTATAACCAGCTGCCAGTACAGTTAAGTCAGTGGTTAGTGAAGATGTTTTCTTTATTACATTTTTGTGAGGATATCAGTTAGCCGTAAGTGTAACTGCATCATATTATGGCCCGCACTTTGCATAATGTCATAAATGACGTCAGATGAAAGGTCTTGAAAAATGCATAGATTGGAAGGGCGTTCTCGTTGTTTGACTAACTGCATGGGTATTTTAATTGTTTTTTTCCTCGTAACCTCGACACTCATTCAACTGAAGTTTATGGGGATTTTTTTTCTTTCCCATAAAGGGTTTGATTCGGGGATCCAACTATAGCCTTGTTTTCACAGATTTTGTAAAGAGGCAAACACAGATACTCTTTTAGTTGTGGAAAACTGTAATTAATGACTACGGCAACATTTCTATCTGTTGGGGAAAACTAAACGTTTTACATGCTTTGAGTGTTAGTTACAAAGATGGTCTGTAGGCAGAAGAAACAGACTCCAGCTGGGTTCAGGTCAGATTTATTCACCGTCTCCACTGCTCCACTCCTGTCACAGCCTTGATGTGCCTCACAAGCCCAACATTGTAAGGTAAGTAGGTTGCCAGATTTTTTAAGCATTCTCTAGCCCAAAGCCAACCAAAAAGTAGCCCAAAGTAGCCCAATATTGCTACTTTAAGGAAGGAGGGGCAGGGATATAGTCAAGCAGGCGGTGAATGCATTTGAATTGATGTTGCAGCAGGCTTCCAAGTAAATATTTGTCTAATAAAGCGCTTTAACGTACTAGTTTGCTGGAGCGCTGTATATATATTTATAATCTGGCAACTAGCACAAACCAAATTTTTACCGCACAGCCGGGAAAAATATAGCCCAATTGTGTGTGATCTAGCCCAATCTGGCAACAGTGTTAAAGGTAGCCTTCAGAACCCCTGAGTGGAAACATTCTATTTAACAATAGAGAGGAGGGGGGAAAGGAAGGTACCAAGTGGGAAGAATGAAATTACAACACTGTTCTATGATGCATACCAAAAAGAACCCACTGATGGCAATTTAGGACCATATTTGTGTTTCTCTCTCCCATGTGCAGTTAGTATATGTCCCTTATGTCCCTTCTGACTGCTGTACTTTTGTGAAGTACAATAAGTGTTACCCAGTTAAGTTTGAATAGGTATATCGACCTTGAAAGCATGAAGGAGTGGATACACACTCAAGCATTCACATCTGGGGTGGGGCGTGGCTTGCCAGCACCCAAGATTGCCGTGTTTGTGTAGGGCTCCGGCGGTCCCCATAGCCTAAGTGCCCCATATCAGTTATCTGGTAGACGACCTAGCCAGGACCAAGTGATCCCCACGACTAGCTGCTTCGCCCACCGCTTGCTGAAATACAAATGGTGGCCGAGATCTGAAGAAATTGATCCCGACTCTCAGCGCTGCTGCGGAGACGAAGCTTAGGCCGTGACGTCGCATGGCTCTCTGCGGCGGGCTGCTGGGTGAGACGGTGGAGGATTAATGCGGCTAGGCGGGTGTTCTTTTATCTGCCTCAGCCACCGCGGCGCTGCTGTTGCCTTCCGGGCCCCTGCCCTGTCATCAGGTGGACTGCCGATTTACTTACTGACAGGAGACCCCGGCCGTCGGAGCCTGTGGCGGCTGACCGGGAGGGCTCCCCTCCCGGTGCAGGAGGACTGCCCGGATCCGTGTGGGGGATGAGTCTCCGGGGGGGGTGACACTCACCGGGGAGCTGGAAGCAGCGTCTGGCGCGACCGCCATTTTGCTGCTCCCCTCCCGTGAATGACGCGCTGGGCTGGCTGGGCCCTAGTGGAGTGCAGTGCGGGCGGGACAGCGGCCTGCAGGGGACCCATTGTGGGGACTTTATCTTACGCCGCAGCAAAGGTGGGGATCTCTGTTAGGGGCTCTGTGTGAGGACTGGGACTTCCCACACCTCCTCCCCCTCTCTATGTGCAGCTTCATGCGGGCTCTCCTCACGCCTGATGACTGTGGCCCTGCCGGGTAGCACGCAGGCGAGGGCTCCCTGAACTCTCACTATGGGGCAGTGGAAAGCCTGGACTCTGTCACTTGCGAATCTCATGGTCTTGCTTGCCCGCTGGCCCTCTCATCTGGCAGTGCCCCCAGAGCTCAATTCATTGCGCAATGCTACACCGCTGGAATGGCCACCGCTAAGAGCCCTAAGCAGCCTCCTGCGGAAAGACTTGCGAAATACGCTCATACCAGGTCAGAAGGAGTGGAGGGGCATAAAGGATCGCTTTATTCAAAGCACCGCACAGAAGATGAGGCCCTTACCCTGGTGGATGTCATGGCTGCTATTCAAGGGGTTCGCACGGCGCTGAAGGTTAAAATTGACTCTGTGACCACGGAGATAATTCTGATTCACGCCGATTTGAGAAATATGGGAGACCGGGTTAGTGCAATGAAGACTCCATATTCACCCTCCAACAATCTAATAAATCGTTGCAAATGGCGGTCCAGCGCCTCCAAATGCAGACTTTGGATCTAGCAGCTAAGCTTGAGGATTATGAAGGACGAGTGCGCAGGAACAATGTGCGCATTTTGGGGGGCCGGAGAGGGCGGAGGGACAGGTGACAGATCTGTTCGTGGAGGACCTCATTCAGAAACACTTGCAGCCTCGTTCCCTCTCGCAATTGTTCTCGGTGGAGTGTGTGCACAGGATCCCTGGAGGTCCCCTGAAGCCGGGAGCTATGTCTCGCCCTATCCTTGCTCGAATCGTCAACTTCCGCAACAGGGATGCGATCATGCAGACGGCGAGGGCTGCTCCACTGCTTAAATTCGAAAATTCCACCATCACCTTCTTTCCAGACTTCACTTACAAGGTGCGACTGCAACGTAGGTCCTTTTTGGAGGTAAAGCGTGCGTTCCGCAGTCACAACTTGAAATATGCTATGCTCTTCCCCGCCAAGCTCCGGGTTCAAGCCGATGGCAAGATATGGTTCTTTCAAACTCCGGAAGATGCCTGGGATTGGTTGGAAAGGTGGCATTCGGCAGAGGCGGTGAGGCGCTCTTCCCCATCTGGTGAACCTCGAACGGGGGGAGAGTAGAACGTGACAGCAGTTCCGGAAGTCACAGTGCCTTGGTGGTTGCAGATCTGGGTGACATAGCTGAGATGAGACACAGGAAGACTTTTTGATTGCCTCTGGTCTGGGGTGGACTGGGGATAAACTTCAGAGTCTCAGGGAGTCTAATAATGGTATAGCCGTTCCGCTTGGTTTTTGGGACAAATTGCTTTACATTTTGCGATGGCTAATGGGGTTGTGTGTGTGGGGGTGGAACAGTCTGCCTAGCACATAGCAGCCCCCCCCCCCCCATCTGGATGTGAAGCTCTTTATGATGTTTAATATCAGGCTGATTGCTTGGCCATGAAAGGTGGCACTGGTAATTCAGGGTCCAAGTTCTTGGGATGCCTCGGCTGAGTAGCCTTCATATATATATATATATATATATATGTATATGTATATGTATATGTATATGTATATGTATATGTATATGTATATGTATATGTATATGTATATGTATATATATATATATATATATATATGCTACTCAGCCGAGGCATGTAAACCAGTGGAAAGCGGCGTCTGACGAAGGCGAGGAAGCCGAAATGCATTATGCCGCAATTCACCTTGTGAATAAAGGATTCCTGAAACTTTCCCCGTTGTGTCCTTGGATTGCTTTCAGTCAAGTGATCTCCCCTTCGATATTTTCCGCGTTTGCCAGGAGCGCGGTAACAAGGACCCGTCCATCAAGAGGCCTGGGACTTTGCTGGCAACAAACTTTTTTGCATCAAGGGATTGATTCATCCCAGGTCCGCCATGAGAATGGGCCTTGCCAATGCCGCTGCCAGGAGCAGCCTGTGACTGCACGGGGAGGCAAGTTTATTACAGCTTGCCCCACGGCCCGGCTTGTTCAATTATTGTGGCTGGACGTTGGGGACTGGAGGGAACCCCTGACACTTTTATTATGGCGCACATCTGCCACTACAAGGCCCCCCCTTTGCGAGGCAAACACAGCGCTCATTCGAGCACAATTTGACCCTGACCCTGTTGCAGTATACCATCCAGATGCACGCTGGGATCTGTAGTCTCCCATTTGACTACGGCTATCCTGATAGGTGCATGGTCAGCTGTTCTCCCACCTATGGGAGCGTCGTAGCAACTTCAAAGGAGGGAGGAGATGTAAACCAGTGGAAAGCGGCGTCTGACGAAGGCGAGGAAGCCGAAATGCATTATGCCGCAATTCACCTTGTGAATAAAGGATTCCTGAAACTTTCCCCGTTGTGTCCTTGGATTGCTTTCAGTCAAGTGATCTCCCCTTCGATATTTTCCGCGTTTGCCAGGAGCGCGGTAACAAGGACCCGTCCATCAAGAGGCCTGGGACTTTGCTGGTAACAAACTTTTTTGCATCAAGGGATTGATTCATCCCAGGTCCGCCATGAGAATGGGCCTTGCCAATGCCGCTGCCAGGAGCAGCCTGTGACTGCACGGGGAGGCAAGTTTATTACAGCTTGCCCCACGGCCCGGCTTGTTCAATTATTGTGGCTGGACGTTGGGGACTGGAGGGAACCCCTGACACTTTTATTATGGCGCACATCTGCCACTACAAGGCACCCCCTTTGCGAGGCAAACACAGCGCTCATTCGAGCACAATTTGACCCTGACCCTGTTGCAGTATACCATCCAGATGCACGCTGGGATCTGTAGTCTCCCATTTGACTACGGCTATCCTGATAGGTGCATGGTCAGCTGTTCTCCCACCTATGGGAGCGTCGTAGCAACTTCAAAGGAGGGAGGAGATGTAAACCAGTGGAAAGCGGCGTCTGACGAAGGCGAGGAAGCCGAAATGCATTATGCCGCAATTCACCTTGTGAATAAAGGATTCCTGAAACTTTCCCCGTTGTGTCCTTGGATTGCTTTCAGTCAAGTGATCTCCCCTTCGATATATATATATATATATATATATATATATATATATATATATATATATATATATATAGTTTTTGGGTGTACAGGCACTCTGCATTTTGGGGGGGGTGGGCAGTTATAAGTCAACGTTGCAGGGAGGCACGGAGGGGTAGGAAATAGTCGTTCTTGGTGTTTGGTTTGTCTTTGCCGTCTTGTCTTTGCCGTCTTGTCTTTGCCGTCTTGTCTTTGCCGTCTTGTCTTTGCCGTCTTGTCTTTGCCGTCTTGTCTTTGCCGTCTTGTCTTTGCCGTCTTGTCTTTGCCGTCTTGTCTTTGCCGTCTTGTCTTTGCCGTCTTGTCTTTGCCGTCTTGTCTTTGCCGTCTGGTCTTTGCCGTCTGGTCTTTGCCGTCTGGTCTTTGCCGTCTGGTCTTTGCCGTCTGGTCTTTGCCGTCTGGTCTTCAAGTGGCCGGTTTTCACAGACTAAATTGTGTGGGCATCTTTTTGACATTATGGACAACTATTGTGGGAGCTTGGGGTTTTTTTATGTCTGACTGTTTATCAGCTCTGCTACAATCTCCGCTGGGGGGAATCTCTGAGCGGTTTGTTCCATTCCTCTGACCTGTGGGGTTCCGGGGACCCCCATCCCATTTTACAATATGTGTGCTGTTGATCAGGTGGGTCCATCATTGGACCGCCTCAAGCTTCTCACCTGAAAAGTTAATGGTTTGGGTGATCGGATTAAGAGGGGTATAGTGCTACAGTTCTTAAAACGACAGTCTCCTGACCTGTTGCTTCTTCAAGACACTCTCATTCAAGGCACTACTTATTGTGCGCTTAACAGGTGGGGATTTAAACTTATTGCCCACGCCGGTTATACTCTTGGTTCCAGGGGGGTTGGTATCCTGGTGCGTAGTGCCCTCCCCTTTCTAATTCAAGATACTGTGCGTGATCCGCTGGGCTGATTTGTTTCAGTCTTGGGGACATGGGAGTGAAGGTCTCTTAATGTCACATCCTTGTATATCTCCCCTAAGCTACACTCCACCACCTTGAATGATCTGGGTGCACATCTGTTGGGATTGCCTGATGGAGATATGCTTCTGGGTGGTGACTGTAACACAGCGTTAGGTGGGTCACTGGACCGCATGCCCCTCATGTGACTGATTCATCTGGGAAGAGTTTATCTGTGGGCCCTTGGGATCATAGACGCCTAGCAGGTCTATAATCCGGCAGAGAAACAATACACCTTTCACTCTGGTGTGCATGGTAGCTTGTCCCGTATTGCCTATTTTTTCTGCAAGGCTGATCAGCTCCCCCTGTTTGCTAAACTGTCCTTCTTGCTTAGGGGTATCTCTGATCACTCGCCAATTGTTGCTTATTATGGCAGTACACCTGCCGACGGCTATCGAGACATGGTCCTTAGTCCTTGGTATCTAAAAATTCCCAAAATTTTCTCTAAACTGACAGAGGTTACAAAACAATATTTCGCAGAGAACAATGGTTCAGTTCAATCCAACGTGATAATATGGGAAGCCTTTAAAACCGTGGTCCGTGGGTGTGGGGTGGCGGCTGTAGCGGGCCATAAGAAGGAAAAGCGTCAGCAACTGGAGACTATTGAAGCTGAGATTACAGCCCTTGAACGCGACTTGGTGTCGGAGGCGTCTCCAGAGATCTCGCATAAGTTGGCTATCGAGCAAAAGGAATACAGAGATATATCGAACAAAGCGGCTAGGGCCTCTCAACACAGGATTTATGATATAGGCGATAAAGCTAGCAAGTTGTTGGCCTGGCTCCGAGATTCTGTCTCTTGAATGTTTGGGAGGCCACTGATCTAACTAGGCCTGAGCAACTGTGGGTCTCCATGGGGTGCATGGCAGCTAAAGGTAACATCGCCAGAACGTGGAAAGGTGGAACTGAATTGAAATGCTCAGATTGGGTGTCTGATATGGATTGGTGCATGCAGGCTGACAGAGCGGTGTACGAAAGCAGGGGTTGCCTGGATAAGTGGACCAAAATCTGGGCCCCATAGAATAAAAGAGGATGGTTGTGCACCCCCTTTGGGGATACCTCTCCATTTGCAGTTGACAATGAACCACTGTAATCTTGTGCTCTTTGACCACAGTCCTAATGGAGATACTCGGATTTAAGCTCTTGTAAACTGTGCTTCTTATGTACTGTGTAAAATTCGTTATTGGCCACAATTGATTTTTTCCTTTATTTTATATTTTCACGACTGCATTTTGTATTTGTGTTGATGTGTGTTATATTATTTGTTTTGATTTTCTCAATAAAAAGGTTTACAAAAACAAGCATTCACACAACTGTGATTTACATGTACGTAATTAAAGCATGTAAAACATGCTGCGTTTTTATATCGTGTTTACTAGACTGACTTTCAGGATAGTCTCTTGTGTTTCACAATGTTTACATTGGTTTCCTGTCTGTGGTCGCATGAAGCAGCGGATACAGTCAAGTCTGACATAAAGCTCGCTCTAAATGTGACAGGGCAGCAAAACTCTAAGGCTTTTGGTTTTTTGTTAGATAAAAGAAATTGCTACAGAGGAACAGCTTGTGGCTCCTCCCAAAACGACTCAACAAGCCAGCTATTTCTTCTGTTATGAGGTGCTGTATACACTTAAAACAGAGGTCTCCAACCTTTTCGGTTTTAAGAGCTACTTGTCTTCAATGAAAATCCTCCCCAGATACTAATATTAGTGCTGTAATAGTGACCACATCTGATAAGATTACATTAGTGGGCCGCCATGTGCAAAGCTACCAGCAATGATACCTTAATGTATCAGGCAGGATTGTCAGCAGTAACGTAAAAAGGCATGTCCATGTAGACTACCTCTATGTGGATAATACATAACCGCTGCAGTGCGCCTGGCACTAAAATACTAGTAATAAGTTGTCCTCGGGGCTGCACGAGGTAGCACTCAAGTATCAACTTTAAATATACTTTGGAAAGTCAACCTTTTTCTCCAAACCTCCGTTTGAGTTACGAAAACAAAAAAACAATTTTTGTCTCAAATACACATCCTATTTTGTTATACTTTAATTCACGGAGCAAAACCTTCTACTTTGGTGGGCTGAGTTTCACACAGGAGAGCAATTTACAGGTAGTGAGTTATTAGTAGCCAGGGCTACTACAATTATGCGACAGCAGAGGGCCAGAATTATGCAGCAGGGTTGAATAAATTATGTGGCAAGAAAATTAAAATTATGCAGTATATTGTGGCACATTGTATGATACTATTACTTCATTATTTTGTCCTTTTTACACTTGTTAACACTGTATGGGTATTGTTTGCACTCATTCGTACCGGTTTAACACCCAACATATAGCAACAAGTACAGAAAGGTGACCAGTCAACCTTTGCGAAGGGCCGTGCCCTGCACAGCTACACGTGTCACTGCGTTTTTAGTAACTTTTTTAACTGTTTGATCTATAAACACATTTTTATTTGTTATAAAGTGTGCAGATTATGCAGCAGATGATGGATTATGTGGCAAATGCAGCAAATCTATAATTATGTGAATAACTCCGCAGCCACACAATCACACAAATCCAGTGGCCTGGCCAGTAGCTCACAAACTACTTATTGGAGAAGATGTATTTAAATTAACTGAATTTGACATACTTTTAAAACATGGGTGCAGTGCAATAAATTTACTTTTTGCCTTCGCAGTCTCAGACAGGAACCACTAGTTCTATCGACTCTATTACACGTTTATGATACAGTTGAGTTCTGGTGGTAAACTTTTCAATCCGAGAATCAATGGAACCTTGGTTTTAAATCAACTATCAATATTGGCTAAATTGTGGGTAGTCCTTGTCAGTTTAATATCCCAGCACATCAGTTAGTTTGTGTAAAAAGAAAAAATGTGTATGTGTGTATGTATGTGTGTGTATATATATATGTATATATATAAATAAATAGTGCTTAGGAAAGGTCTAAAGTCAAAGAATCGTATATGAGCTGAATTGAATAATCCTACTCTTCATTTTAAATCGCAGCAGTAAACGTTTTTAGTTTTCCTTTCATTTCATGGGGGTTTGGGACTGGCCTTCATAGACACATAGGAAGATGATTTGATCTAGTTAAGTTGCCAAGTCTGGATTCATATACATCCGGATGATAATCTTGGCTAGACACGGTTTTATGTCGACCTGCTCTTGCTAGGTAAACGGCCACTACAACGCGGCCGTTTCCACGCATGCATTACAACGCATGCGTGGTTACAACGAATAGCCTTTACCAGGCATACCTTTACTACGAGATACGTAGTAAAGGCATGTGTGCTAAAGGAAAAAATAAAAAAAGGGTCAACCCTCTCCATCCCCCCCCCCCCCCCCCCCCAAAAAAAACCCAAATGATTTCGTTGTTTTCAGAATCTGAAGAAAAAAGATGTGGAGGCAAGCTGTGTCGTTAGAGGAAACGGAAAGACACTTCCGCTTCCTCTTTATGGCGTGAAATGCAAATCGGAAGTGATTAGAGTGGAGTGGTAAGGGGGAATGAGGGGGATGGTGTCGCACAGGGGTAAATTATAACAGTAAATTAGTAGTGAACGGAGATATCCTTTAACATGAAAATGCCATTAACATGCATAGTGTAACAACGAAAACCGTTGTAAAAGTGTGCATATTAAAGGCATTTTCGTGGTAAAGGATATGGGTGGAGAAGGCATTCACGTTGTAACGCATGCGTGGTAAAAGCATGCGTTGCAACGGAATGCGTAGTAACGTCATACAACCCTCTTGCTATGTCTGTCAACGATGGGTGGCCTCGTAACAGAGCTAAATGCCGGAAAACATCATCCGTAAACAGATCCGCTGACAGCCCACCTTGCAGTATATCCAGAAACGTGTTTGCCTTCATGAAGCTTAAGGAAATAATTGCAGGAGCATTAATGCACTTTTAGACAGCCGGTTAAGTTGTTCAAGATACCTGTCAAATGAAATATTTACATAGCCCACATAAGTTAAATATCAATTACATCCATACTTGCAAGTTGCTTACATAAACTTGGAGAAAGACCGGCGCTACAATTATAAACTGAATGTGATTTTTGTTAATTTATTTTATTCATAGAAAGTCTACTGGTGTGCGACAGAACACTTTATATCACCTACCAAGGGGTCATTATACACTTGGGCCATAGCCTGATGCTAGCAACGCTTTGAGACCACTATTTGAGCACATGTTTAAAGTTCTTTTACTTACGGCTGCCGTCCTAACTGCTGGTACATTGTATATGGTTGGAACAGTGCAAGCTTCGTTTGATTTAATGAGGTCATGATTGTCGTGTGCGCAAACTCCCGTTGAATGCCAAGAGTCATTTTTATCTTTTTGGTCAACCAAAGCGTAGAATTTCCCCTTTTCTTCAAATTCACTAAATGAATCCAGAGAGGAATCTGCGCTCATTGCTAGATCTCTTATACTCTTGTGCATTGTCTAGAAAAGGCATGAGAAGTTTGTGAACATGGAAGGATGCACACTAATGTTTACAACACATTACACCATTTATATAATCACACAGGTGATTTACAAGTGGGATACGCCACACTTAAGAACTTGTTCAGGACTGGTTTAACCAGTAATCTGCTACTTTCTTATGGCTACTGCTTGCTCTTCTGTAGAATGGAATAGAAGCTTCCTGCAATGGAAAACCTTTATCAATTGGAAGTCTAAATAGTTGTACAATCATATTGCCATCCCAGCATTGATCTTGCACCCTCGCGAGGGCGCAGAACAAGGTACTGTGCATTTCAACATCCTTGCCAAGTCTAAGCAACTATGCCATGGTTGACGTGGACAGCTTAAAAATGTTACCGGGTGACTGCTTTTCTCTCCTAACCTCTAGATGACCTGTTAGCCATAGTATGATATCTAGAAGTATTCACACAGCCCAGCCGCTGCTGAGTAGTTGCAACATTAGCTATTCTTTTTCACATGGCTTACGTTTCAAGTCAGCTATTCTTTGAAAGGAAATATATTTGTGTTATTAGACCAAATGTAATTGTATTCGCACTGACACACAAACCGGCGCACCCCTGAGATCTTGCCGTTTTGAGTAGACTGACGTAATCACTAACCTAAGTAATGCAGTGCTTATTCTGCCGCATGTGTCTACACTGTTCGTGTGCACAGGTTTCTGGTTCCCTCTGCTGTTGCTCACCTCCCTCTTCCACTTTAATTTCCTGTTTAATTTCCGTGTGAACACCGGTGGGCTACTCCAGCCTTCCGGCCGGAAACCGAACAAGAACTGGCAATGTCAATAGGTATATACGCACCGAGTACGTCCCCATCGACCGACTCATTCTTGCACTCATCCACTAACCCATCTGTAATAAAACACACAAACTCAACAAGCATATGGAAGACGAATTGGAAGATTACAAGTAGTTAAAAGGAAAATGTCGCTGCCTAAAGAGTATGCTTGCAGTTGAAAACGTGGAAAGCCATCTTGCAGTGATATTGTACATGGTGTTTTAATGTGTTGACATGGCTGCCACGTTTAGAGCTTACTTGTTAGCCTTCCTAGAAGGAGAGACAATGGAACTCAATTGGCAATACATTTCTAATAAAGCTGCCTGGTATGGAAGCAGTGTCCATGTGGGACCGGGCACATTGTAGAATAAATAAGCAACAAGCCCAGTACCTCTGTCCAGGGAGCTGTAGTTCGCTCTAAAAAAACCATAAACGAATGGGAAAGAAAGAAGTGTATGGTGTCCTGTAAAAGGAGACAATACAAAACTAAAAGACATGTCAACCAGCTGTAGCACTGAAACGCTCGCAGTGTAAGGCTGGAGTGTGCATGTTATTTGGCAAATAACGTTTCTACTGGCCCAATAGAGCCAGTGGATGAACTGGGCAACCCCTTGCCCCATGCTCTATGCTGGCATGAATGGAAGCATAGAGGGAGAGACGCTCAAACCGACCAGTGGCAGAAGGAGGTGATCCAAAGACCCTCTGTATATTCATGTATTTGTATCTATGCACATTCATCGTGCTTATTTAAAATTTTATTACAGGAGCGTTTTGGAGATTTAAACCTTTCATGCCCTCCTAAGAGGGTCTAGCTAGGACAGAGCTCTCCAACCTTTTTTTGTAATTGGAGCTACTTATGTTCAATGAAAATCACCCAGAGCTACTAATATTATTAGTGTTGCAACAGTGACTACTTTTTGAAGGATTACACTTACTCTCAAATCTCAGCGTAACAAATATTTAGGAAATTTAGCAGTTTATCTCAAAACATCCGATTAAGAGTTCTGAAAATATTCATTTTGAAATACACACTCTTTGGTATACATATATTAATTCAACCGAGCACAAGCTAATTTAATAGGCTGGGCTTATCACAGTAGGGCTACTTGCAGGTAGCAGGAGAGCTACCAGAAGCTCACAAGCTACTCGTTGGAAAGGCCTGAGGTAGAACTATCTCAGTGCAAATCATCTGCTCCCAGGTTGTTGAAAAGGGGTAATTGACACAAAAACCCCTGCCTGTTAAAGTGGTTTTTGAGATTCTGTGTCACAGAATACTTCTCTGAAGGCTTTGGCAGGGTTTAATCCACCGTTGAGGCCCCTTGCCCAAAATGTGTTTTTCTGAATAAATGTCAGCCTACTGCCCTTGCCATGACTTTTCATGCCATATCAGACCTACGTCATCTAATGTAACTTTTCAAGACTAACCAATCAGGCCTGTAGCCTTTAAAATTGGTTTGAAATTAATTCCAGTGTGCAAAGCAACCATCAGACATACAGCCAAACAATATTTAATATGTTGGCGCAAAACAAGCTACAGTATGCCAGTGCAAATTTTCTACTCCTAAGTTCTGTAAGAGGCTAGTCATCACTGGCATCTTTGAGGCGTACACTGATCTGTGATTTCCATATAGCAAAATGCCTGTGTCTGGTCTTCATGCCAATCCACCCATAAAGCCTTATTGGTTATAACAATGGCTTGTCACCATAAATGTCAAGCCTACTACTTTTTCCATAACTTATCATAGGAAACAATCAGTCCTATGGCATCTGACATAACTTTTCCTAATGAACCAATCAAAGCGTTAGATGTTATTGGTTTGTTTGCAAAATAATATGCAAGCCCTTGCAAAAAGGCATGGCAAGAATGATTACATTACTTGCCTTGGAGTTTAAGATTTGCAGAGGGGTGATCAACACCAAAACCCTTGCATAGAACAGTAATTTGAGATTCCATGCAGCAAGATATCTGCCTACACCCTTTAATACAGTTTAATAACAATTGACCCTTAAAACCATATTGCTTTAACATATACTTTTCTCAATAAATATGAAAATGTCATTGACCTAAATTTCATAATAAACAAATGAGACCAATGGTATCCAACATAATTTTGCCAGTGGATCAACTGAGGCCTACAGCTGTTATGATTGACTTGTCAGCATAACCAATCCAGGCTGACTGTATTGAGCATAATTGTTCACACAATGCATCCATCAGGCATCCAGTCTCGAATATACTCCTAAAATGACGCGTGGTAAAACAAACTACAACCCCTTCTATTAGGGATGATTATCTGTGATTATCGTGTACATCAGGGAGTTTCTCAGAGAGTCCACCAACACGAAAGCACTTGTCTACTACAGTAGTCTGCGTGATTGCTTATAATAAAACACCGGACTGCAGCCTTTAATATTTGGTAAGCACCATTCATCCTTTAAGGGTTATTGATTTTGAACATAAGCTTTTTCACAGTATATGTTGGGCCTTCTTATGGGCTAAAGGCGAAAAGCTAGGTACAAGTTATAGAGTCAATTTAAGTAAAGCATTTCAGGCTTAATATTCACATGTAGCATCTTTCAAAGAGCAGTATGGAGTGCACTATAATAGACATCTACACATGTCGAGAAATGTATATATTTTTTTCCAATTTTTTTTATTCAAAGTTCCTCAATGCTGCAAAAAATATTTTGGGTATATCAAATATGTATTTTGTGTGTGTGTATGTGTGTGTGTGTGTGTGTGTGTGTGTGTATATATATATATATATATATATATATATATATATATATATATATATATATATATATATATATATATATATATATATATAATCTCAAGCTCAGTGGGGATTATCCAACGGTTCAGGAAGCATTCAGATGCAAGGAGCTTTACCCCATAAGCTTTATTCGGTACAGCAGTCGCGTAGAGCCAGTAATTAGAAGCTGCAGTCCGCACCCTAATGCATTTCGAATTTCTTCTTCTTCAGAGGGCAATTGCAGGACAAGGCGCAATACATCACATCTTCCCATGCATTTAAATACTATCGTGAGTCCTGATTGGACGCCTTAGATAAGTGTTCACGTTGGCTTCTGGGAGGTGAAGTTCTAATGGTATCCTCAAATGGTTGCGCTGACCTCATTCTGTGATTAAAACTCTGTATGAGCCCCGGCAATTTCGGCTGCTTACATCCGTCCTTTGCATCCGACGTATGAAACCCCTCGTGATTAGGAGCCTCGTGGCCCCCGTTTCTTCGGAGTGGTGCACTACCTGCGGCAGGACGGCCGCAAATATATCAAGCTCAGTGGGGATTATCCAACGGTTCAGGAAGCACTCAGATGCAAGGAGCTTTACCCCATAAGCTTTATTCGGTACAGCAGTCGCGTAGAGCCAGTAATTAGAAGCTGCAGTCCGCACCCTAATGCATCCGTCCTTTGCATCCCACTTATGAAACGAGGGGTTTCATACGTGGGATGCAAAGGACGGATGTAAGCAGCCGAAATTGCCGGGGCTCATACAGAGTTTTAATCACAGAATGAGGTCAGCGCAACCATTTGAGGATACCATTAGAACTTCACCTCCCAGAAGCCAACGTGAACACTTATCTAAGGCGTCCAATCAGGACTCACGATAGTATTTAAATGCATGAGAAGATGTGATGTATTGCGCCTTGTCCTGCAATTGCCCTCTGAAGAAGAAGAAATTCGAAATGCATTAGGGTGCGGACTGCAGCTTCTAATTACTGGCTCTACGCGACTGCTGTACCGAATAAAGCTTATGGGGTAAAGCTCCTTGCATCTGAGTGCTTCCTGAACCGTTGGATAATCCCCACTGAGCTTGATAGATAGATAGATGTAGATATATATATATATATATATATTCACTTAAAAAACCATAGGTTTCACACGTTATAGTTAGCTGGACATTTCACTCGTGAAAAACCATTGAAAATCCCCCGTTATAGTTAGTGCAGGCAACTATAACTCACGCGACCGCAATCCTCTGCTGATGACGTCAGATATTACATCACTGTATTTAGACACCTATCTACCCATGTCTTCTTCCATTAATCTTTAGCTATACATATATTACAAATATTTTTTTTTCAGAAAGACACATATGTCATCAGTGATGTAATATCTGACGTCATCAGCAGAGGATTGCGGTCGCGTGAGTTATAGTTGCCTGCACTAACTATAACGGGGGAATTTCAATGGTTTTTCACGAGTGAAATGTCCAGCTAACTATAACATGTGTGAAACCTATGGTTTTTTCAGTGAATTTGTACGGTTTTTTAAATGCTAAGTTATGTATTTTTTTTCTTTTTAAGGTTTTTCACCGTGCGCGTACGGTACGCGCACGGTGCGCTTCGCGCATATATATATTATATAATATATTATATAAAAAAATTGTTGAGTTTCTAGATCATCGTTAATTTACATATACAACATAATGTACAATAACAGGTCTGTGGAAAACATATAGTTATGTCTAGAGAAAACAGATACCTACTCACATGAATATGACAAAAACAAAGAACATCACTGTGCATAGAAGTAAAGTTCGAGACAAAGTAGATGAACTGTGAAACAATTTAAAGGCTGGCGGTAGATGGAAACACTAATGTTGGGCCTTCTGCCTTTGTCGTAACCTTTCATAATAAACAGATTAGGCGGATGGTACTGGCCATAACTTTTCCCTGTGAACCAATCAGGCCCACACCTTTATCATTGTTTAGTCTCCTTAGTTAAATCAGGCCTACTTTATTAAACAAACTTTCCCACAAGGCAACCATCAGACTCGCAGTTATAAAATATATATATCAAATTATTATTGGCATAAAATGTTATTTCTCCAAAGAATGCCTAACAAAGATTCTCACAGGGCAAATAGTCTACCCCGAGTGTTTGTCAGAGAAGTTACCAACACCAAAAACCTTGCCTGTTAAGGTAACCTGTGAGGTTCCATGGAGCATAATACCTCTTTTATAGGCTTTAACTTGGTGTAAGAACAAATTGTCCTTAAATGCCTAATGACTTTAACCCATGCTTTTCACAATATACTGTGTAAGGCTGACCCTTTTTAGGTCTCGCCTGAGCCAGAGCATGCGCTGCTCTGCGAGACATTTAGTATACGTTTTTTCAAAGTGCTACCAGACCTCGCTGGCCTAACGCTTGCGTTCATGCGAGCGTGCACGCGCTCAGCTGCCATCTGCCTCCCTTCTAGCGCGATCACTGCTGCGCGCGCACCACTTGCGTGCTTACCACAGAGCGCGTCATCATGATCACTTTCGCTTCGATCGTGATCACTTTCACGGCAGCTACTTTTACGGCCATGCGGCCAATGCTTGTTTTGTCATGTTACCGAACGCTTCCCCCCCTTTCTTCCTCTATCGCACATCTATTTTCATCCTCTTTTCGCGCTGTATTTTTTAAGGTCTTAAGTTAGTAATGCCTTTTGTTTTTACTAAAATTGCATACACTATACGTTGATTAGGGTTTCCGCTCTTCAGCCTTCCTAACAACCATTTTGCAACCCTTTACCTGTGGTATATCTGCCTTCCATTGGTTGCAAACGTAAGCGCTAATCAGTTAAACTTTGGCGTTTTAGTGACTTGTACAGTAATCATTCCGGAAAACACATAGAAACAATACATCGTAAAAAAGCCATATATTTATCAACCCACTAATTAAAAATAAAAACAATTTCATCAATTTTAATTAGTATTAGTATTAGTATTAGTATTCGCTCATTGAACATTGTGCTAACCATATTGCAGACTTGAAGGGCCCTCCATCGCCGAACACACCGAAAAACAATCTTTTCGGATTCTCTTTGTAGCCGGACATGGTGTTATAATATGGAACATACTCTCGGACCTAGTCGAGATTAGCCGCACCTTAAATCAATGGCTGCACCTCCTCTCCAGTTGCTTGATGCATTTGAGGTCCTTCTAACTGAAGGGCTGACGCCGAAAATCAAATTTCACTAAGGAGAAACCAGAAAAAGTGAGTGCAGACTTCAGCCAGTTATTAGTGTGACACCATAGTGACACCCCCTGAAAGCTCATCTCATAGATCTTTTTTTACAGGAAAATACTTTAAAGTTTGATGCAGAGCAGGCTGGATTATTCCTTGCTCCCGTAAGGTTTCACTTCTCCCACAAAGCCATAATTATCTGCCCTCCTATTATCCAGTCAAGTCAGTGATGCACCTCTGCTCTTTCCAGACTTCAGTCAATGCCATGGTGTCCTGTAGTTCCCATAAGTGCAGTTAACTCAATTCTTTTTTTCTGTCTCCTGGTGACAAGATCTTGGAGCTCTGAGTTTGGCCTTATTTAAGGTTTTCTTCCCTTCAAAACACCCAGGATCTTTTGAAAATTAGTTCACTAGACATTCTTTAAGACTAGGGGTATTTTGCTATATTTTTCAAGAATATTTGAATTATTTCACAAAATTGCATTGCTTTTTACTAATTGCTCAGATTGTCAGAAAAAGGACTCAAACAGACTCTCATTGACTCTGTAGCCTCTGTTTGCCAGATTCTTGTGATCTCAGAAGATGCAGTCACCACAGCTCCCTCTCCAGGCACACCGAAAGAGCTTGAAAAATGTATCTATGTGGACAAGAAGAGACAAAAAGGCAGGAAACCTCGAGACTATACCAGTGCCCCTATCCTACTTTCTGAGGATTCTCGCAGGGGGAAAGCCAAAAAAGAGAAAGGCCCGAACACTTCTTCCTTATAGTTCTCGGATCTCATTCTTTCGTTTGCTTTGGTTTGTTTTTCAGAAGTTTTCAGTCCACCTTCCCACCTGAGCCCAGTCTATTAGCTAATAGTCCTGTCAATCTCAGCAAAACCATTAACATTTACAAAGCTAAGTCTTAGAAAACTAGGAAAATACTCAATCCATCGCGAAATTCAAGGAGATCCTATTGACTTCTGTTGGTGTTTATTTAGTATTTATCGTGGACTATGAGCTTACTCAGAACACAGATCCGGCTCTTAAAGACCTGGTCCCAGACCTTACAAATCCTTATAGATCCTAAATAAAACAAGCATTGGCATAGCCAATAGGTCTTGCTTTTGGGACCTTATAAGTATTTAGTTATGCAGCACAATATCCTTGGTGCAACAACATCAACTTTTGCATGGCTAAACACTTATAAGGTCCCAAAAGCGAGACATTTTGGCTATGCCAATGCTTGTTTTCAGTAGGAGCGCACAACTTCTGGGTGGAACCGAAGCACATCTCTATGTAGTGCTACTAAATGTTCTTTTTTTCAGTTGATAACGTATGATCCGGTGACACTGGTGCTGCCAGCTGGACCCAAGTGTTTCCGCCAAAAATAGTCTGAATCAGTGAAGAGCAGAAACTGTTACCTGCTGAACCCATTGTAGCATCCTCACCGTGACTGCTGCGTCCATAATGTTAGGAAAACGTGTTAAAGGGCAAAGTCATGCATTCAGAGTTGGAGGAAAGAAGTACTGGAAACAAAAGAAACCAACCAGTTTAATTTGCCGCAAAGCTTCTGAAAAACAGTGTGAATAATGAAATTGCGGATTGGGAATAGTGTTTAGCAGATCCCACAGAAGGGATCTCATCTCTTTTTAGGAATCTTTACAGTGCACACATCTCGATCTCCCTGTCCACAACAAGCGTGCGGGCGCCAGTGGCGGGCGGCCATTTGTGTACGGTGCCATGATACATGTGTTCACACACACAGGGGGTACGAGTAGATGTGACTGATCACAGAGGACAGAGCTGGAAGTGTCCCTACGTGATCATGATGGCTTTCTCTTCCAAAGCATAGTAATAGCCAGAAATGCTGGCGCTCCCACGGCTGTATATAAACGCTTCGTTTCCCTTCACCCGTCATGTTTCCCCCCCACAGTGACTTGGCTGGCAGACATTTAGAAGTTCTCCTCCTGTTCCATAAACCAGGCTTCACGCGGTCTGAAACGTCTCTGATAGAGCGGTTTCAGCAGGCAGCTTTTTGTAGTGAGATGGGGAGGACCTTTTTGGAAATCTGGCTTCACCTCCAGTCCTAGCACTTTCTGGGCCTGGCTTGCCTGACCAGAACCTGGGTGGTTATTGATTCCATTTGCTCATTCTTGTAACGAATCTACCCCGAGCTAAATGCTCTTTTACATAATTATTAGTGAGAAAACTGAAACCGAGCAGGGAAATGGGCACTGTGTGCCCGACCGTTCTTCGTTTAAACCGGTCATGTCAGGGCAGACACTGCGGGTGTGAGTGGTCACCTTCAGCGGTTTGTTGCTGCTGCGAGACATTTAAAGAGGTGATGATGCTGCCCAGAAAAAGCAAACATCCCGATTTGATGGGACGGATTATTGTTTGTATCAGGAAATAAACCCCTTAAAACTTAATGTAATTTAAACAGGGTGGAAAGAATCTTTTTTTTTTTTTTTTTTTTTTTTTGTCTTGATTTTTTTTTTTCATCCAAACAAATTCGTGTATATGTCACTGACAGTGTTCTGAATGCAGTATCTTTCAACAAGGTTATTGTAAATGTAAAAATACCACTGACAAGTTGACTTCTTAAGATCTAATGTTTTACATTTCACAGTACCTCTTAGGCTTCACGGGCAAGTT
Source organism: Triturus cristatus (assembly GCF_964204655.1). NCBI lineage: Eukaryota > Metazoa > Chordata > Amphibia > Caudata > Salamandridae > Triturus > Triturus cristatus. Next base: position 313,583,201 of record NC_140594.1, on the reverse strand, counting down.
ATATACAGTATGGTATACTCTGCTGCAGTGCTGCGTTTTAATGGGCACAGGTGCTCTAGAGGCGCCTTTTGAGTGAACACATGGTAAGCCTGAATCGGAAATCCGTGTAAGAGATGTGCAAACATGAGGCACACCTTTCATTACATATGTGTACATGTAGACTTGTTTTCTGTTCAGCGCAATGTTTTAGATGGTGCATCCAACCAAGTGTGTTATTCTCTGGGATTTAGAAAGGACAGCAATACTAAAGTGGCTTTCCTGTACTTCAGTGCTAGACAAAATATATGTGTTGTTGGACAACATTTTGAAGAGGAGCTGGCAGATGTTTATAGTTTCGTTTCTTTAAAAAAACATTCATGGTTAAAGCACAGAAATAGCGGATTTATCAACTATGTTAAAACGTCGGAATCAATTGACCGTTTTACATAATATCAACATTTTCCATTAATCTCATAATATAATGCATAATTTCACCCTGTCATTATATTTTGACCTCTAGCTTCTACATAATTGCAGTGGCCCTTATTTTGTGGTACAGAATCTATGCGTTCAAAGCTTCCACTGTATTTCACTTAGGCCGTTTATCTGACTCAAAGGAGACTATTTGAAATTCGGAAAAAAACAGAAACTCGTAATTTACAGAAGGATAATCCGGGTTGGACTGCAGCTGTCCACCATATCTAACTTTTTGCTGTAGGCTTTGTTATCCTATACAAAGCTCAGTCCTCCCTTCACAGAGCTCTTTGAATAAACAGTTAGGCAACTCGTGCTAGAAAAACGGGAATATATATTTTTTAGAAGTTAAAATGGATTTTAATTTACAGTAGCTTTTTTCATTTTACTTATTTGATCAGTATTGCATTGTATTAAACTGCTTTGAGGTAATTCGGTAATGTTCATCCTGTAGAAAACAGTAAAATAAATTATAAAATTAAGGTCTATCTCATGAGGTATTCAACCATTCTTGGCTCGAGTGTAGAGCAGGAGGCGCTCTGATCTAAAGTCTGCTCTTGTGGTTGCCATGAAAACCGGAGGCTCTCGCTACTGCAGTTTTTATTCCATTTCAAAGTCCTAGGTATTCATACCATATTGCAATTACTTAAAGATTGCAATTTCAAAGCCATGGAAGATTCTGTCGCACAGAAATGGCTGAACACTTACTTGCATGTAGGCACTGTGGCATCTTTTTAGAACTACTGGAAGGCGTTGAGAGTTTGGCATTTCGAGGGCTTGGTCATTTATTGATAAATTGACTAGTTCTGCATAAGGATAATGTGCATAACAAGTGTTTGACTTGATTGTACATTTAAGAGTGTGAGTTTTTCATAATATTTGCTTGTTTGGTGTTGGATTTGAATAAACCATATAGCTTCCGTTTTCCATAAACGTTCTTTAATTTAACATATTGCACCTTCTTTGACAGACTCTCCCGTTGGTTCTCGGTTATATTTGGGGCATTTTATTTGTTTTGAGAGAGAAGTGCCTGTTAACGGAGCACACAAGCATTTATGCTGAAAGAAATGCCAAACCAGAAAAGAGGTGCCCCTAGCCCATGCATGTTTTGGTATAGGCAGAGTTGAGCTTTCCAAATTGATGTCTTTTAGTTACAAACTTTTTACCTTAATAAAGTTTAATTCAAACAAAAAAAGTAGTCCCTGGTGTGTAGCTTCTGACTGCTTTTTAGGTCTCGCCTGAGCCAGCGCTTATAGCGCTGCTCTGACTAGAGTTTTAGTAAGCGGGTTTTGGAAGTGCTAACCTAGTGGCTTTTCAGACCTCCAGCTTGCGTTTGCGATGTCGTGCACGCGCACAGCTGCTATCCTGGTTTCTATCATCCCTCGCATGGCAGGCTTTCCTCCCCCCTCTCTCACGCGCTCCTTCGCATGGCAGGCTTTCCTCCCCCTCTCTCACCCGCTCCTCCCCCTCCCTTACTGCACGGAAGAGTTTCGTTTTTAGCAAAGATCTGCTTGGATTGGTTCTGAGAGCATGGCAGGCTTTCCTCCCCCTCTCTCACCCGCTCCTTCGCATGGCAGGCTTTCCTCCCCCTCTCTCACCCGCTCCTCCCCCTCCCTTACTGCACGGAAGAGTTTCGTTTTTAGCAAAGATCTGCTTGGGTTGGTTCTGAGAATCTGCTTCTGGGCGAGGTGCGAGTTCTTCAAGAACTGGTAACTGCTAATGGAGGGTGCGTTAAAGAGAGGCCTGCTGCTTGATGTTTTGGACTTTTGCATGGCTAACAATAGTGCAGAAGGTGCAGTGGCACGTGGGTTTTAGGGAGACCTCGGAATCCCCATTAAAGCTGTATTTCAGCACCTCAGATGTTGGAGCGAGAGGCATTGTTTGTTTTCATTCTCTTTGCTATGCCACGTGTTTTTGTGAGGCCACGCCAGATGCAGATGGTTTGCATGTATGCTGGCCTGCTAATGAATGCAGGCCTGTTCGTTTCAGTAAAAGGTGCATCACGTGAAACGGTGGTGAAACCAGGCCTCCAGACATATCGCGTGAAGGGTCCTTTTAGCTGCCCTGCAAATGCGTCTTAAGAAATGGCTGCTTTATAACGCGAGGTCTTTGGTGGTTCGGTGAAGCCAGCATTGTTCGGTGAGGGCGTGCTCAATTGGTATGGTAACGTCGGTGCGTTATGTGCATTCTTGAGACCAGCCGGCCTTTACGGTGGGCGTGTTCAGGGAGACGAGCCCTGGATGCTGGTGATGATGGAGTGTGTCCCACAGCCACGCCAGTCGTGCTGCCATTGGACAGCCTCTTCCCCGGCATGGCCAGGCCTCCTTGCAATGGCTTGTTTACTCTTCGCGCTGCTTCTCTCGGTGGAACAGGCTCTTCCCTGCCAGATCTGGTTTACACCGCTCCTGGAGCCTGTTTGCGAAGATTGCGCACAAATGCAGCTTTTTTAGGGATCCAGAGTGGTGTAAATCGCTTATGGTCAACTTTTCTGATCAGCAAGCTTATCAAGTGATATATTGAATATTACCTGGTAAGCACTTCTTAATTTCTGCAGACATAAAAATAGCGAAACACATTTACCCTTCGTGTAAATCCTGTTATGCCCAATATCTACGAAACAAATGGACTGCGCATGAGCATCTCATAAATCCAATTTATTCTCAACACAATTAAAACAAGCATTGGCATAGCCAATAGGTCTCGCCTTTGGGACCTTACAAGTGTTTAGCCATGCAACAGTTGTTGTTGTACCAATTGTATTGTGTTGCATAACTAAATACTTATAAGGTCCCAAAGGCGAGACCTATTGGCTATGCCAATGCTTGTTCCACAAAGCCATTCAGTTCGAAGAGACAGCCTTGAGCGATATCAGTGAGTTGGCACCCACTGAGCAGTCATTGTTGTCCCCTAAATTCATGTGAAAAACCTCACATCCACAATTCAATGCAGCTGGATTTCCCACTTTTCCTCTGAAGGACATCTGGCCACAGGAAATAGTCATTTGCAGCAGTCAACCACAGCAGGATGTATATGCCCTGGTTTGAAGGCTTCGCTATAGGCAAAATCTAGAAACCTGGCTGGTGAAGAACAAAGTTATCTGAAAGTTTCTACTATGAACAATACATAAATGCATACCCTGCTCTCCCCTTGCTGTGGCGATATTTGTGAAGGTCCACTGTGTAGGCTGTTTGTTTTCTTTATAAATCGTTCTTGAATAAAGACATCCAGTTAGTCTGCAGTGTATCTCGCTAATGCACTGTGATTGCATCCCCACCCTGGCTGGGTGATTATGTGAAACATGGTATCAAGATGGAGGTAGATCGAATAACATTTATTACTTTTTAAAAAAATATGCATGTTTGACAGTCCCTTTTCTGAAGATGAGTTTTTATTGCATATTTCCTCGCTACAGTAGCCTTTTTAGGTCTCGGACTAGGCAGCGCATGTGCGGTCTCGTTGAGAGATGCTGTATACAGTATAGTGGGAGAAGCTCCGCCCACTTCCGGCTATCTTTTTAATTGGGCGAAATTCTAAATACTACATTCTCATTGGTGCTCGTCGAGTTAGTCCCGCCTCCTCACGGCCATGACGTCATATATATCCCTCCATGGCTATCAGCCCCGTCACTTTCAAAATACTTCTGATCCCCTGACTCCTCCCGTTACCTCCCGCAGTTCATCACTTCTCTGCCCACCACAACCCCCCCATCCACTCCCGTTCCTGTCTTCTTGTACAACTGCAGTTTTATTTACAATGCAATAGGGCTCGCGTAAATACGAGTCCTATTGCATTTGTAAATGCTTGTCTTCTCCTCTCATTGGCTGAATGGATTTGCACTCTTTTTTTGCCTGTCCAGTCCCTCGTTCACACTGCTGCTCCATTACCCGGAAGCGAAAGTATGGTGGCTGTAATACAAATGCGCATCCTGCTTTACCGGCGGCAGGCAGGAGCTCGCAGCGCTCTCCATTACCAGGACCTCATGGCGGCTGCACTTGGGGCGCGCTCTCTGCCACCTAGACTGTGCATGGTCCGGAGCCCACATCCATACCGGGAGTTTGTGCTCAAGTTTCCGCGCACACACACCGGAGCAGGGCAGGGTCTGAGGTCCGAGAGGCACCCGGCCATCTTACATGCATGAGTGTCCTGAGAGGTGCACAAAATGGTAACTGCAGGCTACAGTTCTGAAGCTAAATGCGACCGGTAACCGCGGTTCCAGGAAAGCTGCACCCTCGGACACAGAGGGAGGAAGCGGGACGGGCTGCTCTCCCCGCTTGCGACCAGTGCCCTAGCTGCTAAGGGAGGAAGTCTCAGTGGGAGTGAAAAGAACGGTAGACTAACCAGTGGATGCGGAAAGCAACGTGGGAATGCTGCCAACAGGGAGACATAAATACAGGCATCACCCTCAGAGAGAGAGAGGGGAAAGGCAGGCTGCTCCCGCCGCCACCTCCCCGGGGTCAGAGGAGCAGGCGCAGGTGTGCAGCAGGCTACTAGAATGCAAAGCCGCTGCTCGCCGCCACATCAGTTAAGCGTACCGGCATGGCTCTCTGAGCAGAGCGGGCTTGGCGTGTTTAACATATAGCAGGTGTGTGCACATCCTCGTGCTTGCTGTGCACCTTCTTTCACAGGGTCTAAATTCGAGCACGGCGACCCGATCTCAAAAAGTGTGTGGGCCATTGGCATCTAGTCTCCTTGGGACTCTCAAACTTCTTCTCAACCATTTCCCTATACGATCCTGGATAACTTAGCACAGGAACATTCTTCTCATACGCGAGTTTGAGCTATTCACATTGTAAATAACAATGTCTTTTATTTTTTAATTTAAAACATAAATAAAAGGCATTGCTGTTTACAATGCCAATAGCTTAAACTCGTTTTGTAATATAGCCCAAACTCGAACTGAAGCAATTAGAGCCCTTTGCATGTGCACCAGTTACATTACACAAGGACACACTCGTTTTTGGTAGGGAAGGGAGCTTAAGGAATTTACCCAGAATCACAGCATGCTAAGCTCGAAACTAGTTCCCCGGGGCCAATCACGCAGCTCTCCTCTTAAGCCACATCCATTCTCAACTGGCCGTGTTCCCTGCTTGTTCTTTTAAAGGAGCCTACGAGCGCTGGCAGACGTTTAAAAATTAATATATATATATATATATATATTTTGTTTTTTTAAAACCCCACCTCTGCTGTTCTAGCACCGGACCATAACATTTCCCCACCAAGCCTCCCTCTGAGTTACCTTTGTAGCATTGTCAAAAGAATAGCAAGAACAGACTATGCAGTTTGTTTTTGTGCGGGAAGAGTCAGGTTTATTGGGAGGGAAGGGGTCCTGTTACTGCTGTGCCCCCTCCTCATTTAATGACCCAGAGCCCATAGTCCGAAAGTGCAGCCAGGAAGTGATGCGTACATTCTGCTTCCAGGAGCACAAACCAGTTCCCTCTACAGTGACGTAACACAAAATTAGGTGGCATCCGAGCGCAGACTGTGAAGAGAGGCCTCCAAATCTGCCATATTTCTCAGATATTCCTTGACCTGAATAGGCCCCCCCCTAAAGGCTTAGGGGCCCTTAAAGGATTGGGCCTCCTACGCTGCAGTGGCCTGCATTACACCCCTGCCCCTCTATGTCCACTCTAACGGCAACCTGGCCATATTTCAGCTGCCGTGTGGCAGTGCAAGCATCCCACACCAATTCCGGCCTGTAGGTGAATATCACGTGATCCAGTACGCTGTGGGATCATATTGGCTCGCTTATATGTGGCCACTTAATCTCCCCGTGCCCAACAAAAACAAATGTGTCCTCATGTAATGCAACTGGTGCTCGTGTAAAGTGCTCTAATACCCGTTACCTTCGGGTCAAGTTCGCGCTATATAAAACTCCATAACGTAATAAATAAACAAACATGTAACATACACACGTTGTATATGTGTTATTGTTCCTTTAGTTTGCAAGCCCCGGTGTAATGATATTTACTCCTGTGAAGGGTATCTGTGCCATCCATGCACCTGGTGGTTGTTAGTGTGAGCATCACTGCTACTTGCAGGTCAAGGTTGAACACACTCACAACAAGTATGTGACAGTCGTGGCTTACACATATGTTGATCCATGTGGTAGGCGGTAATGGCTGCGGGGTTTCCAGGATATGCTGCAAGGGTAACTGTTTGTTACACTGATTTCTGACTGTTTGCATGTGGTGTCATGGCGATTCTTAATTTGTGTACACCAGGTGCCTTTGTGTTTGTTATCCCCTAGCAGGTTTATCCTAGAGGTGTATTTCGCTTCTCTTACCAATGTTGTTGTCTGTTTTCACAATGAGACCACATTTCATTGGCTCAGATGTGATGTAATGTCACCTCGTTCTACAATAAAAGTCTGGTCTTCCAGAACTTGTTCTTGTTATGGCGAATCCAATTTGACTCAAATGCATGTTGCAATGGGCAGTGCAGCACATTGCTAGTTTGCCTACTTTCGCTTTTTTTTACAGGTCTCTGGATAAATCAAACATAGTCTGCTTAACGATTTGATCAGCGCGTGCATTTCAAATGGCAGTGTGAGTAGCCTGTATTCTCTCCGCATTGATAGGTCATGTGAAATGGAAAAAAATGGTGGGAAGGGGTTAAAAAATAACTGAATATAGCGGATACGTTACCAAAGCTTATACACAGCACGCATACCACCTTACCCTGAATTCTTTTCTGAAATGCTTTCATCCAATAATCGAGCCAAGGTAAAACATAGTGTGCACGTTTCGGAACACCAATATCTCTAATGCTCACAAATGCGAGGCCGAATGCATTGCAAATGCTTGTTTATTGATGTGATGTACAAAAAAATTCTTCCCTTTCCTTTGTATCACTTCCCCTCTGCAACTCCTGAGTTTATCAGATCAAGAATGATTTTGTCTGTACTGTAATATCATGGCAGGTTTGTAGTTATTGGGTTTTGGAGGCTATTTTGAGAACTATATTTAAACAGAGGTGGGCACCACACCTCATTACCTCATTAGTAGATACACATACATTAGAACTGTAATAAACCAAGTTTTCTATAGCAATTTGTTTTTCAAATTGGCAGCTATTTTTCCACAGTGCTTGAAGTTTGGTCTCACCTCGGCAGCACTGTGGCATGAGGCTCAAAGCTATTGTCTGTTCAGCATGTAAACAGTGTTTTGGGTGTCTTCTGGGTGCCAGATTCTACATAGAATCCATACACGGCATGCATTGTAATTCTCAATATTCTAGTTCATTCCTGAGGTATTGTGTGTGGGGTGATGGGGTGTTGAATGTGAGCATCCTTTTTTTTACGTCAAGCATTTGAGACCTCTTGTTTCGACCAGGACGCTATACCGTTTCATAAATACAGGATTTTTCATTAACAAACCGTATGTATACATAGTGCATGTGCATTAAGTGTGCACAAATGTGTCCTTATTAAAGGATTGGTTAGGAGTGGTACACACGGGGCTGGTCCTCGTGGAGTCCTGAAGAAGAACCAATAGGGGGAAAGGCTCTAAACACGTTGGCTATCCATTACTCCGACAACCAGACTCATTATAGTCTCCTTTTTACAATAATAAACCCTGATTTTAACCTTACCAACTAGGGGCGGGACTAAAATAGTGTCCCACTAGTTAGGTTTTTTTTTTTAGCAGATTTTATTGATTTTCCAAAGTGCCAAATGAGCGAAGCCCAGCAAGCCTTATACATGTAAAAACATATTGTAGAATTTCTCGGCACCAACTATCATCCCCAATGAGGGTCTGCTGACATCAGACCACAACCCCCCCTGACCCCTCCCCCAACCACGCATCACTAGTTGGGTATTTTTAACTACCTTTTTTCCACTCTCCTTTAGTTCACCTAGTCTACACCAGTAATTGCTCCTGCGTAATCACGAAGTTGCAGCACGCCTCAATCCGTAGAGGATTGGGATGAACCCCAATGATGAAGCATGCTACCTAGGGGTAATCCTGGTGGGTAAGGGGTCTCTAGAAAACATATATTTTTTTCTAGTAAGCGATACAGCGGATTCTCGCTGTATCCCATCACTAATCCCTTGGGTAGGTTCCAAATGGTAAGTGCCAACTGTCATGGCCTGGGTCTCGAAGTACTCTCTAAGGGCTGGTGAGCTGGCCTCCTGTCCATGAGATCCCAGGATCATAAAGGATCTCACTGTTTTCAAGAGATCGTGAAGACTACATGGGGGTGCGCCATAGACGGGTGGAAGTGATCGTTGTTGTGACAAGGACTTTCCTGACCTACATCAACATCTCGCTGTGCAAGAGGAGTGTGTGTGCAAAGATCAGCAGCCATCTGAGGTGCCGGGATGTGAGGAGTTCAAGGAGTGCGGGGGAAGCTTGCAGAGTCTGAGGGACCTGTGCTTGCAGCCAGGGGATCTTTGCTAGCTTGTCTCCAGAGTGTGTGGTGTCCGAGGGGTGTTGGGGGAACCAGAGCTGGGGCTGAGGTTATCTTCTGCCTCCAGATCGGTAGGACGACAGTGCCTGGTATCGTGGCCTCGGTCCGAGGTCGTTGGCTTTCTCTCCCTGGACCCACGCCACAGTGTGCTTTCTTGTAGAAAACTCTGACGAAACCCGAGGGGTGTCGTGTGCCTTGTGGGCATCTGCAGCTGATTGTTGGGAGCAATGGTAGACCACACCTTCGCTTGAGGGTTAAGCATTTCTCCAGACGTGGAGCAGCGCCAGCTTCCTGGGTCACAACCTTTTGTCTACCGGGGGATAGCAATGCTGCACTCGTGCAGGTGTTTGGTGCCTGGAGGTCTAATCAGGACGGACAAAACTAAGTAACTGTTTCTTTCTGTGTTGGGTGGTTCCGTCTGTCTAGTCAACATGATGCCAGCCGGGGCAACGTGTGTTTTTGGCTAGTGGAGTTGAAGGACTGAGGAGGTGGGTCACAAGGCGTAGTCAAACTGTTGACGACTTGCCCTTTATGCAATGGGAAAGTCTGACAATTTCATGCAAGTATAGATGGAATGTGTGTTTCGTTCTGATTTCAGTAGAGACTCTCTCTCTTTCTCTCTTTCTCTCTCTTTCTAAATGGGGAGAGTTGTTAGTCCATTTCTGCATCTGCTTTATTGCACTGTGAGCAATGGCATTTGGCTGCCCAATGAGATGTTTAGAGTGGCTCCTTGGAATGGTATTGTGCAGTGTATCATCGTTTTGGCTGCTGTTACAAGTTAGCCAACATGTTCCTTTTAAATGTGGCAGCTATGTTGCAGCTTTTCAACAATGATACTGTATGTCCAATGCCATTGCAAGATGGCGACCCACTACTATGTTTTATTTTACGTTTGCATTGCAAGCATGTGCGCTGCAAATTTAGGTTGCGGCTTTTTTCTTCAGTTTTTTTTAGTTGATATTTTAATATGCTTACAGGAGTTTGTCTGTTTTTATTGAAGGTAGGTAAGTGCAAGAATGAGTCAAGGGGTGAATGAATAGATGTAGGAGTTCAAGAATTAAGGACTATAAGTTGTCATGTAAGCATTCGTGAGTATCTAAAGTCATCAGGGACTGAATAGACGCCTTTCTAAGGCAGACCTATTGACATTACCAATGCTTGTTGATTTTGTGTATTAAATAACAAAAGATGATTGTCTGGTGGCGAGTTGGCTTTCTCTCTGGCTCCTGAGATAGAGAAAGCTCCTGCATCCTTCTGTGGTGGTACTGTTTATTATTGCTCTGCTGGTGCCATGGGTGCTATTACTTCTGGAGAGTAGCCAAGAGAATCTTGATTTCCTTGATGTTTAAGTTGTTAATAGCTGTGAGACATTGATGCATACTCTAGGTGGAGGATTTGGTGGTTGCATTCATATTCAGTATATTAAAGATGCGATCACATATAAATAAACTAAGAATGTTGTTAGAACTGGGGGTCTCTAGTTGGCAGAGGTAGGTACCTTTGACCAAATAGGGACCTTCCTTCTAGGCAGGGTAAGGGGATACACTCCTAAAATAACCCCTGCTGCACCCCCTTGGTAGCTTGGCTCGAACAGACAGGCTTATCTCAGAGGCAGTGTGTAAAGTATTTGTGAACACATATAGTAACCCAGTGACAACACTACAGATGGACACCACACAAGTTGTAGTATAAAAATAAGTATTTTTATATAGACTTAAAACAAGACTACAAACGACAAAAATCCACAATACTGTACTTTAAAAATGGTAGAAATAGCTTAGTTCTCTTAAGATGGTAAATGCGACAATGTACCTTTGGATGCGTAACGCTATACAACGAAAGTGTTGCAGGGAAGGTGATGCGTGGGTTCCTTACACACAAGAACGGTAATGCGTCGGGTCCCTACTGATGCATAGGGGATGCGTCGGTTCTTCTCGGCGTGGGGAGGTGATGCGTCGGTTTCGTACTGCGCTTCCGTGGCGATGCAGCCCACAACGCCATGATGCGATGAAGATCCGGTGCAATGAAACAAAAATGGCGTCTTTGCCTTGATGCAACACAATGCGTGCACGCCCGACTGCTGTGCAGCGACTCAACGATTCTTCTGAGCCACGACAGAACCGGCGACACCCTTCCTAGTGATGTGGTGGCGTCTGATGCGACGCAGATCCTCTTCTCTGGCGCTGCGAGGCGCTTAGGCAACAATGCGACAACTGCAGTGGAGACAGGCTTTCCCAGCGATGCGACGACAGCAGCTGTGGCAGCGACACACTTCTCCGATGATGCGGCAGCGTCTGGTGCGATGTTGATCATCTTCTCCGGCGATGCGAGGTGCTTTCACATTGTGAAGCGACAGCGGCAGTTCGGCGACACACTTATTCTTGCGTCGCGCTTCCAGCTCCTTGCGACACGCAGTCCCTCAGAAAGCCCAACACAACTGCAGGCACTTAAAAAGAACTCTTGGGGAGCTGGTGGGTGAAGTCTGTTGTCCCTGAGACTTCAGCAGGAGGCAAGCTCTATCTCAAGCCCTTGGAGATACTTCACAAGGTGAATGAACGTAGCACAAAGTCCTTTCTCCTCTCTTTGGCAGTCAGGCAACCACTGCAGGCCAATCACTCACGCTTAGGAAAAGTCTCTCCTCAGTCTCCTCAGTCTCTCTGGTTCCTCTCCTCAGCAAAGGTTTCTTCTTGTTTCCCAAAAGTGATCTAAAGTTCTGGGTCCCCCTTTTTATACACAGTTTCTCTTTGTTCCCTGAAGGCAGAGAGGCCTTTGCCTAGTCCAAACCAGTTCTGTTCAGTCCTAGAGCACTCTGTTTACATGACTCCTTTCCTTTCACAGTGCAGGGCAGGGACATCAGACGCACCACGGGATGTGGAGCCAGCATTGTGGAGGGAAGGCACAGCCCTATTCCGGTCCCAGGTGCAACCCATCTACATGCAGATCTCTCTATTCAGCCCTGTGCTGACTCACCCTGTCTCCTGGAATCCCCCAGCCCCTGTCACTCCAACTCCAGACAAGGAATACACAACCTAGCAGAGGCAGGCTTGGATAGTTAGACAAGAAAATACCCACTTTGTAAAAGTGGTATTTTCAAACACAGAATGTTCAAACCAACTTCACTAAAAGATGCATTTTACCATTCTGAGTTCAGGCATATTAAACTCTAATTTCTGCCTAGTTCCCCGAGTCAGTTAGGATTATAAGAAGTAATAATCAAAAAGCCCATTCTGGCCTATGGGGAACAGGTAGCCTTGCAATAGTGAAAAACGAAAATGGCTGTAATTCACTATTAGGACATGCCACACACATCAGGGCTTGTCCTACCTTTTGCCTACAATGCAGCCTGCCCTTGGGCCTACCATAGAGGTGACTAATATGCAGATAAGGAGAAGGTTTATGGTCTGGCAAGTGGGTGCACTTGCCCAGTCAACATGGCAGTACATAGGCTCTGCAATGGCAGACCTGAGACACACTTTTACAGGCTGCTTCTCGGGTGGCACAACAAGTGCTGCAAGCCCACCAGCAGTATTTTGTTTACCAGCCCTTGGCACACTCAGTGCACTGTTCTAGGGTCTGACAAGTAAACCAAATCAGCCAATCATGCAGTCACTAATCCATACATCAATTTACCATAGGGAGCACTTGCACTGTGGCACTGGGTAGCAGTGGCATAGTGCCCAAAGCACCAATAACCAGCAAAAACACATGAGGCAACAGCAAAAAATGGAAGGGAGACCCACGCCAAGGTGCCAGGTCTCTAACAAATGTGAAGTTAGATGTATCTGTCAGTAATACATTTCAGTATGTGTTTAGAAATTAAAGTATTGCACAGCTCACATGTGAACCTTGAATACCTAACACTTAAAATTGATAAGTATGATCTCAAAACTGTTCAGTGTTTTTCTATGGCGTGAATGTTTCTCAAAAGGTTCGGATTTGTGTGTCAATACTGTAATATGTACTCGACCAGTCCCCCACAACAGCTTCGTTTTCTCTTTGATGGCAATGCAGTACTGTTGGCTTAAGTTCCAATACTGCGAAGTTAGAAAAGTCACAAAAGATGGTGCAAGTTGGTTCTTAGACTCTCCCGAACTTGCCCCATCTCTCACCTCCTATTTTCTTGATACCTAATCATTACTTAGCAACTAATATATGATGCATATTTTAGTACAAGCATGTCTTAATATTTACCGTCACACTGCTGTTTTCCTTGAAAGCTTAACTTTTATTCCTGCTACTCTCGCTTTTTCCTGGGTGTCTCTTTTCAACACACAAATCTTTAGTGCAAGAAACCTTGGTGGTTTTCGGAGCTTTTATTATGCAGTTCCGACTCACTGAAGGAGTGTCTGGCTTATAGTTTGGATAAAATAGCAAATAATCAAAAGGGTCACTTGGCTTCATGGTCAAGTGGTTAATAAATATGACTTCCTCGCTTCTGTTTCTAGATGTGAGAGGAGGTGGTCTATCTGAGCTAGTAAAAACAAATTTCTCTATATGATCAAGGAAAAAAAATCTCTAATCCCTTTAAGGTCCTTCTTTAATTTCCATCTCCTGTTACCAACCATGGTTTCCTCAGTGTAGTTTATTTTCCTAGCAGAGAATGGGTGTTTTAGATGGAGTGTGGGGACGTCTCTTAACCCCTTTACCGTTTGCTCTGGAAAAGAAAAGGTGATTGTGTAAAATGATAGCGCTCCAGTTGTACTTGCCCTTCAGGAGCGGGGCTGAATTGCCGTGGATCCTAAGAGGTACTGGTCAGTCGTCTTCTGTCCTTGTGACATTAGCTGAATACACATGAATGCATTTGTCAGAATCCTATTGATGGTTTTGTGGTTCATCATTTGTATAGCACATTCCCTTGATGTTCGTTGAGGTTTTAGATCTGCTCCTGCATGGTCAGGGGTGTACCCATGAATTCACATAGAGGGAGAGGAGGCGTAGCTTTGTTTACCTGCTTCACAGTTTGAATGGGTCACCTTCAGTCACGAATATTTATAGCGTAGTAAAGAACCATGTTTTCTGTGTTTTCCGTAATTAAAGTTTATTATCTATGTTCCTTATTCAGCAAGAATTAAATAACAGATCTATAGAGGAAAAGATGTTTTCACTAGTTTCAGTTTGAAGGAAGCGTGGACCAGTCTGTCCCATGTATGAGCTGTACGTTTTGCTTTAAAAGTGATCCTTCGAGACAGTGGGAGGCAGTGTGGAGAGGAAAGATCAGTTGTGATAGTGACCACATTGGTACAGCACGGAGCTATAAATTGCCGATGTATAACATCTCCCTCTTCTTGAGTAGGATTAGCCATGTTTAAAATAGATGAAAGACATGTAATTTGGAGAAAAGTACGTTTTTTTACTGATAGTGCCAAGTAGCCAGGCACGCCTGATTTTGAGAGTGAATTGATGAACGTCTATCCATGAGGTAATTGTAGAACAACAAATGAAACAAACAAGCATTGAAAATGCAATAGGTCTCACCTTTGATTAAGTTAAAGCCATTTGCTTTGCTAATGGTATTGTATAGCAAAACAAATGGCTTTAACTTTATCAAATGCGAGACCTATTGCATTTTTAATGCTTGTTAATCACTGTGGGGTTTTCTACCCAGAGCAATCTGGCCCATTGAAAGCCCAGTCGGAAAGTATTTGAAACATTCCCTTGGTTTCGCAAAGTCCTTTATGCACTCCTCAGATGGTTTAATTTTCCCACTGGAGAACATATCCGCGATCATTAAGCAGTCTCCCTCTCTCAAGGCGTCAAAAGGGCTTGTACTTCGTGCCAGACCTCGCTCCTGTTTTAGCGTTTTAAATGTGAATAAAGTTTATGGGCATGCTTAAGAGTTTTGGTGACTCATTTCACAGTTGTGTAAATCTACCATTGCCTGCCTTAGGTCGCCTACCTATCAGAACCTCCTATTTCCTACCAGGCCAAGCCGTGTCTCCAACTTGCACCAACAGATGCTCTTAAAATGCATCTTCCTAACTAACTACCTTTTCACAGTGAGCTAAGAGGCCTGTGATTTGCAACATTCTCATTTTCTGGTAGCGTGTCTTTTTATGTAAAATAAATTTTGTTTGTGTCTAGAATGTGCCAGATGTTCTTTCTACGTTGCACCATGGCTGGACTCTAAGACCCTCCTCGGCTCCAGCAATTTCCTTGTAGTAAAGCAGTTTTGCTTCCTTTAGGCTGAATATAGCGGACTGACTACTGCAGCGTATTGTGTTCTTTTGTAACAAACACATTAAGTCGTAAAAAAAGCAACATAAGCAGCACATCTTCAAGTTCAGTTAAAGTTTTTCCGTATCTTGTGATCTTTATTTTAACAAAGCGGTGCACTTTATAATCCAACTGCACATATTCCGTGTCCATTACCGGCAGTTTCTCTTTTCTATCGCAGGAGAGTGCTAAAGTCCCACTTAATGCCGCTATGTAGATCACTGGTGTGGAATAGATTTGATTTCGGAGGGAGGAGTAAGCAATGGAAATAATAAACGCGCCATGCTCGCGCTGTGTTCACGCGGGGACAGGAGATGTGCACATTTCCTGTCCGCCTTCAGAGGAGACGCCAGAGAGGAGACCCCATGCGCATGCACCTCGCTTGTCCGTGCACGCACATCGTTTGTCTCCCTTCCGTACCAAACCGACAACAATAGGGTCGCCAAGGCGAAACAGCGCATGCGCTGCGTTAGCTAGGTGAGACCTAAAAATTGTATAATGTATGTGTTGTACCGGATTATAAGGTGCTGTTTAGGAGGCAGAGTTTGAACCCGCAGGGTCTCAGCACTGTGTAGTGTTACATATTGACTATAATAACAGACATTAGCAAGTACGACCCCATTGTTTTACAGGTAATTTTTTGCTTTGTTTGAATCCTCATACCATTCACTTTCGTTTTTGAAGATTATTATACTAGCTTTTTATGCGTTTTAATTAGTCTGATCGTTTTAAATTTGTAAAATCAAACACTTCTACTAAATAAGGATTTTCTGTCAATGACCCTTGCTTTTCCGTCTGGTTAAAGACAATCTAACCAGGTGGAAGTTTTTGGCTTACAACGAAATTTATGGAAGTTCGTTTTTTTTTTTGCTTTATCAAAGAAGCAAGCTTGTTTACAAGTTAATGTTCTGTAAGATTTCAACGTTGCATCTGTAAAACCTCGACTGGGTACACTACACCTATTCAAAGTATATTTGTCCTTTTTCAGTGTGTTGCACAGACTATATCCCTCGTTTTCTCCTTCCATGCGGTCGGTCAGGCCTTTGTTTCGTTGGCTCAGGACCATTATCGTTCAGTTTCTCATGACCTTGCTTTGAGCATTATTACCCTAGGGTTTCTGTTCCATTATTTAGAAGTAAAACCACATTAATCTCGGACAGCACTGAGCTTTTAGTAAAGGGCTTTTGCGACTGAGCACATCTGCAATAGAGTTCAAGGTTTCGTCCCTTTTATGCAGTATGTTTTTTCCTGGCCAGCAGTTCAAAAAATACACACTTTTTAACTGTAAGTAATCTGATTTGTTGTATACCTTTATTATCTAGTTGAGCTAGAGTGTTTAATGCCGATTTGAGTGATAGAAGAGGAGAGTCATTGAAGTGGGTAATTTGGTAATACTGTGGAACCCACATTTAAGGTAAATGTAATCGTCGTGGTGGAGAAAGGGCGTAACTTTGTTGCATGGTGGTAGCTCCTGTAAGGTTGGCATGGCCTCTGGTTCGGAAGTAGAGGATTAGCTTTGGTTCCAATTTGGTGTTTTTCCATAGTCTGAGGTTGTTTGGCAGAGGGCACAGGGTTGTGACTAGACAGCAGGCCCAGTGGTGGTGCTATATCACTGTGCATCTGGTACAGCAGTGTTTGAGGTCTACTTGGATATTTGGCTCCTGAAATTGGCTATTTTGAGCTGACCGCATGTCCAGTATGTCGACTCGGCCAGTATATCCTGACAGCCGGTTTGTTGGGGTGCATTGGCAGCCGGCATGTCACAGTGCATTTGAGGCCAAATTGTCATTTGCATGCCAGCTATGATACTAGAACCAGAACGTATCTGCCTCGGTCAGTGGAATAAAGCGATCCTAACACTAACTCGGCCATATATTTGATGGGGTGATTTTACTGCAGGCCTTGCTTGTAAGGTTTGGCTAAGGGAATGGCATAATGGCATTGGCCATGGATCCAACTTGGTTGCTATGTTACATAAAAATATGGAACTAGACACTGATGAAGAGTAGCAGACCTATCCAATATGCACTTTTTATTCAGTCTCAGTTCTAAATGTTTCACCTATAGACAACTGTAGCTGTTTGTCGAAGAACCCATGCCAACAATATGGTACAACACATGCATCTATTCATATAGTACAAAGAATAGGCTTTTAGTCAGCCCGCTTCAGTGATAGACTTTTTTTCCTATTAAACTGATGGCATTTCAGTCAAGGTTACATGAAATCTTTTAAGTAGTCCATTCTGGTAACCTCTCTATTTTATCCTCCTCTCTGTGCCTCACAGAGACCCCCTACATCCCCAAAAACCCTCGCCACGCCACTCACCAATGTGGGATGCAGCTCCCAGCTCCATTCAAGGTCGCCCATCAGCACAACTTATGATTTTGGTTTTGCCATTGCTGGTTGAATTTCTTCTCAAGCATTGACCAAGCCAAACCAATTCACAATGGCCACCATGCAAGAGTGTGCATGCTCGACTGCCATCTGGAGAACAAAAAGAAAACGGCAAAGCAAATAGATCTTCAACTGCTTGTAAAGACAGTGCTTCATGAATTAATTGACTGCTTTGTTTTCACCACATTTTAAGGAGATTGTTCCAGGTCCCCTTGTGATCTTTTTAACTTTTTCAGGTCAATATTTTCGGTGCAACTGTCACCAGACATCATGTGATCAACTCAAAGGTTAAATGTTTTAAAAAATATAAATATTTCAGGAGTACTTCAGTTATTGCATGGCTTTTCTTTTTTGTAATAATGGCCTATCTAGGTAAGGTAAACTTCCTTTTTTGGGTCTGTCACTGTTCTGGCTTTACAGCATAGCTACCTGGATTACATATTTGTAGCAATTTTTAAAATATACATATAGTAGGCTTTGGCTTGGCTCTACCCTAAGGAGTATTACATCGCCTGCTGATAGCATGAGGGTATCACTCCTCCGTCCAGGATGCGTTTCCATTCAAATACATAAGGGATTATTCTAAATTTGAAAAATGAACTCAACTATGTGCCTGGTCACATTTACTTATTTTTCTCCAATATACATTCTACATAAAAGCAGTCTTTTTTTGTTACTTTTTTCCAGCGTTAGCAAAGGCAATAGGACTGGCTTTAATTCGAGAAATAACATTTTTACTTTCAGTGCATGCAAACAGCATTTCTGGATTTCTCTGTTAATATTGGTTTGTGTAATAAAGCCAAACGTATTGGCTTTGGCAAACCTTGTTCTCTACATATATATTTTGTAATCACGGAATGTAGAAAGTGACAGTTTTTGTTGTTGAAATAAAGTCCAATATATTTTCTAGCATGAACTGCTTGTATCACTTATTGTGCAATACCAGTTTTCATCAAATGTGTGCTTAATTAAATGGAGCGTCTTCACTGGAAGCGATTGTCTTGCTATGCATTTTCTGCATATCATTAAAGCTCAGGAGTGAAGCAGATTTGGAGTGGTGGAATGCTGACAGACAGGTGCCATCAGATCCTTACAGAGATCGAAAGTATGGAAAGGATGAGGTGACCAGCTGATGTCCAGCTATGATAACCAGAGGTCTCACATAAGTGGAATCAGAGGAAAACTCCCTGATCGTTAAAATAATAACAATATAAATTGAGGGAGGGTATGCTATCTGTAGAAGGATTACTTGCATTCAGAAGGTTTGTTATAGGCCCACAGCCCGGTGTTTAGATCTAGAAAATAAACATTGGCAATGTCAATAGGTCTGGCCCGTAAATGAAAATACCTTTCATGTCATTGATGGTTTTAGACACTTAGTAATTCACCATAAATCGGAGATCTTCAATTTTTTTTCTTCCACGTCACCTTGAACCAAATGTTTTCATATTGGGCCCCCTTCTAAACTTTTCAGGCAGAAAGGTAGTGGGGGAAGTAGGAACTGAGGCTTAATCACATTGTCAAACAAGCATTGGCATAGCCAATAGGTCTTGCTTTTGGGGATCTTATAAGTATTTAGTTATGCAGCACAATATCCTTGGTGCAACAACATCAACTGTTGCATGGCTAAACACTTATAAGGTCCCAAAGGCGTGACCTATTGGCTATGCCAATGCTTGTTTATACATATTTATCTGTAGAGGTTTTATTCACATGATTATATGAATATTTACTCCTGGCTGTTGATTCAAGGGGAGAAGGATGAAACGCTGACCTGCCCTGTGTGGGTTTCAACCCTCTGCGCTCGAGGTAAGTACAGATTAATGGATCTGGTGAGTAGATCAGGTGTGTATCCCACGAGGAGTGGTGCAGTGCTGCACTCGTGAAACACGACACACACCCATCAGTAGTGGCAAATGTCTATTATGCTTACAGCTGCTTCTCCTGCTTGTGGAAGTGAATGTAGTGTTGAGAGAGTATGTTGTAGGCGCAAGCGTTTAATTAAAACCTGCTTGTTTCTACAACTTGAGGAGAGCAAAGAGGGGAGCGCCTAACAAGGCAGCGCAGGTGGACCCTGTCTGTAGGACAGTGTAACATGCAACTGGACAGTGTAAACCGCATGACTCATCACTGTCCACATGAGTGGCTGCTTTGGGGTTACATTGGGTCGGGGTAGCAGTTTATATGCGGGGCGGGCTTGATCACGGAGCAGGCATGCTGTGTGCACCCTGCAGTTGTGCCATGCTGTGTCGTACCACGGGCCTCGGTGCTTGTGCCTGCCTTTGTTTGGTGTCAGTTGTCGTGTGTGCAGATGTGCGCCTCTGTGCAAATGACAAGTGCCCTAGCATAGTAGGCTAATTGGTTAAATGAAACCTACGAAAGATTACAACTCGAAAGAGCACAGCGTTGTCAAGTGAAAGCCCAGATCCGGAAACAGCGTCTTCCCAATACAGTGTGAGGTGCAACCCTAAATGCGGCAAGTTGACCAATGGCATACCTTCAACCAGACATGGGTGTAACTAAGACTGCTGCGTGTTGCATTGTAGGACTTGTAGTTTAATTTTACTGTGAAGTGTAGATTTCAGAGCAAAAATATGACCTATATTTTATGTATTTATTTAGTATCTTGTATAGCACACTTTTACCTAACAAGCATTGGCCGCGCGGCAGTAATAGTAACGCCGCGCGGCCGTAAAAGCGAAAGTCATTGCGATCACTCGGAAAGAGAAAGTAATCGCGATGGGATGCACGCGCAGCAGCAGGGGGGTATGGTGCTGAAGGCTGGCACAGGATGGCTGGGCGAGAAGGGAGGGGGAAATGCGGGGAGCAGCTGTGCGCGTGCACGCCATCGTGCACTGACGCTTGTAGCCAGCACAAAAATGTGGGTAGCACTTTCCAAACCCACCTACTAAATGTCTCGCCAGACCAGCGCATGCGCTGGGTCAGGAGAGACCTAAAAAGGGCGACAATCTGCAAAAGCCGATGTTTTTTTAACCTTGATAAATAAACATGAAAAAACAAAAGCGAAATGGTGGTGTGTGGTATGTCGCTGGTTTGGAGGGTGGTGAATCCAAGGAAGTTGACAACCTCCAAAAGACTGTGAAATGACATGCAGTCATGCTTCCAACTCTAAGCTGCATTCCAACTGAGCCAGAATTTATTGGAAGACAGAAAAGCAGATTTCATTGCAAGATGTTCATCATTAAGCACGCAGCTACAGTTAAGTTACTGGGCTGGGTATTTACCTAAAACATTCTCACAGCACATCTTCTGCCTTATTAAAGGGAAATTCTGGAAATAGTGTTAATCCAATATAGCCTTTATGGCTTAATTGGAAGTCAGTGAATCTGCCCTTGGTCATCCTAATCCCTGGGCAACTGACCAGGACAAACCTTTGTACTAGATTACTCTGCTTGTTATAGTTAACCCTGCTTGTTCTGCATAACCCTACTAAATGCAGAGACAGTTTGTAAGGCACTGGCGGAAGGAAGTCCTGCTACCGTACTGTTTGCGATTACATGAGTTTGTTCCACAGACATGTTAACCGAAGTAAAGGAATACTGGATTTGCTGTCTGCAGTAGCTAGAGGATAATGGTGATTGCTTACAGTGTTAGGCTAATGTGTTAAACACTTCATGTCCTTCCTTGAAATGAGATGCTAACATATATTTAGAAAAATCAATTTTCGGTGATTGGGCAATGCTTGCTGTTTAAAAGAGACCTATAAGTGCTTGTTATTGTTTTAAACCTCTTTCTTCTACTACTGTATTTCAGCACTCTGTACTCTTAGTCATGCACGAGGGATTTATCTCCTACAAGTACAAGCTGTCTGATCGCCCTGAAATCGGCAACGCTAGAATCCATGCTGCTCTGTGGGCTCGACAGCCGCTATTTGGTAGTGCTGTACCCCTCTGCCTGATTTTAAATATTCATCTTTGTTGTAATATACTGTGGAGTCTAACAAGCTGACAGGCTGCGGTGGGGTTTACAACATTTATAGGTGGTGTGCCGCAATGAATTATTGACTGAAAAGATTTGTGGCGGGAAGATGAATAAAAAGACTCCAAGTGGCTGCCAGAAGGCAGTCAGTGTTTCATTAGAAGCCACTGAAAGCTTTCCAGCTCCCACAATAAAGAATTCTGTGTCACACAATGACTCCTCTTCTTGTAGAGGAGAAGGGGTCACGGAGTTGGTCACTTAAGATATGCAAATGATGACCAGAATCCATGACTGAGGTTTATATCCTGTAAAATACCTTGCAGGGCTATGTAGCCACAAAGCATGCATCTCTGTTGAACGTACCCGTCAAAGGCCCCTGTTGTGACTGGCGTGACTGGCCACAGGCTGATTATGTGCCAAGCATATAGGCATTTTAATAAGGGCTCGCCAACACTAGTGCGCCATACTTCCCTGAAAAATAAGTTATTTAGGAGGTATCAAACTGACCCATGGCACCAAAACTCTCTTGCTCCCCATCCTGGGCTTTTCTTACAATGGAGCACTATTTATTGCCAGTGAAATAAAGTGAACACCCATTTTAGACATCCACCCAGCAGACATCTAGTAATAACTGATGTAATTACTGATTTAGAACTGTTAGGTCTATCGCATGCTCTAAAATATAAGTTAGATTTAGGTTTTACAGTTCTCTGGAAGATTCTGGTCCTAAACTCTTGCATTCTTGGTTCAGTACGAAAGTGCTGCTCCATACCGCGCATGATCCTAAGAGTCTGTGCTTATAGTTTTTACCCACAAATGTAATTTCATATCTTGGGAAGGCACCCATTTTCATCTGTTGAGTCTTGCACTTCAAGTACCTTCTTGACCGGATATTGAAACCTCAAAGTCTGTGGCTGATCTGGCTAGAATAGTTGCATGACGTCCTTTTGTTTGACTTGTCAGTGTAGAGCAAATGGGACCTTTTGGTAGGAGAGGAATGCCTTTCTGGACTTGTGTTTGTGCCGAAATCTGTCCTTGGATTTGTCAAGTAACAGTTGAGTCAAGGCTTGTTGGAGAGAAACTAATATAATTTTTTGCAATATATCAGTCTTAGGACAACCAAGCCGGAGGTACAAGAACTTCTAGAATAGATCAGCACTACACATTATGACAGGACATTATCACACCGCATGGGTGTTTTGAGACAGGCCTGCAACTTGGAGCATTACCATTTCTTGTGCCACAACTCCCGCTCCCTGATGGTCTTCAGGTGCATCAACGAACATTTGTTGCGTGACTTCTGATCATGCTTGGATCCAAGGACATCATGAGTCCATAACGGACTTGAAGCCTGTAGTCTTCAAGGAGGCATCTCTGGCACCCAGTCACTGGAAAAAATATTTTGCAAGGTAGTAAAGAACTGAAAAG
This sequence comes from Triturus cristatus, assembly GCF_964204655.1. Taxonomy (NCBI): domain Eukaryota; kingdom Metazoa; phylum Chordata; class Amphibia; order Caudata; family Salamandridae; genus Triturus; species Triturus cristatus. The sequence goes on along the minus strand of NC_140594.1, from coordinate 313,560,364 downwards.
TTTGGGAGTAGAGTTTCAAATCTGTGTCAAAGGATGTGGATAAAAAAGTAGCTGACATCAGCTTTTAGGGTTAGGGATACATAGCTCTGCTGTGTCACTTATGAAGGTGGGACGAGACAGCTATGGAATCCAATGACACCACCTGCTGACATAGAGGAGTAATTACTGGAAAAAATTTCTGGTTCCCCTCTGGCATTCGAGTTATGTGAAAAGTTCAGGAATCTCGGTTAGTGTCCTCTAGAAAGAGCGTTATTGAAGGAAAGTAACTTGCTATTTTCAATGACTTACTCGTATATCGCCAATTATGAATTTATGTTCATTGGGTTTTGACTCCTTAAGGGGTTTAATGGTGCAACCCAAAACCTGTAAACAAATAAAATTACTAAAAATATTTACAATTTGGCCGTCTCTGGCCATCAGAAAGACTATTATGGCCTTGTTTGTTTTGACTGAATCAAGAATGCATATTCGGTGTCTTGATTACATTCTTCTGTTGCTAACTTGATCGTCTGACATAATTGGTGCATTGGCTCTTAACTGGTATCCCACTATTTAGACTGGTGGGTGGCTATGTTGCTCTCTCGGTTTGGATGGGTAACAGTAGCTGCTTGTTTCCCTGGCAAGGAGCTATGTTAAATCCCACTTTTGAGGAGCTCCATTCGGCTCATTTAAATGCAGTGATGTCGTTACTGAATTTGCAGTGAAATTCTATTCCAAGATGCTTTCTTACTCCTAATACATGGTCGACAGAACTGAAGCTAGTTTCTAGAGAGCAAGAAGGGTTCAGAGTGGTTTGATTAGAATGGGTTATACTGCTTAGGGGCTCCAGAAAATGTTGCTTTTTGGGGCTAAGAAACAAGTTGTCTTGGATAATTTGTCTATGCGGTCCAGAATGTAAGGTCTCCCAAATATGCGGGAGTGAAGATTTCAGCTTTTCGTTTGCATTGAATATTTTAGCAATGCCAAGAGCTGAGTGCTTCCACCTACAGGGAGTGTTACTCACGTTAACCATCTGTACAGCAGACCCTTACTAAAAGCTTTTAGGGTGATTGTTAAACTTCATATTATACAGAGCAGAAGTTCTTTACCTCCGTAAGTATGGCAATTGTAATAATTCACAAGTGCTTGCTACAACTCACAACCAACTTAGTACTTGAAAGGTTGAATTAGATTTAGTTCCATGGCTCTTACTGGTTGTGCGTGTCTGCCACGATCCTTTCATTCTCTGAGATTATTGCTTGAGGAAAAAAAATCACTTTATCCAGGAAAAGCACTTCTAATACCTCAATAAGATTTCATTACCTACTGGACCGGCATACACCGCATTCATAAAGTTTATATGAAGATTGTAATATGAGTACTCTGACTAGTTAGTCAAGGATGAAATCTTGTAAAAAGAATGCAGCATCTCACCGGACAAGTACTAAACAGGAATCGTCTGTCTGATAAGACTTCAGCAGGATATTATGTTTTTCAGTCGGTATTAATCCTGGTTGGAGAATTTCTGGTTCTGTTAAATTAGTTCTAGCTAATGAAGGGTAATGAAAGTGTTGAAGTATGCAGTGGTGGCTGGCATGTCCCTAGGGTGGTGGGCGGGTGGGGCTAGTGGGGGGAAATACATTAAATAAATGAAACACTTAACTTCCTGCAACCAGGCGAAGTCCTCCGTCGTCTTCTCTCCTCGAGGCAGGCTCCCAAGGCAATCCTGATGCTGCTCTCGTGCTCATGAGTGCAGTGCCCTGATTGAAGGGAGCGACCTCTGCTGGCACTTTCGCGGACACTAGATGCCTGCACTTACACTCAACCCAGCTATGTTGAGAGGTGTAAAGTGCACATGTGAGGCTGCCCGTCACACGATGACTGGCCAAAGAGACATGTGCTCTTTAAAATAAGTGCAAAAGGCAGCCTACCCTCCTCCCTGTTGCTGACGCCGCCCTTCAGCGGCAGCTCCGCCCCTCTCCTGACACTCCGTTCGGTACAGGGTGACTAAAAATAAAATGGTAATGAATTGGCTTCATTACCATTTTATTTTTAGTCTCTGGGAGCATTTCAGTGGTGCGACGCGCCTCCTTTATAAATGAGGAGCCACCCCTGGAAGTATAAGGTGTACCCTCTAATGATGTATTATACCTTTTATTTATCAGCCCATCGACACTATCTTCCTCTCTCATCGGCACATGACTTGAAAGGCTTCTATTTTATTGGTGTTAATGCATTATGTATATATTGCTATTGTTCTTGAGTTTGTATGCGAGATAAAGACAGACATTTTAGTGTAGAACTTATGCAAGTTAGATTATTGAACTTGTATTCATATTTTGTTTAGACTGTTGTTAATAAACATAAATTGGTTGATTAAAATGACATCTCCAATGAACATATGAAAACATTCAGTCTATGTTGGATCTCCATCAATTCTTCCAAATCATCTAGTAAAGTGTACTTTGTCTTAGGTCATTTGTGAAAAGTATGACTTCTGTATATTTTGTTTTGATCAAGAAAACGGCTGATCAGGCGGAGTTGGTAGCTTGGGTGGGGAATACCCTATTGTTGCTTGCAAGAGCTTCACTGCCGACTATCTAAGATGATTCTTTTGCGAGCCAGAGGCAGTTGTGACTGTGTTTAGGCTGAAAAAGTAATGAAGTAATGTAGGTATTATTGTGCCTTGTTTTTTGAAGCTGTTGAATTTAATAATCCTATTGATAGTAAATCCCCGACACGTTGTTGAAAACTGTCTTTGTTTCCTCTGCAATTGCTCAAAAAGAGTGAACATGAAACAGTAGCATTCACAGCAGAGTTAGGTTCACCTAACTAACTTTAAGGGTTTTCCAAAACCAGCCTCTTGGCAACATTGTCTGCATTGTACATTCATACCATCTGTAAAATCTGAAAATCCCAGTAGCTAAAATTGAAGTTCCCCGGCTTTGGAAACAATAAAAGAAACCACAGTGAAGATAAAAAAGAGGAAAGAAGAAGGAAATAAGTCTTTAGTATCATCGTGGAAATGCACTCTACACTTCATGTAAGTTATCGTCTATAGTTCCCTGTGAGCTACATTTTCTAAAGGTGATACCACCAGTACTGGAATTGGAAATAATTTACTCTGAGACCCCTTACATCAGGGTGGGGGTCAAGATGTTGGAGAGGAAAGTGGGTGGAGTCACGTGGGCTGGAGCTTGAAAAGCTGTCTGACAGACAACTTATACATTTTATTTTTAAATCTGCTGCAGAGAAATTGGCCGTAGGTACAGATGTGACACTAAAGCTGTTTTAGCTTACTTAATTAGTCGCAAAGGGCCTGCATTTTAAAATATCTTACAGGGTTAAGATACCTGCTGCAGAGTCTTTTGTGTACCCAGCAATTTTGAGGTGATTATAATTGTGGTAAAATAACTCCAGTCGTAGTTTTGACTCGTTAAGTAGCATAGAGGGTTAATGTGCCTGCTGCAAAGCGCATTGTGTAACAGGCAGATAACAGATTTGTATATTATGTAGGAATGTAAATGGGCTACTGCTTTTGACATGGAGATCACATTGTTACCTCCAGTTCATATGTTAAAATCCTTCCACAGTGATCTATTTACCGGCATCAAGGAGCTGCTTGTAAACTGTAAGTTATGGGTTTAGATCAATTTTTTCTCAAACTGTTTTTCTAATAATGCAAAGAAGGGTTCCTTTAGGGAGTGAAGTTTTGTTAGTAGAGACCACCACAGTCTCTGAATTACATTTTATGTCCTGACTGTCTCTCCTGACCAATAACCATTAACATATAATACCCACGAGTATTGGTGATCTAGGATTCCTATACCATGTAACCCTCATTGTCTTGTGTAACATTTCGTGTACATTGATTTACATAATCGTATAATTTATTGTGCCTCTTGTGTGTGATGTAGATCGCTCTAGACGCCCTATACTGGGATGAGTAGCGCCATAAAACAATTCAATTTTTGAAAAGTAGGTGGCATTTAATCTTAATTAAGGGCACTTCTTTTATACAGGGGGGGTTGAGCAGAATCAAAAACCCGCTTAAGTCAGTTTTCCTAAAGTGCTTGCGAAATGAGCTGTGTTTATATTCAATACTCAATATTTTAAACCTCAGTTGCTTTCCCCTTCCTTAATCATGTGTGGTTGTGAAATAACAGTATTACCTTACACTTGCTTATGAACCTCTGCCAATTCTCCATAACATCACATCCACTTTCACTATCTTGTGTTTAACATGCCGAGGTTCTTCGAGTATCTATAGCTTCCATGAGCTGCCCACTGCCACCTTAACATCACTGGCCTTTGCTAATCACAGAGGATTTATTTGCTACTTGGGTCATCCCTTCTCAGAGACATGAAAGTTAACACGTTCCTCACACTGTGGGAAGTGCTTTGATAGGCCAAAACAGTGTGCTCTTTAAAGAACGCTAGCAGCCACAGCCAACTGTAGACGCTTTCATCATGTGATTTAGCCTTTCTAGTCAGATGGTTGGCTGTGGACTGTGAAGCACAAGTGCTTTTTGACTAAAATATTGATGGTTTCTTAATTTTTTCCTGAGTAAACTAAACCTAATTAAATGTTCATTTTGAGCACTTGGGTCTCTAATGGTGGTAATGTGTAGCCTATTGTGGGCATCCATGGCAAAGTGCTTGCCCTGGCACGATGGTACCAATTTGTCGCAAACTGTGATAATGCCTGTTATGATCATGCCAATACTTACCATCAATTTGTTTTTACTAACATTACATCTAGCATCCGGAATGTTTAGTTGAAAAATATCAAGTATTCACATAGTTGGATTAGCAGTTAGTCTTGATTGAGGGCTTGTGGGGTTAGAAAATTCCTTCCCAATTGTGAAAAACTCAAGAGGGGCAGAATCTGATCTGTGTAATACTTAGCATGCACAGTTTGTCTTGCTCTGTATAATTCTGCTGGGTAGTTTTTGTGTGTTCTTTAAACATTAATGAGCATGTTTAGTGTTGACAAACTCGGGTGTACTCCAAGCAACATAGGAGCCTACAGTGCGAGTTAAGTGATACCAAAGGGGCTACCTTTTCAAGAGCAGGAAGAGTCTAATAGCTGAAATGTCATTGTCTTCTTGTGCAATTATTATGGAGAGTCTCCAGGGCACTGTGCAAGACTTTAAAGGTGGAGTTAAATGTGTGCTTTTTCCAGAAAGTTGTAGTGTAATAGAATTGAGAACCGATGTTTCGTGTTTGAGAAAAAAACATAAGTTTTAGATGGCCAGATCAAGTCACAGGTCTCTCAAGGATTATATAAGATCTGAAATATACTGCGTGAAATTTGTAATCAGTTGTTTCAGCCCTACTGGTTCACAAGATGAAAGTTCGACGATGTTACAGCAGAGGGAGCACTTACCCAAATAGTAAAGTCTCCCAAGACAAACTTGGAGGCACCACAATAAAAGCATTATATTGATACACGTCAAGGTAGTAATGTTGTAACCAGTTGTCTGAGAATTTTATATAAGCCGCCTTTAGATGGCGCTTCACATTTAAAACAATATATACATATTTTCATCAGGGGGAGCCTCTGTAGAAGTTTATGCGACTGCTAGTAAGTAGCTGGTTGTCGACAACAGAATGCAGGAGTCTCCAACCTTTTCAGTAATTAGAGCTACTTATATTCAATGAGCTACTTATGCTCCATGAAATTCATCCAGAGCTACTAAGGAGTGTTGTGCACATCACACATTACAATAGGGACCACCCTATGCAAGATTACCTGATGTGAGCATCTCGGTGCAGGATTGCCTGCAGTAATGTAAGAAAGGCTTGGTCTATTTGGAATGCCTTTCAAGGGTAACACAAGAGCCACAATGGCCCTGGCTTCATGCTAGTAATAATAGTACCAAGGCTCCCAATGCTGTATGATGTATCTCATATAGCAGCATTAAATATAATTTGAAAATTGGGTTCGGCTACTGCACAAATTTTTATCTCCAATATACACTTTTTAATTTTAGTACACGTAAAATAATTCAACCAAAAGCTTCTAATTTAGAAGGCTGGGCTGCTCACAGGGAAGCTTTTCTCTCGGGGGTAGCTGGAGTTACCAGTTGCTCACGAGCTATTTGTTGGAGAAGTATGCTGTAAAGGAACTTTAAAATCACATTTAACGTATTGTTCAGATTGAGGCTCTTCAAGATGTATATTTTCCAAAAATCACTTTTTTAAAATGTTTTTAGGTACAAGCGTTAGGACCCTTGTTTAGTCCGTGTATACTTTTAGGATACATAAGCAGTCTACACATATTATTCAGCATATTATTTTAAAGTTCAACGTTTCCAACTCGTATTTCAGTGCCAGCACGTACAACCATTATTTTCAACATCAAACTGATAACCCGCCCCCCCCCCCCCCCCCCCCCCCTCCCCCATTCTCTCACCCCACGCAGCTCCGTAGACCTCTCGCTGTAGTATTACTTTCCAAAAATCACACTTTGTGTATGCTGGAAATATATATGTTTAAAAAAGTAGTGCCCCAAGGTTCACTTACACGACAATAGCCCATGGTCGACTATCGAGTATAAATGCAATCATATGATACCGTTTATTAGGGCTATCAGTCTGGTATCGTTTAATATTCTCCAAGTATTTGCAAGGTTAGAGCTTGCCGGGAGCTGCCTCTTTTACGGTGTGTGTGTATGTGTATGGCAGACTGCGCGCGCGCTCCACGAAGTATTGCATCTGTAGAACAGGCGCGGCTCTTCTCTCCCATGCACGCCAGAGCACAGTTCATTGCTCAAAGCTTCAAATTGTTCTGCTTGGTGACAACAACCAAGTTCTTGGGTTCACAGCTTTCATCAGTGAAGTGCATCCGGGCTGCAGGCTCTCTTGTCCTTTGCAGCAGTCTTATTACTGTCGCCTTGTGTTGCTAATGCCCTACTGTAAAGGCAGCCACAGAGCAGGGACCTTTGGCCTGACCACAGCAGGCTGAAATGAAATCCTCTCCTATGATATCTCAATTGCTGCAGACTGGCTTTGTTTTGCTTTCATTTTCATTGTTGGCTGGCTCGCCGTTCCTCGCTCAGTGCCTTCCTCCTGTGCTTTGTGTGGGCACGGGAGGGAAGCATTTGTCAAAACTGATTTTACGACTTTGCTCATAAAGTGTGCATGTGAAATAAACAAGAGGCCGCAGACCGAGTTCTGTCTGTAATCCTCCAACCCCTTCCTTCTAAATATGGATCTTGCGTGCATCTTTCTTAATGTGTTTACCCTGTAGCAAATCTTAATCTCCATTAAATCTCCTCCAAATCCCCGACTAGAAGGATCAACATCATTTGCTGCCTGTCTCTCTTGGAACCAGTCCGTGGAGTGGCTATGCTGTATTTTTGTGGCACTGTTCCAGACCAGCTTTGTGTTTGCTCTCTGTTATCGTTGTGCAGTGTTGGAGGTTTCACCAGCCATGTGTGGTTGCGGATTTGGCCCAAAACGTGTGTTAACAAAGTGACTTCCAGGTATGAGCTTCCCCAGAGCCATCAAGAGAAGATCTGAACTGCACACGAGCCTTGTTCCAGTGTGCGATGGAGCAAATCACACAGAACAATATGTATTGTAGGTGGGAGCTTTTCGCATGTGTGAGGTACCATAGGAACCCCAGAATGGGGGTGTGGGGTCCTGTGGATATCATGGGATGCATGCACAGGAATAGCCAGTTTTATTCGCTAGGCAATGTATGTTTTTGTTACATAGTTAAATTGGACATAATTACAGCGTGAGGCACAGTGCGATAGTGATTTGCCTAGAAAGGATGACATTTTGGCAAGGTGCTGAAGCCCAAATAAAAACTCAGTCTACCAGATCAGCAATTTATGCACTGGCGGGAGCCAATGTGCTTTAGTGTTTAATTAGTAAACAAAAAAACAAGCATTGGCATAGCCAATAGGTCTCGCCTTTGGGACCTTATAAGTATTTAGCCATGCAACAGTTGCATAACTAAATACTTATAAGGTCCCAAAAGCGAGACCTATTGGCTATGCCAAGCGGCCGTGAAAGTGATCGCGATCAAACATCAAAGCAGCCGTGCGGCTGCGAAAGATAAAGTAATCGCGGTAAAGCGCAGCGCCCGCGCACATGCACTGTAGCTCTAGGCTGGCCTGGTAGCACTTTTTGGAGCCCTCTCAATAAGTCTCGCCAGACCAGCGCATGCGCTGGGTCAGGCGAGACCTAATAAGTGCCAGGGCCCTTGTCAAGAGGCCACTGCAGCTTGCACCACACATTGGCCCTGCCAGCGCTGCCAATGAATCTACCAACACAACTAATAACCCCGGGTCTTTTCAGTGTTATATAAAAATCTTTAAATAAATAACTACTAACTACCACGTTCCTAAAAGTGTGACTATTCAGACTGTTCCGGGTACCCAACGCTATGAGCATGGCTTGGGCGGCAGACAGTCATTTTAATGTATACTTAATAAACAACTGTAGTTGTGCTCATCCCTAAATTAGATAAACAGCCTCACCATGTGGCACTGTTGTACCTGCCGGTGTTGAGCACCGGATTCCACTGGCTCAAATTAAGCACTGCCTTCACTGTTCTACTGAATGTGAGATTTACAGCTAGTGAGTGTTGAAGGGCCCTCTTCAATCAAACTTCCTCTTACACGCAGCATTTGTGAGGGAAATGCTGCTAGCGTGTTCAGTTTACCTATCTTCGAATATTGTCAGTAACTGTATGAATACTAACAAGTACTGCGCTGTAGGAAGGTGGAATCTGACTGCATGGTTGCCCCCACTTTTTTCCTGGTGTTTGAATGGTTTTTGACTAGTCTGGCTGGGATCCTTCTATCCAGGACCCCAGCCTATCTGCTTACTCCCTTAAATGACATGGAGTGCATATTAGATGCACTAGTGATTGGATACTGTGGTACCTTATGAGCCCCTAGTATATGGTACCTTAGGTACCAAGAGCATAGGTACATCACAGGCCTACCAGGGGCTGAAGCATGTATTATGCCACCCCTGGGAAGCAGAGTAAATCTGACACCACAGGCCTGCTACTGCAGCCTGGGTGAGGTAGTGTTAGCACTCCTCACTGAGGTATAGGTTCCTATATCTCAACACACACACACACACACACACACACACACACACACACACACACACACACACACACACACACACACACACACACACACACACACACACACACACACACACACACACACACACACACACACACACACACACACACACACACACACACACACACACACACACACACACACACACACACACACACACACACACACACACACACACACACACACACACACACACACACACACACACACACACACACACACACACACACACACACACACACACACACACACACACACACACACACACACACACACACACACACACACACACACACACACACACACACACACACACACACACACACACACACACACACACACACACACACACACACACACACACACACACACACACACACACACACACACACACACACACACACACACACACACACACACACACACACACACACACACACACACACACACACACACACACACACACACACACACACACACACACACACACACACACACACACACACACACACACACACACACACACACACACACACACACACACACACACACACACACACACACACACACACACACACACACACACACACACACACACACACACACACACACACACACACACACACACACACACACACACACACACACACACACACACACACACACACACACACACACACACACACACACACACACACACACACACACACACACACACACACACACACACACACACACACACACACACACACACACACACACACACACACACACACACACACACACACACACACACACACACACACACACACACACACACACACACACACACACACACACACACACACACACACACACACACACACACACACACACACACACACACACACACACACACACACACACACACACACACACACACACACACACACACACACACACACACACACACACACACACACACACACACACACACACACACACACACACACACACACACACACACACACACACACACACACACACACCCCCCCCCCCCCCCCGAAGGCAGGGTGCTTGGTTTACATGTGAGGGGGTGCCTCTGCCTGAGCAGGGTCCCTCTGCAGCCCTCAGAGTCTGTTCTCTGTGGCTGTTTGTGGATGCGGTTAAACCATATACTCTTAAGTGCATTATAACCTAGCGGTAAATGCTAACTTTGGGATGGCTGCATCAAAACATGTCGTGTTTGGTGTCAAACAACTTTGAATCATACCCCCACACCAGTAACTGGTGTGAGAGTATGATCCCACTCTTCTAGAGGGGATGACCTGTACCTACTGTGGAAACACGGTAGAATCATGAAAGGGCCCTGGCATCACAAAATGGATGCCACCAGCACAGACACTGGGCTGCCCTCCTGCTGCTGACCGAAACTCGCAGTGGAGGAGGTCCAACAATAGGCATCCTGTCACAGGGAGGTGTCAACACCTTCCAGACAGGATTTAGTGTATTGGGGCTGGGTGGGTGCACTCCTAGAGTGCTTTGAAGTCCTGCACTGGGGGAGCAGTAGGCTCCTCTGTGCATATGCCAGCTCAAACTGGTTCAGGGGCTACCAGCCCCTGCTCTGGCGCAAAACTGGACAAAGGCTCCCCTGACCCTCCCAGAGGAGTGGTCATAGAGCTAGTCCCTCCCGTTCTTTTAGTATAAGATAGGGAACCCTTGCCATTGCAAACTAGATATCCCTGGACGACGCTCTACAAGAAGAATCCTGGACCTTCGACGTTCCACTACCTTTGGAAGACCGAAGAATCTCACTTGGAGTCAAGGAGTGACTCCCCTGCTTGGCAGGCACCAAAACTTTGCATCAACGGTCGCAAACTTTCCCGCTCCCGCCGAAGTCCCTGCAGCCCCGGAAGTGGATTTCCTGTCTTCTCGACGGCCATTGTGAGTCCCCAGCGAAGCTGAGGCGAGTGGACCCCACGAGTGACGAGGAACAAAAATACCCGGTTACCATACACTATTTTCGAGTGCAACCCCTTCACGACGTTCTACGAACTTGTGCATTGACCGAAAATCAGAGGCCTACCTCGTCCCGAGTGACCGTTGGCTCCTGTGAAGTGAATCCTCCCGAGGCGTCTTTGCGATCCCTTGCCGGTTGGCTTGTGGGTCCCCTGAAGACTTCTTCATCAAACCAAAGGGCTCCCCTGGTTGCTCCAGGCCTGCCCTGACTTACCCTTGCTGGGTGAGTCCCTCAGACCTTGCTGGTCTGCACTGCTGACTTTCTTCACATTACACGAGACTGGCTGTTGCCATGGCTTGTTGGCTCCAATCCGGTTGCTGACACCTCAGTAAGCTGCAGACTTCGTGGGACACTCCGAATCCAGCTCCTGGTCGTCGTCGACGCCTCCTGGACCTCGTGGCTGAAGAGTCAAGACACCTGTGATCACCTGAAATCACCCGACGACTGTGGGCATCCATCTTCCTGGCCCCGGGTTACTGGCAAGTGACTTTGAACACTGTCTCCTCTGCTTTCAGGTCTTCTTTCTTCAGAATCCAGCCTTGGATTCCACCGGACACTTCTCCTGTCTTCACAAGCAGCAAGTCTTCTTTGGCTCCCATTGAAAACGACTCCACGACCCGACGCCAAAAGACACCAATGCACCCGGCTTCCCTGGGTGAGGTAACTCGTGCTCCTGTGTGTGTTGGCCCTCGAACTACTTACCCTGTAAGTGACTTGCTTGTAGACTCTCCCGAAGTACCCTAAAACTTTAAAATTCCAACCGCGACTTGCTCCATTGAAGTCTATTGGGATCCGCGGCTATGTTCTCACACTGCATGTGTCTCCCGTGGGTCCTTTACTTACCTGCCTTGGGTGGATTAGTGAGGCCCCAGGGCTTCTGAAGACCATAGGCCTTCTCCCTTCTCAAGTCGTTCTTCTTATACCTCTTTTTTAGTATATGGTCTGGTACGCCCCTAGGGCCCCAGCCATATAAGTGCTTAATTTGTTGTGAAACATTGATTTGTGCATATGTTCCTGACTTCTAATCTCATAAAGAGATTAGTAGAGTGTGTCTAGAAATAAATACATATATATTTTATATATATACCTGTGTGGTGTCCTTTCATTTGGTAATTCAAGAGATAAGGTAAAACAAGCTGCTTTACATTCCTCTGAGACTTCGCCTGATGGCTGCTCTCCACAGCTACTACTAGAATAGCTTTCTTTAAAAGGTTGTCTTAAACCGATCTACCATAAGAGTCGAATTGTACTGGTGCAAGGTGGCCACTTTAACTAGTGACTAGCATATGCCAGGCCAACTTGTCACATGCGCATTTAAAGCCCTGTTGAACGGCGAGATCTCTAGACAATTGCAAGCTAGCGGCAGATTAAGGGTCTGGCAGAAGGTCCTAAAAAGATGTTCCTTGCGGGCTCTGTCATGTTTCTTTGTGTCTAGTATTAGCAAGGCCTTTTGATTTTACTAAAAATATATGTAAAATGTACTTACAGGGGCTTCGAGGCGGCTCATTCAGCTACTGATCTTTTTAATGTGCCATTCACATTTTCCTTTCACCCGCTCATGTTGCATGGGGAAATGGGTCAGCCTGGTTCAGCCATTGGCCAAGTTCCCTATGAGTGATGGCATTCAGCCCTTTCACACGGAGCACATCCACAAACAAAATGCTTTACTCAGTGTCCGGGACAACTGTTGCAATGTTTTTTTGTCTTAAGCTGGTGATTTTTTTTTTTTAGGTTGTCCACCCCCTGGCAGCTTCTCCATCAATAACGTTTTGAAAAACTATAATGAAACAAAAAAAAACAGGGTTGCAGCCAGCACCAGACCTAAAAGGTTTGCAGTGCTTGTTTGATCAGTGTCTGATGCTTAAAATTAGTCTTGGCATCTTGATGCCTTCCGCTATTGTCTTGTTGACCGGGAATTGCAACTCCAAGGTGAAAACTTTGAATGCCAGTGCAGTCTGTCTGTGTCTTACAGACTGAAAAGGTGTTGGTTTGTAGTAGCATTATTTTAAATCAGTAGGGGACGTTATTCATGTCAGGTATTGTTTTTGTGGCAAGGGACTTTAAAATTACATTTAATTTATCGTTCACACTGAGATGTTTCAAGATATCTGTTTTCCAAAAATCACACTTGGTGTATGTTAGAAATTTAGTTCTGCAAATGTAAGACTTTGTGTTTAGATGTGCACTGTGGGGCGTTGTTGTGTTTATTTCTATTAATGTATTAAATTGTTTTATAAAGTCAAAACGATACTAATTATGGCATCTTAAATGTAATGCCAACATCCACAACAACAAAAATTACATTGTTTTATCAACATACATAAGTCAAAGAAAGTGGTCGGAATGGTAAATTAAGTGCAATTGGGTAGAGTAATAGATACCATTTAAGTGGTGAGAATTATTTGAACTGATGTGAAACACGTATTCAGTTTTAATTCATTAAATGAATGTGTTGATACCTGACTTTTCTTGGCAGACTCGTACTTTCAAACACTTTTAGACTCTCTCCTCCTCGTGTTCACAAACACACTTCTGTCAGTCTCATTTTCTCTCCCTCTGCCTTTCTTTAACTTTCTTTTTCTCGTTTTTATGCATCTCACTTTCTGCTACAGGACTGTCTAGGTGTTTCATATTTTGAAACTTCAGTCTGTTAATTCTCAACTGTTGCCATGGTGCATGTGTAAGAACCATCTTAATGAGTTGCGATTTTTATGTCTCGGCTAGACAGTGCAAACGCTGTCTCGAAGAGATGTGTTGTGTTTTCTCTGTGGGCTTACAGGCCGCCCATCTCCTACCATTTGTAAACTTCAGCTTCGCTCTCGCGGGCGGCTCCTTGGCGAAGGAGTGTCGCCCCACTGGCTCCAAGCCAGCAGGTGAAATAGAAAACAATTACCTAAATCGTTTTATTTTTCATTTGCCGGCTCTGAGCCAGCGTGTTCAGGGAGGTGCAGGGCCGAGTGAAGGGGAGAGGAGAAGTGCTATGTACACTCTCTAAGTGCACATAGGTGTTTGGCAGGCCGTCTCAGGCCAGCCAAACACACATACGCCCTTAGGTTTCTCTAGCCCAGCTTCATTGAAAAGCCGGGCTGGAGAAACCCCACAGACTCCCTGATCTGAGTGGAGTGTTTTTTCAACCCGCTCAGACCAATCCCTGCTCTGCTCTCATAGCATGAGTAGCTTGGGGATTGCATAGGGAGTCTGTCCCAGTGTATGCTGGGAGCCTAGGACCAGGAAGAGAACACGGAGGCGCGATGCTGGAGGCGGTAGCATCTCCAGGTAAGTGGGTTTTAATTTGTATTATTACCCCCGCTCTCCCCTGCGCCCTCCACCTTCCTCACCAACTCTTCATTGTGTCGGCCGCCACTGGCCGCTCTCTTTTTCTTTGATGCCATTCGTCGTGTCATGCGGGCTTCATGCCCTCTTCTTGTGTGTACAAAGCAAAACCAAAGGGGATGATGGACGGAGTGTTGAACATTGCAAGCACTCACCCCCAGTCAACTTGGTATCGCTTTGTTCGCCCTAAGTTGGCAGGGTATGCCCAGACGTGGGTCCCTTTCTCACTTTGCCACTGGATTCAAGATAGCCTGGCTGATGAGGGTTATGAACCCGAAACCAGTCCCAGGATGCTTGTTTCCGGTCCAGGGAAGACATGGCTTGGCAGTTCGGGCTGGACTGTTCCCATGAGGCACAGGGTCAGACTGATTTGCATATGGCCATGTCTCAACTTGGGTGGTGGAGTGAGCTAAAGAAATATGATGGATTAAACCCAGATCAGTTGACTGGGGGTGAGTGTTTTGATTTGCTCAAACGCTCCGTCCATCACCCCCTTTTGGTATCGCTTTTCTCTTCTTGTGTGTGGCCCTCCCATAGTGCATGGAGCGAGTACATGTCTCCTTACACTGCTCCCGGTTTGCGAAGCTATTTTTTCTTTGTTTTCAAGCACTCTATGAGTACTTGTGTTTTCAGGCCGTCTACGTTGTACACATACACACTTGCTACTAAAATGCATGCGCATATACATAAACAAATGCATTTCTTAAAAAGTTATTAAAATACCGAACAGCGCTTGTTTATTTTTTTTTTATGCACGATCTAATGGTATTGGAGCGGTTGCTCCGTCGTCCTTCTTGCCTTAGCGCAAACACAAGCCAATGGTATGTGAGCACTTAAAGTGCTCACCAGTTACATTCCACAATGACACACTTGTTTTTGTTGCTGGTCCTGCTTAAATGGAGGTTTTTTTCCCCGTTGTCTGCCCATGTCCCCATCCCCTCCTGCTTCCCCACTTTACCTGTTTTCCCCACTTGATCTGTTCCCTCACTACCCCCTTTGTTGTTGCTGCTTTATTTCACTTTTTTCATGAGCCTATTGTATTGGAGCTCTTGTTCCGTCCTCTATCTTGCCATAGTCCTAGAACCAGCCAATGGTATTGGAGAGCTTTAAGTGCTCAACAGTTACATTACACAAAGACACATTCATTTTCGTAGGGAATAGGAAGCTTAAGTGATTTGCCCAGAATCACAAATTGCTCTGCCGACCCCGAGATTCGAACCTGGTTTCCCTGTCGGCAGCTCTGCCCGTTAGCCACACTCCTCACTCTCCTTCAAAGCTCCTTAACTGTTTCTTACGATCACTTCCACCTTTGTTCAGCAAGACCCAGTCAACACCGAACGAGCATTGGCAAAGCCAACAGATCTCGGCAATGCTCAGGCTATTAGCCTTGTCAACGTGAATGTCTTTTAGCCATGTTGTTTAGCTACACATCTGCTGTTCAGCATGTCTGAAAATCACTGAAAAAAAGCTCTGTGATGCGGCCAGCACAGGCCACGTCATAGCGCTTTTTTTGTGTTAGGAGGGGAAGGACAATAAACTCAACATGGGGTCAAAGATTCAGTGTCTGCTCAACATCCTGTGACTGTGGCTTTCATTGACTTTCAGCCATGCAGAACAGCAGATGTGCTGCTAGACAACATGGCTAAAAGACATTCAGATTGTCATGGCCCTTAGCTCGGGCATTTTAGAGACCTATTGGCTTTCCCAATGCTTGCTTTTACTCTTCCCACCTGCCATAGGTCTAGTCCTTTGGGGTGTATACAAGTGCATTTGCCCCAAAACGGCAAATGCATATTTTTACCCTCCTCACTATTCACAATAGTGTGAGGACCTATATTCAAATGCTTTCATTGGAAAGTGGGAGGCGCAAAAATAACCTACAAATATCCTGTAACAGAATTATGTACACTTTAGTTCTACAATATTTGAGGAAAGTGTATATTTGTTCCGTCCTAAATACGCTTTTTCCAAAAATTCTAGCATCGGAGTTAGTGAATTGCATGATTCTTTTATTCATTATTTAGTGTATTTCTGTCCCCCCCCCCTTTGATTTCAAGAGGGTTACACTAATGTGTACATTTGTGATTCAACTGCATGTCTTTGCCACCTGCCTGCTTTAGAGATGAGGCATAGAAATAAGGCTAGTTCAAAAATGTACCATAAAGTAGTATTTGTGAACTACTTCTCCACTTTAAAGAGCATGTACAAAACTATTCCTGGCCTGTAAAATATGACATGCAGCAGTATATCTGTACCAGTTCTGCACTTTCCAGAGCAGCCCTATGACTACTCCCCACCCATAAAATATGGCAGGCAGCAGTATATCTGTACCAGTTCTGCACTTTCCAGAGCAGACCTATGACTACTCCCCACCCATAAAATATGGCAGGCAGCAGTATATCTGTACCACTTCTCCACTTTCCAGAGCAAGCATCTAACTACTGCCAACCCATAAAATAGGGCAAGCAATGATATATTAGTGCCCAGGAGCTCTATGGGTTAGAACGGAGACAGATATTGTTCAACAGAGCATGCTTTGCAGTCTAGATTTAGAATTCTGAAAGCAGAACTGAAATCTGACCCCCAGAGTCATCCTACGGTATGAGATTAAATGCCGATTTTTTTTTCTCTCTGCTTGTTTAGTGTGCTGCAGCATCCATGGGTGCCTTGGCGTGTCCAATAGGAAGCAGTCTGTCACCAGCCGGATATCGATTGTCTGAGCTAGTCCAGCTGAAGAGCTTCAAAGTAAAGGAAGGCATCCTCAGTTAGCCTCTGCCCTTGTGGTGTCTGCTGCACTATCCTGGCCGTCAAATAGCTAGCCTCTAGCTTCGGATCATACATAGGTTAACGTGGTTCTATCTTTTGCTATCATCAAGCTAAGCATCTCCAGCATTTTTATATAGCAAAACATTGTGCCAATTAAAATACTGTATCTTTAGTAGCACAGTCACCGCATTTAGAACTGCCTGAATTTCAGACATTGAGGTGAATATGGTGAGTAACCTGCTCTACGGTATTTTCAAGGTTTTTGCCTTCGGTGATACCCTCGAGGCACCACTCACCAGCAATGCTAAATTGCAACATTTCAACCTTTTTTTGTTTTTTTACATTGTTTGGAAATGTTTTAACTTTTTCCAAAATATTAAAGGACTGTAGATAGAATGGTACATAAGCTAATTGGACTACTTTGGGAAACGTTATAATTTCCTCATATAATCTGAAATGGGAGTTGGAAAAAAAAATCACTTTACCATAGTCCTTAACTCCTCTTCTGGTGCAACTGAAGGCAAAAAAGAAATGTATTCTATCCTACCCTCAATAGCTCCGATTTCTAGAGGAAGTCGTTTGAGAGAGTGTCCATCGAATGCTTTTTTATTTTTTTTGTTTTTTTGGAGGAGTGTGAGCTAAGACACTGAATTTACTTCAGGATTTCACTTAATTACCCTGGATTACATTTCCAAGTTGATGGAGATGCCAGCGCAATTTTGCAAATACAACCTAGTTCCAGTCACTTTGCAAATTTCTTGTGGATCTCATGTCATTGTTAATACCTCAATCCTATTCTACCTACTAAAGATGTCTCATCTTGCTGACGCCTCAAGCAGCAAAATGCTGGGAGGATGAGGTGAAGGTCTATGCTCACTTAAGGCAGCCCTGCAAATTTGAAGAATACACAAGAACCTGCACTCTGGGGCTCTTGTTCTAGAATCCACCCAAACTACATCATGGAAGCAGGTGTCCCATGGTTGAGTGGGGGGGGGGGGGGGAGGGGGGGGGAGGGGAGTACAATCATATGCAGGATCTGCGGACAAAAATGGCTCGCTAAGGATAAACCACTTTATATCAATACTCTAAAATTGAGGGCAATCCCATTGCACTATAGGCATTGTAACCAGGATTAAGAAAACAATTGGGCCTTATAAGGACAGACCATGTAACTGCCACATATCACATCCCCCAGTATTCCCATTTATTACATAATCATGTAATTTCATACTTGTGTATTATATCATCCTGTATTATTGTTTCCCATAAGATTAGCCTCGAGCACTCTGGTACTTGGTCATCACAAACCTTCCTAGCCCCTAAAATTACAATGCACCTGCTTCCTGTCAGATTGTCAAAATGAGAGCTCCACCAGGACAAGCAACAATGCAACTTCAGGCAATTTGGGTCGGTCTCAATATTGTGTATTGCTGTGTCAGAATAGCGGGGATGCACAGGCTGTGGAAGGAGAATGATTCCAGCATGCACATTTGTGAAAGATGGCCGTGCAGGTGGAGAACTGGAGCTAAATAACTCGTTTGCAATGGTGGGCTGGACCTGCATAGCATATCAAAGGATGTCACCTGAAAGGCCTTATGCATCTTGCACACGTGTCATCTGCAGATCTACTGTCACAACGTCTTAGCCGCATTAGCGGACCTTAGAAAGTTTCTAAGTGCAAGGCAAAGTTGGCTCATCTGCAAGTGGAAGAAAGGCCTTGGCCAGAGGCAAGCACGAAAGGACATGGTGCTTCACAACTGGCTGAGTATTCACTGACGGTAATGCGCCGCGACGTGGGCTGCATGGTCAGCCAGAACAAGAGCTGCGGCTCGGGGCCATTCCAAGATTGCAGGGACCGCAGTGTCAGCTCTCATTGCAATTAATTCTTCGCAACGATTTCTGCTGATGGCTCCCTCCAGCTCGACAGCCGAGGTCTTTTTTCCCTTCGTTTGTACGCTTGCAGTGTACACTTACTGGGCGCAGTTAAATGCTGCAAATCAAACAGTTTGCTTGCGTGATACTCGCCACGCGTGAGCCTTCTTTGTATTTTTTTTTTTTTTAAATCCGATGGGCTTTCTTGATTTCACTCCTGTTATTAAGAAACTTTGACACTTTTGAAATTTCAAGGTGTCCTAGGAGGTCAAGATGTGGACATGTTTAATGTGTAGAATGTATACTTAAGTAAGGTAAGACTATGGTCATAGCAGATCTGAAAGAGAATGAAATATAAACAGTAGTTGGTGTTGTACGGTGAGCTATAAGCCACTGAAATCCCACAGGATAGCACATTTTTTTAAAAGAGATGTTTGTTACATTCGCGTTACAGAGAGTTAGCGGTTCGGTTATTACATGATTCTGCTGGAAAAGAAGAATGGAAAGCTAGCTGCTCCATAAAGTTTAAATTAAATATGAAATCAGTAATCAGTTCACTGAAGAATCATGATCGCATTCAGTGGAACTAGCAGCCTTTCATGCCCCTTTTTAGGGTGGGTATATCTTGTGTTGCGGTTCGCTGAGTTAGACTTACTGTCTTATTTATCGGTGTGTGCCAAAGTTATTTTCACTAGCAGGCGCATGTAAGAAACACTGTTCCTACGAGACAGTAAAATAGCATCCCTTTTTGGAAAAAAACCTGTTCGATTCTTGGCATTGAAAAAGGGACACATTGTAACACACTCACAACAATCAGTGCATTAGGGTCAACCGAGAAGGCCCTTCTGAGTGTAATGGTTATGGAAGTATCTTCGTCTTACTGATGCAAATGGGCTTTAGACTATTAGCAGTCCCGGAAGGCTGCAGAAAACTTGCCGTAAGCTAGTTTAGTCCAAAATAAATGTATCGCAGAACAGCTTACAAGGTGATGTGCTTCATTTTCGTCACTGCCTTTGATTGGGACCCCCTTTAATAAATTTGAGACACTGACCTACATCTGACGTATACCTCTAAATCTTGCTCATAGCGTGTATCCCCAATTATGGGACACCTCATCAGACTTGCTCTCTTCCACTCTCAGATCCTGTGGACCGTGAGGGGAAAATGCTTTGTTATTGAAAATACTACGTATTGACAAATAGTGAAGGGATTGCTCTAGGTTGGCAGTTGTCTGAAAATGTTAAGACATTATTAGTTTTTGACCTAGGTTTAATAAGTGTTGAGCCCTTCTTGTTTTAATACGAAGATGGTTTTTTTTATTTTAATTTTTTTACTATATCTTGAGATTGTGCCGTATGGCTACAGCATTGCGTTAGTGCTCAGGATAATACCTTGACCATTCCTTATCTAGTCGGCAACACTGTTGAAATCATTTGCTAGTCATGTTCCATCTTACAAGTAATTGAGTTATGTCATCAGAGAGTTTACAAGATTTAATCACACGTAGCCTTTGCGACCTCTTCCAGTATTTTGCGCACAGCCTTTATTCCTTATGTTGATGTAGCAGTGTAATTGCATATTCTTTAATGCATCAGTTTGATAAAATAATTCAGAAGTTAATGCTCGAGGGTGTTATTTATTCGTATGCCATTTCATACAGAGTCAATTTCTGTAACTGCCCAAGGGTGTTCTTTTCCCATGAGCTGCAAAACTGAAGTGACTACGATACCTGGCAGTTCAACATTTATCCTCTCCCTTCCCTGGTGGCTGGGCTGTTAATGAAATGGTGCCACAGGTATAGTGGATTGAAGTCAGAGACTCATAGGTGTGATGCCTCTGTGTCTTCAGCCAAAATCGTTGTGCATCCCTTGTCTGTCCTTCACATATCAGATGATTGTGCCGTGGTTCTGTTTTTCATGCATTTACACTTGGACAAGAACGATATCTGCAGAAGGACTTTCATCTGCTTTTTAATATCGCTCCTCCCTTTGACTTTGTCTAAGAGGCGGTTGATGTTCCATGAAAGAATGCAAATAGTCTTCTGTTGAGAAGTCCTGATATTCAGCCATGTGTGGAGGGTGGGCGGGGAGGACTGGAGTGGTCATATTTTTTAATTACCCCACTTTATCGGTCTCCTCATTTCTTAATAGTCTTGTACCTTTAACTATATAGTAAAGGACTGTATGTTATGAGCTTCAGTTTGTCACTGAATAATCCACTCTCAGTGACCTTGGAGATACAAAAATCAAATGTGGACCACACATGGCTAAATCCACTAACCTCCCTGGCTAGATACTGTGGAGTGGATGAAAAAGATTCCCATAAACCAAAAGTGTTGGCAGCAGCAGCTTTATTCCACAGAAATAAAAGGGCTCCAACAGGGACATCCTATCAGGACTACAACTCTGGAGTAATTGACCAGTAACACACCTGAACATTCTAAGCATAACATTCTGCACAATTAAATGTAAGCAGGGAAGAGAATGTATGATAGAAGAGAACAGGATACCACAGAGACCTCATGAATTGGTTTCTCAGATTTCCCCTTACATCTGCCAAAACTCATCAGGACGTTAAGTGATGAAAATGTCGAATCTTTTTTTTAAATCCATTAGGCTGCCCTAAGTTTATGAAATGTGGAGCAATGGCTTTAATTTGAATAGGTCTGCTTGAATGTGTTCTTTACTACAACTTGTCTACAGCGGCTTTGGAGGTTTCGAAATGCATAGATGAGGCTCTTTATTCCTTAAACTGAGCAAGCAAGATCCAGAGATATTGTTATCTTATTAAGTGATAGTATATATCGTGAATGAGCTACTGATGCACCTGGTGTTAGAAAGGATGGTAATATATGTTGGTTTGGTGTAATGCAGTTAGAAAGAATAAAATGCTTGTGTGTTCTGTAACACCCACTTTTATGCTTTGTAAATACAAAATTAAGTTGATATGGTGCGTATCATGTTGAGTGATGCAACTGGTTTTAGAAAATCCTGTGGAATTTATCCATTTAATGTCATAATTTAGTTTTAACTTTAAAAGCCAGGCATGCTTTTAATCTCTTGTACTGTTTGTGAGGTTGATGGGGTAGCGATTTTTGAGTACCAGTTGTCGCGTACAAAAATGTGTGTTCTCCTTTATTGCGAGCAGTGAGGCTTGGAGGTAGATATACATAGCTTTTATTCAATGCACACACAGACCAGCTTGGAGGTTCTCTATCCATTGCTTGCAGAAATACAAATTGTAGGCCTGGAAGTGTTCATCTCATGCATTCAGTGTGGCAGATGTTGTTGATGGGTCTGTGCTCCTAGTTTCTCAAAATTGTATTTTGTTAGAAACATTAGAGTAGATCTGCCATTGCCCCTTACTTCAAGAATAGAAAACCCTCCTGTAGAAATGGTTGGGATTCCTTTGCCTTTTATTCCATGCGTGCATTTCCGTGGGATCGTAGTGTCAATTCCATAGCTATATATATGTAACGCTAAAGCCATTTGTGCTCTTAGTTCTTTGCTTGCGGTGATATTTAGGTGGCATGCTTGCTTGTGGCCCTTTATTTTATCCATTGAACAACGTAGAAGACTTGGACCCGCACATGCTCTTTACTTTATCCTCATGGCACAGATGAGCAGAATACATTTTTGGTTGTCCTTCTGTATTTTTAAGTCTGAGTAGAAGGAAAATGGACAATTCAGAAGCACGTCAGAGTCTGCTTTAATTACAATGTCTCAAACTTTTTTTCCATACAACTGTATCTGATGTTTCCACAAGAAAATTCTCAATATCCAGTTTTTCATCAGATTTGCATTGGTTATTGAGGCAGGAATTAAAATCAATTTGCATGAATGAGGATAATGCAATATCAATGTATGTAGTTTGCAATCATGCCATTAGTGGATCGAGTATTGCATTGGTGTTTGACGAGGATTGAACAAGAGGTATTAAAGGGTTCGTGGTAAGCCCAATGCTGGAAATGGAAACTATTTTCTAGTGGCTCTCATAATTTGGGGGCTTAGGGATGGCAGTTTTATATTTAAAAGCTCTGCCCCCTAAATAAGTTAGTAGCAAAGACAATTGTGACAGTAAATATGTTCTGTTTTACTTAATAGGTCAGACTGACTACATGTATGTTAGGCCCAGCTACTGAAAATAAGGGGCCTCCCTCTCTTTGGTAATAGCTGCTCGATCAAGGATGTGTTGTTGAATACACATAGTGATTGGCTAAGAAATTGTATTAGAAGGGGTTGGTACTGGAAAGAAAAAAAACATGTTTGAAGCTGCCTTGAAGAGCAGATCTGTCTCTGCTGTTTTGTTTAAGCAAAGTGAATTTTAAGTGTAATTGTAAAGCTTGAGTACAGTAAGTATCGGGGGTGCAATTGGGCGGACATTCAATAATAGTTGATTAGAGCATGATGCAACTGTATTAGCTGCGTGCAGTAAGGAATGTCTATTGTGTATTGGGGTCGGAGTTTGTGGAGTGTATCTTGGATTTAGGGATCTTTGTAGCCTAAGTGTGGGATAGTTATACCACATGTGTTTGCTTCTTGCTGAATTTAGGGGCATATCTAATAATGCCAAAAAACAAAGAAGGGAGTTAAGAGGTACAAGTAGTCGTGGACTCTGCCTCTTCTACAAGTAATGAAAAAACAAAGGGAGTCCACTCTCAATTCCAAAGACCCATGCTATCCTTACAAACAGTGACTAAACCCTAGAGAACCATTCAGTTTCTAGCATGGGAGAAACAATGTGTTCTAAAATAACCCTCACCTACCAAAAGGTCCCTTGGTGGCATGCTTCATCATCTGGTTCTTCCCGCCCCGCTGCGGGACGGGGCGTGCTACGACCTTCGGATACGTGGGAGCACTTTCAAGTGAAGTGAAATAATGTGTTTAATGTGAGAGTGGAAGGGTCAGAAGATAAGTGAGTTAAAAAATACCTGGCTGCGTGGAAAATTAAACTTTAATACTCCCTATAGCTAGTATTAATAAAAGTGGGGAAAAGGAGGAAAAAGTGCTATAATGGGCAGTTTCTTCACGGGTCTACTTGTTTCGAAGCCTACCCCATAGCTTCTCTTCAGGACCTAGGATGTTGATCCCTTTTACCACTCTGACTGTTACCTAGTGTGGTCAGCCTAGTCAATATCAAAGGTTAATATGCATAATTGTCAAAAATACATTCACCCAATACTTACTTGGTATTCTCTTTAAAAACGGTACTTAGGTTGCCTAATTAGGGCCCCATGAGCTTCAACACGGGAGAGGAGGAGCGCTTGTAGTAAAACATTCGTCAAAGCATCTCTCTCGCCCAAGACACTGCCTGCCCATGGCTCCGATGAACATGTCTAGTAAGGCATGTTGAGATTTTGGTTGTTCTGTGGGGGAAAGCAGTTCAAAATAAAGCAAGCTTTAGAAACATCGCTGCTGACTTTAAGGCTTCAGAAAAGTCTCTTAATGCCTCTTTATACAACATTCTTTTAATATGATGACACTTGAATAAGTGAGATCGAAAAATAACAATGTTATTTTTAAGTTTTGATATTTTGTTGTGATGAGCACCTGTACACGATCACTGCCACCTGCATACCCTGAGGCACCAGACCATATTTTTGAGTGTCCTTATGACTGAAATTAAAGGGGCGGTTCGGTAAATGCCACAGTAGATAACAAGCCCAAGCAGACCTTATCAGACAAAGGAACATTCTGGAATAACTATTATTGGTGATTGGTAGATATGCAGTATTGCGTAAAGAGAACTGTTTTTTTTTTTTCTTTCAACAAATTCCCTTTAAGGGGTGGGCAAGTGACCTGGAACCAGGCTGTTTGTCGCTATATAGCAGTGATTATGTTCCCCAGCCAAGGAACAACTCACTAATGCACTCTTTGGTGAGGGTTCATAAGGGAATGTGGCTCATTTTATCACATCATGGATCTGTGTTCCATTATGCAAGGGATGCGCAGTTGTTTGTTGTTTGGCTTAGGGCAGCTGTTTAGTTAGAAAGCATTCTTAGTCGTTGACACAGAGCTGTGCGCGTAAGGATGTGGTATTTTTAAGTTTAATTTTTCTTAGTGGTTGACATGTATGCGGGTAAGTGTCTATGGATGTGCTGTTGTTGGCGACACCTGGGAATCTGTATTGCATTGGTGCCAAGTTATGCAAGAAGACCCTAGGGGTGTGACTAATGTGCACTTTTGAGTATGACCTGTATGAGAAAAGCATTCCGTGACAAAATACAAACTTGATACCT
Organism: Triturus cristatus; assembly: GCF_964204655.1. NCBI lineage: Eukaryota > Metazoa > Chordata > Amphibia > Caudata > Salamandridae > Triturus > Triturus cristatus. The sequence continues at coordinate 313,535,062 of NC_140594.1, read as the reverse complement.
CTTGATACTTATATATTTTAGCAATCATTATATTACATTTTAAATGCTGAATACATTTTGAACATGTTAAATCTACGTTGCTTGCCCTTTCACATGTAGAAAGGGCAGATGCCGGGGTTCTGTAAGTGCCTAGACTGCATAGTCTCAGCTGGGCTCTTGCCACACGGCTGCAGCTGAGAGAATGATGGGTGCTGATGCACTTTACCCCACCTTAGTGACAAAATGACTACTGTACTGTGGAGGATCAAAATGACAAGTCAATAGAAGCAGATTACTTGCTGCTATCTGTGCCTTACTTTCCATGTGTAAGAGAAGTATGCGCTGCTTGTGACTGTGCATGAAGTTTGCACTGCTGTTACCTTTTGTGTGCATGTGTGCATGTTAGGGTATTTGCACAGTGCTGTGGCTGTTCTATATGCAAGAGAATATAGCACTGTTGCTGTCAAAGTCATAACTGCTTTTTGTGTTCTATCGAAAGCCATAACATTGCGTTAACAATGCTTCTTTGTATGTAGTGGCCCTCACTACTGTGGCATTTTTGTCTTATGTGCATCTTCACATGTGCAACCGTTGTAAATTGTACCTCTGTATAATGCAGAAGATTGCTCAGCTAATCAGACGGCTTAGACTATAGTTATCTTTTCTGAATTCAGATGCTGTGCATTATTATGCCATCTGGTGGTTGGGTCTGGAATTCTCCCCAAGAACTTTTGTCCTTCTACTCTTTTTGTTTGTTGTGGGTGTCTACGTGCCTCAATTTGGTTCCCCTTGTGACGTAGTTGCGCTTCCCCTGGAAGCTCCTACCTTTGGTCGCCACAATCAGATTCTTTCTGCTGTTGAGTCTGGATGCATGCAGAAGGCTCGTCAACAATCGGAAGGAAAAAGTTGCAGAAAATCAAGAAATTCACCAAAAGTCTACCGGAGCAAAGAAGTCATAGGAAGATGGTACTGGAGAAGCTCTGGGAGCATACAAGGTATCTTCAGAGACTGTTCCAAAGAACGCATATGCAGGGGGCTCCCTGTACATGGTGTTGAAGAAGAGACCATTCCAGTTTTGCAGAAACTGCCACCAAGTTTTTAAAGAAGGACCAGCACCCAGTCTGCAACCTCTGCCTGCCGATAGATCATTGTAGTGAAGGTTGCAACACGTGTTCTGCGTTTACCCCAAAGACTCTGAGGGTAAGACAGCGAACGAGAACACAGCCCAACATACCATGCAGGGCCAATATCCCACTCCATCTCTGAGACTTGGACTTTTCCAGCGATGAAGAGTAGAACATCGCCAAATGTCCAGAAGGGGGCACAGAGGCCGACATCCAGATCGTGGACGCCTACCAAGGGGGTAAGAAGGCTTCAACAGAGGTAAGAGACACATCATCCTTGAAGATCTTGTCACGGAAATCTGGTTCTAAATTCTCAAAGGCAGCATTGGCGTTTGAGCACTTGACGACCGCAAGCATGCCCATAGAGAAAAGTACCCTTGGATCCTGCAAAAAGGACACCATAGTGATAGAGATCCCTGAAAAATCCCAAGACCTCGCAGGGCGATCGCGGAAAAGACGCATCGATGTCAAAACAGGACTGGTAAAAAACAGAATGACACAGTTCGCCGAGCACGTTGTCTTAGAAGTAATCTCTATCTTCAAAAAGAAAGCATGATAATCTCGATGTCCTACAACAGACAGCCAAGATGGAGAAAAAGAAGAGATGGCTCGAAGCCGAAATGGCCAGTCTTTTACAAAAGAAGAAAGACTTCAATTAAAGTTTTAAACAGTTTTGTATCCCGAATAAGTCTTCGACGTCGGACAATCAAGGTGACGAATGCCTCGAAGAAATAGATCCAACTTTAACTCCTGAACCTCAAGAAGAGCAAGAAAAAAAATCTTCTATGAGGTGAAGAAGGAACAGATCTACCAGGGGTCTGAAGCTTCAGAATGCCAAGACACAAAATACCAAGATCTGGAAAGACTCACCAGAAGAAGGTGTAGACACTTATCCTTCAAGGCCGCCACCCCCTGATGAAATTGGGATTTATAACCAGGTTATAAAGAAGGCAGCAGATAGATATGGGGTGCAATTAGAATAGGAAAGACAACTATTATGTTTTCTACTAGAAACTATTTTGTCCACACAAACAAGGAACCAATTTTTACCTATGCTCACAGGTGTTTTGTATCAAGGAAAGGAGGCATTTTAAGAACCAGCAACATGTAAGGCTGACACCCCTAGGGCAGAGAAGAGGTATACACACTGTTCCAAGGACCCAATCTGCATAAAGGAAACCGTTCCAACAGATTCAATAATATCTACTGCTAGGAAGAGAGCTAACATCCCAAGCACAGCAGGACCTCCTCCAGAGAAGGAGAGTAAGAGGACGGACCTCATGGGGTGAAAGGTTGAACGGAGTGCTACAAATCAGTATCATGTTGCAAATTTGAATGCACTACTTAATCGTCATGTCTACCAACATTGTAAGGAAACTGGAGAATTAATGAGATCTCTTCAAGAGCAGTACCAAAAGAGGGCAGCACACTTGGTGGAGGATGGCAAAAAATAGCACCAATACCGGTTTAAATCTGCATTGGAGGCAGCAGAAAAATCAAGCAGACAAATGATAAGCATTGCAAAACTACCCCATGCCTGGTTAAGAATTTCAAGTTTTAAACCTGATGTATAAGCTAACATACTAAATGCACCATTAAATGGAGAACTACTATTTGGGAATGTGGTTGATGAGATTCTGAAACAGTTGAAGGAGGACAATGAAACCGTGAAGTAAATGGGAATCTGTAGTTTGGAGGCAATATGCGTAGGAGAACAGTACCCTCACGAAGACCCACAAGACGGGGCTCCTTCCATCCAGGAACATCCTCAGATGCAACAGCAGTCATAACAAGGAAGTAGTCAGGAAATTCAACAACCGCCACAAAACTGGCACTACCAGCATGGAAGACAGTCTTTTCGCGGATGCCCACGATGAAGAGAACAACCACAAAGGGGAGGGTTTCCCCGGCAAATAAGTGATTCGTCAGATTTCACAAAGGACACTCAAACATCCAAGAGTGCAGCAGTAAGAGTGCAGACATACAAGGGGACAAAATAGAACATCAAGCACTTACACATTCAACACCTGTAGGGGGCAGAATAGCGCATTTCCTCTAGGAGTGGCGGAAAATCACAACATACAAGTGGGTTTTAAACCTAATTAATTTTGGATGTTGTATAGAATTAGACAAGACACCTCCATGCAAAGGTACAGTCAAAGGAATAAACCTAGTTTACTCGGAGGTAGAGGAAATTCTGTCAAAGGAGGCTATAGAATTAGTACCAAAACTAGAAAGAAACAAGGGAAATTACTCAACATACTTCCTAATGTCAAAGATAGATTGGTCTCTCAGACCAATTCTAGACTTGAGCTTGTTTTTTTTTATAATACTTTTTATTCGCAAAAAATCAACTCGCTGGTCATTACACATACATAATCACATTTCGTACATTGTGGCAGTCACAGATTCTTATACAAAACATATCACTTTAGATGTCATATTATACATACTGTTGACAGTACAGAGGTCCTTACGGCGTTAATGGTCCGTCAAGGGAGGGCACCACGGGGGAGACTTGAGCTTGTTAAATTTATAAAAATGCAAATATTCAAAATGACTACCCTGCCAGAGGTAATACCTCAACTACAGCTAGCGGGATTACATGGTGAGAATAGATTTAAAGGACGCTTCTTTACACATTCCCATGAACACAAGCCACAAGAAATTCATCAGATTTGTAAACAAGCACTGCCAGTTCAAAGAACTAGCATTTGGAATAAAATCAGCATCAAGAGTATTCACAAAGTGTCTGGCAACAGTAGCAGCACACCTGCGAAGGCAGGGCATACATGTTTATCCTTATTTAGATAACAGGCTGGTAAGGACAAACTCATATGAAAGATGCAAAGAGTACATGCAGCAAGTAATATGAACGCTATACCAGCTCGTGTTCTCAATACACATTGAGAAGTTATTGCCCGAACCAGAACAAGAGAAAATGTTTGAATGATTGCTTCTTGCATCCAGCTGATGATAAACACAAGACTTCACAAGACACCATTTCAGGAATGGCTACAAAACCAATGGTCACAGGCGATGGGGAGTTGGGAAGATCTAGTGGTTGCTACTAAAAAGATAGAGGAGGATATAGTGCGGTGGACAGGTCACACACTAGGAAGAACATTTGCATAACCAACTCCAATTGTGACTATAACAGATGCCTCACAGAGGGATGGGGAATACACATGAGCAATCTCAAAGTAAGGGGACTCTGGAAAGACCAGGACACAATATAACACATCAACATCCTGAAACTAAAAACAGTATTCCTAGCCTTTAAAGCCTTTCAAAAAGAGCTCTGGGGAAAATCAATATTGATACAAACAGACAACACATGGGGAATTCACTGCCGATAAATTGGTTGGGAAAATATGCATACCCCCCGCAACAAAACCCTGATGCCAATTGTGCCACAGTGGGCAAGATGAACATGGTTCTCAGACCTAATAGAACTGTCACTGGGAAAGATTTTCAGATTACCATTCAGGCAAGGACTCTTGTCAATGCTGGGAGAAAGGGTGCTTCACCCAGAACCAGAGTTTTTGAACCTAGCAACATGGCTCCTGAGACTTGGAATTCGGACACCTAAAGTTACCGGAAAGGACAATGGCGGTCTTAAGAGAGGCAAGAAGACCAACAACTAGAAAGTGTTATATAGCTAAATGGAAAACATACTAACTCTGGTGTTATTAAAAAAGATCACTGGAGATAGAACAGTGCTAAAGTACATATCACACCTTCTTGATTGTAAGCTGACCTATGCATCTTTAAAGGTTCATTTAGCATTAATAGTGGTGTACACAAGGGATAGCATTGAAAGACGTTTCTTCACATCACCAGTCCTTAACCGGTTCTTATAATGAGCAAAAATAATTGTTCCTCCAAAGAAGGTGCCTGCACCCATCTGGAATTTAAACATGCTGTTCACACAATTGATATAGACACCTTTTGAACCATTACACAAGGCAACAATACAAATGCTCACCCTAAAGGCTATTTTAGTGGCCATGATGTCACTATGTAGAGTTAGTGAGTTAGATGAGCAGTAATGTATTACATTGAAAGGACACATGCTGACAGGAAAACAAAACAGCTCTTTGTATTATTTGCAAATAGTTTTCTAGGAAGAGCTGTTACAAAGAACATAATTGCAAGATGGATAGCACAGACTATTCAGTTGTGCCACAAGAATGCAGGAGTGACTTTACAAAACACTCCTGTTGCACATCCAACAAGAAAGAAAGGATCAACCATTGCTTTCTAAGCAAATACTCCACTACAAAACCTTTGTATGGCAGCAACATGGTCATCGGTACACGTTCATAAGACATTTTTGTGTAGGTACTCAAATGAATAAGGAAGCACAAGTAGCACAAAAGGTCTTACATCTGTTTTCAAATCAGTGCTCATCTTCAATCCAACCACCACTGAAGTAACAAACCGCTATAAAATCTATGCACAACATGTGAATCCAGAAAAGATTTGCACTGCAAAATGTATAGTTTCTTACCTACTGGTATAGTTTTGCAGCTTGAGGAATTTTCAGGATTCGCAAGCGAACCAACCCTCCTCTGCCAAGAAGGAGGGTGAAGCAACAAAAGAAAAAAAAATCTGAAGATGGCGAACAAAGGTGGGAACTTGCGGAGGAAGCACGACAATGTCACGGGGGGACCAAATGGAGGCACGTTGATGCCCACCAGCAAAAAACAAAAAGAGTAGGACGACAAACTTTTTGGGGTGAATTTCGGACCCAACCACTAGATGGCGGAATAATGCACTGCATATGAATCCAGAAAATTCATCACACTGCCAACCTACACCGACAGGTAATAAATCGTACATACAAATTTGAACAATTTGCACATATCAACACAAACCCTGCCTTGGTGGCAGACAATGCTATTTCACAAATCCATGCAATAGTACTGTACAGTGGCAGTCACAGGTTTTGTGCTGTAAAAGGTTGGGCCTACTAGCCCAGTGGATGAAATGAGCATGAAAAATGGTTGTCCTTAACCCCAAACAACATGTCCTGGGAGTTGGGCAATAGGATTTTCACATCCCTGATAAAGTAGACTGTAACATTAGGAATTTATGTCTGCCTTTGGAAGGTGCGATTGTAGTGGGTTGAGTGCCAATATTCTTTTACCCACACACTGTTCATTCACAATTGTTAATTGCCCGTACTCCTTTTAATGCACCAAGAACTTTGCCTTGTTCTTACATTCTCCAGGTGGGCAAAAAACAGCGACTAATCAGTACAGAAGAGGAAGTTACATCCAAATGTGTGTGCGTCTGTTAAAACCATGTAGCTGCTGCAACAAGCTGTAGGCCTTCTACCTGAGCATTTGCATGTATTATGTGATGTTGCCCCGTATTGATAGTGGGAGCCGAGTACATTGCTCCTGGTGTCATCATTCAGTAAGCATAACTTCTTGGGACATGAGCGGAGATTGAGATGCAGTGTTTTCACACCTTTTAAATTGCACTGATGGTAAGGCTTTCTTAACTCCCTATAGCACAACCTGATAATTTGAGCTGTGCCTGGCTGAAACATTCCTAGTATGACGGTGGCAGAGGAGGGTTATACAAGTTGACGATATTGGGGGTGCTGAGACCCAGGAACTTGTGCTTCTAGTCACAGGTTACCAGTTTGACGAATAGCATGTGAGCCTGTGAGGCTCCTACTCAAATGGTCAGTCTCCACTAACAGGAGGTGTGGGAATGTGGGTTCTGTTAGAATGTGTGTGGACCCACTGAGAGACACCCCCTTAAACATGTTTTAATTACTGCCCTTCAACCATGTTAGGGAACCTCACCAGCGGCTCGGAACCCCAAACTCGGGCTAAAGGTTATCTCACAATAGTACCTGCTCCTCGTGCGTTAACGGTTTGGTATAACGTTTTGTTTCAACTATCGTAAACAGGGGTTTCAAACTCCCATTATCCACAGCTGTTGAGGCACAGTGTGTAAAACAAAGCATACTTTTTACTGTTTCAAAGTGATGTTCACCTCCTATGAATAAATGGGGAACAAAAGAAAATAAAAAAACAAAAGCCGTTGTTGGTTTAAAATGACAAACTAAAGCAAACTGTAACACACTTGTATAAAAATCTGCACAATGTTTCAAATACATATAGTGTTGACTCCATCGAACTAACATTCCAAAGAATGTGCTAAACAAATTGCTTGCAGTGCAGGATTTGATTAGATATTTGACTGCATGCAAGTCATAGCTAAGCAGCTTCATTACATTTTTGATAAGTTCAGCTGTCGTTTCTCAGTTATGTTGTTTTGATGTAGCGGTTAGATTCTTTTGACCGTAACATACATTTTCTTAAAAGAGCCCAATAAAGTTGTTTGTCCCTAATCTTCCTAGTGTGTCTTTACCATTAGCTTAGGCTCATAAGTCAGGTGCATCTAGGGGTAGCTCCTCCGCTAAGGTGTCGACCCACTGCCTTTCAGCACTGCAAAAAAAGGAAAAATAAAATGATAACGTGCTATTATCATTTTTTTTCCGTGCTGAGGCAGTTTTGTGGGGTGGGGATGGGCAGCACAGGGGAGGTGGAGTGGTGGACACCCTCCGAAGTGCGCCTGAACGTTTGGCTAGCCATCTAGGGCCAGTCAAACAGTCATGCGCACTTTGCATGTTCCCCACCCAGGCTGCATTAAAGTCTGGGTGGAGAACATGCCATGCCCATGCTCGCGTTCCCCATCTGAGCGCTGAACCCCTGCACTCGGACCAATCACAATGCTGCATTGCAGCATTGCAATTGGTTTAGGGAAGCCTGGGTGCTTCCTGTTCGAACAGAAGTCAGGAAGAGGACAGAGGACTGAAGAGGCAGCAGCTGGCCAGCTGACCATTGGTGTCTAAAATCAAACGTAGATGTTTTATGACCACCGTATGTTTTTTCTGTACTGTCTAAAACCTGACTAAGTCCATTTTTTCCAAGTAACTAGAGAGCTGTCTTAAATGCTTTCTCTAATCTTAGTTCAAAGCGTCAAAAGAGATATGGGTTTATACTTTAAAATTTATACAAATCTGCAGATTTCTTAAAGAGGGAGACCACCTGGGCAAGTTTCCAAGCTAAAGGTACTGTGACCATATTAAGCAAGTTATTCTGAAAATCACTTAACTGAGGTCAATACAGTTCATGCCATATTTTAATATTGTAGGAGGGCAGGGTTCTGTAGGTTGAGCAAATGGCTATTAGAAAATTTACATCTCCAAAAGGAGTCAAGGAAAAATCTGTAAGCTGGGTAGAAGATGAGTCCTGATTGATTTCTGGAACACAAGAGTATTGATTTCCATCTGGCTCAATGACAAAATTATTGTAAGTAGTAGCATTGTTTTGTAGGAAAGATTGCCTCGCACAGTCCTTGCTCACAGGATTCGGGAATGAGTCAACAGTAAAAAAAAATTAAAAAAAAGACAGCGTTTGTAGGCTGATGCTATTTTCTCACCATTTAAAGTTACTCAAACCGGGTTTGCCATTTTGTTAAAGACCTTGAGTTCCAAACTATGTATGTTTTAATTCAAGGGAGTAAGTGGTTGCTCTCCGGTTATGTTCCAGCAATTTGCATTTGCTTCTTTATGCTCTGAATTAGACGAGGAACTAGCACCGATTAACCTCCAAATGTACCATCATTCCAAGGATACTTGACTATAGGCCTGTGATTTACAACAGTGGGGTGGCTACCCCAGAAAGATCTACAAGCTATACAGCAAACTGGGCCTTCTAAATTGAAAGTGCAAGAAGTAGCATTTGTGCCAAGCCAGATGTTTGTTAGAGGTATACACACAACTCTAACTGACCACACCTTCTAGGCGTACCACTGTGCTAAATTCTCTCCTGGAAGAGGCTCAACAGTACCTGTTTTCACCATTTCGACATTGGAGTGATATTTGCATAAAACAGGCAAGAAAGCACCCCTTCACTGCACAGGAAGTGTCGTAGCCATCCCTGTACATCTTAAACACAACGCAAGAAGCTCGGAACTCCAAGGAGTTCGCAAGAGAGATGAAGTAGGCAGCTTCAGCATTCACAGAAAACATGTCCTAAGCATCGAGACTAATGGTGCAGTGGTCATTAACGCCTCCTACAGAAATCTAAAATCCCTATAAAAGGTCTCACATTTGGTTGTCTTTAATGCAGGGCGAAAAGGTCTTCTTTTATGGTTGCAAGCAAAATCTGTGTTAATTAGTGGTTCCTGAAAATGAATTGAAGAGTCTCCTGAAATCATAGCCATTCCACTCAGTGATTTTTAATACCATGTTCACAACAGGGTACTTCCCAATGGAATGAAAGAAAGCCTCCATACTTCCGTTAAAAAAACCCAATCTGGATGCTAAGGATACGCTCAATTATAGACCCATATTGAGACTTCCTTCTCCCCCCAAAAGTGATCGCGAAAGCTATAAATCGAACTTTCCTCCATTATTAATCACGATATTCTGGATTCCTCCCAATTTGGATTTCGTACTTATAGCTCAGAGTTGGTCCTTATTTCCTCTGCGGAGGAGCTTAGGAAGATCTTAGACAGTGGAGGGAGTGCAGCTCTGCTCCTGGATTTGTCAGCAACCTTTGATACTGTCAATCATGGGCTGCTGCTGCTCTGTCTAGCTTCCATTGGTATTCGGGATAAGGCGCTCTCCCCTACTAGGCTCCTTCCTGTCCAAACGGTCCTAGGAGGTAGCACTGGGAAACGTTGTGTTCGAGGCATATGAGCTGTAGATTGTATACTTTAGCATAGATTGCCATCTGGGGTTGGGCTCGGATGTTTGCAGTTTGTTTTTGTCGAAGAAGTCTTTGTTAGTCACAAGATAGGTGACTCCTCCATATGGTGACAGTGCACATGGGCATCGACTCCATCCCCAGATTGTGTTTTTCTGCCATCGGGTTCGGATGTGACTTGCTGCGTTCCAGGTCGGTGTCGTTATCAAAACCCCCATCGACACGCAATCACCTACCACTCAACGGTATTGTCTCGATTGCGTTTCCCTTTCTCGATGCGCATCTTCTACAATCGAATAAACTTCGATAAACTTCGACGCGGGCCATTGGGCCTACCTGCGCCGATCACGACGGAAGTCGATGGAACGGACTCCCTTCAAGAAATGCCCCCAGTGTGGTGCTAAATTCCCGCACTCGGACCTACACCCAGTGTGTAATCTTTGCCTCTCTCCAGAACATCGAGAGGATACCTGTGAGGCTTGTCTATCTTTCAAGTCTAAAAAGACCATTCGTGATCGTCTGGCGCTATGCCGCGAAATGTCCGGAAGAAGCGGCTCCATTCCGGACATCTTCCATCCAGGCCCAGACAGCCATCTGGAACAAACCCAGGAGGAACAGGTCTCCGTCTCCGAAGCAGATGACTCCTACGTCGAAGATGAGGTCACCTCAGCTCAGTGGACTATGAGTACAGAGTCCCCTGCCCAAGCCTATTCCAAAGGCTCCGGTAACACCTTCGCCACAGGGCCCAGGTCAACAGCGGTCGAACATTTCAAATGCCCCGCCCTCGGGCCCGGCTATGAAAATCAAAGACAAGCCTTCCGGATCAGGCTCGAGCCAACCACTCTCCGGTCCCACAAAACCACCTCCGGCACCAAAGTTCAAGCCCTCCGATATGTCACTCCTTCCTCCAGCGGCACCAGAAAACCCTCCGGTGCCGAAACAGTTGAAGGACAATCCCTCGGAGTCGAAGCAAAAGGATAAAACTTTGACACCGAAAACCTCGGAGCCGAACCAATCCAAGGATAAACCTTCGATGCCTAAACACCCAAAGCAAATGCCTCTGGAGCCGAAAACTACACAGACGTCTTCGGAGTGGGAAAAATCTTCCAAACCAGACTCTGTCCCTATGCCTAAACAGTCTAAGATTCCGTATAGGGAAAAATCTTTGGCACCGGATCCAAACCAGAAAACAATTTATATTCATCCAAAGACTGGTCCTATTCTTTCCAAATTACCTAAAAAGAGGAAACTGGACCATTTGCAAAATTTACCAGTTGCTGCAAAAAAAATTGACATGGGCACTAACACCTCTCCAACCCCTCCACCTTCTCCTTCACCTATTGATCCCAATCTACTGATCTCTCAAGTACACTCTCCAGATCACACTTTTCCACGTTCACAACCAGAGGATAGTGATGATGGAGACGGGGACGGACAAGGGGATGATATAACATAGTTCCACAATGAGACCATGATGATCCCCCACAGGAGGCAGATGCATGGACGGACTATAATACAGATCCTGACGTAATAGACCCAGATCTTTATCCCTCTAAGCCATCCCTACCAGACGATAATGTATGTTTTGCCCAACTAATCAATAGGGCCGCCACATATCAGAGTAAATTTACATTCAGACCCTGTAGAGGAGGATTTTCTCTTAAACTTTTGCTCAGCCACAAAAAACCTCACACGTCCTACCAATGTTAAAAGGTCTCATTAAACATGCACCAGAAGTGTTTAAGTACCCTGTTAGGACTAGGGTACTTAACCCAAGGATAGACCAGAAATACAAAGCTGCTCCCAGTGACCCCATATATATTAAGGGTCAGCTTCCTTTAGATTTCCCTGGTAGTGGCTAATGCACGTAAAAGGGCCAACTCTCAAGGTTCATGTGACGCCCTGCCCCTGGATAAAGAATCCAAATTATTAGATGCATCAGGTAAACGTATGGCGTCTCAAGCTGCAAACTATTGGAAAATAGCCATCACACAAGCTCTCTTGGCAAGGTATGACAGGGCTCATTATGATGAGCTAGAGAAGCTCATTGAACTCCTACCAGAGCAAAACAAAGACGAGGCCAATGACCTCGTACAGGAAGGCAAATTAATCGCGAACACATCAATCAAATGTGCTCTAGATGCAGCGGACACTGCGTCCCGCGCAATCAATACTAGAGTATTGTTACGCAGGCATGCTTGGCTCAGGATATCGGGATTTAAACAGGAGGTGCAAACCAGTATCTTTAATCAGCCCTTCGACCAAGAGCACCTCTTTGGCCCTGCAGTGGATACATCTTTAGAAAAGATGATAAAGGACATGGAAACTGCAAAGTGTATGGGAGCCTTGCAGTCATCTTCTTCTAGAGGCTCCTTTCAACGCTTCTTTTATAGGGCTGGCTCAAAAACCAACACACCAGAGCACCCATCCTCATCTTACAAAAGCCCCAATCAGAGTTCCTTTTCCAAATGATACTTAAGGGAGGTTACAGGGGTAACAACAACAAGGGCAGAGGCTGGGGTAATAACACCCGCATCTCTCCTACCACCAAGCAGTGACTTCCCAGCGCTTCCCCCCGACCACTTCACACCTGTTGGGGGACACCTTTCACAGTTCCTACCTGTCTTGATGTCCATAACTACAGACAAGTGAGTAAGACAAATTATCCAGTATGGTTACTGCCTGGAACTCACGTCCACTCCCCAAACATTTCTCCCAAACACTGTCCAATGTCCACAGAACAATCGACTCTCCTCAAACAGGAAATTCTCTCTACTACACAAAAATGCAATAGAACTAGTCCCCTTACCCCAACAGGGCACATGGGTTTATTCACTCTACTTTCTGATTCCAAAAAAAAGAATGGCTCTCAGGCCAATATTAGACCTCAGACCCCTAAACCTCTACATCCAATCAGACTACTTCCATATGGTCACTCTTCAACAGGTACTCCCACTACTTCAACAAGACGACTTCCTCTCCACTCTGGATCTAAAGGACGCCTACTTTCATATTCCAATTCATCCCTCTCACAGAAAGTATCTGAGGTTCATGGTGGACGGACAACATTATCAGTTCAAAGTCCTTCCATTCGGAGTAACCATGGCACCCAGAGTCTTAACCAAATGCCTGGCAGTGGTAGCAGCTCATTTAAGAAGGCAACACATCCATGTGTTCCCTTATCTGGACGACTGGCTCATAAAGGCCAAATCCCACAACAATTATGTACAGCACACACACAAAACTATCCTGCTACTTCACGACTTAGGTTTCACATTATACCTCAACAAGTCTCACCTTCAACCATCCAATATACAACAGTATCTAGGGGCTACTCTGGACACCTCAAGAGCTCTAGCATAACCCAATCCAGACAGGATTCACTCCATGCAGGCTCTAATATTAATATTTCGGCCTCAACACTCGTTGCTAGCTCGAGTGTTTATGCAGTTAATCTGGATGATGGCTTCTTGCATCCTATTCACCCCTTATGCAAGACTCCAGATGCGTCCCTTGCAGGAATGCTTAGCACATCAGTGGACCAGGCTCAAGGTCAGCTAACAGATCTGGTGTTGATGGACAGCCGCACACATCACTCTCTGCAGTGGTGGAATGCACAAAACCTTTCCAAAGGGCGGCTGTTCCTCTGCCTGGTTCCACAGATAGTACTAACAGACGCGTCGCTCACCGGCTGGGGATCCCATCTACAAAGTCAAACTGTTCAGGGCATATGGACCCCTCGACAGAAACTACTCCACAAAAATCAACTGGAGTTAATAGCAATCTTTTTAGCACTAAAGTCTTTCCAACTTTTGCTACTAGGGAAAGCTGTCCTAATACGTACAGGCAACATGACAGCAATGTATTACATTGAAAAGCAGGGGGGACACACCCTCTCCAACTTTCCCACCTAGCGCAAACTATATGGAGATGGTCTATTCCTCAAAAGATATACCTCCTCGCGGAACATCTCCCAGGAGTACACAAACAGATCGCGGATGTGCTCAGTCGACAAACACAACAAATTCACGAATGGGAACTTCATCCTCAAGTTCGTCTTCCATTCTTTCAAAGGTGGGGACACCCAGACATAGATCTGTTCTCCACACATCACAACGCAAAATGCCCAAACTTTGCCTCCAGATATCCACACCCATTGTCCTAAGGCAATGCGCTATGGATGAACTGGTCAAACAAATTTGCTTACGCTTTTCCGCCTCTCCCGCTCATTCAGTTAGTGGTTTGGAAACTCAAACAGCATTCCTTCACAATGATCCTAGTTACTCCAACATGGGCCCGACAACCATGGTTCACAACCCTCCTGGAACTATCAGTAGTTCCGCATCAAAAGCTACACCTCTCACCCAAACTTCTTACACAGAAGCATAGAGAGATAAGACATCCAGATCCCAATCAACTCAATCTTGCGATCTGGCTCCTGAGGTCCTAGAGTTTGGCTACCTCAATCTCTCAGTAATAAACTAAGGGGGTAACTGTTCCTAAATTGAAAAAACAAACAATAAACCAAAAATAAATCAAAACCAGGTAGGTGGAGGTGGCTCACACACAAAAAGTTTAAGTGTGAGTGGAAAGGGAATAGCTCGTTTTGTCTGTGATGCCCTCACACACCCTTGCGGGTGTCATGCTTCATCATAGGGCGATGCTCCTCGTGGGGGTGGCGCTGCAGTCCCTCACGGGCCCCGCTAGAGGGCTCTTTAGCGGAGATCTTTTAAGAGGAGTCGCCGCAGTTGTGCATGGGTGTATGTGGGCTATGAAATAAAGTGAGTACATTAAAATTACTGAATGGAACCCAGAACCGAAGTTTTTTTTCATGGGTCCAACCTGTAAATTAAAATCTAGTAAAGATCCTGGAGTTCCTCTGTAGGAAAAAAATATAGAGGGTAGTTGTATGACTGACTACTTCTCACAGGATAAGTGTACTAGTGATAGGGTCAACATGTTTCGCGCTCTTTAATGGTCCATAAAGGATCCTATGCGCTTCGTCAGGACCAGAGAAGATAAAAATGATGTGATTCCAGGCAAAGCCTGTGAGTCAATGGTACCTTAATATTTAAGTGAAGATGCGTCCATGCGCTGTGAGGTGCTTTACACTGAAAGAACCTGCATCCGACCCTTCTGATTCAGAGAGCGGACTGCTACGGTCCCGTCCGGTACATAAGGCCAACACATTTAGGACGCCTTGTTGCAAGAGGTGAGACCTACCCTGCCGATGACGGATATCACCGGATTGTATGAACGTCAGAGGCTAGATGTCCCACCACAAGAGCATGCTATGCAGCAAAGTGGAAGTGCTTTGTTGTTTATTGTACAAATAACAATCAACCCACTAGATGCTTTCATTCAAAAAATAATCTGTTATCTCTTTAATCTACAACAATGTAATCTGGTATATAAATCTATACGACTACATCTAGCTGCAATAGCCACTTACCTCCAAAACAAACAATACTTGTCTCTATTTTGAGTTCCTGCTATCAAAGCACTTATGGAAGGACTTCAAAGAATAATTCCACCTAGAGTTTCACCCTACCCAGTCTGGAACCTCAATATTGTCCTTGCCAGGCTCATGGGCCCCCCATTTGAACCTCTACACAAGTGTGAGTTACAGTTCCTCACTTGGAAAGTAGCCTTCCTGGTAGCTATCACATCCCTCAGGAGAGTTAGTGAACTCCAGGCCTTAACCATGCAAGAACCATTTTTACAAATGCATCATAGTAAAGTGGTTCTTAGGCCTAACCTAAAATTTCTACCCAAGGTTGTTTCTGCCTTCCACCTTAATCAGTCTGTTGAACTCAGTTTTTCCCCTCAACCAGACTCTGTGGCAGAACGTACTCTTCACACACTAGACGTCAATAGGGCGTTACTATACTACACAGAAAGAAAAAAACCTTTTAGAAAGACTAAACAACTATTTGTATCTTTCTCCCCACCTCACAAGGTCAATCCCATTTCAAAAACAGGAATTGCAAGATGGATTTTCAAGTGCATCCAAATCTGCTATTTCAAAGCTAAATGCACACTAACCGTTCCCCCTAGAGATCATTCCACATATGCAAATTAGGGGCTTCTATGGCATTCTTAGGGAACATTCCCCTAGATGACATCTGCAAAGCAGCAACTTGGTCTACACCACACACTTTCACTAAACACTATTGTGTAGATGTGCAAGCAAAGCAACAAGCTAGTGTGGGCCAGGCTGTATTGCAAACACTTTTTCAGACCACTGCAACGGAAACAGGTTACAACTGCTAAGGAAGGAAACTGCTTTATAGTCTATGCTAAAGTATACAATCTACAGCTCGTATGCCTTGAACGGAAAATACTACTTACCAGTATGCATCTGTTCTTGGCATGTAGAGCTGTAGAGTTGTATACGCCCACCCACCTCACCGGAAACCTTTATCCGTTGCAGTATTATCTTACTTAGATACATTACACATGGACATCCTTTTCTACTTTCCTACTAACTCCATCATTACCCTTTCTTGGCAAAAAAAACTATCTGGGGATGAAGTCGATGCCCATGCGCACTGTCACCATAAGGAGTTGCCTATCTCGTGACTAACAAAGACTTCTTCGACAAAAACAAACTGCAAACATCCAAGCCCAACAACAGATGGCGATCTATGCTAACGTATACAGCTCGACATGCCAAGAACAGATGCATACTGGTAAGTAGCATTTTCCTTCACCTTCTTTTTCGCTTCCTTGCGGAGTACCACAGGGTTCCTCCCTGAGCCCAACACTCTTTAACCTTTGTCATCCCCCTTGCCAAACTAGTAAAAAGTTACGGATTTGCCCTGGTATCATACGCAGACGATAGACAGATAATCGTTTTGGTGAGCAGTCCATTCAGCCAGACAGCCATTAGCTTTCATGACTGCATGAGCCATATAGCTAATTGGATGACAGACAATTGTCTGAAGCTGAATTCATCCAAGACTGAGGTTTTGGTACTGGGGAACAACCCCTCATACTGGACGGATAGCTGGTGGCCGGTCCAACTTGGTTGCTTACCTAAACCAGTGCTCAAAGCCAGAAATCTAGGAGATGTATTTGACACCAAGCTGTCTTTGAAGCACAGATCAACTCATTCACCTCGGCTTGCTTTTTTATCTTGAAAATGTTGAGGAAAATTCTTCCTGCAATCCCTACGAACCTAAGGAAAACTGTGGTATCTGTGCTGAAATCCTCAAGATTGGAATACTGTAATGCTCTTTTCCAGTTCTCCGAATAGTAGCATTCAAAAATTAGACTGTTCAGAATGCAGCAGCAAGAATACTTTTGGGTATCTCTAAATTTGATTCAGTTTCCACAGCTTTAGTCAACCTTCACTAGCTACCAGTGGCCAAGAGGATCCAATTTAAATCACTTTGCATCGCCTTTAAATCACTTAACCTAGAGCCAACGCAACTGGCTACATTTTTTTCAGCCATACATACCTGCACGATCCCTTAGATCTACCGAACATGGAAACATAATTGTTTCTAGTGTTAGCAGGGCGAGGTGGGGGGCAAGAGCTTCACGGCCTCAACAACTAGGCTGTGGAACTCCTTGCCCACCTCGCTAAAAAAAAGTCCGCCTGTTAAAATTTAGAAAGGGCCTAAAAACCTGGCTGTTAAAGACCCAACTCCCACGCTCAGTCTGTCCTGATCTGTATCGGTTAAAATCAGCGCCTAGACACCCTAGGGTATTTGTTGCACTTTATAAATCCTTCCTCATCAAGTGTTCCTGCACGAGTTACCACTTTATCCAGTTTCTTTTTCCAAAGATGGTATAAATTGACAGGTAGCTATAGCCAGTGCTTGGAAGTTTGCCATTTACATACCTGCTAATTTGAAGAACAATCTCAGAGTGTGAGGGGGCGGGACCTTGACGGAGGCGGGCCTCATGCGAGAAGTACCTGAGGCACTTTTCAGCCCCCCCCCACCTCCTTGCAACTACAAAAAAAGCTTGCTGAGGCTGTTGCCCATGTCCTAGGGTGTTTTCACACCCCTTCATGGCTTTTGCTGTTTAAAGCCTTGGAAAACGAGCTGGAAAACCACTATTTACGTGGTTTTCAGCTTGGGTTCCCTGCCGCCATGAGATATCGGCTCCTCACCCGGAGACCATGTGATGGGAGACGATAATGTGCTATTAGAGACAGCGGTCCCCATCAAGGAAAATACATACCCATAACCACAAAACTACAATTAGAGTTGGGTATATTACTGTCCATATGAAAGGTATTGTATTTATTTACACATGCAATAAACATGAAGAAGCATACAGCATCAGTAAGTGAGCAGGAAGTGACCAGGGTCTGGAAATCAACAGATTTCCTGACCTCAGGCTGCAAAGTGACTTTTTGGTGCTACATAATTTACAGTAGTCACAGTTAAAAGATCTCATGCCCCACATTAATCATGAGTGAGAATTTAGAGTCCAGATGTGGTTGTCGATGTTTTGATCCCTGACGGCGGTTATGGGATCACCATCAGGACAGGTGAATCAGAATGCCTGAGAGGTTGCTGTGGGTCCAGGACGAGGACCACAAAGTAGGAGGTGTTAAAGGAATGTTGTCCAGCCCGTGGCAGCTTGGCAGCACGGGGCGAGGAGGCTCAGAAGAATTGCCAAGATAGGATGCGGGGTAGATCAATTTCTCATCCCTGGCGTGCTTCCCGCGATGCTCAGAATCGAGGGGAATTCCTCGTGGCAAATGCGGTGAGCCTGGTCCAAAGGTGCAGGAACGCCAATATTGTGTCACATGGTGAGACTGTGTGAGTTGGCAGGTATGAATTTGTTTCTTCACACAGTGGATAGTAATGGCATGTTTCATATGCTTCGAGACATTGATTTAAAGAGGTTTGGGGTGGTCAGGCTCGTGTGGACTAGTGTAGGAAAGAATTACTTCATGTCACCTGCACAGCATGTTTCCGGCACCATGTTACAGGCTTTGTTCTCCTGGTTTAGGGTTGTCATACTGCAGTTCCCTTCGAGGTGTAGGATCTCCTCAAATTCTCATTACATTTCTTGTCGACCTCCTTTTGGTCTGCCTTTGCCCATTTCCATCACCCTCTCTGCTTCCCTTCTTTTTCCGCTCCAGTTCGTTTATATCCGCTATGTGTTCCTCCACTTCTTCTAGTCTTACCCTCCATTTCACCCACTAGACTTGCCGCCCCCCTCATTTCTCCTCAACTTCTTGCTCCATGATGGTCTACGCCCCCTTCCGTCCTCTCGGTAGCCCCCGCTTCCCCCGCCCCTCTTTCCTGGTGCGTCCACGCTCTTGTTGTGCAGCAGGAATGCATTAGTCTCCCTCTCAGCGAGAGATGTAGACCGCGGAGAGCAGATGCATTGTTCTCCTCCAGGGTGTCTAATGAATCACGCGCCCCTGTTCTCACAGCCACTGCTGCAAAGTGGCTTCAGCCTGGGCCTTCTCTCCTCTCCACAGTTGTGGCCATTGCAACACGTCTATTTTTGTCTCAGAAGTAAAAGGCGAGGGGAGCGGCGCCATGAATTAATTAGATTGTTTGCAAGCAGGGAGAATAGCGGGGTGGTAGAGGCGGTTTCGGGGTTGCTCCGTATTTTGCCATCACAGCTGGAAAAGGCTGCCCTTCTCTCACGGAGTGGAATGTTTTATGGCTCTCATCCCATAGAATCGTTTTCCCTCTGCTTCTGCGTGTTGGCTTTAATTCGTGTATCGGTGCGTGATAGATATATCAGGGAACCGGAAATACGTTTTTCGTGATTGTTCTAAATAAATGCAGTTTTCCACTGGAGGTGCATCTCCAAACGACATTGGTTGGCCCCTACTATATAACCATGAAGCAAGCGCCTGTTTTATCTTGACTACAGCAGACACTTTTGCTCACTCGGACGTTGCACTACGGCACCTTTTCACCCTTTCTGCTCTCATTTTACACCTTAAAGACCTTTGAGTAGCACTTAGTGGCACGAAGTTGCAGTGCGACGTTCTAAGCCTTGCATCTTTAAAAGATAAACCACAGAGGGAAGAAGGAAAAGTACATGAAAAGGCGGGTAGGGTGGGTAAAAACAACGAGGAATGTAGAACCACTGTTACACACCAATTATACACTTTTTGTTTATGTATCCGTTATTTGTGTCGGATTTTTATAAACAAAAAAATAAACCACTTAACCTTGCATTTGTTACTTACACAATGAAAAACGTAGCAATTTATTTTGCCTGATGGTTCCATCTCCTATGTATGAAAAGTAGAGAAAATAACGTGAATCCAGTTTGTGTGCAGTTTACCGGCCTGACGCGGATAGTGTTCGCTAAATACATTTTTATACAAGTAGCAAAAATGCTGAAATGGATTTGCCTTTTTTTTTTAACCAATTCGATATCTCTGTAAAGTGTTCCCCTTTTTGGAGACGGAGAAGGGAGGAATTACAGGTGTGGTTTTTAGAATGTCATACAGTTGCTTGAGATGTCTCTGCTCGAACAATGACATCCATTGATGTGCTTATCTTGGCAGTGCCATGAAGTCCTAAGTACCTCGCGCCTGCCCATCACCCTCAATTAATGCAGTACTGATGAAAATGAATGTACCAGAATGATTGGACTGCAAACATGAAACCGCCTTGGAAACGTTTGTAATGTGTGGCACTTGGTGTAAGGTGCAAGACCATTCCATCCAGAGGTGATCTCCTCTTTCTCACAGGCATACAAAACTAAGCCAAATGATTAATTTTTCAGCTCATGTTTTCAAACCCCTCGTAAAACTCCTTGTCAAGAACGAGAAAATGCAATAACGTTGTCTTCAGACCACCCTATTGCAGGGTGCGTTTGACCGTGCTGCTTAGATACTCTGGGATACTGCTCAGACGGTCAGTGCTTCTACTGATATCAAAGTGGCATTTGACTATTCCAGGAAGCAGCTAGCCTGGTAAATTTGCTGCTCAGTGTGCCTATGCCAAACTGCCAGGTGTTCCTGTGTTTTCAGAAATTCCAAAGATGTGGTGTTTTCTAGATCCAATGCAAATAT
This sequence comes from Triturus cristatus, assembly GCF_964204655.1. NCBI lineage: Eukaryota > Metazoa > Chordata > Amphibia > Caudata > Salamandridae > Triturus > Triturus cristatus. Next base: position 313,514,210 of record NC_140594.1, on the reverse strand, counting down.
TCCTCAAGTGCCAAGGTTTCAGCTTTACCTTTTTTATTTTTCTAAACTTTTGGCGCCTCCCACCTGTTATGTCCCTCCATCTGCGAGGGCCCTGTACTTCCCAGGTACATTAAGATGAGAGGATGTGGAGTATTGCGCCTGGTTTCTAATGTGTTAATGAGAGCGATTGTCATTCTGTCCAATGTGTTTGTCTATGCTGCTGCCGCCGCATGTTCTCTGATGAACTTGACCAAGATACAACTGGCTGGCCTACCATCTCAAGTATTGCAGAGACAGTTTACTTTGGAGAAAATATAGTCCTAAATCTCCTATACAATTCATCTATTCCATTCGACGCCTTTGAATCATTCCATTCCAAATAGAAGAGGCCATCACTGCCATGCTTATCTGGTTTAATAAATTGCAAAGTCAGGCCAGATTTTCATCAGAGTGATATTACAAGACCCATGAATACATCTTCTTGTTTACTGTACATTAATTAAAGAATGGTTGAACCACAGCACCTATAGGAAACGGGAGGCATTGACCCCAACTATCCGTGAAGTATATGCTCAGGGTGGCAAGAGCAGCCACATACTCTATTGGGAGGTTTTAAACCGATCAAATGTTTTTTTTAAAGAAATTTTCTTTGAGAGTGCTATTGTTTTGTCTTGATAAAGATGTTGCTATAAGAACCCATCGAAACGCGCGGACGAACTGTAGAGAAGTACACAATCCATCTAGCGGCTATTGCCAATGAGTATTTAACAAATTGAATAGTACCAGGCAGTAGCCCTCAAAATTCTTCTATCACGGATGTGTATGCTGTTGAAGACCTACTGTTTTTTTGTCTATGAAATGTACCCTTTTTTTTACTTTTGATTGTTGTTTTTAATGTGTTATTAATATTTGCCATAATAGTTGTTCGTAATTGAATGTAAAATACTATCAGTGTTATGTATTATGCCAGGTGCCGCTTCTAAAGTGTTTTCTCAGATTTTTTTAAATCAATAAATAGATTTGTAAAAAAAAAAATCTTTAGTAATTTTAGTTGCCTTGAGTGTCTTTAGGAAATACATGGTCATACTTCCATCTATGTATAGTATGTAAGTGATTGGGGTTGAATGGAACAGATGAATTGTATAGGAGATTTAGGACTATATTTTCTCCAAAGGAAACTCTCTCTGCAATACTTGAGTAGAACACCCCATTCCTTTGGATGGTAAGGGGTTCCCCTTTTTTTTAAACAATGGCCTACCATCTCAGCCATCACCAGATCTGTATGCTTTTTAATTTATAGTCACTATCACTATTCATAATAAACGAGTTGCAGGCAGGACCAGGGTTTGCTTCCCCTCGGAGCGGGGAACGGGATTGTGCAATTTTGTGTGCGAGAACATTGGTTGCAGGGAAGAGCATTTTAGATTATATGAACTCATCAAAACATTCTTGTTTAACAAAACGTCTTTAACTGATGCCCATCATTTAGCATTCAAGATGCAGTTTATGTAGGTTTAAAACTAACCTTACAAATTTGTTGAATCGTAAGCGGAATATTGACAAGGTTTCATTGTATATAAATATTTGTTTTAAAACAGTAAATCAAATTTGCCTTTCTTTAGAATTCATTAGAGAACATGCTTCTGAAGTAGTTTTGCATCATGAATCCTTTTCTGGCTTCACATGATTTGCATTATTATGCCATCTAGTGATTTTGTCTTGAATTGTTTTTTTTTTTTTGGGGGGTGGGCGAGGGGTCATTGTCTACCATCATTTGTGGGTAAGTCTATCCTTTGTGTGATGTCAGAAGACGCCCCGGAAGTTCCTGTGCGTGGCCGTCATCTTCAGATTCTTTGCCTTTGGGACTGGAAGCATGATAAAGGAGCTCCAAAGAGTCACTGAGTAAGGAAGATGAGTCGAAAAATCAACAAAGGACACCGAAGACGTCAAGGAGATCTAATCTTGATCCCCAACCGAGGACTGTCACGGTAATATCCACATGGCCGGAAAATGAAGAGGGGAGAGGCCGTAAAGTGTCATGGAAAAGACCGTTTTTAAGTTGTGCCCCAACTGTCACCAAAAGATTCGCCAAAAGAGACCATAAGAACGAGGACTGCGAGGCTTGCATCACAGTTGTACCCAAGACACTCATGGTACTTGTCAACCGAGCGTAAAACACTAAACCATGGCTAGCACTCAGAAGATGCAGGAATCTTTGAAAGATCTCCACTTATCCAGCAACGATGAGAGAACGTTGTTGAGGCCGAACCAGCAAGAGGAGGGCCTTCTGACGTAGAGGACTATTCGACCGACATAAAAAAACTCAAGCATCGGGGTAAGTGCTGAAGGACGCCGAGAAGAAACTTCAAAAGGTGAAAAAACTGCCGTAAGGCACGGACGTTAAATCCTTAGACTAAAAGTCCTCGAAGGTAGCCCTGGCATCGAAACACCTGACGGCTGAAGATCAGCACAAACAACGAGAACCACATGGAATACAGATGGTGGCAAATAGTCGACAGGGATTTCTATGCAACTAAGTGCTCGAGAAGGAGCGAGGAAAGAAGAGCAAGGAATCTATGCCGGGAGAGCCACTGATGCCGAAAAAGAGCTCCATCAATGGTCGATGCCAAACAAAGAGCGCTCGAGCGAAAAAAGAAAAGGTTCGAGGTTGGAATGGCGACCTTGCTTCAGAGACCAAAGTAGTTCGACTCCTTGAAGAAATTCTGCATTCCGACAAGACCGTCAGCAACCACTGAGGTCGATAAGTGAGGCTTGAAGGCCCGACAACTCCAGAGCCACATAAAGAGGGGCAAAATGAGTTATTCGAGGTAAAAAAAAGTTGAAGAATTGGCAATGTACGAGGATCAAAGCCAGTTCGTGGACACATGGCAGGATCTTGACGCAGAGTCCCCAAGAGAAGGGGTAGAAAGCTATTCTTCGAGACTGTCGTCACCCGATGACTTGTCAACAGCCTCATCAAAAGGGATGCAGATACCTATAGGGTACAGTTAGAAGAGGAGAAAGGGGAAGCATGTTTCCCACTGGAAACCCTGATGGCCTCAAAAACAAAAAAAACGTCCATGGACAAACTCAGACAACTTAGAAAGGAGGTAAAAGAGCTCTTCCAGAAGAGATCCATAGAAAGGGTTCCTCCAAGGGAAGCAGGCAATGGAATCTATTCACCATACTTTCTGTTACCAAAACAGGATTTAACACCAAGACCAATCACCGCATACCCATTGAACAGAGACACAAGAAGTATCTCAGATTTGTTGCAGACCAGCCACACTACCAGCTCAGGGTGCAACCCTTCGACATAAAATCTGCATCAAAGGTAGCCACAAAGTGTCTAATGGCGGTCGCAGCCTCCCTAGGAAAATAAGTCATCAAGGTCTACCCATACCTAGATGACTGGCTAGTAAAGGCACAATCAAAAGAAAGATGCCCCAAGGACATGCCAACAGTGATTGCAACACTACAACGTCTTGGGTGTACAATAAACCACAAGAAATCCTCACCACAAGCTGAACAAGTGAATGTGTTCCTGGGAGCAACCTTAAACTCAAGGACCGCATGAGCATACCCAGTTCAAAAGAGAGTAAAGGTGATTGCAGAAAAAAGTTGCCTTTACCAGAGGGGTTGGTCCCTGACAGTGAGGACTGTCATGAGACTGATCAGTATGATGGGATCATGCATCCCACTCATACCACACGCATGACTGATTATGCTCTCCATTCAGTAATGGATCTGCAACAGATGGCACAGGTGAGCTGGGAGGATCTAATGGTTGTCACAGCAGCAAAGGTACAAAAGCAAATAGAATGGTGGCACCCAGCAAATGTGAACATATGGACACCATGCAAGACAACATGCCCCTCAATGGCCATAACTACAGATGCATCCCTAAAGGGTTGGGGAGCGCACAAATGCAGCCTGAAATCCGGGTGACTCTGTAATCCCACAGACGCAGTGAAACACATGAACTATCCAGAGATGAACTATTTTTCTGGCCTTGAAAGTGTTCCGAGCATCCATACAACAGGTCAGCCTTTACAGATCTAAACGTTACTTAAACAAATGGGGGAACAAAGTCCTTCCCTCAGTCCAAGCTAGCTCAGGAAATATGGAGGTGGGCGATTCCAAGAAGAATCACACTATAGAGAATCAACCTGCCTGGGAATCAAAACACTAAGGCAGACAGACTGAGTAGGCAAGAGAGCACCTCCCACGAATGAGGGATTAAAGAGGAAGTGCTAAACAACATTTTCAAAGTGTGGGGCACACCAAACAGACCTTTTTGCAAGCCCACAAAACGCAAAATGCCTACACTTTGCCTTCAGGATTCCGCACCACCAATCCAAGGGGAATGCCCTGTCACTAGAGTGTCAGGGATATTTCCATACGCTCTTCCACAGATTCTCCTAATCCCAAAGGTACTGGAAAGGCCTGAGAACCTGGGAGAGTATTCATTTTCATAGTCCCGCCTACCAGACGTGATATTCAGACTTCCCGGAGTTGTTCAAAGGGCATTCGGTCCCAAGAAAGACAGAACAGGACCTGCTAATAATACAGAACGGAAGAGTGTGCCATCCAGAACCACCAACACTCAGCCTAGCAGTAGCAGCGTGGCTCCTGAATACCTAGGGTTTAGTCACCTCCAGCTACTTTCCAGGATGATGGAAATCCTTAGGTAAGCAAGAAAACCTAGCACAAGAAAATGCTACACAGAGAAATGGAACAGGTACACCTAGTGGTGCACAGATAACAGAAAGATGGAAACAATAACAGACCAGGGGACAGTACTAACATATCTAACACACCTGTTGGACAGTGGCCTGACCTACGCATCCTTCAAAGTACACCTAGTCGCATTAGTAGTTTATACCAGAGGCACATCAGAAAACACCTCTTCAAACTGCCAGTAGTTAAGATTCCTGGAAGGTTAAAAAAAAAGGGTGGCACCACCAAGAGCGATACCAGCCCCTATGCGGAGCTTAAACACAGTACAAGCACAATTGATAACTGAGCCTTTTGATCCTATGCACACGTTAGATCTAACATTTCTAACCCTAAAAACTTTTCAAATAGTGATCACATCACTATGCAGAGTCAACGAGCTACAAGCACTGACAATACAGGAACCATACCTGCAAATCAATAAGGATTGGTCCTCAGAACAAATCCACAGTTCCTACTAAAGCTGGTTCCACAATTCCACATCAACCAAAGCATACAACTGCCAGCATTCTTAAAAAACCAAAGACACCAGTAGAAGGAGCCCTCCACACACTGACTGTGCTGAGGGCACTAATGAACTATATACAAGAAAGAAAGCGTTTTTGCAAAGGAAACCAATTTTTCACCATCTTTGCTAGGGCAAGAAAAGGATCACCAGGGATCAAGGGAACAATTGCAGGATGGATAGTGGAGCAGAGCGGGAAAGACCTTACCGGTGCGTCCTAGAGCACACAATCAGGAATAAGGGTGTACAATTGCATTCCTAGCAAACTTACCCATTTACGAAATCTGCATGGCAGCAACCTGTTAGTCACCTCATACCTTCACAGAATACTGCTGTGTGGTTATTCAAATTAACAGGAAGGCACAGGTGGGACAGAAGGCACTACAACACATTTACCAACACATCCACATTTCAAGCCAATTAACCCTGGGAACAGGATGCTGCTACATAATCTAATACATAGCATGTGAATCTAGAAAAAGATTCATGCTGTAGAACTAAATGGTTACTTATTAGTAGGAGTAGTTTTACAGTTTAAATAATTTTTGGGATTCTCATGCGACCCATCCTCCTCAGAAATGGAAAATGAAGCAAACCGGTGGGAAGAAAGAACAATATTGAGGGAAGAAAAACCAGCATTAAAAATGCAATCGGTCTCGCCTTTGATTAAGTTAAAGCCATTTGCTTTGCGAATGGTATTGTATAGCAAAGCAAATGGCTTTAACTTATTAAAATGCAAGACCTGATCGGATTTTCAAAAAGTGCGCGTGGTAAATTTAGTATTTTTTTTTTGTTTGCAGTACTGGGTTATATAATGTGAACTTGGGGTATAGTTGTATCACAGATGGACACTTTCATTCATTGTTAGGAACGGGGAAATTATGTGATTTACCCAGAATCACAAGATGTTTGAGTCTCCCGCCAAGTCTCAAACCTGGTTTCCCTGCTTCAAAGTCTGCCGTCAAATCAAACTGTCGGGAGGAATGGAGAATTGGGGACCTGGAAGAGGGAGCCTCAGACGCACACACTCCTGGGGAAGGGGGGCTCCTTACACCTAACATTGCTTAGATGGGCCCTAACAAATTGCTTCGGGTAAAACGTAAGAGGAAAGTTACCCAACATTGCTTCGAGTGAGGTTGAAAGAGGGAAGCCTTTTACATGGTCTACGTGTTGGGAGTATCATGGCCAATCACTGCTTTAAATTTGGAAGAAGGTACCCGTGCTTGCTTCAAGATGACCGAAAGGGCACACGTGTTGTAAAATTCCACACATGTAAACTGCCTTGCGGGTTAGAAAGAAGAGAACCCCCTCATGCTGCTTGATAGGCTGATGAAAAGCCCTCTCGCACATGAACTTAAGAGCGAGTATGAAGGGTGTCACCGCTAAACCACTACTCCCGAAAGAAATTTGAAGTGCAGATCCCCATGTCAAGATCACATCGAGAGTGTAAAAGATGCGTTTGTTTGGTTGGATCACAAATTTAGAGAAGGAATTCTTCATGGATGTATCCACCCAACTGTACCCATGTAAAGTGTGATCGGCCAAAATGAACAGCAGTGAGGCATGGCGCACCATGAGTGTTTCATCCTTATAGTGCAGTATAGATTATCCGGAGCCAGAATGGAAGTCCCAGACCGTGCAGAGCGTAGAGTGTACGCACAAACGTGAAGGTCTCTCTATGACCAGTGTGTGGTCACAGTATATTAACAGCAAAAGGCATTACAGTGAGGCGCATTTGCGCAGCTGAGTGTTCTCTATACGGCAGAATTTTGAGGTTGTAAACTGAGGTGCTTTGGGAGAGCTCTGAGGGAACTGATTATACCTATAAGCAAATTTACTGAAGTGAAGCCCCCGAGAAGACCTTTTTATGCCCTACGTGATGCTTATAGTGATACGAGGCATTATTTATGTGACGTGCATTGACAAAGCAGTGTTAGGATGACCACTTTTAAAATTTTTGTTTTGTATTTGCTTTTTTTATATAGCGTGAACTCGACCCGAAGGTATTGGAGCGCTTTACACAAGCACCAGTTAAGTTACACATTATATAAATAGTATAAAACACTAGTGAACATTGCAAGAGAGCCACATTCCGTGTGAGAAATATTGGTATAACTGTAGCAATAAGCAGTGGAGTGAGGTGCATTGGCGGAGCTGCCTGCGATCCCGGTTTTGCAGCATCAAAATGGACTATCGTCTGTTGCGTTGTCCGAGACTGGGGAGGTCGCGGGAGGTGTGTCGGGTAGTGGAGGAGAGGGGTTATGATGGCTGGAGTGTTGGGAGACAGATGCCTGCCTCTCTCGAGCCCATCCTGGACGTCGCTGCCCTGCACAGGGGTGGTGGTCGGGCCTGTAACTCCCCCGTCACACGTGTTTACAGTCTGCGCAGAGGGGGCACTGGGATTCTCAGGCTCGCCCTGCTCCTAGCAGTGATCCCAGCGGGATCCTGGGGCAGAGTTCACCCCCCCTCCCCCTGCCCCGGTGTGCTGCCCGGGGACTGTGGGAAACAAGCGCTTGCCAGGTAGAGCGCTTTACATGAGCACCAGTTCCGTTATATATTATATAAATAGTAGAAAACACTAGTGAACATTGCAAGAGAGCCACACTCTGTGTGAGAAATATTAGTATAACTTTAGCAATACGCAGTGGAGTGAGGTGCATTGGCGGAGCTGCCTGCGATCCCGGTTGCATTGTCCGAGACGGGGGAGGTCGCGGGGGGTGGGGGGGGGGATGTCGGGTAGTGGAGGAGAGGGGTTATGATGGCTGGAGTGTGCGCTCTCCAGGCAGCCACGGTTTAGGGAGATGCAAAAATAAACACGCGGCAGAGCTCGTTTTTATGGGGCCATGTGTTTGAAACAGAGGGCCCCATAAAGATAAGAAACCTTTTGCGACGGGAGGAAGTCAGACGAGCCCGTCCAAGTGGGCCGTCTTAAAAATGGAAAAGTCTACGTCACAAAGTGCTTTTTCCCAATGGCTGGCCACCGTTTAGCATAAACGGTGACGCCAGCCAATGGGAAAGAGGGGCAGGGCTTGAAGCCCTTTACAGAATTCCCTCAATCATTAAATCCCGACGAGCGAGCTGCGCATGTGCGCAGCCACGCTAGCCGAGACCTAAAAATGAATCTGAAGATGGTGACCATGCATAGGAACTTCTGGGGCGCCGTCTGACATCACACAAGGAATGGACTTTCCACCAAATGGTGGTCTTACTCTCACGAAAATGGACAATTCCAGATCCAACCACTAGATGGTGGAATAATGCACAGCATGTGAATCCAGAAAATTCTTCAAGCTGAAAATCTACTCTTCCAGGTAAGTAGCCACTTTATGTTCTTGTTAAATACTGTTAATATCTTGTTAAATAACATCTCTTTCAGCATGTAGACATACACAATACGTCCATATGCTCTTTATTTTCTACATCCATGCTACACAGCTGATAAGGATGTCTTTCTGTCCACCCCACCAAATCCAGTTGAGGCTGAATTATGCAAATTCAATCTACCTACCAGCCCAAATAACCGCTCCACTGGCTTCAGCAAATCCAAAGTATGGCTGCCCCTACAGTGACAGGCACGGCCAGAAGATTCTACATTACTCCTCTGCTAAGGTCAATGACTGGCAGTTCACTCAAGAGTACCATTTAAGGCCATGACAGTTGATCATAAGTCTTTACCAGTATTCTATGCCTCAAATTTCTCCCTCCATCACCCTCCCCACATTCGAAGGTCCGACAATTGTTGCTTCATGAAATCTTCAGAGTACACGCTGTTACTTTTAGAGACCCTGTCTTTTCAGTTGCGGCTGTTAGACATTAGCATAGCCTGCCTCTATGTATACACTTTGAACAAAATTTGTTTAACTTTAAGCAATTTCTAAAACTTGACTTTATAACCTGTCACTTTCCTTGTTCTGTCTCCTTAGAGCTTTCACCCTTGGTGTATGTCTTGTTAGATTTGGCGAACAGTGTTCTTTAAAAATTACACTGACATAACAATTAGCCAATGTAACATGAGAGCAGAGGTTCTTAACATTTTGGCTTCTGTGGATCCCTACTTAATCATTACTGGAATCCGATGACCTCTACTGACTCTCAAATGGAAACTAGGGACAATGGCCTAAGCCTTTTCTGACGATTTGAACAGCAAAACAATACACATAAAATACAGAAACAAGCATTCATCAAACAAATTATTAAATGTTATTTAACTGAAAACAAATATAAACAAATCAGCATATTAATGTGAAGGTTGCTGCTTTTCTAAAATCATTTGAATCACTCATTGTCTGTAATGCATTCTGTTTGATGCACTTGCACTGCTATCACTTTCAATCTGAGGATACTAACTCTTGACCTGATTTATATGTTGGTGGTTTGTATACTCCACCAACATAATGTTCCGTCCACCAAATTGATATGCAGGCGGACTTTCAGTTTGGCTACAGTGGGGACTACGCCATTACCGTCATAGCCACCCCTCTCTGATGGACCGCTTTGATGTTGGTTCCTGCCAGGGAATTTTATAAGTAAGGCTCCCTATTTTCCGTTTTTACGAATTTTTACAGATAAATACAGACAGAAAACACATGCATTTATTTTTAAAAGTTGATAAATAGAGAAAATTGTGCTTCTTTTAAAGTGACTCTCCGTAATATATTTCATGAATTGTAGCACTACAGCTGAGCAGATGGACAGCATGAGAAATTAAAAAGCAAGATAAAACGTATTTAACCCCTTGTGTGCCCATGACGAGCTGGACTCGTCATGGGCCGCGGTTGCGCTGTGCCCATGACGAGTCCAGCTCGTCATAAACCCCGCCCGCTAATGTAACGGCCGGCACAGGGCGGGGAAAGGGCGTGGCACACAAGGGGTTAAATAATGACATATGTCAACATACATTTGTAGTAAAATGCTAATTTTTAGTGGATGTATTGTCATGTAATATTTACCATCTTAAATAGTTAATTCACGACAGATCAAAGGATGAGTACGCGTCTATCTGTTAAATATTGAAATGTACAATTTTACAGCTTCATTTATACCCAAAACATAAAATAAATAATATGGATAAATACAGACGTAAATGTAAAAAAAAACATAAAACCGGGAGCCCTAATTATAAGTGACCGCCTGCGTGATGGTCATTTATGAATTTGGCAGGCGGTCCTTCTGCCATGGGGGTGGATGATTTTGCTCCATCCCTGTGGCGGAACGACGGCACGTCAGGCAAAATATAAATCATGCCCTTCATTTTTAGCCTCCAATTTAAAAAGATTCCTTCAAATTACAGAACATTTTAAATTGATAAATTTTTACATTTTGCTTCTTTATTTATATACACTTTATTATGTTAATATTTATTTATTTTTCTAAGCAGTTGCAGACCCCCTGAGTAGGCATTGCGGAGCCCCAGGAGTCCCCGGACCACAGGTTAAGAACCCCTTCATTAAAGATTTGTACCATTAACCATTTTCTGGATTTCGAAATGCTGGGTCAGGGATAAGGTATTCATTTTTCAGTGTCCTGAACTGGAGACGCCTTGCAGCAATCCCAGTCACCTTATTTAAATCTCTGCTAAAGATTGAGGGCCGTGGGGAAATGGCTCCCAACGTGTCATGGAGTTGGTGAGGTGGTTCTACCACTGATTCCCATTCCTACCAATTACTATGCTCTTCGAAAGTGTACAAGAACTTTAAATAAATTTGTATGAATCACAAACTTTATAACACTGAAATTTGAATAGCCAAACCTGTAAGACACTGACCCACACGTGTTCCTCCTCCCTATTCTCCATATCTTCCCATTTATGGCTGCCGTGCAGGGATTTACTAAAATAGTATCTAGCGTTTAGCTTTAGAAGTTACTACATGCAAAGAATTCATCTTTGTGAAGTGCCGGGAATCTGAAGAATAATTGCTGTACTTTATTTTGTAAACTGACACAAAATCAAATCAAAACACTTTATCTTTAAGCCTTTAACAATGTGTAGCTTGTCTGTACACAAACTCATATCTCAAGCCTGCTTCCAAAAGATTGGCTGTCACAACTATTTCATAATTGTTTCTTGGCACACGGTGTTTGCTTTTATCAATCATGCAGAAAAAATATATTTTTCTTTAGTGCAGTAACACGAACCTACTTGTTCCTGAAATGGTGGTTCTTGGGGATTAGCTGCGATGCTATAGGAAGCCGTAGCATTTGAAAATGTGGCTAACTACATTGCCATAGTCCATGTGAAGAGTGTGAACTTGTTGATAAGAACGTATTCTATGCTGCAAAACCTCCTAGCATCTCATTTAGAGTCAAAAGCTCAAATTCATTTTGTGAATATCTCAGCCGTTACTGGTCAGTGCTAATTAAAAAGTAAATAAAACACACACACCACCGTGCGCTGTCATGCTCTCACCCACTCTAATTCTTTCCCAGCTTGCCAACGCATCTCGGGCTAACCCCAGTCATGATCAGCCCGCATCAGTGGGCAGACGGTTGGTCCCAATACTAAACCCATTAATTCGCCAGCAAACTCAAATTTTACAAGGTGATCGATGGTCTTCTAGCTGTGATTGATGAACAGCTTCGCACCTACGTGGATTTGTTCAAAGGGAGAATAGAATGCGTTGTTTGCCTTGCATGGGCCCGTCCACTGCCGGATTTCATTCTGTATTGCTGTTTTATGCCTCGCACGCAACTCACTTTATCTTCCAAATATTATTTAATTTTGTGAAATTAAAAATGACATGAGAATAGTTCGTGGCTGTAATTGCGTTCATTTTGTTGGCGCTGCCAAGTCCTGTAGAGTGGAATCTCATTTAAGAGAGTGAGGGTTTTTGGAGTTTCTAAGAAGGCGAATTATATGGCTCAGTTGTGTCTTCATCGACTGTTTACTCGCAACAATCGCGCTATTAAGTACTGCTTGGGGAAAAGCAGGTTATTCTTTGTCCAACACAACACCACATCAAAAGCCGAATGGTAAAAATCGAGGACGTTCTCAACCCCCACCCCCCATTGTTAAGAAAGAAACGTCTCTTCAATACAAAAAATGTTGTAGAAGAAAGTGGAATGTTTAGTCAAGTGTTTTTTTTCTTATTTTAGCTTCAAGATTAATTTTCTTGTTTTTCATTTAACCCTATTATGAAACATGAGCGTTGTAATCTTGCTTACCACACCATGTTCTGCCCCTGTGACACAAAGGGCTTCTTTGTGAATAAGCCCTTTTAAGGTCCAGCTGTAGGGAGCTTTATACTTTCCATAGTGTATTGCACACCCAACAAGGTCTTGATGCAAATGGCTGCAGGAGAGTTGTCTTAGGCTTCATGTTGATCATCATACTTGACTTGGAGCCATCACGGCTGACCTTATTAGAATGTGTTGCATAGCAGACTGCTTTTCTCAGCATTTCATTAGGACCGCAGTATGTCTATTAGTAGTTTAATGTTGCTTGGTCTGGTGTCTTATGCGTTAATCATAGGCCCATCAATTTACCAGGATGCATTCTGGGTGCACTCACCTACTTTAATCATCTTGGAACAAAGTTAGAACTGTGGGTCTCTAATTGACAGAGGTAGTACCTTTGTCCAAATAGGGACCCTTACTTTTTATACACACTACAAGCAGAAAATCTTATCCCAAAGGCAATGTATAAAATATTTGTACTCAAAACACACAGTAATACAATGATAACACAAACTAACACCACACCAGTTTAGAAGATAACGTATCTTTATCTAAACTCCACAGGATCAAAACGTGACAAATCCAACATACATGTAGTAAAATGGCACATAAAAACAGTTCTTTCCAAAATAAAGCTTGTAGAAAACAAATGGCTCCACCTGGGGCTATAACGACTTTGTGACAGCAATAAATGCAAAATACGTTGCCGACTGCGAGGTGTCTGGCATGGAGTCACAAGGACCCCCAAACAAACAGTACCTTTGAAAACGAAGGGTGTGATGATGCACAGTGTTGTGGAGGTTGAAGCGTCGGTGCCGAGTTAGAGACTGGCTCCCTGGCTGCCACGGGGGAGGCAAGGTGTTGTCCGTGAGCAGGCGACATGTCGAATCCAGGACAGGGGAAGTCGATTGTGTTGTCGGTGAGACGATGCAATGCGAAGTCAGCGAGTTTGTGGAGTCACCCTAGGCAGTTATCGGCACCGTGATAACAAGATTCAGGCTTTGGTGATGACTGAGTTGGTGTGAGCGCTGGCGCCGGGAATGGCGATAACTGCAGGCGTCAGCAGGCATCGAAGCTGCTGTGCAGACCGGGCAGTGTCATGCAATTCACAAGCTGTGCCCCTGGCCTCGGTGCAGGTCGGGGCGGCATCGCCGACTGTGTCAGAGATTGCTTTTCTTGCTTCTCTTTGGTTTCTTCCAGCTCCCAACAGCAGGAAAAACCTTGGTGGCCCAAAACTGGAACACCTCCTGGCAGGTTAGAACTCTCTGCAGTTCAGGGGAGCTGGGGGTGCAGTCTTTGTGTCCCTGAGACTTCAGAACGGGAGGCCAGCACACACAAGCCCTTGGAGATTTTTCTTCAAGCAGGTTTCTAAGCAAAGTTCCAGTGTTTGTCCTCTCCTTGGCAGAAGCAGGAACTGCAGGCCAACCCCACACAACAAAGGGACAGTACTCCTCCTCACAGCTCTCCAGCTCCTCCCCTTGGCAAAGATTCCTCTTGAGTCCAGAAGTGATCTAAAGTTCTGGGGTTTAAGGTCCACTACTTATACCCCATTTTGTCTTTGTTCTGCTTTGTGCTAGGGTCTCTGAGCAGAGTCCAAACCAGTTCTGTCCTCACTGGTGCAGTATGACCAAAGGAGGTGGAGACAGCATTGTACAAGGGATACAGGCCCTATTCAGGTGCAAGGAAAACTCATCCCACTACTATAAAGGCAACTAAGGTCTATTCAGCTCAGCTCTGAGTCATCCAGGAAGGGCCAGGCACACCTCAATCCCCCAGTGGCTGTCAACTGTAAATGCACATTCCCAGCCACTGTCACCACAAAACCAGAAAGTCAATCCACAAACGGGTAGAGTCGCACAGAATGGTTAAACAGGAAAATGCCTACCTTCTAAAAGTGTAACTGCAACAAACCTTCTAAAAGTGCCATTTTCAAACCCACAATTCAAAAACCATCTTTACTTAAAGATGTGTTATTAAATTCTATAAAGTTCAGAGAGCCTAAACTTAATTTCAGTATCTTCTCCCAATGGTAAGTTAGACTTGTAAGATGTTACAAAGTATCTTCCATGCTTTCCTAGGGGACAGATAGCCTTTCAGTAGTGAAAAACAAAATTGGCAGTATTTCACTATCGTCCTGATAGTGAAATACTGCCAATTTTGTTGGCAGACACAAAAGTACATGCCCTACGTTTCACATACACTGTACCCTGCCCATGGGGTAGCTTGAGCCTACCCGAGGGGTGTCTTACATGTAGGAAAAGGGGCAGTTAGGGCCTGGCAAGTGGGTGCACTTGCCAGGTCGACATGACAGTTTACAACTGCGAGCACACTGCAGTGGCAGGTCTGAGATACATTTTCAGGGCTACTCATGTGAGTGGCACAATCCGTGCTGCAGGCCTCCTCGTAGTATTTGATTTACAGGCCCTAGCACACTCAGTGCACTTTACTAGGGGCTTACCAGTAAATCAAATATGCCAATCATAGGTAACCAATGTTATGTTCATAATTTACACACAGAGCATATGGGGTGGTAAAGTGCCCAGAGTCCTAAAGCCAACAACAACAGGCCCGTAAAAATAGGAGGAAGAAGCAGCAAAAGGTTTGGGGACAGCCCTGCAAAAAGGGCCATTTCCACCCGCCACAGTAAGTCTAATAGTATTTTAATGGTGCTGGGTCTGGTGTCATAGACCCATCAATTTACCATGATGCATTCTAGGATTCTAGGGACACCCCCCTCCCCCCCACACCACCACTTTAAGCATCTTGGGACAGCGACTGTCTATCCTGCATCTCATCTTAGGGAAGCCATCCAAAAATGTAGTGCACACTATGTACATCAACCTTCTATACAGCATAAAAAAGGGCCTACCTCACTCCTACGGCACCACTGTATTATATTGTAAGTGGCTTTATATAGCCCTTACTGCCCTTGACACACTGATTGGCACATTAACCCAACTCTCCACACTCTAGCAATACTAACCCAGCCTCTAGTTGTACATCACAAATGTAACTGTACCCTAGAGCCACTAAATCCCCATGGTTTATTTTATGTAAGATAGTCCTTCAAACTGCATGCTAGGTGAACTGCACTGCTTCCCAGTCGCGAAAATCCACCATGCTGAAGCTTATTGTCACTTGTCGATCTTGCTGATTGCATTCTAGGAACGCTGACCCCCTACACTGCACCCTAGTGACACCAAAGCAACCACACTGTATCATAAGGTCGCCATTATCTCACACTACTCATGATTCTGGGTGAACCAACTAGCCATCTAGCAGGGCCCAGCTGCCCCTCCACCAGCACACTGGACCTCGGGGTTACCAAACCCCCTCCCAACCACACTGGGCCCCGGGAGCCCCTAGCCCCCCACCATACTATAACTTTGGCTTGTACCCCACAAATTCGCGTCTAGAGACACTAGCTTAGTACTCTGCATGCCACTTGCACCAACCCACCACACACAACTGCACTGTTGAGTGATTGACCTAGAATCACTTGGGTCATACACTGTCCTGCATCCTAGGGACCGTACTAACCACACGACATCCCAGTGATACTAATCAACCGTACTGCAGTGCACAGTAGTGGTTGTAACTCAGCACAAATGGTTGGCCCAAATGGATACCAACCACATACAGTCCAATAATTTCTAGAAAACACTAAAATACCCCACTGTTCCCTGGAGTACTAACCACACTTTATCCTAAGGACAGAGATCCACCACATTCAACTTCACCTTAGACGCACTAATCTGCCATACTGCATCATAGAGACACTAACCCACAGCTCTTTATCCCAGGGAAACCAATCCATCACACTGCTCTGCATAGTATAATCACTAAGCTCTTACTTCCCATCCACGGACACTAATCTTCCACACTATGGAACAGACTTGTCTCACTAACTTGTGACTCTGCACCACATCCAAAGGGCAACAGTCCACCACACTGCACAGCTGCCTACTAATACTGAGCTCTCCACTTTAATGATAATTTGTATGCTGTCAGAATCAAACTATCTAAACATGTTGATGCATAATTGCATCAGACATTCTGAATTTCAAGCTTGCCGCCTCTCTAAAACAGAGGCCATTTGACATTGAAAAATAATAAAATTGTGGCAGATAAGAATCCTCAGAACCATGCCATCTAACCCTTTCCTGCCAGACCGTGAACATACAGGCTATTCCTGCTGGTAATCATTTATACTCGTTTATGCAGTAATTTCGGTCTTTGATCATTTTGAAAAAGGTTCTCTTTTCCACTAAGTAGCGGAATGGAATTGAGACCGAGCCTAAATGGCTATGGGGCTGAAGAGTGCTTTTTCAAAAGCCTTAAGATGATGTTAATATATTAGAGGTATATAAGTGAATGATACTTTCTACACCTAATAATCCTTCCTTATATGATCGATTGTAAGTTGACTTTAATAAAGATTTCCACATTTACTTCTGGAAGGCCATCTGTTAAGGCACCCTTTTTCTCATGAGGCTGTGGACTAGGCACAATACTGAGATACAATAAGGGAGTCAAAAGAGCCTGAGGGCTTTTTACAGACATCATTTCAGATTGAAAATCGGGACTACTGTCACTTGCCACTGCCTTGTAGCAATAATATGTATACACCATGCATATTTTCTAAAAACGTATTTCCGTTGTTTAACCAGTTTTACTTTTGGCTTTTCTAATTCAAATAAATCTGTGCATAAAAGAAGTATTGGCAAAAAAATATAATGCTTTTCCCTTACCTTTTTCTCGCATTCACATTTCACTAATGCTTTACAAAACTGACTGACAAACATTTATTAAGTGCAATTATGCCGTGGCGTCTTGACGCTGAATGATTATGAAACAGACAACGGCAGATCTTAAGACCTTGGAAAAAGCCAGGTCTTTATGTTTTTCCTAAAGGAGGCCCTATTTGATTCTAACCTGATCAACTCAGGGCGGGAGTTCCACAGAGTGGATGCTTGGTAAGCGAACCCCGTTCCTCCCCATCTATTTTTTTTTATTCTGGGAACACAAACCAATCCTGTGTTGGCCGACCTGAGCGCACGTTGGGGCTGGTATACGGAAAACAAAGGTTGAATGTCCACTGCCCCTCCTCCATATATTGCCTTATGCAATAAGCATAGGGCTTTAAAGTTCACTCTCTGACTGACTGGGAGCCAATGCAATTCCTTAATGACGTCGGGTGGTATTTGAGTAAGTCCTATAATATCCGAGCCGCCGCATTCTGGAGTGATTGAAGTTTTTTGATCTGTCCCTTGCCTATTCCCAGATAAAGAGCATTACAATAATCGATTCTGGACAAAACAAGGGCTCCGACCACAGTTTTCCGAAGTGACAGAGGAATGAAGGGTAAAATCTTCCGCAAGATTTTTAATATAAAAAAGCAGGCTGAGGTAATTTGATTTATTTGTGAGGCATATTTAAGATCTTTATCGAGCATGAATCCCAGATTTCTGGCCCTTGGCACCGGGACTGGACTGGTGCCTGCCTCTAGTGGCCACCAGGTTTGGCTCCAAATAGAAGGGAGTTGCCCAAACTCTAAGACCTCAGTCTTTTCTGTATTTATCTTTAAAATATTCAGATTCATCCATGCCATTACATCTGTAAGGCAGTTGCGGAACCGCTCAGCTGTTAGCCCGACACTTTGGGTCACAGAGACCACTAATTGAGTGTCGTCAGCGTAGGATACCAACATTATGCCATGATCTTTGACTACCTGTGCCAGAGGACTGACATATAGATTGAATAGTGTTGGCGACAGGGCTGAGCCCTGTGGGACTCCACAAGGGAGATGGAATGTTCCCGATTGCAGGCCATTCCAGTGGATCAGTTGTTCTCGAGATGTCAAAAAGGATGTGAGTAAGAGACTTGTTTGGCCTTTTTTATGCACAGTGGGTGTAGGGTACTCAGATTCAACATTCTTGAAATAATCATACAATTTTGGTATAAGAAAAATAGATTAACCAAATAGTCTTGGGTTCTGATTGGTTGACTCCAGTTCTAGTAATTCAGTAGTTCAATCCATGACCACTTTCGTTTTGGCCAATACTAATGAACACTATAAATCCCATTTAATTTAAAGTATGTGCTGTACAAATTATGGCTGTTTTTCTCCTGGTTAATGTGGAAAGTGAAGAGCCTGCCAGATGAACAATTTTTATTTGTTTACTCTTCAGTGGACCTTGCGGTACTCAACAATGATTTGAGAGTAGTTCATAGATTTGATCTTCACATAACCAATTCGATTTGACACACTACTCTGGGCTGAAGAGGGAACATGGCGGCCAGCTAGCTAGCTAGCCGGGCGCGAGTCGTCAGCCCTCTAGCCTCCGTTATGACCTCCTGGAGCTGAATTTCACCTGAGTTTGTGCATACCTTCGTCGCGGGACCTTTGGTCTTCTCCTGGGTGTCATCTTCGGGCTTCTTTTGGCCTCTGTGGTCGCGCCGAGTCTCGCTGCCTCCCCGTGCGGTACGTCTGCTTTGGAGGGAGCAGGGAGCTGATGCGGTTTCGCTTCGTTGGACGGCAGCAGGCAGTGAGTGAAGCTCCTGGCTCTCCGTAGCGTAGGGAGGCGAGGCACATTGGGCAGTGTGGGACGTGAAACGAGAAACTTCGAGACAAGGACCTGGAAGGCTGCCGCTCCGGTGTGGTGCAGTAAGGGGGAGGGGGGGTAACAATTTGGTTTGATATCTGCTGGGTCTGGATGTGTGGTGGCTCAGTGCTTGCGTTGTTTAGGGCAGCGGGGGCGCTTGCTGAGTGTTGTAACGCCTGGTGCTTCTCTCACGACTAGCCTTCTAGTGACTTGTCGGACTATTGTAGTGGCAGTCTCCGCGGCATATCTTGTCCTGAAACTAAGCCCCCCCCCGCTTTCAGGTACTATTTAGAGCTGAATACAGAGCTAGGCACTGTGATTAAAGGTGTCCTAGAAAAGAGCTACTCAGCGGCCAGTCTTGTTACATGCAGTCATCAGTCAAACACATTAACCAAATTAAGGTATGAGACTGCCCTTTATCCCATGGAGCTAGTCCCACAGCAATCTGGGCAATAAGGGAATCAACCTACCGGGGGGGGGGGGGATGTCTGCCAAAGCCAAATAAATCTGTACTTGGTGTCCCTACCACTGAGATACCACTGGGTAAAAGATACAAATTAAAATTGCGTACCTTTTTGGGAGGAGAACCTCTTACGCAACAACCTAAACAACCTTGTCAAGCCACTAAGATTTCAGTAAATAATCACAAGCATAGGAAGCCTCGCAATAAATCTGGGAAATCTACTCCTGTGAAGGGCAGGAAGAAAAATAAGAACCAAGTCCTCTCAAAAGTGACTCTCTCACTTAAGTCGTACTTCATGGCTAACACTCAGGGCAATACGGAATCTGTAAAACAGGCTGCGTCAATGTCCGGTGAATCCCTGGAAGTAAATCCTGCCAATTCTCTTTCTAACCGATTCTCTCCGCTAAGTGAGACTGCCACTATGGCAGGGAGGGGCTGTCAAGATGAGTTAGGGGATACATCTTCGGTGGTAGCAGCACAGAGCCCGGACACATTACATGGGATGTTAAGGCAGCTATCGGTGGAGATTGGAGTTCGCTTCTCCACCTCCTAAACAAATCAGAAGAAGATTCAAGATACCTGCACGAGCTTAGAGGAAAATCTATCGGCACTGACACATCGGATGGAGGCCCTTGAAAATAAAGTGGGAGAATTGGGTTTGGAGGTTAAAGAGAACACCCAGGAAGTGGTTAGACTGAAGGAAAGAGAGCAGGACTTGGCCGAGAGATTGGAGAGGCTAAATATCTCGAGAAGGAACAATATCAGGATTTTAGACTTAAAAGAAGGGCTGGAAGGTGATGATACAAAATCTTATGTCATAGACATTTTGACTAAAGCCTTTCCCCAGGTCGCTGCAGCCCCTGTTTGAGAAACTGAGATTCAGCGAGTCCATAGGAACCCCTTTAAGTTGAATTCTGCTCGGAAAAAGCCTAGGAAAATCCTAGTATATATCCAATCCTATCTTCTTAAGGAGCAACTATTGGGGGCGGCCCTTAAACTTAGGACTATACAGGTTCATGAGGCCTCCTTCAGAATAAGGTCTGATATTTCTCGGGTTACAGAAGATAGGAGATTGGAATTGGGAAAGCTGATGGATGCATTAAGGGACCAGGGAGCCTAAGTTCAATTGCGATTTCCTGCCGTTCTAAAAGTTGTATGGGCCAATAAGATGTATACTTTTAGGTTCCTGGAGGAAGTGGCCAGCTTCTTGGCACAAACTAAATCCAGCTTATAGTTTATAGATTGAGGGAATTCAGTATCTATTGTTCTGGTGTGTATGTATATATATATGTATATGTATATGTATATGTATATGTATATGTATATGGCTGGAGGGCTCCGGCCAGAAAGGCAAAATTCTATTGCCGATGGGTAGTCAGGGAGGGTTCACATTTGTTGGTGGAGAGCATTGGGAAAAAGTTTAAAAAAAAGAAGACGCAACATCAATCTCATGTGACATAACAACCTCCAGTAATTACAGCAGAGGGTGGACTCAGGATAATGGTGGGGGATAGACCTGCTCGGGGAAGGAATCGGCATCTTGAGTTTTTAAGTTGGAATGTTAACGGTTTAAGAGTTAGAGGAAGACAGCGCCTTATTCTCCTGTACTTAAAAAATAGTTCAGCTATGATCCAGGAGACCCATCTCTTACAATCAGAATGTAAAGCATTATTTGGTAAACATGGATGGGTTGACAAGATTATAGCCTCGGCCCAACAATGCAGCTCGAAGGGGGTTGCTGTTACACTTAAAGCGAATTCAGGAGTCAAGCTTATTAAGTCCCAGGTAGATGATAGAGGACGTTGGGTTATTGCGGAAATGAAATGCCAGGAGTCTAAATACACTGTAGCCAGCCATTATGGTCCTAATGAGGATGACATCATGCCCCTGAACAACCTTTGTCTTGCCTTGGCCGATTATGAGGCTCCTCTGATATTGGGGGGAGACTTTAATGTGCTCTTAAATAACAAGTTAGACAGGTCCTCCCCTCGAACACAGGTAGCAGCTCCGCGCGTTAAAGCCCATCTTTTGACTATACTAAAAAACCTTAACCTGTGTGATGTATGGCGGAAAAAAATGAGTTAGACTAGGGAGTACTCCTTTTATAGTAAAAAGAATTCTCGTTACTCCAGAATTGATTACATATTTATGGAGTACTCCGAACTTCATAAAGTAAGCTTAATTAAATATCAGCCCATACACATTTGTGATCATGGTGCCATAGCTCTTAACCTGGAACTCCCCTGAGTTCCCCCTGAGGAGATGGACTTTAAACAGGAGATTTATTCTGCAATCTTCAACTCCAGGCTTTTTGAGGTTTGAAACAACGAGCTTCTTTCAAGACAACGTGGGGGTCGGACCCTTTGTATATTGTGTGGGTTACCTTTGAGGCCTGGCTGAGAGGGACACTAAAAGGGGCAGTTGTGGGCTGGGCTAGGGCTGAGAGGAAAGAGCTGGCTGTCTTAAAACTACAGACAAGAGGGGCAGAAGCAGATTTAAAGGCTAGGCGTCCTCCTCAGAACAGAGAATGATGACCTAATAAAGAGAGTAGAAGAGTCGCAGCTGAAGTGATTTTACTTAAAAAATGGGAGGCTAGTCAAATGAGGGATTTTGAGCAAGGGTATAACTGTGGCAAGCTTTTTGCCATGAAGAGTAGAGTCGATAGGTCTTATAACTATATTAGTAAGATTAAAGTTGGTACACATATCACAGAGGATAAAGGGAATATAGAAAAGGCTTTCGTGCAATTTTTCCAGGAGCTAAATGGAGAAGATCTTCAGGTTGAGGAGGAACGCATTGATAACTGGCTCAAAGAGAAACCGCTTCCAAAAATAATCAAGGATAGTCAAAAAATGCTTACATTAGAAATAACAGGTAGTGAAATATCAAAGGTTTTAGACCAATCTAAAAAAGGGAAAGCGGCAGGCCCCGATGCGATCCCGATTGAGGTTTATTCCTTATTGAGGGAGGAGGTCATCCCAGTCTGGCTGAAACTGTGTAATGAGATCTTAGATGGTACCTCCCCTTTACCTGACTCCTAGAGCAATGCAGTTATTACATTGATTCTGAAGCTCGGTAAGGATCCAACCCAATGCCAGTCTTATCGGCCAATTTCATTATTAAACGCCGACTATAAGGTCTTTGCTGGGATTTTGAACAACCGGCTGTGTAAGATCATGGGGCCAATAATTCACGCGGATCAAAAAGGTTTTATTCCGGGCAGGCAGATGTCGGAACTGGTACAGACTTTAATTGGGGCGGTTGATCTGGCATCGTCACAGGGTCTTCCACTTTCAATTATTACTGTAGACGCTGCCAAAGCCTTCGACCGTGTAAATTGGCACTTCCTGGATAGGACCTTGAAGGTTTTTGGCTTCGGTGACCGTTTTAGGGAAGTAGTTAAAAAAATATATAAATCCCCCCCCCCCGGGCTCTGATCCTGGTCAATGGTAGCCTTTCTCCAGTTGTTAAAATAGGGCGTG
Organism: Triturus cristatus; assembly: GCF_964204655.1. Taxonomy (NCBI): domain Eukaryota; kingdom Metazoa; phylum Chordata; class Amphibia; order Caudata; family Salamandridae; genus Triturus; species Triturus cristatus. The sequence continues at coordinate 313,491,266 of NC_140594.1, read as the reverse complement.
GCACTAGGCAGGGCTGCCCATTGTCCCCTATTCTTTTTGATTTATATATCGAGCCTTTAGCCCAGAGTTTAAGACCGAATAAGAAGATTGCTCCTTTTGCAGTAAATGGGTTAGTGAGGAAACTAGCGCTATACGCAATTGACCTAATTTTATTATCCTCAAATGTGAACATTACACTTCCGGAGCTTCTTGTTGAAGCTCAGATCTTTGGGAAATTCTCTGGCTATGAAATTAATAATGACAATACTGAGATTATGGCATGGAACATCGCTGACCAGGAGGGGATTTTCGCCAGGGAGCTCGGATATCTTGGAGTCATAATAACTCAGGAACTCCGAGAAATCCCCAAAACTAATTTAGACAGAGTTTCAAAAGAGGTTGATGTTCTATTAAAAAGATGACAGAATATCCTGCTCTCACATTATAGTCTGGTTAATTTGATTAAAATGTGCGTGCTTCCAAAATATACTTATCTGTTTAATAACATCCCCCTAGATTTCGCAAAAGTTGATCTGCTTAAATTTCAGGGCAAGAGATCCTCCTTTATTTGGGCAGGTAAAGGGATCAGGCTGTCCTGGAAAAAATTAAGGCGCAAATTAATGCGTGATGGCATAGGCTTACCAGACCTCCAGCTGTATTGTTACCTACCAATAAAAAAACTGTAGGATGTTACTGCTTTCCCCAGATTACTCGCTGATTGGCAGTATGTTTAAAGCCATATTAGTCGGCGTAGGGGAGCTAGGATTCATGTACAAGTTTGGCTTCTCTAAATTTTTTTAAAAAGTCCATTTGAAGACGTTGCGTATGGCGGCCAAGCTATGGTCGGACTGTCGAGACTGCTTGGGACTTTCCTGTTATAGTGATTGGGCCCCATTGTGGGGTTTCCCTGGAACACCCGAGTGTCTTTTGGATGTCCTAGCTCGGCCATTAAAAGAGGCCGAAGTCTCACACTGGAAGGACATCATAGTGGGTAATAAATGTCATCCTTGGGCCTTTTGGAGCCTCACTATGAGAGGTACTCTGTCTAGGTTTAAGTTTTACCAGATTTCATCCTGGTGTAAGAGTCAACGCTGGTCCCTTTTGGAAGATAATCCTATGGAAAATGAACTACAAGATTTGGCCCCGAAGAAGAAAGAAGTGGCTCATTGGTAAAACCATCTCCTGGCTGCAGTAGACAGAAAGATGGAAAAGCCATACCGCGTCTGGGAGAACTACTTGCCGAATGAAAAGCTGAAAGATTTCTGGCAAGTGTATCTAGACATTCTTTACCCACTAATTAAATCTGCCGCACTCAGGATAAACCACTTTTTCACACTCCACAGGATATACTGGTCCACTCTTAAAATATCCGGAATAAAGGGCGGTGGAGAAGCTGGCTGTGTGAGATGTGGTTTCCAGAATGCAGATGTCCAGGTATTCACCTCTTTCCCCAAGATACCAGACTTTTGGAAAAGTGTGGGTAAGGCTATTTTCAGGGTCCTGGGTACTGTTGTGGAGGTAAGCCCATCTCTTATTTTATTTGGTATTGTATCTATGCCTTGAATAAATGTGAAATCGTATCATAGAGGCGATATTTTGTAATGCAAAAGAATTTATCAGATCATTCTTGAGCCTTTACATTTATAATATATTTCCTTGGTTACAGCCTACAGTTGTACATTCTGGTGACTCCCACTCTGGGATGTGTAGTAGTTTCAATTTCCGTAAGACAGTCATACCATCGCCAACCTTATTTTGTTTTTTAAGTGCTTAGTTAGTCAATCATTTTGTTGCATTATACCCACTATGGTTCCAGTACCTCATCCTTAGGCAGATTTGTAAGTAGAAACTTGTATTTGTCTTTTATCATGACATGATTCTTTTTAGAATTCTACTTGTGAGAGGGCTGTGAGGCTGAACAAATAACCATTTATTATTTGTGCTGCTACATCCATTGCTGGATTAAGCACAGCATTTTTCCTTGTTGGGGGAAATACATAGGAGAGGCCATGGGGAAGTATACATTTGAAGATGGGAAGTATCCATAGGATCTTGTTTGACCTTGGAACTGGTTTTACGTTTTGGTTAGTTTTTTTTTATTTAACAGCATGTTTGTGTAAAATGCGGAGTGTTTTGTTTCGTTGGGTTTTTCTCACCTCTGGTCTGGACTAAGTTAGGCTAGCTTGTGGTGGTCAACTCTTTAGGGCTGTGTTGTGTTACTCTGAATCTGTCTTTAACAGCTCCTAAGAGTTTGTCGTTTTTCTTATGTAGATCCACCAAATATCATAATATGGCTTGTGTAGTCTACCAGGAGCATGAGCTGCAATTTTAACTTTTATGATTACTTGTTCACTATTTAATGGTGACTGAATCCATTAGTAGATGCTTTTGTCACATCGACAGAACTTGATAGTGATGTTTTGGCTTTCAGTCCTATTGCTTGCTAGTTGGCCATGTTTGGAACTAGTGGCAGCATGAAATATTTAGAATTAAATGTCCACTTTTTGCAAACTGTATTTTCCTAAATTTCCTTTATGCTTTTGCCCAGTCTTGCCTGGTTACTGTGTGCACTTGATTGATAAACCGAAGTGAAAAAGTCTGTCTCACCTATTCAGGACAGGCTCTAAAAGACCACATGGTTCCAGCTTCATTTCCCTGTTTAGTGAAGTCCTTTTAGGACGATCCTACCAGACAATATGCAGAAGTCTGGTTGTAAAGTATATATTGTGAGACTCTCGTACATTTATTTATTTATTTTATTTATATAGCGCCTGAATGGTCCCCCGAAGGGGAATCTCTGCGCTTCGGACAGGCATCAGGAAAACCAAAGCTGCTAGAACATAATCAGAAACAGAAAATAATAGTCTTGAGATACTTTCTGAATTGTAGGTAGTCAGGGCATTGTCTCAAATGCATGGGAAGCTTATTCTAGTAATGTGGGCCCAGGTGGGAGAATGCCTTCAACCCAGCCTGGCTTTCCTAACTCAGGGGACTACAAGAAGAGATTTTGAACCAGAACGAAGGGACCTAGAGGGGCTGTATAGCATACATTTCTTACATGCAGGGGCTTCGACACTGTCCATTACTTACTATTGGCTGGATCTACATTGCTATTTCGCCCGTTGTTTCTTCTCCCCCCTCCACTTACATTGCTTCCACCCCTCACCATCCTGTCTTTGTTGCTTTTCCCCAACCCTCATTGCTCTTTTCCACCCACACCCCTGTGTTTCTCCTTCCCACCTACCTCCTCGATTTCTCCCTCCATCTGCCGACCTGTTTTCTCCCTTCCATCTGTGCATGTGTTGCTTCTCCCACCCACACCCTCAGTGTTACTCCCTTACCCATACTTTAAAAAAACGCTTTCATATATTTTTTTTTCTTTGTTTGCAGATTCAACTTGAATCTGCGAATAAAAAGGAAAAAAAGCGGCAGAGTAATTTTGCAGGTGCCTACATGTGGGGTGCTCGCTTGCGCCTACAAAATGACGTGACCGGCCATAGTTGAATTTTTTTTTTTTTTTTTTTTTTACTTATTGTTTATCAACGGCGCACAGCATTGGATATCATGTACAGCATGGCTAGAAACCAGTGGCTAAGCGAATAGGTCTCAAAGGAAAGACACATCGGCTCGGTCAATTCTGATTCCCAAGGTCATTGACTGCATTTGGTGGCTTCTGCATGCATCGTATTTAGCAGCTAAGAAAAATTTGTGGGATAGAAACTGACAGGTTTGTTATGGACTTGGAGTGGCAATGCTCTCCGAGTGGTTCAGATCAGATGTACATTTGCCTTACAACATCAGCAGAATGTAACTATAAAGTTACGGGATCCTCTGCTGGCTCCACAGCTGGCCAATATGTGACCTGTACGCCTAAAAGTTTCTTCTGTCCTTGTGGCCATACGTTTTGAATGAGTGGTCATGGTGGTGTGGCCACCTGACATTTCCCTTGGGTGGCTCACTTTTTCCCCCAGTTTGACTTCAGCTCTCAGACCAATCACAGTGGGAATCTGCCTCTTGGACTCAAAGGCTGAAAGCACCATGGCTTGACCTCTTTTGGCAATCGTCACAGTTCTGCAACACTAAGGTTGTCGACTTTGACTTTCTCATTTAAATACCTTTCCCATCTTACAATTTCATCCATCCAAGGCTGGGTGGAAGTTAAGATGCTTGCAAGTGCTACAGAGCCTGCGAAAGCATGGGTGGCCCCCAGCATTGCGGGGCATGACCAGCAATCCGCAAACACGCACACTACAAATGTATTCAAGCATGCACATCTGTTGTTCATGGCTGCGTCTGGCAGTCATCCCTCCAACTAATGTGATTAACTGACTGCCAGAGATGAACTAAGTGTCCCTGTCTGCAAGTGAATGAAATGTCAGATAAAGTTCGCATAGAGGTCTGGTAATGCAGCTTTTGTTGACAGAAATTTGGAAAGTAACAGAGTGGAGTCAGGTGACTTGTGTCTTCTTCAGGATCCTATTGCATTTGAAAGATAGTGCAATGACTCTTACCGCCTTTGTGTTTTCTTTTCTAATAACTACTTTTCATGTGCCTATATTAGTAATCATCTCTGAAGGAGTACCTCCTCCCAGGTAGTTCAGTTAATCTAGCAGCGTCTGAAGGATTTAATTTTCTCTGAAGTTAATAACCAAATCCCTTCCTGATGACTTCACCTAAAGCAGTATTTTCAGTGACCAACGTGAAAACTCAACTGTGTGCTGGATAATGGATTTCATTCACATCGAAGCCTGAAGAGTTTCGGAAACCGCATAGGGTTTGAGGATTGTTTTTGAGGTCTATGCATTCGTATTCAGCTGTTGTTGATTTCCGCGTATTAAAAGAAAATATGTACTCGCCTAGAGCAAACATTCGTTCTTTGAAAGCACTTTCACTTTGTAGCTTCTCATACGCTGGTGGCTCTTTACAGCTTAAAGCCTTCCTGCTCTGGGTTGTGTTAAGAGCTTTAGCACCATATAATTATCATTGACAATCAGTTCATATGTTGAGAGTCAAGCATGCCTTCTCACATTTGCTTTACCCTGAAACGGTGCGAAGAGAATATTGTGCAGATCCTCCTCGTGTGTTGGCTTTTTAAGGGCGCTCTGAGACGGGAGCACATCGACCGTAATCCATTTCAGAACATCGCTGGTAGGCCCTGTGGGTAGAACTCCTGCAAAATACTTCATTTAAATATCGAGTTGCAAATGCTTCCTTATCTGGGGATGTCCCATGTAGGTTTTTAGTGGTTCTGACACACTTCTTTGGTTTCATCTACTGGTCAGTCAAATGAGCTATATACAGCCTAAATTTGTAAAACCTCTCGATCTGAGGGAATGGGTATCAGATTTGTTTCCTTGTGCCTGTCTCAGCAAGTGCACGATCAAAAGGGTCTTGCTGTCAGAACTTTATACATTGAAGAGGGGCCGAATGCCAAAGCTTTCTTCTAAAGCTTTGCGCCTCATAATTTCCTGGTCACCTAGAGCTGTCAGCTGTCTTGGTTAGCAGAGCAATAACAACTGGTTTAAGGTTTTCTTACTGACTAGCGCTTTAAGTGAGATGCCTCTTTGGCCTCCACAGCACCCACTCAAATTAATTCAATGTGTGGTCAGATGTTTTGTATTTTCCTGTTTGTTCTAATAAGAATTTTAATAACTGTGTGCCAGTGCAGAGACTGACAGTGTCTTTCTGTGGCTTCCATTAAAATGTTTACAGCCACGCTGTATAGCCTCAGACTCAAATGTTGATCCAGACTATTGTGCAAGGAAGTTACTTGTGAAAAAACTAATGCCTATATTGAATGGTGAAGGTATCGCCCTAAATCAACCATTGGTAGAGAGGCACAGTTCGAAGAGCTCCGAATTGGATCATTTTGCTTCAGACGAGCCAACATTTATAATAGTCACTATCTTAAGCCACTGTCAAGTCTTCATGACTGAAGTTGAACTGTAATATTTTCAGATAGACTGAACCGGAGCACGATGATGTTGTGTGGGACTCTCGAGCAGCGTTATTTTAACCTGTGGTTCACGTACTCTGGGGGTCCTCTGAGCCAATTCTGGACATCCAAGACCCATGTGACCTCTAACCATTATTTTCTGTTAACAATCGTACACATTTTTGAGCTTTAACTTTATTGAGGTGGTTGCTTATATGAGGGTAATCGTTTTATCAAGTAACAGTAATACTTATTTGCAGCCTACTGTGTTGCCTCCCTCAATGTGTTTGACATATGCATTAATAAAATCAAGAAAGACTTTAAAATCATAAGCATATTAAAAATGTAGTCAGAAGCTGATTGCTAGAACAGAGCATGTGTGAATTTTCATAGCCACTGTCCTCATTCAAAAATGGTTCGACCTGAACTAGCAATCCACTTCTGAATAAAATATTTTTTAATTATTTAAGGTTTTCTAGAAATTCATACACATCTACACACTTTAATAGCCGGTGTTCTCTCTGCTCAGGGACCCATGCATGTATACGACGATAGATTGTCCAAAAGGCCCTTCCAGGCTGCGGGTTCTCCCATCTGCCGTTTTACATGATGGGCACTTCCAGACTCAAAGTACCTTCACCGTTTGCTTAAAAGTGCAGGCATGCACCCTCTCTAATTCAGAGCCGAAATACTTCCACAGGCAGAGTACCAAGTATGCAGCATGACCTCTGGCCCAATGAGCACTTTGATTTCTAGCTTTTATGTTATTGCTGTCTTGGTTACCTTTGACCCTTGTGTCGGTCGGAGTCCAATGTCTATCCAGTCGCTAGTTCTGTCAAACTACACTTGTTGTGTGTTCTGATTCCACAAGAGTTCCTGTTGATTTGGGATTACTCTGGGGTTTACAATGGTGTGTAGTCGTTCTTGTATGTAAACATTCAATTGCAAAGGAAAGTAGATGTGTTGAGTTCATATAACGTGTACTTGTTTGTGTTTTTGTATTATTGTGAGGTTAATATTGTAGAAACGGTTTAGGACCTCTTACTTCCAATTGTTTCAGTGAGTCTGCTGAGGTTTGAGAATCTCTGCTTTAGAGAACACTACATTGCATTTGCTTGTGAACAGCGATTGTGACTTAGCCTCCTTACCCTTAAGGTTGAATTTCTATCCATCTGGATAGTAGTGAAATCCCTAAAACTCCAGTGACCTGCCTTTTCCCCCCAGCTTTAGCCTGTTGTCCTCAACTCTTGCTAAATTGTAGTTGGACTGAAGCCTACCATTTCAGCTTGCCCGCCCATGTTATAACAACCGAGAACACCAAGCACAGATACGTTTTTGGTGCACAAAGTGCCCTTGCCTATTTCTAGAGAAGTTGCAATTGAGCCTTATCGCCGAGTTGTTCTTTAATTAGAATGCGCCTTGTAATTGAAGGAGAGAATCGTTGTGCACTAATCTTCCACAATGAAGCATAGCATTCCACTGCAGTGTCATTTGTTTCTTAGTCTGTCTTAAAAATGAAATGTGTAATCAAAAAGACAAATGATCCTTTAGATTTCTTTTCTGAAAATGAAAAAACATTTTTTGTTATCCAAATGCCAACAAGATGGATTCAATTTTTATGAAACTATCAAAATTAATGTTTGATATTGCGTTCAACATTTCCAAAGGTTTGTACAAAACTTTCATGTGAATTTTGCATCCAACTTGATCCACAAAGGTATTAACTTTTAGCCAGCATTACCTTTTCTAAGTTATTTGAAGTACATTAAGATGTTATACGTTTATAACTCCTGTGTAGAGTCTATTTTCAAAAGCGTACTTATACACATAAGCAGAGGGCTATCTCTAGTCATTCAAATGCCACCTGCTTTCCCATCTAATATTAAACATAAAGTGAGGCATGAGGCTTATAGTAACCGTAGAGGTGGAATTCGAGCTGTACACCAGCTACACCCTCATCACTTTTGATACAGTGGAAGGTGTATTTTGTGTTTATTCCTCGTACAGGATATACATCTGGTTCTCAGAGTCTGTGCCCACTATCGCTTCGCTGCTTTATGTAAATATTTCCTAACTTGCTTGTGCGTTTAAATATATCTGGGATGGAAGTATGTTTATAGGTACGTTTCAGTAAGTGGTTAAAAATCAAAATGTTTGGATCACGAAGAGGTTCTGAATTCTTCTACCTAAAGAAACTTGTTTGGCTGGTTTAATTGCCAAGATTATCGAAGTATAAAGGTACCAAGCAAATGGCCTATTTTAGGTCTTAAAAATTGGGCCCTGTAACCTAAGGACTGGTATTGGAGAGGTTTCATTTTAGGGACTTTGAGTGAATAATGTGATCCTATGTTGATTAGAAATTAAATAAATATATTTCACTTTTACACTAGTCCTTACATTTTACTTTTTCTTTCAGTGGAAGAGGAAGGACTATGGGAAAACGGACTTTCCTACGAGTGTCGAACTCTACTTTTCAAGGCCATCCACAACTTACTAGAAAGGTAAGGGTGTGCTTTTCAATGTTATGTCTTTATTGACTATTGTTATAACGTTCAAAATCTGTCAGTGTTTGGGATCGCATTGGACAACTATTTACTCTGTAGTGTTTAGTGACTGGACTAGCAGCACGAATGTACTTGTTTAAAGTAGCCCAGTGCATTTTGTTTTGTTTATATTCGCGCAGTTGCCTGTAAATCCAGATTTAGTTTCTCCTATTTTGGGTACATTTTCATATTCTTCCTCTACAATTTTTGCACATGAGAAACGGGTAAAAGCATTGCATGCCTTGCAAGAGCTCCAAAAAGTGGATTTGTACTGCAGCCACGTGCTCCAGTAGTAATGTGGACTGTGACTTTAAAAAATCCATTTGGTAGTCATAGTTTTTTTACACTAAGGACCTATGCATATCTCTAGTAATACACGTACTATTTGTGAAAATGTCTTGTGTTATGCTTGGAAAAATTAAAATGTTTCTCATTTACCCACCCCTAATTTAAAGCTCAGTTGGCTTCAAGAACTTCTCTTTTTTAATATTTCATTTAAAATGTTGTAAATAGTTAAAAAGAACAATACAACTCTAAATCAATAGTGAACATTAAAAATACCCCGATAATAAGTATTATATACTTTATATAACCGAATACACAGTTTGACACAAAATATTCTAGAGTGTATTCCTACGAGTTCCATGTTAATTATAGACAGAAGTTGTAGGGCAAAAGTGATCACACTTTTAATAAAGTTTACTCTGAAGACAAGGAAGGGATGCTTTGTTAATACCTGGTAGATTCAAACTCCCATCTGTGGAAACTTGGCTATTGAGATGAGAAATCAAAGAGTTTGAACAACTGGGTAAAAGCATGAATTGCGTGAACAGTAAAACCTTCGTGGCTTATTGGTTCATTATGTTTAAATAGAAGCGTACTGATAGAGAGCTGCCTAGGTTTAATCTACTCTCCTCACTTGTATAATCCCTCATTAGATTGAGGCTTCAAGAATTTCTGCTTCAAAGCATTATCCTAAAAAAGAATTGCCACTCTTGCATTTGATCATAGCTAACAGTTTGTAGTACTGTTTGGTTTAAAATGAGTAACTAGGGACGATGTTGAAAATTGGAAATTTTGATCTCCTATATCTCACCATTCTTGAACTGTTCAGTTCAAGTACACTGCAAATCAAAGGAATGCTCTCATACCACAGCACAAAGCCCTACCACACACACTTCAGTGCTGAAGCTTTCTCCAATTCGTCTTGCATGAAAATAAAATACCACTCATTCCTTTTTCACTTTTTTTTTATCACACTTTCTATAGTAAATTCAGATAGTAGGGCATAATTGTATATATCCTCATCAGCTATCTTTACTGTCTGATTTAGTAACTGCTATCTCGTTTTCTGCTTCTATTCTGTGCATTAATTTTCTACTTTTTATACATGCTCTTTAATGTAATTCTTTCATAATGTGCTCTCTAAATTCAGTGTCTAAGGCTGTGCCTCTGGCGGTGTTTTTTTCTGAACATTGAGCCATAAATGTCTGGATTATGTTAACCTCTAAGTTATTTTCACATATTTTACTTTTGTACAGTAGAAGCTCAGACTTCAAAATATTAGCATTAATCAACTACTGTAATCTGCAGGTTTTGTAGATGCTCAGGGCAGGTGCACATGGTCTAGTGTTGCGTGCTAAGTCTGCTTGACATCTTTTTCAATTACGTAAACAAAAAAGGCATTGTTATTGATCTGTTACTTGTATAGTATGGTGCAAAACATAGCCTAGAAATGTGTGCAGACCGTGTTCTTAATACACTCACATTTTGCTAAAGACCTTTATTTTTGTAGCAACTCAGCTAATTTCTACTCTTGAAGTAAAATGTGCAATTTTGCCAACCCTTGCATTATTCTAATCCTATCCCATACCATAGTGTTAGAAGTTGCAGATTTCATTAACGCTTCAAGGCATACAGTCACAAAGTGCCTGTCCATTTTTTTGTTTCTTCAGATCTGTGTTTGGGTAAAGGGGATCTGCAAATGTACCCTGAACCAATATGTTAAAGGTTGCTAAATTGTCCTTAAAGTGGAAATGCCCATCCCACAAAATAAATGTTCAATGATTATTCATTTGTTGATTAGATCTGATCACTGCTACATTTGTTTAATCCAGGAACCACGTAGTTAGGGAATGCCCTACTGTCCTCCATGAAGTTAATCTTTTTTTTTTAATTTTAATTTTTTAACTTTTTTGTGCCATTATCGGAATGGTGTTGGGCCTATGTATTGCTTTTGAGGATTAAAGACGTGGTGTAGGTAATGGGGGTACATGTTGTGAATTTCGAGCATATGCTTTAACTGTAGGAGAGAAAATGCTGCTTCAACCACACTAATGATAGTGCAGCTTATCTAAGACAGGCCAAATGCTGTGTACTTATGGACCCCATAACATGTGTAATATGCTTTCATTCCTACATTACCTTGGTGTTGCCAACCGAGAATACGTTAATCCTACTTAGCTATGTAGACTTTTCCTTTCATTTTTCTGTTTTGAGTTTTGTTGTGGAAATAAAAATCCCACTCCTGTCAATGGTATTGGCGCCATATGCAAACAATTTAATGTATTTTCTCTCGCTGGTTAATCTGAATCAGCCAAAACCTGTAGTGCTCTATCAACACTTCTATCCCACTCTAGAGCAAAATCTGATATTTGTGCCCCCTGCACACATTTGCAGTGTCAAATTCTTCTTTTACATTTCCCGATCTCCTTCCAGTGCCTGCCAACTCTTACTTCTAGAAACGTCTTAGTCCCACATCTTAAATATTTTACTCATTCTGACGTTCTCAAAACAACATTTTCTTTTATTCTGACATCCTGTTGTTTTTAAGTCTGCTTTTTAAAAACATTTTATTGGTTTTAAGTCGTAGTTACCTGGATAGCAACAAACACAAAAATCTAATTATAATCCCTGTCTCCCCTCCTCCACACATAGGATTCTGTGACAGATTAAGGGATTCTCAAGAAAGGTAATAAATGACAATGGCTACTTTGTTTTGCAAATTCCCTCAGTTCTCTGTGCTAATGACAGCACTCATTTAGTCTCCTCTAGGGATCAGTTCAACCTCGATGCGCTGTGTTCAGGGGCAATACAGGGCTGATGATTCTTCTTGAAAATCGTCCATGACTGGTTTGCAAATAGCCTCAAATTTGTCTCTCTTCCCAAGTCAAAGGTTAAATCTCCATTGCCTTCAGTGTCCACAAGCATGGTGCCCACATGGTGCTCTCCGGAATGTGTGACTACTTCCAATGTGCAGCCAGCTCTTGTTTTGCTGCCAGAAATATGGAAAATCAGTATATTCTCTTGTTCCCAGTTCACCCCAGTTGTGAGAGCGAATACCTAACTAAGTGGATCCTGTGGTATTGGCTTGATGTGACTCCGTATCTCTTTCTGGAATATCTGCATTCTCTGGCAAGCCCATCTCACGTGCAACATCTTGCCTTCATCCCCATATCCCTCTAGCACAACAATATTAGGAGTTAGGCACCAGTTGTACGTTATTTTATAGCAAGTTTCTCTTCCCTGAACATTCCTCACTAGTTTCAGTATACCTCGCCAGAACCTGTGCCACTCATCTTAGGATATCTCTGTATCCATCACGTTCACCATTTGCCTATATAGGGCTATTTATGTTGATCATGAAGGGCCATCAGGGTAAGCTCTATAGATGCAAATAACTTTGTTATTTGCCTAGTCTGGGGACAATGTTTTCAAAGGTGTGAGCTCTCTAGTACCTGCTGCCTTGTTTAAAGGGTAAAAGATTTGTGGGAACCTGAAAAAGGTTTTCTCTCAGTATGGTGCATTCACCCTGTCACCAGACCGCTTATTGTACCCTGTCCAATGTCGGGGTGAATTACGTGTTCACAGTGGGACAAATGGGAATGGAAAAGTTGTGATTAAGAGAGACCTAGGGAAGGAGCCCCATATGTCCATTGGTCTGTGTGGTTCTTGTAACCTCAAACACAAGACACGTTATGCCTAAATTGTTTTGAGAGCCACAGTATGTCCCAGGGGGGCCTGCTCAAGAGGATTCTTTCCATTATGGGCCTGTGCTTTCCCTAAGGGACCATTTGAATGCTATGTGTAGTTGTGCTGCAGCACGTTATGTTTCAAGATCCGGGACACCCAGTGTACACTTTAGCTCTGGTTTTATAGCATGAATCTTTTCTGGATTCACATGCTGTGCATTATTCTGCCATCTTCTGATTGAGTCTGGAATTCTCCAGTGTACTAGTAGTCCTTTTTTATTGTTGTTTGTCAACTGTCCTACTATTTGGTGTCTAATCCAGCCTCTGCTGACATCATACGCCTTTCCCGGAAACATCCATGCATTGTGCCCATCTTCAGATTCTTTTTTTTCTGCCTTTGGGTCTGGAAATTTAGCTGAAGGCTCTCCATTCTACGAAAAGTAGTAGTTTTGGATGAAGTTTTATGACAAAATGTCAAGGAAGACCACCGTGAAGAGGTACCGAATAAGAATTAATCAAATTTAAACATTAAGGGCAAACCGAAGAATGCCTGACAGGGGGCCCACCTGTTCTGTGTGATATGGAGAAGACACCATTCCAATTCTGCTTGAAGTGCCACCATATATTTGCACAGAAATATAGCCATCTGGTGTGTAACCTTTGTCTTCCCCTCGACCACAGGAGCAGCGACTGCGAAGGGGTGCGCGGACTTCAAACCGAAGACTGTGAAGGCAAAGGACAAACAGAGGCAGGTACACTAAGCCAGGCAGGGGCAGAAGCAGACTCCATCTCTAAGAGACCCAGATTTGTTGAGCGATGATGAGGATTACCTCGCTGAAGGGGCCGGAAGAGAAGTCTCGGATGCCGAAACGAGAACCATCAACGTCGAGAAGAGACCGCACAAAGAGATAAGACTCCTGCTAACACCAAAGAAACATAGAGGGGGAGAGTCTCGAACATCAGACTAAGTCATTGAAGGCTACCTTGGCATCAAATCTTGCCAACCAAGGCCAATCAGAGACTGAAAGAACCCCTCGGGTCCCACAGCAAGGACACCGCAGGCAGGCACACATCCGTAAAGACTATAGAAGTAAAGAGGTTTCAACTTCAAAGGACGAATGAGGTCGGAAGTTGCCTAAAAAAAGGGATGAGTTTTACATCGGCGAAGGAAGCCTCTGCGTTAAAGAGAAAACAGATGCCGAAAACTGATCTGCTGAAATCTAGTGGAAGAGGCGCCTAGACTGAAAGTGCTGCGATTTTGCAGCAGAAAAGGGAGTATGACGCATCCCTTTGAGAATTCTGAATCCCTCCAAAGACTTCGACAGAACAAGATCCAATTGACAAAGACGTCAAAGAACTAAGACCCCCTATGACACCAGAGCAACAGGATGAGGAAGAACAGGAATACTTCATTGATGAAGATGATCGTGATACAATGGGGCACGGTATGTTTCAGGGGACTGAATGGTCAGAGTGTATGGAGACTTAGTGGCAAGGTGTCAAAACTGATTTCCCTGAGGAGGAGATTGACACATCTATCCAGGCCTTCGCTTCCAGATAATTTTTGCAATGTACAGGCAGCTGATAAAAACGAGCGTTTTCAATACAATAGGTCTTGCATTACTGAAAGTTTGAACTATTGGCGTTACAAATAAGGTTTCTTTATTTTTTATCAACAAATATCCCAGTAGTAGCATAAGAAATAAAAGAAAATCCACGAAGAAAGGAAAAGGTGCAGTACTATAAACTGTTACTAGGTGTCCCGTGGAGTTGTAAAAGCTGAGCATACGTTTTGATTGAAATTTTGATTTTTTGTAGGTAATGTTTAAATAACGCACTATTAAAATAAACAATGGTGCATTTTTAAAATGCAAACTAACAAAATCTGACTTCCAATAAAAACAAATGGAAACCTATGCTCAGCAGCAATCTTTCCCTTTATATTTGCATTAAGGATGCAGTACATTGTGTCTAGTAGAGGTCCCTTACAATTCCACATGGACATCTAGTAAAACATCCTGTGATACTGCTGGGTATTTCTTGACAAAATAAAATGGTAGTTCTGATAAGTTTGTGAGTTTGTGAAGATGTGATATTGTGAGTTGTCGAAATGTAAAACCTTTCTGAAGCATTTCACCGCATGTCGTCTTTGGTTAGAAAAAATTACTATCTTTGCTTTAAGGAGGAAGGCACCAAAATCAAAAATTTAATTGCGGCTTCGGTATAAAAGTGACTGGTATTGTATGCTTATTTTTTTGATCTAGTAAAAACGTAATTTTAAGTTCAAAACGCTGCAATGTACTACATCAATCACACTGGTACAAGCATTAGAGTCCTATGGAACTTACCAATCATTTTTTGCCAATGCTGTACAGCGCTGGTTGCCGACGATGTGCAGTATTTTTCTATACTTTTTTAAAGTGTGATGTGCCCGCCAAGCAACATTATTTCATAGGTATGTGTATGCGCGATGACGCATGCACGCGCATCCTGAAAAAATGATTTAAAAATGAAATAAAAATTATGTACTGATCTTTGATGGATAAAAGAAATAACTTTAAAACGCTTTGTGTTGTTTGGGGGGCAGGGAGCGCATTGGGGTGAGAGAAAGCACCATGTAGCAGTTGAGGGAAGAGGGCAACAGTACCCCACAGAAACACAGGAAAAAAGAAAAATGCACACACTTCCTGTTTGATAAGTAACTCAGTGCTTTGTTACATAAGAATTGCTTGTCAGACAGCCCCTGCGAATCAGAAAGAGCAAAACAATGGGCAAGCAAAAAACAAGGGACAGAGGGAGGGAGCTGCTCAGCTCCGCTGGGTACACCATAGATATCGGCAAAAATGTGAACGATAACAGCCCACCTTGATCTAGGCAGGCACTGCTACTACTTCCCATGATTAGGAGAATTATGGGGGAGACATTTTAGAACAGGCAGTGAGAGTTGGCAAGGATTATCGGACAGAATGACCAACATATACTGCGTTGGAGGTATGCAGAGAGGATGAAAAGAGCAGGAAGTGCCCGATGCTCTGCATTGAGTGCTGCAGTGATAGGATCAGAAGTGCGGTGGGAGGCAGCCATTTTATAAGCGAGTAAAACAATGCCAAAACACAATACAAATAAACTTTGAGGCGAGCCCCACTGTGCAAAACAAAGAAAGGCGCAGACACCATACTTAAAGATCAAGCGCAGCATGCTGCGCTGGAAGTGTGAAGCAAAAAATTAAAATAGTGCCACCATATTTAAAGATGAAGCGCAGCATGCCGCGCTGAAAGTGCTCTGTGAAAGTAAAATAAAAGTGCTTGTAGTTGAACAAGTCTGCATTTCTTAAAGAAAAACGTTTTTACATGATGTCGCACCAATGAATTAAAAAAGTTCAACGCCTGCATTTAAAAACTTAGTTATATATATTTAACTAGTGCTGTGCTTCGCACGTTACTGCACACAGCTTCAGTAATGCGGGCTGTCCACGGCGGATCATTTCATGCGAAACAAAAAAAAAAGTGACTCAGCCACTCCCACCCAAACACACTGACCTATACCCAGGAATATTTGGAGAGGACGTGTCGTAACATCCAAAGCTGCCGACTATGGAGCTGAGGAACCAAGGTAGTCTACAGCCAAGAAAAGGGCAAGCCTACCAATGACATCTGGACCACCACTGAATAAAGAAAGCAAAATGATGGATATGTTGGGGAGAAAATTCGAGAGAGGTACAGCAATTCAATGGCGAATAGGCAACTCAAAATCTCTGCTAAACATATACACATACCAACACTGGGATGAGGTGGCAGAACTGATGAAGCACCTGCCAGATCAATATCACAAGAGGGTAGCTTCCCTGACAACAGAGGGGAGAAAACATTGCAAATACTTTCTTGAAGTCTGCACTAGACACAGCAAACACTACAAGTAGACAGATGATGGGCGGAACAATGCTAAGACGTCATGCCTGGCTATGGGTGTCAGATTTCAAGCCAGAGGTGCAGGTGAATGTAATCAGCACACCTTTCAATGGAGAACAGCAGTTTGGAAGTACAGTGGATGAAGCTCTTCAACAACTGACCAAAGGATAATGAAACTTCGAAGTCAAGGGGAACCCTGCAATTTAGGGGAAACAAAGGGAGGATCAACACCGGTCCGAAGAGCGGCAGGCAGAGGAAGTTTCTCGAATACAACTTCTGGGGGTTATAGGGTGCAAGTCAAACACACAACCCTTCACAACAATGGCAGTATCAAACACCAGGATGACAGTCTTTTTTTTGTGGACGTGCACGGGGAAGAGCACAGCCACACAGAGGAGCTGCCTCATCCAGCAAGCGGCTCACTGCATCACCAAACTTTCTCACACATAACACCTGTCGGGAGAAGGATTAAGGTATTGCTTCAGGAGTGGAGTAAAGTGACTTCAGACAATTGCATATTAACCATCATAAAATGTGGATACTGCATAGAACTGATAGAGACTGCACCAGCAAGGGGACCAAAGAAAGTGGTGCACAAAAGAGGAAACATGCGGTCTACTGCAAGAGGTAGAGGTTTTGCTGGGGAAAAAAGTAAATAGAAAAAGTGCCAGAGAAGAAGATCAATCGGGGAAACTGCTCAACATATTTCCTAATTACAAAGCAAGAATAAACACCAAATCCTATACTGGACCTCTGTTTTATAAATAAGTTTATAAAAACCCAAAATTCAAAATGACGACAACACTCTAAGATTTCATACCTCAGCTGCAACAAGACTATATGGCAACGATAGATCTCAAAGATGCCTACTTACACTTCCCAACGAATTACAGACACAAAAGAGATTTGTGTTTTGTGGTGAACAAAACTCACTATTAATTCAAAGTGCTGGCCTTCGAAATAAAATCTACAGCAAGGGTGTTTACAAAATGCCTAACAGCAGTGGCAGCACATTTCAAGATGGCAAGGGATATACAAAAGTGAGTTTTGTTCACCACAAAAGACTAATATTTTTTGTTTCTGTGATTTATTGGAACGTGCAAGTGTGTATTTACATCCTTATTTAAACAATTGGCTTGTGAAAGCAAACTCTCTAAACAAATGCAAGAGATATACAAAAGGTCATATCAATACTTTTTAGTCTGGGGGTTTTCAATGAATAGAGAAAAGTCATTGCCAAAACCAGAACAAGCAAAAATGTTTTTGGAGCAAGAATCAACTCATCAAAGGCTTATCCTTGCGTGAAAAGGATAGTATCAATAATTTAAGAAACGTGCCCCTACCTTAAGGGACAGCGTCTTGCAGTGAGGACGGTGGGGAAAATACTGGAGAAGATGGCCTTCTGCATCCCTCTAATACAATATGCACAGCTACATACAAGACATATTTAGGAATAGGTTCAAAGGCAATGGTCATGAGCCACGGAGTTGGGAAGATCTAGTGGTTGTCATGTAAAGAGTGCAGGATGAGATTGCATGGTGGAACAGGTCACATTTAACAGCAGAAAGACTATTTATACGCCCGACCCCCACATCAATCACTACGGAGGCCTCCCATATGGGTTGGGAAGCTCATGTGGACAGACTCTAGGTCTGAGGAATATGGAAGGTGCTGAAGTGCTACAACCTATCACTGTACTCTAGTTCAAAACCATGTTCTTAATCTTAAAAGCCTTTCCGAAAGAGCTGTGGGGAAAATCTGTGCTAGTTCAAACAGACAATACAATGACAGTGTTTTATCTCAAGAAGCAGGGAGGAACCCAATCCTTTGTTCTATCAAGACTAGCTCAGGAAATCTGGAGATGGGCCATTCTGAGAAACTTTACAGCAATACATCTTCTAGAGAAAGATAATGACGAAGCAGACAAGCGTCCTCCTCCCGCAGGAACTCAATCAAGCAGTACTCGAAAAGATATTCAGGTATTGAGGGACACCTGTAATAAATCTATTCGCAACTTTAGGGAACTCAAAATGCCAATACTTTCCATCCAGACAGTCACAGCACCACTCCCTAGGGAATGTTCTGTCAATATGCTGGTCAGCCTTTCCCCCTGATGCCTGTTACACAAGGTAATCAACAAATGCAACACTCCAAGATGACGATAATACTCCTTGCCCCTCAATTGAGGAGACTAACTTGGTTCTCAGACCCAATAGAATTAGCGCAGAACATCATACAGAGATTACAGAGCCAACAAAACCGGCTATCCGTGCAACAGCGGAGAGAGTCCTCCAGAAGCGTTGAGTTTAGTAGCATGGCTTCTGAAGACTTGGATTTTGGGCATCTAAATCTATCTATCTATGAGATGCAAGAAGACCACCAACAAGAAATTGATACATTCCTAAATGTGAATGATACTCGAGGTGGTTGCAAAAACTAAGCCTATTAAAGGGCAATACTAAGAACACCACAGTCCTAAAATACCTCAGACACCTACTAGATTGCAAAGTAACATATGACTCACTAAAGGTACATTTAGCAGTGATAGTAGCCTGCACAAGAGGTCGTATAGCTAGGAGTTTCTTCAAAACACCTGTAATAAAGAGAATTCCGGAGGGATTAAAACTGATAGCACCACCTACATGGGTGCCAGCCCCTACATGGAACTTAAATATGGTATTAACACAGCTAATGAGGAAACCCTTTGAACCTTTACACAATACCTCTCTAAGAAATTATCACTTTGAGGATGGCATTCCTTATTGCAATGACATCTCTTCGTAAAGTTAAGTGAACTGTAGGCACTCACACCCTTAAAGTTATACTTGCAAATACACAGGGATAGAATAGTCATGAGGACAGATCCACTATTCCTACCCAAGTTAATCTTGCATTTCCACATAAATCAGTCAATTCAAATAACATTTTCCTTCCAACTGCCAAGCGGAAAGAGTGTTACACACACTAAACACAAGAGCGATCATATATTGTATGGAGTAATCAAAACCAATCTTGTAAAGCAAAGCAACTGTCTGGGTCATTTGCAGAAAACAACATAGGGGAGCCAGTGGCAAAGGGTACATTCTCTAGATAGATTACGGAAACGATCTAGATTTGTCACGCACTTGCAGGTATACTACAAAACAAGACAAAGGCACACTCTACTTGTAAAAATGGAGCAATAATAGCCTTTCTAGCAAATATACCATTGCAGGATATGTGCACGGCAGCCACTTAGTCCTTAGTGCACACGTTCACGAAACATTGTATAGCCATTCAAATAAACAAGGAAGCTCAAGTGGGACTAAAGGTATTGAAACTTCTATTTACAAACTCAAGCTCCCCTTCAACCCAACTTCCATCATAACAAAACAAGCATTGGCAAAGCCAGTATGTCTTGCCTTTGTGAGATTTATTGGCTTTGTTAATATTTTGTTTTAGCTATGTTGAAAATGTTTGAAAGTAATGTAAAAAAAGCTGCATGACAGTCAGCGTTGTCCTTATTATAGCACTTTTCTTTTTTTTTTCTTCTCACTTATGCTGCGTTGAAGCTAGCACTGCTGTATAATGTGGCTAAAAAAAATTGATAAAGCCAGTAGATATCGCATAGGCGAGACCTATTGACTTTGCCAATGCTTGGTATGGAATGCCCTATGGTAAATTAGAAGTATTTATTTGACGTTTACAACGGCTGAAGCGCTAATGTTCTAGAATGGAGAAAGCCCTTGCCAAGGTGTAGGGGTGTCCAGAATCAGAATCATTTGAGAACCATACAAAAACTGTGAACATGTGCCATATAAATGCGCTGAATGTAACATAAAGTTGTAGGTAGACCGAAAAGTTCAATAGCTTACAGCTTTTATTAGTGATGCTTTAGGCTATATGTTACTTTGGGTGCAGGGGTTACAAAAGAACCAAAAAGCACCCTTGACTGCTTGTTTAGTAGTAAAATATAGCAATAATCTGTGCTCAGTGGGTTTTACTAGACCTTTTGGCCACTGCACCTGCTGCACCACTGAAATCGTGACCCTAGTGCCTGCAAGGTGAAATGAGTAAATCGTTTATATCCAGTAATATATATGTTCCGAAAAAAGCACAGTTGCAGACGAAATACATATTAATTGTGTAGCTAGACCTAAACACAAAAGTTTTCATAAAACGTGCCTGTAAAATTAGCTAGCTCTCCAAAACTAGTTGCCACAGATGTCATAAATAAAGCATATGCTTTAGACATCAAAGTGAAAACCAATCATTGTTAAATTGTGTTGCAATGTGGCTAGCTCTTTCCTGTGACTCACCAAATAAGAATAATTTTGGAAAAAAAGTGCAAATGTTTTGTGCAGATGAAAAACGACATACCTTTTGAGATGGCTATGTCTAAAATATAAAATTTAAAAATGGCACAAACAGGCTCCAAGGAGTAACTATGCTGCATTCCTATTTCCTAGAAACGCTCTAATTTTTAAGTTCTTCGAAAGCAACAAAAAAAAAACACCATGCTCCAACAAAAACACAGCTTGGCCATTTGACATCAGTCTTTGAATGCCCTGCAAATGTGATGAGATGAGAATAAGATTTAAAAGCCTGTTTATTACAGAAAACAAGTTTGTGGAAGAATACAGTAAACCTGGCATTAGCATGGGGAGGTACGAACTCAATCTGCACAGCCTAAAGCAAATCAAGCCAACAAATCGAAGGCAGAAAACGTGATTGTCAGGTGGCAATACTATAATACTACAAAATCAATGCAAAGCATGTGAATCCAAAAATGATATACGCTGCAAAACGAAATGGTTTCTTACCTGTAAGAGTAGTTTTGCAGCTTGAAGAATTTTCTAGATTCACAGGTGACCCATCCACCTCTCCACAAGATGGGGGAGTAACGGGGGAGGGAGATTCTATAGAGCGCTACAACATTTGGAAGCTTCCGGGGAGGGTGTATGACGTCATTATAGGCTGGATTAGACACCAAATATGGGTTAGTCGGTGCACCCCCAAAAAAAGAAAAAACACAGACTACTACTACACTGGAGAATTCCGGACCCAACCACTGCATGGCGTAATAATGCACAGCACGTGAATCCTGAAACTCTTTCAAGCTGCAAAACTACTCCTACAGTTAAACAAAAACATTTAGTTGCCTGCAAATGCCCTTCTAGCAACTTTTTTGCCAGATGAATTTATTGCATAGCGATTGGGGTTGTTGTATATGAAACTTAGTCATATGTACTTGTAAGGCCTGATAAAAATCCTGACAAATCAGATAATGACCACTGCACCTCGTTTCGTTGCCCAATATCTCTTGGCAATTAAAATGTATGTAATTGGCTTTCTACAATTCTTCTAAAAGTTGGAGTAATCTGTTATTTAAGCTCATTTGAATCTGAATATATATTCAATTTCTATTCTGGCATGGTAATCTAGTTATATACCCAAAACCTCAGATTTTGTCATGTTAATTTGAAATCCAGAAATGTTTCCATATTGTTCAAGGAGTATCATCGCAGCCCTAGTTGAGTCCTCGGTCTATTAAGGATAAAAGGATTTCTTCTGCAAAGAGATTGATTATGAGTTCTGAGCCCCCAAATGGCATTCCCCGTACCTCTGAGCCCCCAAATGGCATTCCCCGTACCTCTGTGGATTGAGCCAGTGGGTTCTATTGACAAAGCAAAGAGAAGTGGGGGCGAGGGGACACCCCTGCCTTGTCTCTCGGAATGTAAATTTACTTGATTTGTTGTCATTGTTCAAAAGTTGTGCATTGAGGTTCACATATCTGCCTGTGCCAATTTTGTTTCATTATTTATTTGAGGAATATGTTGCCAAGACCTTCATAGGTATATAGTGCACTTATTAGCTTTCTTTACCAAGTGAAGTGTTCTACATTTACTATCAAATGTTTGTCAGCTTCTCCAAAATCCAAATGATCCGGGTTGATTAGAAATGCCATAAATATTTCCAGGCCATTTGCAAGGAATTTTATGTATATTTTCAAGTCTTGAAAGGAGCGGGATATGTATGTATGTATGCAGTGCACGGCTCTTTTGCCTTGCCTGTTTTTAAAGTTATGTCTGCCTCGTTTGTAGTATCTGTTACTCGCCCGGAATTAAAGTTGGATCAACTGTGGGATCAACAGGTGATTAAAGCTCTTTTAGAACCCATAAGCCAGGCCATCTGGGCCTGGAGCTTTGTGGCTGTATGTGTTTAGTAACTCTGGCCACCTTTTCAGTGGTAAGTTGCATTTCTAGCTCATAGTCTGTAGCCTTTGGTAAGTGTGACAGTTGTATATTAGCTAAAGTCTTCTATTACTGTTGTGTGGTGCATCAGCTCTGGTGTAGGTTTTGGTTGAAGTCTAGGAAGGCTATTCTCTTTTCCTCTTCTCTTCTAGTTAAGGTGCTGGTCTGGGATCTCACAATGGGTATGTGCGTCATGTCTTTTGCTCTCCTTAAGCAACCAACCTGAAACTTGTCTCCCTTATTTGCACTCTCATAGATTTTTTTGTTTTAAACTTAGAAGTGCTTTCTCTGAGCCCTCTCTTAATAGGACTGTCTTACTATGGGGTTGAACTTCTCTGAGGAAAGATAGTGACTTTTGTCCCCGATATTGCTCTTACCTTTCTTTCAGCTCTGACTCTAAATTCGCTTTTGTGAGACATCATTCTTTTTTGTTGGACCTTGAGGACAATAGCTTTGCCCCTAATTACCTCCTTGAAGGTGTCCCAAACAGTTGCCTGATTTCACCTATCTTTTGATCAAAGTATTCTTGAATCTGATCTTTCATCTCCTTTTCACTTTTTTTTAAGGATGATATTGTCAGATATCCAGGCCCCCCCCCCCCCCCACCCCTCTTTTCTGAGCCTCTCATCACAAGCAAAATCAGACACTGTAGGTGCATGGTCTGAGAGTGGCCAGGTCTATATCTATCTTAATTGTTTTGGAGTGTAGTGTTCTAGTCCCTGATGTGGCCAGTTCTCTCTCATCCGGTTCATTTTTCTTTCCACAGTTCTAGGACTCTCAGGTCTGTAAATTTATGGCAAGTTTCACTTGATAATCGCCCTCAGGTGTATCTCTCTTATGAATGTTTGTCTTGTGCTGGGTCACAGACCACATGGAAGTCCCCTGTCTAGAGGATTCAGTCTTTGGTTTTCTCTATAAGCACACCCATAATCTGTATTATGTGGCCTTCCTGGCCTGCATAAGGTGCATAAGCAGCCACCAGTGTGATCTCCCCACCATTGCAGGAACCCACCACTATAACAAATCTTCCCTCCACATTAACTAGTATAGTATTTCTCGCTTCCAGTGGGGATAAACTGTGCACTGGCAGAATTACTCCCCTAGCTTTCTTATCTTAAAAGGTGGCAAAGAATTGTGTTGGGAAAAGCTTAGGAGTACTCAGTATTGTGCGCTTTACCAGTAGATTAGTTTTCTGTAGATCTATAACAACAGGCATGTCATTGCAAATGGCTCTCCATACTTTGTGGCATTTCACAGGGGTGTTTAATCCCCTAATGTACCATGATAACAATCCCACCATTATATAGAGAATGTGAAAAAATTATCTAAAGTGATGTCCTGTTTAGTTCCACTAGATCTTCTCCCTCTCACAATCTTAACAGATCCTTGATAGGGTGTCTCAACTCCCGCCTCCCTCCTCCCCAATAAACCTCTACAGATACTGTAAACATTAGTATTTTAATTGGATTCAGTTCAAAAGTTGTGGTGGATGTTTGCAGCTCAGACACAACACTCAACTTGCATATCTAGGTGCGGTTCCCCTTCTTCCATAGGGTACGTTACCACATCATTAGGTGCCGGGTAATGCCCTTTTGGGCTCACAACAACTTTCCTGCACCCTCCATAGTTATTTTGTATTCCACCCCTCCTGCCCTCCACCCCCATACCCCACCCTCCTACAACTCTTTTCAGCTGTCTGGATTTCCTTTCCTGCTGATCATCTGTGTGTTTTAGCGATATGGCCATCTGGTTTGTCCTTTTTCTCTCAACTTTTTGGCAAGACCAGTAGTCACTGACTGTCCATCATTGTGATTGCTCTTGTTTTACTCTCCAACGAGAAAATCAAGGCAAATTGTTACGCCCACTTATAGTAAATTTGCTTATTTCAAAACTCAGCTGTTATTTCTTTCATCACTCTTGTCGCTAGCAGGGCCTCCAACAGGTCCTGGTATCACTTCATCATACATTCTTCCAGTTCTATAACTTCCTTCCATCTTGCTATTCGCAGGATCTTATCTTCCACTTGGATGCTACTTGTCTCTAGGACAGAGGCTGGGTTCCGATTGGGGGAGACCCACTGTGTGTGCTCATGATAGATACTGTTGAAGGGCTTCGTCGCCCAAGATCTGGTTGATAAAGTTAGTAGAGAACTTAGTTATGCAAGAACCTTCAATGTTTTCTTTTGCTTTGCAGATCCTTATGTTGTCCCATTGAGATCTGTTGTCCAAATCTTTGTGCTTCCTCTTTAGATTTTTCACCTTTTCTTCAGTTGTCCATATTAACATATTAGCTTCCCCTATCTTACTCTGTGTGGAGTGTAGCCCGACCACTCTTTTAAATCTTTTGTACCTGAGCTGTTACTTCGTTTTTATGACTCTCTTGCTCTACTTGTCAAATAGTTACAACTGTATGTTATGTGGCATTTATAGTGTGCTGCCTTTGTTGGTCTTGGCAGTCTTGCACAGACATCACCAGCTCTCATGTACTCCAAAATGCACATTCTAGGCCGGGGGATTCAGAGTCCGCTCACGCTCTCCTCAGATAGTCAAGATGGGTGCTGTATGCTGCATAGCTCTCGTTCGCTCCTTTCGCTGTTTCTGGCAGATGCCTCAGCTTGTGGAGGAGTCTAGTAGCCTCTCCACAATCCCCCAAGTTGGAAGTCGCAATCTCCACAACTTTTTTACACAGGGGTTCACCACTATTACTGCATTACGGTGGCATGGATCGGGAGCTCACCACAGACGTTCCTATATTGCATTGCATTAGCTATGTCCCCCTCAAGTCCACTTTCAATAAAGCGCACACCACCCATTGGGCTAAAAGGGCTTCAGCTCCCCTGTCACGTGCCGTAGCCCAGGCTCAGCTATTTGGGTCCTTGTCTCAGGTGCTTACTGGGCAGGGTACTGCTTGGGAAGTGGGCTTTGGAGCGAACCTTTACTTTTTAGGTCGAGCCTAGCGCAGCACGCATGCGCTGTCCTAGGAAAACTACCTCTTGGAATCGCTCTGACGCTCGTGCGTGTGAAAAGGCCTACGGCTTGCGGTTACGAGCAGCGGCGCGCAGTGTACCATCTGTTTTGTGTCAGATTTCACACGAGCGCGCACCACTCGCTGAACGCTGCAGCTGCTTTCACTTTTGCCGCCACTTGGCCGCGCACTACTGCCTGTTATCTCTACACGTTGCACTCCCTCCCCCTTCTTGTGTGGCTCCCTACCTGTGCTGGGTTTATGTCTGCTCTTCCACACCTGTGTTGTTTCCTTCGCCGCCTCCATGTACTTGGGTGCCCCTCTCGCCGTAGTTGCCCTCCATTCCCTTTTCTTGTTTGCTGTACCTCTCTCCCTGTACCTGTCTTAGTTCCCCACCCCCTGTACCTGCCTCGCCCAGGCGTCCCGCCCTGCTCCCTGGCCTGCCTCTGTAATCTGTCAGTGCTCGATGGTTCCCCTGGGGCGTAAGGGCGGTTGTGAGAGTGAGAGCAGTGTGCTGTGAGTTGGCAGTTAATGTAGTGTCATTTGCGGCAGTTCCGTGCTGGCGTTGCTGCTGAGGGTCCGGCAGCATACGGTGGAACTGACCCTACAACCTTAAGGACAGAGCACGTGCCGGGGTCTTCCATCTCCTATGCGCCATCTAATTGCGCAGCTGCTTACGTCCTTCCCTCGCGAGCTTCCCTTCTTCAAGCTGCTGTGCACCCTGCTCCTAGGGGACTTCTTTCGCTCCTGAACTCATCCTCGTGGACTCCGTGTCTTGATTTGTAGCATATCCTGTGCCGAGTAGGGTACGCTTCCCTAGTGCTTGCGAACTCTCTTCGTGTGGGGCTTTATTCTTTCTCTATAGTGTGCAGGGCCCTGAACAAAGTGGGCTCCCCCCCCCCCCCCCCCCCCTTTACTCCTAGTGGGTCTATCCAATTTTTGGTCCTGTGGAGACGGCTGTTCCGTTGTGGCAGAGCTCCCTCGTGGAACCCTCTTCTTGGTGGTAGTGTGTCCTGCGTGAAGGAAGGGGACTCTGCTGGTACTGCCGTTCCTGAACTCTCGCGCCTTGCATGCAGTATACGCTGGCCAGCCTGCAAGGGGTCCATCCCTGCTGACACAGCTGCTCCCATCTGACATGATGTATCTTTGGGTGAGTGCGGCCATGATTTGCTCGTACATTCCTTCCTCTGACGCTACTTGGTGGTGTAATCCACAGCACCGCGCTTCCTCCACTTTCGTTAATCTTCTGCAGTATCTTTTCTTTCCTCTGGCACCCAATACTCGTTGTCTCCTGCACCTGTCTTCCTCAGACACTCGACGCTGGCCTCCTTTTGCACGCTTCTTCCTTTGCCATCTCTGGCACAGTCGTAGGTCTGACACTGCTCGCTGTCGATTCACAGTGCTGCAATCCTTCACTCCTGAACACACCTTTAGGGCCTGCCTTTCCCTGATGCTGAATGCTGACCGCCTTCTGCTTCTGCCTTCCTCTGAGCCACATTTGCTTTAAAAATTGCCCATCACACCCCTGGGCCTTGGTGCCACTGCACCCGCTACACTATTGACCGCTACGCCCCTGCCACCCCCCTAGTTTGCCCCAAGAGCCATCCAGAGCAAGTGATGCACGGTGTAGCGCTTGGGGGACACTGGTTACCTCAACTACAACAGCGCTACAGCGAACACCTTGCGCTGAGGAAGTCTAACACAAGAGGGCATAAGAGCTGCCATCACCTCTTTTACCACTCCCCCCCCCCCCCCCCTCCCCCCCCGCAGCAACGAGAGCAGACGGCGAAAATTCTTTGAAGTTTGTATTTAAAAGTATAAATTGTAAATTAAAGGGAATTTTTTCCTCTTCTCATTCATGCGGCGTACCTTTGTTTTGCTTGCAATTTCCCACCTAGTGCTACACGTAGTAAAACCTGTAAATGTTAAGCACCCAGAATAATGTGCTGCATAGCTAAAAACTTAAAAGGTCCCGAAGGCGAGACCTATTGGCTATGCCATTGCTTGTTTTTTTAAGAGACTCGTTTAGCTTCTCCTGCTGCTGGAGGTCACCAGTAATTCATGCCATGCTAGTTCACAGACCCCATGGTGTGAACTTTATCTGTGCACAGCTGTGTGCTTTAGCATTCCACGTTGTATTAAAGGAGATTCACTGATTGCCATTGACACTGATGACGGAGGCAGCATTTGCACTTGAAAGGTGATCTCTACCCTGTGCCCAACCTGACTGTTAACCGGCGTTCTTCCAAGCAAAGAGGGTACAAATGAAAAATTATATGGTATGCAGGGCTACTGGGATTAAGCGATGCTGCTGTGTTTTCCGCATACCTATAGATTGACTGCATTTGCAAAATAATTCATTTTCTGCTTCCTAATCTGCAGATTTTAACAACAAAATTATTCATAGGTCAAACGGTTCTAAAGTTACTAAATACGCAGCAACTCGTGTCACTGGGCATTGGAAGACCCTTTGCAAAGCTATTCTTGTCACCTATCTGTTGCTTATTGCTTTATTTGGGTGTAATACTGGTACTAATGAGATGCAACTAATGCGCAGACAGTGTTAATTAGTGTAAAAATGTCAAAATAATGAAGTGTCACAAAATGTGCCACATTATGCTGCACGATTTGCCTTTTCTTGTCGCATAAGTTACTCAACCCTGCTGCATAATTTTACCATCCCCGGTTGCATTGTTCCAGTGGCCCTGATTGTATGTAATTGAATTAGTATAGCGCTTAATACCCTTGATAAAGGGCAGCAAGCGCTATAGAAATGCAAAAAAAGGGGAGATTTTTTTCGATGGTATTGCAGTGATTCACTGCCCCATCAGGCAGTCCAAACATTTTAACTACTAGCATCTTGGTTCTGAGGCGCTTGTGTTTCTGCTTCTAAAAATTCCAAATACTGGCTAAGAAGTAAGAACAAGCAAAGTAATATTGGAAAATAGGGGTCTGGGCAGTAGTTACTTTGTTTTGATGGTAGGTGGCACCAGCACTTATTAGTGGGGGAAGGGACTTTTAAAAGATGGTCCTGCGGGCAGTCTGAATAAAATGCTCTGGGCTGCCTGTTCTATCCCAGAAGAAGGTAGCCAGCCATAGCCCAAGCATTGTTGTCTGTGAGTCTGTCGGGCAGCATTGGCGTCAGGGTGTTGGTTTGACAGTAACGTCATGGCACACAGTTACCTTAATAGTCGTGCAGTTACTCCCTCTTGTTGTGTCCTGCTGGACACAGTCTAGTGTTTCTGCCAGCCACTCCTTTGAGGTCTGACCCACACATATACCCCCTCACCCATCCAACACGGGCGTCACCAGTCAGGTGACCCCGCAAATAAAAGAGCCCGAGTGCACGTGCTCGTGGCTAGTTTCCAGTACCACAGTCCAGTGTCTGTGACGTCCTTCCTACGATATGAGGGCCTAGGGCCCAGAACCTAACCCCTCTGTACACAGGCAGCGGAAGAGCGCAGCCAGTTACTGTGCTCCTCTACCTCATGATGGCTGTCTATATCAGTTTGGGCAGGCTGGACATATGCACCACAATAGGGACACGTGGGTTGCAGTATTCCACAGTTACTTATCAAGGGCTGCTGTGTGTTGAACTCACAGCCCACCTCACAGAGCGCTTTGTGTGCCTCTTGCCCTGGATATTTGTTTGCTGAACACATAATAGACAGACAAGTGGATCTGCATGACACGTGTGTATGGCCAGCACCTGGCACTGCGCCCACCAAAGCTTTGTCACAGCAGCCGGTGCCCACCCTGCCTTCTACTACCCTATGCAAACTTCAGTCTGGCAAGTGTAGTACTGTGTGTTAATGCACCTTCTGCAGAGACGGAGTCTAGATGCCTCCTATCTTGTGAATGTCTGCCTGAAGAGATTTTAAAGCTCAAGCTTGGTTCTAGAGACAAGATTTCACTTTAACACAAGTGAGGGACTCTGAGGTTGAGTGGGGATGACATCGGGTAAATACACTAAACCACCCCTATTCCTCACCCAGCATTAGAGCAATGAAGTTGCCTGACCCCACCAAACTTTGATTTGTTTTTTCTAAAGACACACAAATAACATTTCTTGATATTGACACACTTCCAAATGTTAATATCCTGTATATTGAAAATCCATATCAATACAAAGCCAGACATAACATTTTCTTTCTGAAATTCTCAATCATGGTTACCCACCGAGCTGGCTTTATCACCATCCCCAAGAAACTGATTTACATTTAAAAAAAAAATAGATTTTTATTGGCATTTGGAAAAAAAACAACGTACATTGCAAGTGATGCATCACTGTAAAAACAGAGCAGTAAATAACAGAAGAGGGGGAGGGGAAGGGAAAGGGTAGGAAGGCTACATGTCATTTACATCATCTGCATTGTAGAGTTCATTACAGGTGTCAGTTGGACATTGTCTTGAACTAGCATTAACAAATAATAGTCACGAATATCATCCTAATATATAGAATGAACTGTGCAAATATCTTGATCAGTTCGAGCTTGTTGTATAGGACATAGAGCCGAGCTATGTCATCTTGCAGTAGACTCACATTAACCCCTTCCCTATAGATAGATGTGGTAGTGTGGATATGCATTTGTTGCATGTGGTGGTCTAGGGCGATGTGGTAGCCTGGGGAGCTCAAGTGAGCCAGAAGTGGTTCCCAAATATCTTTTGGGCGGATTGGCAGGGGTATCGGTTCCCATCCTCCTCCAGTGTTTAGCGAGTTGACGTTTAGATAGTAATAATAGCATAACTTTTTTAACGTATCCCAAAAGGCTGATTAGTCGGGGTAAAGGGGATCTTGTGTCCCATTATTTGTTGTTTTGTGGAGTGTATCTTCTGCCAATAGTCCAGTATCTTGGTGCATTCCCAGGCCAAGTGCAGGAATGTCTAGCATATTTCACAGCATGCCTCCTCGTTTAGGCCCATGCGCCGAAGCTGCAACGGGGTGCGGTATAGTCTATGTAGGAACTTAAAAGTGGATGAGGCGCAGTCTGTAATTGGTGGATTGTGCCTCCGATTGCGCGCAGCAGTAAGACCATTGGTCTATGGTGTTGAGAGTGTGGGGGGGGGGCAGATCTAATTGCCATTGGGCTAGCACCTTGGGGGGTGCATATTGGTGTCTTGTCCTGTCACCGCGTATAGTCTAGTATAAAAGCTTGGGGTGAGAGGTGTGCGTGAGTACGTGCTCCAGAGCATGTAGCGTTGGTGGGAGAGCCGTGAAAGTGGTGTGGTTTGCGCGATACGTGGCTCATATTTGAGGGTAGAGAAGCATATCCATTATTGTGGGTTTCGGAGTGTCAGTCAGCGTGGATGCAGCTAGGAACTGGTCATTCTGGTATAGACCGACATGTGTATAGGTGCCTATTGTGGGACAGAGTGCGCATTCCCTCATCAACCATCGCTGGCAGAGCAGGGTTGCACATGATGGGGATAGAGGGGGCGTATAAGCAGTTCAAGGATGCTAGTCTTCTAAATCTGTCCCAAGCCCACCTCACACAGTCCAGTGTCCGCGGGCGTCCGGAAGCGTCTGTAGGGTTGATAGAGAGCTGTGATAATGGTGGTGTTGAAGTTAAATTCGTCTCAACAGCGGTATGTGGCTGAAATTTAACCGGGTACAACCAGAAGTGTAGATAGTGGGCTTGGACGCACAATGCATTCAGTGTCAGATCTGGGGCACATAGCCTCCTTGGCGGAAGGGAGGAGTGAGGACTTCCCATGGTATTCTAGGTTGTTTCCCCACCCAGGCAAGGAAAAGTAGGTTAGATGTTAGGCGTTTGAAAAAATCTTGTGTGAGCGTAATCAAAAGGTTGTTAAAAAGGTAGAGCAATTTGGGCAGCCAGAAAATGGGATTTAGTACCCCAAGATTTCCACAGTGACCCTTACTTAGTACTTGACAATGTTAACTCAGCTATCCCTCATATTAGGGAGGCCCCTTGGGTCAACCAGTGAGTCACACCAATAACCATTTCAGGGAAACCCAAAAATGGATACCCCTGGCACCCTTTGGAAGATAGACATTGTAACCTGGCCATATCTTAGGCCCCTGGTGCTAGATCATCTCTTAAATCACCCTAGGCATTGTTAAAAGAGTACTCATTGGCATCCAAAATATACTTACTGTAGCGCCCAAACTGCATCCGCCTGCATACCACTGCTCCACTACCCCTCCATTTGGTAATAATTGGAGCCAAAGTCAGAATTCACCTGACTTTCTTGGAGCTGTGTTTTCTCTCTGGCTCCTGCTGAGAGTTTGAATTTTCACCCATGATGGTAAGAACTGCCATTGGGCACCTCTCTTCCCAGTGGCCCCTGCCAAAATGCTGGTGACTCCAACATGGAGCCCCCTGTGTTTACATTAATTTGTTGTCTTTTGCTTTTCTGCCCAGGCCCCCATTTTCCCTCCCATGTACTGCAGTGCATTTGGACTTCTACCACACCTTCCAGAGGCAGTCAACTGGGCTTCAGCACTGTTCAAACTGTCATATTATCCTCTGTCCATGTAGTTATTCTCTTTATCTACTGCTTCCTTTTTCCTGCTCCCAGGATCCCAAAACTGAAGTTACCACCGAAGACCAAAACACCTACAGGAATGCCATGACCGACTACCACCGCGCATAAGAACCACAAAGCGGACCTTTATCAAGAACTAGATCCACACCAACACCAGGAACGCAAAACAACTCTTCAACGTCATACACTAGTTCACCAAACCCCCCAGCGAAGCCACAGACGTCACACCATCCCAGGACCTGTTATGTTATGACGGGTATTTATAAAGCGCACGGCTACTCCCAGGAGTGTCCCGGCGCTGAGAATAAAGACCCACATCCCGACAGCATAACAGATGACACACAATGCCCGAACACACACAGCCAACCGAAATAGATTACAGTTGAAATAACAAAGTCTTCAGCATTTTTCTAAAAACAAGCAGATCCTGAGCCTGGAGAAGGGACAGGGGAAGATTGTTCCAAAGGCCGGAAGCAGTCGCCTGAAAAGAGCGGACGCCGACCCGCACAAGAGTAACTATCGGCACAGAGGTCAGCACCTATGCAACAAGCTCAGCTCCTACTTCCACCTTAAAATCAAGGCCCTCTACGACAACTTCAGCGAACAGACTCCGGACACCACCCCCCTCCCCACCACTAACAACCAGCCCACCATCACCTCCTGGAAACCTGCTACCACCGAAGACACCGCCACGACCATGAAGAACACTCACTCTGGAGCCCCCATGGACCCCTGCCCGCTGCACATCTGCCACAGAGCCGCCGCCGCCATAGCATCCGAACTAGGCTGGACCATTAACGCCTCCTTTGTATCCGGCAACTTCCTGGACGACTGGAAGCGGGCAGAGGTCAAGCCACTCCTCAAGAAACCCTCGGCTGACCCAACGGACTTGAAAAACTACCGGCCCATCTCTCTCCTTCCCTTCACAGCCAAAGTCACTGAGAGATTCGTCAACGCCCAGCTGACCACCTTCATCGAAGAGAATGCCATCTTCGACTTCTCCCAGTCCTGTTTTCGCAGTAACCACAGCAATGAAACCACCCTCCTCGCCACCACCGATGTCATCTGCATGCTACTCGACCAGGGCCACACTGCGGCCCTCATCCTACTAGACCTCTCAGCAGCCTTCAACACAGTCTCGCACCGCACTCTCGCAGCCAGACTCCACGACACCAGTATACGAGGAACCGCCCTCGACTGGATCCGTTCCTTTCTCTTCATCAGAACCCAAAGGATCAGACTCTCTGAACCCACAGAGACCAACTGCGGAGTATCCCAAGGATCCTCGCTCAGCCCCACGCTCCAACATCTACATGACCCCCCTCGCCGCCATCATCAGACAGCATGGACTAAGCATAGTATCCTATGCCGACAACACACAGCTCATCCTCTCCCTCACGAAGAACCCCAAAGACACTAGACTCTGCTTCCAGGAAGGAATGAAGGACGTCGTGGCCTGGATGAACAGCTACCTGAAACTCAACTCTGAGAAGACAGAGGTCCTCATCCTCGGACCCTCCTCCACCACCTGGGAGAACAACTGGTGGCAACCCGCCCTCGGAAACCCACCCATCGGACCACACCCGAAATCTTGGCATCGTCCTAGACTCCTTCCTCATCATGACCTGCCAGATCAACTCCGTCGCCTCCACCTGCTTCAACTCCCTCCGCAAGACCTTCAAGTGGATCCCCTCCAAATGCAGAAAGACCGTCACCCATGCACTCATAACCAGCAGACTGGACTACGGCAACGCCCTCTACGCCGGAATCAACAGAACCCTGCTACACAAGCTCCAAACCATCCACAACACCGCAGCCAGACTGGTCCTCAGCACCCCATGACACGAGCACATGACCCAGCACCTACAAGACCTCCACTGGCCACCCGTCGAGAAGAGAATAACTTTCAAACTACTCATCCACGCCTACAAATCCCTCCACATCGGACCCAAATAACTCAACGAGAGAGTCTCCTTCCACTTACCGAAAAGGAACCTCCGCTCAGCCGACCTCGCCCTGGCAGAGACCCCACACATCCGCAGAACCAGAGCAGGCAGGAGAGCCTTCTCCCACGTCACAGCAGAGACCTGGAACGAGCTCCCAGTCAACATCAGATGCTCCCATACTCTGCACACTTTCAGGAAGAGCCTCAAGACCTGGCTCTTCAACTGATCCAGAGCTGCTCCCCACTCTTGTTTCTCTTTTAATCTCACAGCACTACCACTAAATCAAGTAACCTGGTCCTGATGACGACCAGAAGTTACAGGTCAAAACGGCGTCGACCACCCAGCGCCATTTTTTTGTAATGTGGTCAATTTAAATAATTTGACATTACTTACGAAATACTTTACCTGTATATATTTTCTTTTGTTAATGACCACAATTTCATTGAAATGTTTGAGCCGTTCACGCTGCTCGTTCACTTTTTTGTGTCTCTGCGCCGTTCACTGTCACTAGCACGTTCAGTGCACAACCCACTTATGGTTTCTTTTACATATAATGTATTGTAGTGCTGACTTAACTACTTGCAAATAAGAACCCTTTGTTTCTCTACAAGTGTCTTTGGGGCTCCCATTTTTTCTGTTCTTCACGTTGATTAAATCTGCTTCTGAATTTCTCATATGTAATAATCTCCAGTTGAGTCATTGTTCTTTGTATGCATATTGTACCCGGGTCTCCGCTCAGTAAACGGGTTTACTCCTGTCCCTTTGATCCATGACATTCATTTTCTTGGCACAGGGAAATTAAGAGATTTGCCCAGAATCTGGGAATGTTGAGCCGGTGCTGAAACTCGGACCTGGTTCCTCAGTTCCAAAGATGGCACAGCTCTGGCGATAAAACACCACAGCTGTTCAGCACATACATAGTGCTGAACCCCTGCACAGATACAGCAGAGTTTATGCAAAGATTGAGCTGAAATCCTACAGAAGTAATGTTGAGTTTCTTTGCAGACAGTTTATTTCTTGCACTGAACCTGAGCCAGAGTACCAGTATACATAGAGCTGAGCCCCTGCATAGCAAGAGTTGTGTTGATACATAGATTTTGCTGAGTCAGTTCACAGGCAGAGTTCAGCTCTTTCAGTATTCATTCCTACTAGGTAAAATTTGAACTTCTGTGGGGAGTGAGAAACCAGTCACCAGCTCCTTATCTGTGGTAGTGGTTAGCGTCTGCCTTAGACCGTCTTTGATAGTGAGTCAGAATGAAAAGGTAGGAGGGAGAATGATAGTGAGAGGGACGGGATTGAGGAATGACATTGTGGAAAAAGAGTGACCGGAACAAGAGAACAATTGACAGAGAGAAGAGATAATATAAGAGAATAAGGAGGGTCAATAGAGGAAAAAGAAATTAAGAGAATGTGACTGACATGGTAGAGAGGAGAGAAAACGTGTGAAACTGGACATGGCAGAGTGAGTGATATGTGAACAAGCAGCAAGGTATTATGCGAAGGCAAACTTTACTTTACATTTCACCATTTACTTTTGCTCTCTTCACCAGAAGTCTGATTATCACCTTGTCACTGGCTGATGGCATTGCTAGTTGTGGATGTTGCATGTGCAATGAAACATTTTGGGTAACACCACATATGCGTTTTTTTTCTCTAAATGAACTAAGCACTGTGTGGGGGTGAAGTTGTTGCACATACAACATAGTCACTTTGCAGCCATTTTGTAGAATTGTACAAGGTGGTATAGTCACTTTTGGAACTGTTTGACATGGGACATCAAGTATTAACCTTTCGCATATTTTGGTCTGTTTGGTCTTTTATTAAGACCACACACAAAAATAAGCATTGACCAGTCATTTATTTTGCCTTCTGTATAGTTAATGTTTATTAGAAGGATCACTTAAACATACCAAAGACGCATCTTGACATTGGCAGCATCCCTAACACAATGACTAGGTAGTGGGCTTGGGGCAACAGACGTAGGAGTAGCAAAGATGCTGTCAGAGGTGGTGCAAAAAGGACAGCCATTGTGAAAACTTCCCTGTAGAACAGGTATAAGACAAGCATCAGTAGAAACGTGTGTCTCCTTCACAGAACTAGTACAGAAGGCACATCAGCACTGCAAGCTGCGCTTCCTTATAGAGCAAATGCAACTTAGGTGACAGCACTGCAAGTCATCCTCTCTTACAGAACATGTATGTCGTGGGCATCAGCAATGTAAGCTTCACTACACACAGGCCTCTACAGTGCAAGCTTTCTTTCCTCATAGAAGAGGTACTCATTGACAACCACAAACATTTTGCTTGCAAAAGGTAGCAGCAGTGCAAGCTCAACATCCATTTAGAACAGACACAATGAGGCAGCTGTAATGTAAACTTTTATCACTGACAGAAGATGTGTAGCACAGGATGCAGGTTGCAGTCTTGGGAACGGGTTCTAAATCCTTTGAAATGGGTATGTTGATGAAAGTGTGAGTGCTTGTGCCACACTTCAGTCTCATTCTGACAGTACATGTGGAGTTCCACTTGTTTGCTTAAGATTTTGTTAGTGATACTTCTGACATATCCTGAAACCTCTAAAGCTGTCGCATTGAGTCTTGTTGGTACCACAACTCGTATTTTTATCATATCCTTGAGTCTTGCTGCTGTTATTGAGTCTTCAGTACCTGCAGGTCTTAATGCTGCCATGCCCTGTAACTTGTGCCCTTGTCACTGCAAGCGAGTTCAGCTTCTATTATATACTACCAGTGTCTGCTGCTTTCACGTGGAGTACTGCTGTAAAGGGATATAACTCCTGCTAGTGCCCTGCTTCCTCAGAACATGAAGCACAATCCGGCCATTCACTTTTTATCCAGCTGTCAGTCCTTCTGGTGCCACCTCTCCTTGTTTGATTGCAGCAGGCAAACCTCAGTTGACTGGATGGATGTTTGAAACAAAAAGCCTGTGAGAGTAGGTCAGCTTCAAGTGTACAAGAGGAGCGATTTCCTTAAGCAGCCTCTGGCTCCGTTCATGGTTCCCCAGCAGACCTAAGGTCTAAGCACTCCACTAGACTGCTAGCTATTCCTTCCATCTTCCTGCGAGAGATAATCCGCATCTGTTCAGGTGGAGGAACAAGAACACTTTACTGGCTGGTGGTACAGGTGGTGGCAACCAGCTGGAGCTACAGCATCCTAGTGTGATAGGCCACACGTTCATGTGCATGCTCACACCTTCCCACATACATGGGTTTGAGCCCAGGTCTCCTCTTTAACCTTATATCTCTCATTCGAATCCTGCAGCAGTGTCTTGTGATGTTGATGCACACCATAAACAAGAATTGGTCTAATTTTTACACCACTTCAGTTACTTCATAAGCATGGCTGACAATAATTATCATAATTAATTTCTGGTGCTGCATGCGCACATTTAAAATGTGGCATCTTTAGCCAACATTCTTTCATTTGGAGTAAAATAAAATGTGACTGAGTGCAAATTTGGCCTTGGCATTCACCTGTAATTTTGTGAAAGATATTTAACCACCAACTCTCAAACAGAAACTGGCTTTATAGAGTTGTAATTTGCAATATTGGTGCTCTCCAGTCACAGTAGTTCGTAGCTATTTCAAGAAAGGATTGTAGTACCAAAGACTGAAAAAAGATTAATCAACCATTTTTATACTATTTTAAATAATAGAAAATACCCAGTAAAAAAAGTACTTCTCATCTGGCCTATATCTGTTCACCCTGATGGGTACAATGGGGATGCATCACTATTAATAATCCCTTACATTGTTTAGAACTACGTAAATATTTGTTATTTATCACATTATACCTTAACCCATTAGTGAGTACACAGACAAAACTGAACCTTAAACGAGAGACAACATAATCAAGATGTGACCCTTGTATAATAAATACATACCATAATAGTTTGCATTTGGTCTACTCACTAGACATCATGGGGAACACAGCATAATACTTATTGGAAAATATCCAAATGATATTAGTTTTCACAAGGATTGGTGAAAGTGAACTTTGAGAGAATTTTCAACTGTTAACCTTTTTTTTAATGTTTTATTTCATCAACTAAGGAAGAAAATGTGACTAAGTCAACATGGGGACCTGGTTTTGAATCCAGCTTGGCACTTGACCCAAAACTGTGCAGTTCTGGGCAAATCACTTAATCTCCGATTATACCTTAACGTGTGCAACTATCTGTTGTTCAAAGATTTAAGCCCTCACTTGATGAATGTAATCATGCTTCGGCTTTGATCTCTCCCTTTAAACTACTATGCACCGTTGCTCCCCATCTAAGTCTTTGTTATAACAATATAAACACATAAACACATAATTGTGAAGTTATCCTTCTTACTCCGCTCTGTGAATGCTCCTTCCTTTTGAGCTCTTTGTGAACTTCTCTCATTTTGTGACATTCAGGTAGAAGGCCCTTATAATTTTCTTTATTCAAGTACACATGTCATACTTTTATTAGGGTTCCTATACATCTACTTATTGATGTCTGTGGGAGCACTTTCTTGTGTTTATTGGGAGATCCTCCATGCACATCTTCTTGTTACATGGAAGTATATGTTTATTATTTATTATGTGTCTTTAGTTGCTTGTGGTAAGAGAAGACACTTTTTCAATTAGGCTTCAGTGCTTTCTTTTCTGTCAGACATGCACAAGACTCGCTCGGTACCAACAGTATTAATTTGTTTAAAACGTAGTGCCGGGCCCTTGACAGGACGACACTAGATCTTGCACCATCCGTTGCCCCTAGCAGCACTGCTAATGACCGCACCAACACACTACTAATCATCACACTCTTAATAATGAGACAATTCATACTATTACAGGCCCAAAGCTATAAGAATGGCTTTGGAGGCAAATACTAATATTTGGACATGTAAATTGAAATAATAAACAGTCATAAGCCCCGGTGCTGGCAATTAAGTGCCGGTGCAGCCCCCGGAAGGCACCGGCACAAATTAAGCACTGGATACCATCCATCTTGCAGACATCTGAAGCTCGCAGGTGTGCTGAATACTCTTAAAGTTCCAGCAGTGGATAATGTCCGAGTGGAAATTGTCAAAGCCAATAGATCTGGCTGTATGTGCTGAAGCATGAAAAGAGACATGCACAAATGCGGTTTGCGTGCATTAGCCCATTTAGCCCAGACATATTGACAATGTATGCTCTCATACTGGCTCTAAGGATGTTTCTGCGTGACATGGTAGCCCCACCACTGCAGCTTTAAGCGCTCTTTCTGATGGATACTTCAAACCACAGATTCCTCACGTTACAATATCTCCCAGACACCAGACTGGATCTGGACATTTTTGTAGTAGTAGTCCTGTTCTCCACCCCTGTGCACTGATGTAAGCTACTTTTTTTCAGTACCTTGCAAAGTGGATCCATACCTCAGTGATACAGTCTGTCGGTTTTCCGACTCCAATACTTTTTTCACAGTGTGCTAGGTAACAGTGTCCCCACTGAAAAGGACAGGATTCAAGGCGTACCACGACTACAGGAGGCAAATGTTGGTCACTGACCAGCAAGAGGTGTGCTTTCAATGACCATGATCAGTGCATCCACATGCATCCAAAGGCAATTTGAGATTGGTAGGCCTCCACTTGCTTCAACACCCTCCGCATCCTTCGCAAGACCTTCAAATAGATCCCCCCCGAATCAAGAAATTAGATAAT
This sequence comes from Triturus cristatus, assembly GCF_964204655.1. Taxonomy (NCBI): domain Eukaryota; kingdom Metazoa; phylum Chordata; class Amphibia; order Caudata; family Salamandridae; genus Triturus; species Triturus cristatus. The sequence goes on along the minus strand of NC_140594.1, from coordinate 313,451,598 downwards.
CTGATGGTAATCTTGTTGAAGTCATTTTCGTGCCGGACTGTAGATAAGCTGTAGACCTGGCACGTTTCTCACCAAGCACCCCACTCCAGAGAGCCTTATTGAACAGACCTCGATTTGTAAGGTGATTCCTTTGGCATGGTGGCCTGTACCTGTGTTGTCCTTTATAGTCCTGACTGAGGTCCATTGAGTTCTCCAGATAGGCTCTGCTAATGGACATGCCCCATGTTGGTTCTTACCTTTTTGGAGAGCAGGCAGACTATGCTTTAGAAAGCATTCAGAATTGCAGAGATACAGCAGGTTCGATGGCAAAAGCACCCTGGAAATTTAGGTGCTTTTCCAATGGGCTGGCTTATAGGGAGGGACAGATTTTTCAGTCTGGTATACAGCTGATACCCCAGTCCTTTCCAGGTCAAGTTTCTGAATCTGGAAGGCAACGTATGGGTCAGTAGAAGCTCCAGTCTTCCAACTACGCTTCCCCTGCTGCAGCAGACAACAATCAGCTTTGGTTTGCCCTCTGTGGCATATGCCAAACCAGCTGGGGAGTGGAAGGCAGGGGGAGCGGGATGATTCAGTGCTTCCTTACAAGTTGGTGATCCATCACAAGTGTGTCTTGCAAATTGTTTAAATAGGCTACACCCTGCCTTTTCCCTCCTACCCACTCAAAGTTCCTCCCACACTAGAACCAACTCTGAGACGATCGGGGGTGTTACTCTCACTATTTACTTCTCCTGAAAAAGAATGGTTGCCACAGGCCCCCTGAGGCCCTTACAGCGTTCTTGCGGAAGGAGAAATTTCGGAATGCTCAAATTGACTCAGACTCTATCTGCTGTAGACCTAAGAAACTGGATGGTGTCACTGGATTTGCAGGACACTTATTTTCATATGCCCATCCTGCTGTCCAACAGATCATGGCTCTTCATCTGCATTAACAAGTCCAAAACATTCAGGCTGTGGTGCTGCTGTTTTCTCTATCCAGGATCCAGGGGGAGGGTTTCTCCAATTACCCAAAGAAGCGCACACACGAGAACTTGATAATTTTCTAAGTTTATTCCAAACGCCACACAGCAGCACTGACTGACACAACGCCATCAGTCAATCAATCAATCTGGACTTTTTAGAGCGCGCTACTCACCCTTGAGGATCTCAAGGCATCCTCAATGTTTTACACATACATCTTGCCCCTAAACTCTACTCACCCTAAAAATAACCTTGCCACCCAAATACCCTTACCTACACTAAACGCTAAAAATACCCTTACTACCAAAATGCTCCTACCCACCCTAAACCCTAAACATGTGCTTGCCACCCCAATGCCCTTACCCATCCTAAACCCTAAAAACACTTTTTCCACCCAAATACCATTATCCACTCTAAGTCCTAAGAATACCTTTGTGATACTGCCCTGCTCACAGCCACAGAGGACATCCAAACGCTCCTCAGCCGAGGAGAAACAGCAGCTTTTATCCTCCTCGACCTCTCTGCAGCGTTCAACGCCGTATCCCACCTCACGCTGATTGAAAGACTCCACCACATCGGCATCCAAGGGGACACACTCAGATGGATAATCTCCTTCCTCACCGGAAGAACACAGAAGATCCACCTCTGAACCCAAGGAGAACATCTGCGGTTTCCCCCGGGGCTCATCCCTCAGCCGCACGCTCTTCAACACAAATTACCCTGCTGGTCAACATCATCCGATACCATAGTCTCAACATAATTTCCTAAGCATGACACGCAACTCATCCTCACTTTCAGATGACCACCACCACCAGAATCAACTTCCACAGATGAATGACATATGTCACCGACTGGATGAAGAACCAGCTACCTGCCACTGAACACGGGCAAGACAGAAGTACTGATCTTTGGCAGCAGCAGCAACACATGGAATGACTCCTGGTGGCCATCAGACCTAGGACCCGCACCCACCTCCTCCAACCACGCATGAAACCTCGGAATGATCATTGACAACAAGCTCACAATTAAATCACAGATCAACGCCGTCTATTCCACCTGCTTCCTCACTCTGCACATTCTGCATAAGATCTGAAAGTGGCTAACCCTACTTGCGAAACGCACTGCGACATCGACCCTCATCATAAGCAGACTGGAGTATGGCAACGCTCTCTACGTATAAATCACCGCACACCTCCTACAGAGACTGCAGACTATACAGAACGTTGCAGCCAGACTCATCCTCGGCCTTCCCTAACGAACCCGCATCACACCCCACCTCAGGCAACTCCACTGGCTCCCCGTATAGAAGAGATACCAATTAAAGCTGCTGACCCACACACAAGGCTAAATACAATTAAGGACCCGCCTACATTAACCACTGCCTGAATGTCCACCAACCGTCAGACTACGCTCCACCTCCCTTTTACTTGCCCATACCGCAACTACCGAAGACAGACGTGGAGGACGCTCCTTCTTCCACATCACAGCAAAGACCTGGAACAGCCTCCCCACGCACCGCCATACCATCACCTCACTTCTGGAATTCTGAATGGCCCTCAAGACCTGGCTGTTTTAATACGCCTTCGGACCTCCAAGTGCCTGGATAACCCATTGGGTGATTAGACACGCTTTCTAGATCCTTATTGATTAATTGATACAAATACCCTCACCCACCATAATCCTTTAAAATACTCTTGCCACCCGAATACCCCTACCCAACGTAAACCCTAAAAACGTCCTTGCCCATATCCAATAGATATATCACAGGACTTCGCCACACATCATCCAAATCGTATGAAAAAAAAAATATATATATATATATATACATATATATATACATATAGATGTAGAGAGATGTAGAGAGATAGATATATAGTGTAATGGCCGTGTTGTAAAGGCTGTTTTCCTCACTCTACACCACGTTTTGTCACAGATTGGTGCAGAGGATTTGGATGGCCTTCTTAATGAAGTTTTATTCCCTTCCACATTGAGTGATCCACCATTCTACCAGTGTTCTTTGCTCCCCTCCACCAGTTGAAAGAGAAAGACAGTCTTTATCGGTTTGACCCCAAAAGGGCTTTAAACGTTTACATAGAATGTGTAAGGGACCCTGAAGTCAACAATAACGTTTTTGTGGATTGTTCTGAACCAATGAAATTCTGTTCTGAAGAGCACCCTATCCATGTGAATATTAGCCTGTAATATGATCTACTAATCACTGGCCAAGAAACCAACTTTGGAATGTCTGAGAGCCCATTCCCTCAGGGCCAAGGCTGCTGCTACTGTATTGTCATGGGGGTACCCGGCTTTGATATCTGTCAGGCTGCAACATGGTGTTAAGTGCGTATGTTGAAGAAGTACTACTACCCTGATAACCAGGTCCACCAAGAAGGTCTCTTTGCCCACTCGATTCTGCAAGACAATTAAGTCTGATCTCGCTCCACAAATCCTCCACCATGTTGAGGTACTGCTTTGGGTTCTAGTTTAACTTTGAAAAATATACAAGAAATATAAAGTACCAGACGCTGAGCTGGTCATTTATGAACCACAGTACTGATGGCTTCCGTTGCTTGCTTGCACCATATTCAAAACCAATTGCATCATTTACAAAGCAATCATGACCAATACCCCTGCTTATCTTGTAACCAATCACACCATCTCTGGCAGTTCTTTGCACAACCGCATCCAGAACAAAATCTAAAATAAAAAACAAATCATAAATAAGTCGGCAAACCTTTTCCATCTATACCCTGGTATCTGGAACAGTATCACCGAATCAGTCAGGGCCACCTCAATATATGTAAACATTGAAGATACAGCTTATTAAGGAACTTCAAATCATAATTCATTGACATATCACAACCAACAAACGCTGTTATCACTCATTGGCTATATGCTTGTCTTTGACCCTCTACAAAGCTCTGCTACCTTTTGGCTAGCTTCATGCTATGGAAATACCACACAGATCAATAGCGGTGCCAAACAATGAAGCTGAATATATACAAAGCCAGAAGGCTGAGCTAGATTGCATGGGCAAAATACGAATACAAGACGGCAGCTACTATTTCATTATGGGGTTGGCTATTACAGTGGTTTTTAAAGCAATATTTCATGTGGTTTCTCAATCCCTCCCTTTTGTGGTACAAAGTTCAACATTTACAACAAATCTATGGATATTAATCTGTTAACTTCAGCATCTAATAAATTGTCATGACCATCATGGTACCATCATCGTCTTCTGGTCAAGAGAAAGAGCTTCAGTGCCTTTTTATTTTAGCGCTGCAACGATGAATGGTACACATGAAGATGCATCGAAGTACTAAAATGATTAAACCAGGCAGTAAATTCTCAAGAATCTTTATTTCCTACCCTCATAAGAAGATACCTTTCAACCAGGACCAGGTACTAACTTAGGCAAATTCAAATCCACTCTTCCATTTATTTGTTTCCTTCACATTTTCTCTAATATGATATGTTCATGAATGATAAAGTAAGTATTCAGTATGAGTGAGCAGCACTCTTCATGAATTACATTGCACACCGCACCCATTTCCAGCACGGACAAACTCCAAAGCCATTCTGCTTTGTAGTATTCTAGTTCTGTGGGCCTCTAACTGGTCTAAAATGAGTCTCCATGCGAGAGTGGTTTAATTCGCCATCTCCTCCAAGACCTTTGAACTTCATAGATGGTTAGTCCAATCTCGTACATGGGAAACAGGATGGCAAATAAATAAGCAGTCTTAAAGCTTGAGGGAGGTGGCTGAGAGTGAGGCATGACAGGAACAACATAGGCAGGATTACAGGTTTCAGATAAGTCATGGGGAACTAGGCAAAAGCTTTCTATATAGTACAAACAGAAGTACTGTACTGTTCATGAATCTGTTCACAATAATAAAGAACTCTTGTGAGATCTCTGAATGAAAACTTGGCTCTGGATCATAGGTTGGTACTTGACAGGCACAGGACATACACACTATGTCCTTCAAAGATGCTGCAGTTTTTGGTCTCCTATGCAGAGTCATGAACCGCGTTAGCGAGGTGAACTGTGGCAGGTATGCTCTAATCTGAAAATCTGAAGTCATCTTTGTGAGATGTTGGCCTGGTATTTGCTGTGCACTAGTTATAGGGGGCACCTTGTACCAGTCCAAACAACCCTTATTAATGAATAGGTTTAAAGACCACTTTTATTGAAAGCTATCCTAGTGGTAGCTATGGAGACCAGCCTTCAGGCTAAGTCTTTAAGGAGTGTAAAGCAGCTTGGTTTACCAGATTATGACCTCTTGAATCACTAAATGAAAGGAGAACCACACAAGGTATATATAGAATATATGTATTTATTTCTAAACACTCACTACTAATCTCTCTGAGATTAGAGTTCAAGATACACAATAATTCAGTTCTAAAACGACAGTAAATAGCACAATATACAATGGGCCCCGGGGGTGACCAAACCATATATTATGAAAGTGGTATAAGAACCTCAACTTTACTAGACACAGTGCCTAGAGCACGTAGAATCACTGGGACCCCAAGGAACCACACAAGGTAGTGACACAGGAGACCCACGGGGGACGCGTGAAGTGTGGGAACACAGGTGCGAGCACAGGTGCTTGTCCCATACTACTCTATGGGAAAGTGGCGGTTGGAATTTTAGAAGTTAAGGACACTTAGAGGACTTTGAGCAAACCCCTTTAGACTTAGGGGGTTCTAGGGCAAACACCCACGGCAGCACCGACACCCACGGCAGCACCGGAGTACTCGAGTTACCTCACCCCGGGAAGCCGGGTGCATAGGTGTCAAATGGTGTCTGGAATCGTCGTGGATTTCAATGGCGATCTGCTGCAAAGTGCTGCTGCCAAGAAAAAGAAAAGTGTCCGGTGTGATCCAAGTCTGGATCGAAGATCAGAAGAACCTGAAAGCAGAGGGGACAGAGTTTGGGTCACTTGCCAGTGACCAGGGGCACGATAGACTAATGCCCACCGATGTTGGGTGTTTCAGGTGCGAAGAGGTGAAGCTTGACTCTGCAGCCAAGAGACCAGGAGGCGTCGACGACCACCAGGAGCTGGATTCGAGCTGTCCCACGAAGGACTGCGGTGTCGGTGCTTGGATTGAACCCAACAAGCCTTGGCAACAGCAACCCATGCAGGAAGAGAAAAGATGCTTCGGTGCGGACCAGCAAGGTCCTGGGGACTCCCCAAGCAATGGAGAGTCAGGGCACGTCTGGAGCAACCAGGGAAGCCCAATGAAAGTTAGAATTGCCTTCACAGGGACCCACCAGTCGACGGACCAGGGATCGCGAAGGCACCTCTAGAGGAATCACACAATACCAGCCCATGGGACTCTCGGTGAGTGTAGGCCAGTAATCTTCGGTGGAGACACTGCTCGGGGTGTGGACTACAAGTAGCCCAAAGCACAGCCTCAAGGATCGATGAGAAGCTTATGCACTTGCAAATGTGCATGGTGTCCAGGGGTTCTGGTTCTACAGTCCCCAATAGGGCTATGGGTCTCAGCTTTGCTGGGAGTGCGGGTCGGTCGCTAGGAAGTCTTGGAACCCACCTCCTGTGTTGCAAATTCTTCGGAGTCTGGCGGGAGCTTCGGAGATGCAGACCGGTCAGATGCGTCTTAGGTGCCTGCCTTGCAGGGGAGTAACTCCTTTACTCCAAGGGAGATTCTTCAGTCATCTAGCGCATTGTAGATCGTCCAAGTTCCAGGATTATGTATCAGAGTTTCCAGGTAAATCTAAAGTCCTGTAGCAAGGGGTTCCTATCTTATACCCGAAGAAGGGGTGGGACAAACTCTAGGGACCCACCTATGGGAGGGTCAGGAAAGAGGGGTGGCTACACCCATTTCCTTTGTCCAGTTTCGCGCCAGAGCAGGGGGCTGGTAGCCCCTGCAACCGGTTTGAGCTGAACTATGCACAGGGACACCAAATGTGCCCCAGTGCAGACTTCAAAGCACTCTTGGAGTGCACCCACCCAGCCCCAATACACTAAAGCCTGTCTGGAAGTTAGTCACACCTCCCTGTGACAGGAAACCTGTTGTCCAGGCCTCCCCTGCCGGAGCTTCGTCCAGCAGCAGAAGGGCAGACTCATGTCTGTGGCTGGCAGCATCCATTTTGTGATACCAGGGCTCTGTTAGCTGATACCGGGTATACCGGTGCTGTCATGGTTCTCCCTCTAGAAGGGTGGGGTCATACTCCCACACCAGTTACTGGTGTGTGGTTATGATTCCAAGGTGTTTGACACCAAACCCGACATGTTTCCATGCAGCCATCCCAAAGTTAGCATTTACCCCGATGTTGTAATGCACTTAAGAGTATATGGTTTGGCTGCATCACAAACAACCCCGGAATAAAGGTTCCGAAAACTGCAGAGGGGCTCTGCTCATGCATGGGCACCCTCTCACATGAAACCCAGCACCCTGCCTTCAGTATTGTTAAGGCCTGCCATAGGGGTGACTGATAGATTTACATGTGCAGTGATATGGAGAGATATAGGTAACCTATATCTGACTAAGGGGTGCATACACCACCATACCCAGGCTGCAGTAGCAGACCTGTGCTGTCATTTTGGAACTTTTCCCAGGGGTGGCACAATACATGCTGCAGCCCCTGGTAGGCCTCTGGGGTACCTATTCCCTGGGTGCATAGTATACCATATACTAGGTACTTCTAAGGGTACGCCTAAAGTACTGGTAATCAATTTAGAGAGGAAGCAGCTAGGCTGGGGTCCTGGTTAGCAGGGCCCCAGCCAGACTAAATTCGAAAAACCGTGAAACATCAGCATAAGTGGGGGTAACTATAAGAAGCAGATCCTACTCTCCTACAATCTTATAAAGTTAACAGTGTAATAACATTGTCGGTCTCATCAGGGTGGAGGTTATGAAAGTACAGACTAAGACACATTTCTTATTTGTTGAAGGGGTTAGGGACAATGAACACCCCCTCCAGAAATCCATAGACAAATGAGTGCAGTTCCAGCATGAGGAAACGTTGAGGTCTGGCCTGTTCCTTTGCGAGAAAATGTTTTCGATATACAAGGAGCGAGTATCTCTTTTGTGGACACTGGGCAGGATGCTTTTCATTTTGATGTGCCCACAAGCCTCTGTTTCATTCAAGTGGTACACTATTCCCCAAACAAAAGTGCTTGCTGTTAACTTACCTATTGCAGGATCCATTAAGGAGGGGCTGCATCCTGAAGAGATGCCAGCTGCACAACTGCTTAAGCTGGAGCCCCTCGTGCAGCAGTGGCACATGTTGGCTTGATGGAGTAGCTGGGCATAAATTGCTGGACAGAGCAGGGACAGGAGACATAGCAGGTGCAGAAGGACTGGAGTGTGGAGGTGCAGGTGTCCTCTCACAGTGATGAGAGTGGATCCAGGCAGGAACTCCACAACGCTTTTCAGCGGTATTCATAGACAACAGGAACTGAAAGTGTTGCTCCCACCTGGGCTGCAGGGCAGGTTGGTGGACCTTTATGTAGATTCTCTCACCAGGATTAAGGTTGTGACATGCTTCGGATGGCAACTCTGTTTGGGCTTGACACACCTAAGAATGAAATCTGCAGACAACAAAAATGGAAAGGCCCATGCCTACTCTATAACGGTTCAGCTTGATTGTATTGGATAGAAGAGCTCAGATTGACCATGTGCGTTGGGCAACTTGGTGTGTGTTTCGTTGCAGGTTTTGGCTAGCTTGTTTTTGAGCAGGCAACTCTAGCAGAACCATTCCAGAGGATTCAGGGCACAGTGGACATACTGTTTTATTCATCATGCCTTACAAGCTGTCTGGACTACAAAAGAGACATAGTAAATTACCCCGGTCACTGGAAAGCCTCAACAGGGCCTCGCAATTAGGTATGAAGTCCCTAAGTAGCTTTTTCGCTTGGGTCTGGGCGAAAGCACAGATATCTCTTTATCCAATTATAGAATATGCATGCAATCACCAATACCTAGCAGTAGGAACAAGATTTGGGCATCTGTCTAAAGTCCATCTGCAAATGGACAAAGGGCTCCTAAGGAAGTGGATATGCACTAGGGGTGGTCTTTATCCCTTTGAAAATATTGTGGGCTAGAACTATGGCACAAGACTGGCATATTTGCTGGGCAACAGAAGGAAAGAAGTGAAAAAACCAATGGGTTGCCGTTGCACGACTCATACCACCCCTTTTGACATGGGCGTGGCTACAGTACAAATGGGCACGGTTAAAGACCAACACTTTCAGGGCCACTATCCTCCCTCTTCTATCTCTCCGCATGCCTTCAGGGTCCCTTTTACATTTGTTTGATCCATGTCGGTTTTTCATTTTCGGATACCTGCTCCTGCAATAGAGACCAGTCTTTCAGTGTAGGTAGAGAGGAAATTCATCAATGCACATGCAATTTCCTTATTTGGAGACTGAGCAGCCTTTTTAGCAGTTTCATGGAAAAAGCATTTGCCCAAGACACGTCATCTTGAGAACTTTGGCAACTCGTTTGGCAATTGCAGCCTCGTGGAGCAGCATGAGAGCATTTAACAGACTTAATAGAAGCCCAGTTTAGTGGGTATCCTAGCAGAAGTAAGAAAACTTCTCACTCCAGAGCAGCCCGCAGTCATGGTCTGTCGTACCTGGAGTCTGTGAACACAGTAGTAATCTTACGTAATGCTGTAATGCAAACCTAGGTGAGGGCGATACGATCCGCTACTTGAGCCGAGCAGACCTGAGGTAGCTGTCTGCTCTCCACTACTTCATACAATTATATATACAGCATATACAACAATAAGATTGCCAACATTATTTCTGAGAAACGATCCAAACACAAAATGTACCAATTCACTGTTGGAGATTGCAGCACCAGACAAATCAATTTGGGACTTAGTCAAGTGTTCTGTAATGAGATAGTCTGTGCTGTGGGCATTAGGGAAACCTAATTCATTGCCAGGAAGCAGATTATTGTGCTGTGGAAGGGAGTCTAACAATCTTGTATCAGGGCAACTATGCAGTCGTCCAACGTTGAGTTTCTTTGTGAGTAATCAAGCAGCCACAGAATGTTGAAAATAAACTATAAAATTAGAACCAAATAAATAATCTTTTTAGAGGACTTAGCAAGTGGGGCAGCAGCAGCCACAGACTGCACACAAGGTGGGAAACTGCCGCGGGGTCAGGAATGGAAGAGTAAAAGGTAGTGGGTTTCTTTTAGTCCCTATGATTCTGTACCAGAACTTGTACCATTTTGTTCATGACACTACATTGTAAATAGTTTGGCTTAGTCGGGGAGCCCTAAGTCATGGGTAAAGGCTACAACTTTTTTCACCTGCACAGACACTCACTCTGCCTTTTTGGTCCTGTGCATGGGTCATGGACGTCTTTCTAGACACAAACTTGAAGAAACTTAACCCGAGATGAACAACCTAAAATCCATTTTCTACAATACCTCGCCATCCCCATAGCGCCGCCATAGCACACCGATATTGTACACGTTTGTAACAGTCTTTACTACCTGCTTTTTTGAAAATCCGGAGTATGGGAGTTTTGTGGGGGCTCATAATGGCAACTAAGTCTCCTTGCTTTGTAAGGACTGCAGTGACTGGTCTTATTCCACCTTTAGCTTCTGGATGTAGAGGATCCTGTGGGATGTGAAGCAATCCCTTCATGGGTTTAACTTTAGTCTTAACTGTATCAGCTGAGAGGAACTAGCCTACATCAGTTGCATAGTTTGACCGTAAAGAAGAAGGTACTTGTTTGAGCAATTACTGTTAAGAATTTACATATCACTTTCTCGTATACTCATCCAACCCGTCCGATTCACACAAAACCCCTAATACTTCATTTTCATGTGCATTGGGTACAATGAGGAGCGCCTCTTCTGTTATGCAGTGTACAGTACAATTCAACTTAAATAACAAGCCTCAACCTAGTAAAATTGCAGACAAAGTTGGACTCCACAAAAAAAGCATGTGGCACATTTATAGGTCTTAAACTGATAAACTGGATCGGTGATATTGTGTAGTATTAAAATAGAAGCTGGAGCGAAATTACACTCCACCGCCGGATGCACAGCCATTTATGTAATTAGTAGCCACCACTACAACTTTCTCCACGTTTCAACAATTTATTTTTATTCCATGCAATCCAGTTAATGTGCGACGTTTATGCGTTCAACAGTTTCTTGTGCGCAGATATGCCGATCCGGGCCTTTTTCTAGCACATGACGAATACATAAAACATCCAGAAGTTCATTTTTTTTACCCAATGCATTTCGAGCTGTTTATAGCCCTTCTTCAGGGATTCCCTGTAGATTTAAAATATTAACATTAGTTTGTGTGTTCAGACCTCTATACATCCATAATTATAATACATCAAACAATTCCTGTCTCATATTCATAATCAATGTTTTCCCTCTAAATGCGCCAAAAAGTGTACCTGAAGCAGCCTTCTCCAACCCTCAATCCTTTCCCGTGTGCCACCTCATCTCCTATTTCACAACCCACCATTGATTTTCCCGTCTCCTAGTTTGACAACCTTTATGTACATCCATTCCCCGAAAATCTAGTATTAGAAATGACAACTGCATCAATATACAAACCCAATAGAGGCAAAGAGGGATCCTCTAATGTCTTTAGAGCTGATTGGATGGCACCAGTATCAATCAGACAAGTGGGTTTACTGTTAATCGTGTACTTCATATATTGTCCATTTTGATGAACTTGAATGTTGGTATTCAAGGGGCAGTTGATGCCTCATGGGCTGTCCTGCTACTTTAAGTACTGAGAGTGCGTAGTTTGGGTGAATGTGAGGCTACGGGATGAAAGGCAACATTAGAATCCAGGGAAGGCCATTCACATTTCTAGTGAACCAAGTGACTACAGTTGAAGCATGAACCTCCCAGAGAGACTGCATACCTTCTCCCCTTCTATCTTGTACCTGTCCCCCAGGACTCTCACCATTACCACTCCTTTCTGCCATTGTGTTCAACCCCCCCACTCTTTTTTTTTTTTTTTGAAACCGTTTATTGCAATCTCAAGAATATACAAGTATGGGCCTACAACCTTCCGGCCGGCCGCTAGAATGACAGGAGCATATGACATACATTCAAAAACACTTGGCGTTGCAGAAAAGCAAAATCAGGAGGTATCAACGTCGTGGGCCACATCACTCTGACCCCACAATACGGTTTCATTTTATACAAACAACACGAAAACCACACCCGCAAGGCAACCCGCAATCGAAAGTAACAGCACGTGCTCCCCGAATGGGGGACCCAAGCCATCCACAGGAGTCTAAAGAGGGGAAGGGGAACAGATCGAGGACTGGGGGAACTCCGTGCTCGGGGCTAGGGAAAGGAGTCAACTAAGGGGACGGGGCTGGTGAGGCCGCAGGTAGCAGTGGTGGCGCGCAGATACCCCCGCGGTAGGCGTTCCAGGGGCCCCACACTTTCACCCATGCCCCAGGCTTACCCCTCGCCACATACACCACCTTTTCTCGGAACATGCACCAATCCATGTGTTCTTTCCAGGCCGACACCGCCGGGGGCCTCTGGGATCCCCACAGTTGAGCAATGTCACGCTTAGCTATCATATATCCCAGAGTCACCCATCGCGTCTTCGGAACCGAGTAGTCAGTTGGTTCCCACACATTCAGCAGGCATCTCCTCGCTTCAGGCAGCAGCGCGACATGCGTAACCACTCGCAGGACCTCATGCACACCACGCCAGAATCGCTCCACCTTCGGGCATTCCCACAAAATATGCAAAAAAGTCGCCAAAGCACCACACCCACGCTTACACAACCCATCCTCAGCATAGCCCATACGCAGAAGCCTTGGCCCCGTCATGTAAACCCGGTGGAGTATCTTAAGCTGGACGAAGCGAAGGCGAGCCGGTATGGCCACCTCCTTCGGAGAGGCCACCGCGGAAATCCAGTCTTCGTCATCCAACTCCAGCCCGTCGGTAACCCAAGCCTCGCGGAGGCCAGTCAGCAAGCCCGAGCGGTCATTAATCAATTTTTTGTAAATAAGGGAGATCGTGCAGTCCGGAACGTGGCCATCCAGCACTCTATCCTCCAGGGGGGAAGACTCCGGGATGGAGGCGACGTCTGGGAAGACGGAGCCCAGTGCGTGACGGACCTGCAAGTACCGAAAGTATTCACTGCCCTGCAGCTGAAACTCCGTCTGCAGCGTCTCGAATGTTTTAAATCCCCCCCTCGTCCAGAGGTCCCCCACTTTACTGATGCCGATCGTGTCCCATTTCTCGAAGCCCTTCGAGGTCCACAGGGAGCCCAATCTCTCAGACGCGTACAACGGTGATGCCCGGGTCAAACGGTCCTTCCACCCCATAGCTGCGTTAGCCGCGTGCCATACTCGCACCATGACACGCGTAGGTCCCGTCAGGCGGGGGTCGGGCGCGCCAGAGTAGAGCGCCCGATTATAGTCGCCACCAGGCAGGAGCATCTTGTCCAGTTCAAATGCCGGGTTTAAGGCGGGCCCGTAAAGGCCATGATTAATTGCAGCTAGCTGGGAGGCCCAGTAATACCGTTTAATATCCGGGAGGGCAATCCCCCCGTCGTACCATGGGAGCGTCAACTGCGCCAGGGCAATACGCGGCCTCCCGTCCCAGAACAGGCGGCGCTGTAGACTCTCCACCTCACGGAAGTAGCGCGCCGGGACTAAATCCATAGTATTCTGGAGAGCGTACAGGAAGCGTGGCAACGACATCATCTTAAACAATGCCGCCCGGCCGAGCGGCGAAAGCGGCAAGCGCCGCCAGCGCGCGACGTCCTCCTTCAAGCGCTGGAGGGGGGGAAGCAAATTCCGCTCGTAGCGGGCCTCCGGGTCCAGAGTAATATAAACCCCCAGGTACCGAAACCCCTGGGAGGCAATCTGGATCGGACAGCCCCGCGGGAGGACGGGAGCCTCCCCGGAAAGCACATACACACATGATTTAGCCCAGTTGATGACAAGGCCTGAGTTGCGGCCGAATGAGCGCAAAACATCAACCAGGACAATCAGTGATTTACGCGGGGAGGCTAGGTACAAAAGGATATCATCAGCGTATAGGGACACGCGGTCCTCATACTCGGGGGTCCAACGGAGACCACGGATGGAAGGGTGCCACCGCAGCCACTCCGCCAGGGGTTCCAAGGCCAGCGCGAACAGGAGCGGTGACCAGGGACAGCCCTGTCGCGTGCCCCGTCCCAGCTCGAATGGGACCGATACTCTTCCATTCACCACCACCTGCGCCAATGGGCCCGAATACAACAATTTGACCCAGCTGATGAACCCCGGGCCAAATCCAAACTTCGCCAGCATAGCCCAGATGTATGGCCACTCGAGCGTGTCAAACGCCATGGTGGTGTCTAAGGACGCCAATATGGCCGGCTCCCGCACAAACGGGACACGCGCGAGCACCCCGTGCAAGCGCCGCAAATTAAGGGCCGTGTTGCGATGGGGAATAAAGCCGGACTGGTCTTGGTGGACCAGATCGCCCACCACGCCGACCAGCCGGTTGGCTAGCACCTTGGCGAGGATTTTGGGCTCCGCATTCAAGAGCGAGATAGGCCGATAGGATGTAACCCGGTCTCGAGGTCTCCCTTCCTTGTGGATCACCACGATTGTAGCCAGACGTTGGTCCGGCGGGAGGGAGCCCAGCGAGTGGGCCGCCAGGAACATCGCCCGGAGGTGGGGTGCCAGTACATCCGGTCGCAGCTTATACAACTCGATAGGGATGCCGTTCGGGCCCATGGCCTTGCCGGATGCGACCGAGCGTATGGCGAGGGCAATTTCGTCGGAGGTAGGAGCGGCATCTAACGACACCCTGTCCTCCACCGAAAGGGAAGGCAGCGCGATATCCCTAAGCAGGGCATGGGAATCCTCCTCCGAGCAGGGAGAAACCGGGGAATACACCTCGCGGAAATAATCCGCGAAACAAGAGACAATGTCTTCTGGCTCGGTGACACGCACACCATCCATCCTCTCAATCAGCGGGACCACACGACTCGCTCTCTCCTTTTTATCCAACCATGCAAGCAGTTTACCAGCCTTATCACCCACATCATACAGTCGCCCCTGTTGCTCTCTATAGAGGCCCCTGGCCGCCTCCGTGACGAGGGCCCTGTAGGCCGCCTGCTTAAGGTGTAGGACATGTAGTGTAGCATCCGTCACCCCACCCTCTAGATCACCCTCCAATTCAGCGATTTCGGCCTCCACCCGGGTCACCTCCTCCTGCTCGCGCCTCCGGGCATGGGAGATAAAGGAGAGGGCCTCCCCTCTAAGAGCTGTCTTGAAGGCTTCCCACAGGGAGATAGCCGAAGGGACGGACCCCACATTCTCATCGAAATACCGCTGCAAGGATTTAATCAAATCAGCGCGAATGGTGGGGTCGCGCAGGTACCAGGCATTGATTGGAGCTACCCTGCCCTCCCCCCTCGGGAAGACATCAACGTGCAACAGGAGCGGGGAGTGATCTGAAATACCCCGCGCCAAATGGCGCACCTCTCCTACCCTCCCAACATAGGCCGCAGGGACAAGGACATAATCAAGCCGTGAGAGGCTACCATGGGCACCCGAGTGGAAAGTGTACTGCAGCTGCGTGGGATGTTTTAAACGCCAGCAGTCCACCAATCCCAGTGTATCTAAGAAGCCGGACAGCCACGCCTGCGCCCGGGGGAGGTCCCTAGGGGGGTGACGATCCACGGTCCCAGAAACCACCGCATTGAAGTCCCCCCCAACCACCAGAAGCCCCCCCGGAAGGTCAAGGAGGAGGCGCCCTAGGTCTGCAAAAGTCGTAGACTGTAACCCCGGTGGGACGTACACTGATACAAAGACAACTACTTTACCCTCCATTCTCCCCACTAAGACAGTGTAGCGTCCCCTCTCATCATGGCGCACCTCATCTATTTCCAACGGGAGCGAGTTCTTCACCATGATGCCCACCCCCCGGGAGCCCGATGTGAAGCCCGAGTGGGCCACCAAGCGATAGCCACGCCGATTCATGGCACAAAAGGTATTACCAATAAGGTGTGTCTCCTGCAGAAAGACCACATCTGGCGAAAGTCGTTTCAAATACTGCAGGACCACACCTCGCTTAATCCTATCCCCCAGTCCGTTAACGTTCCAGGACAATACAGTCAGGTCCCTACCCCCCATCACATACAGAAGCCATCATTCGTCCCCCGGAGAGCACCTTAAAAACACCAATACAATAAAGGGTTTGCCTTGCGGTAAAAACGAACAACACCCCACCCCAACCCACCCATCCCAACAGAACTCCCCCCTCCCTGCACCCCTGCATGAGCCCAAACAGCCCCCCCAAAGTGCAGTGTGCCTGTCGCCCCATGAATGATTAAACTAACTAGTCCCCCAGAGGAGGAGGGAGAGCCCCCAAGAGACCCCGTACCACCTCCACAGGAGGGGGGCTTAACGAACAGTCAAAAGTGACGACAGTGCTGTCCAGAGCGAGGCCTACTATTAGTCCCTCAGTCCTGATCCGGCGAGCCCTCCCCTCCAACCGCGCCCCCCCCCACCCCCCCGGCCCCGATCCCCGGGCAAGGAGTCCAACCAGTCCCCGGCCGCCTCGGGACGATCAAAAAAGTGCGTGCGGCCATCCACCTCCACCCGCAGCTTAGCTGGAAAAAGCATCGCATACTTGAGGTTCAGGTCCCGTAGACGACGTTTGACTCCGAGAAAGCTCAGTCTCTGCTTCTGGACCGCTGGGGTGAAATCAGGATAGAAGTTTACGTCCATATTGTCCAGTCTGACCGGTCCTTGTTTCCTAGAAGTCTGCAGGATAGCGTCTCTGTCCCGAAAGTTGAAAATCCGGGCAATGAGAGGCCTCGGAGGGGCTCCGGCCTTAGGTCTTCCTCCGGGGACCCTGTGGGCACGTTCCACCGCAAAGAATTTACTCAGCCCCCGGGGCTGGAGATGGGTGAGAATCAGGTCTTCCACAAACAGGTCCGCCGCCGCCTCCTCACGTCCCTCCGGCACCCCGACAATGCGGACATTGTTCCTCCGGGCCCGACCCTCGGAATCCTCCAGTCGACGATCCATCAGGGCGCTCGCCTGGCCAAGCCGGCGCACCTCCTTTTGGAGGGCCGCCACGTCCGCTGTGAGGCCCGAGGTGGTGTGGGCCAAAGAATCGACCCGGTCATTGGTCTTGGATAAATCGGCCCTCACCAGGCCAACATCCACATGGACCGAGTCAATCTTTTGCGCCAGTGTGTCAAAGCGCTGGTCCACCGAGGCCTTCATCTCGGCGATAGCGCCCATGACATCTCGCAGGGTCAGATCCGCGGGCAGAGCAGGAGCATCAGTCGGGCCCTCAGGGGACCTACGCGGCACCTCGGGAGATCCCTTCTGGAGGGTGTAGCGGTCCATGCTGTTGGACTGATGGGCTGCACCACGGCGGGTCGATTTCACCTTTGCCCGGTCGCCATCTTGCTTTGTGGACATGGTTTCAGTCCCCAAATCGTGCCAATCACCTCGAAAGGGCCGACAAACCGGTTCACGGGCTCCGGGGGGGGGGCAACCACAGGTCCGCAGGACGGATCACAGCCGGCGGGCCAGCAGGGCACCCCAACGAGGCCACACCACCGCACACCGCCCCGCAACCCAACCTCGCCTACGCAGCAAGGAGGGTGCAAAAGCGAAAGTGAAAGTGCGGGGTACGCGAGTCGCCCAGCCCTGCCCGCCGCTGTTGATCACTTTGTCTCCGGATCGCCCCGCAACTCCAATCCGGGGGGCCGGCGTGGAGAAGGCCGCAAACCTCAATCGGTGCTCCCGTCGGTGTCCGAGGTCCAATTTGGAAGCGGAAAACGGGTGACACCTCAGCTCGGGCTCACCAACACAGTCCCCTCATCTAGGACAGGATATTTTCAGGATTTATGTAGGAGGTCACGGAAGTCCTCGGGAGCCTCGCACCTACGCGGCCATCTTGGTTGCGCGCTAGGCTCCTCCTCCCCCCCCCACTCTTTTAATGCTGGTTGAAATGATTGCATTTGTAAAGCCTTTCATTTATTTTCCTTCTCTCTCGCTGAAACAGTGATTGATGATAGTGACTAACTCAGCTAAACCTTTTGTCCACTCAATACAGGTAGGATGCAACGTTTGTTTGATACTGAACGCATCTCTGAGGGACCATGGGTTGTATATAGTATGGGTATTCTCTCACAGGAGGGCTAGGTTAAAGAAATGTATCTTTGTAATCATCTTAGTCACTGCTGCTAGAAGACTGTGTGCATGGCCCCTTGTGGGCATTCACACTAAGTTTCTAGCTAGTCAACTCGCAGTGCACCGTAGCCTATTAAGGCCACTTTGTTTTGGGTCTACCTGAGAGTGATTAGGCAAAATGTCTTGCTTGGTAGTGCAGGGTTGTTGAGTCCGCCTCTCACCTCATGTTCCTCACTCTAGTGCATTGCTGCCACTTATACCTGTAGGTGCTGCAGCGCCCGCTGCGCTTGCTTGCATGTTGTCGTCATGTGCCAAATGGCATCCATCACAGTTCAGTATCCTGGGACTCCAGCTGGAGCTCCTCCAGCATCACCTGCTGGCACAGTGAAAGTTGAGACATCCAGAATATCTGCCTTCTCTTTCTTTGGTTCTAATTTGGTAGCAATTTGGGAAACGAAGAGGAAGGAGGGTGGTTGGTACACCAGCCTAGCGGCGTAACCTTAGCCTCTGGCAATCCAGGTGGCCTCCTGTGCATGGCGGCAGCCCCCAGGCCTGAGAGCTGCTGAGTAGGTTCCGGGAGGGGGTGGGGCTTTGTTGTGCCACTGCACATGCCCTAACTGTCCCTTTCTAGTTGTTTATGCATTCTAAATCAAAAGTGCCTTCCTCCTCGCTAGCGAGTCCCACCCACTTTTGAGAAATCTGCACGTGTTTTTACATACTGCTGTCATATGGCATGAACAAGAACGAATAAGACCATTGAAAAAGTTACAAGAAAAATATCTACCAGAATCTGAGCTAATCATTTATTAATCCTTGCTTGGAGATGCCAACCTTCAGAATGTGTCTGTAATAAATGAACAAAAAACGAACAGAACGTGGAAAATTATTAACCTAATCATTAGAAATTTTGGTGGCTTACAAAGCAAAAGTTAAAGCCGTTTTACAAAGCAATCACTGATGGATATGCTCTTTGAGGCTAAAGTGTTTGGATAAATGGCAGATGTGGCTGTGGTGCTGCGGTGCAGCTCTTATGTTTTAAAAATATCGTCAGATTTACAGAGTGCTCCTCGGGATTGCTATCACTGGTCTGCCAGTTCTACCAGCCATACTGGACTTTCTGAGGTTACACTGGGGACTTCACCTTCTTCCAGCAGTGGCTGTCACAGCCCAGCCAGCAACCAGTGCAATTTCATTGTGGTGCTAGAGGAATATGCATGCCAAAGTTTGAGGACGGTCGTAGTATTAATCCTCTGGCTATGCTGACAATGCTTCCAAACCCCTTTAGTATGCCCTCAAATGTGTATGTGGGTTTATGGGGACAGGGATTACTTAATTAATTCCTACCCTACTGGCACTTGATCTATGAGTCGTCTGGATTGCTCACGTTGGTTATACCCTTCCTTTTCTGGACATCCATCCTAACATCCCTCCGTTTACTCCCAGACCTTGGCAGACTACACTAGTATTTTTTACAATAAGATGCTGATGTTGCTTGCAAAGGATTCTATCAAGCTTGTTTGTTCCTGAGTTGCAGTGGAGAACTAGCTGCTACACTTGATCCTTCCTGGTCCCTAAGAAGGAAGGGATCTTGAATCCGGTCTTAGACCTCAGGCTTCTGAACTTAAGCCCATCGGAATGCTTGTATTTCTCTACCTTGACTCCTGGCTGATGAAGCCGGGCTCGTTTCACGTCTGGCCTGTGCAGAGGATTCTCTATCGGGGCCATTTTGGACACAGACAACTTCCAGAATATTCAGGCTGCAATTCTGAAGTTTCTGACAGAAGTCACTCTTTAAGCATTCGTGGGTCTGGTTTCATCGGCTTTGGCATCATGCGTCCTGCTGGTGCTTAACCCCAGTTGGTACATACGGTTTCTGCAATGGAATCTGCGGCTGTAGTTTTCTTAGCACTGGGATACCTCTCAGTCCATATTGATGTCAAAAAAGGCTGCTCAGGACCTTGAGGGTGGATGATGGATGCAGAGCTGACTTCCATTAAGAATTGCCCCTTCCCACTCCACAGCTCACATTTTTATATATATCGTCTCTAAGCTGAGGAGGTCACCTGAACAAGGTGGAGATCAGAGGTCTATAGTTCCGGATGGAGCAGCATATAAATCTTCAGGAGCAGAGAGCCTTCTAGTTAGGCCTAAATGACAGATTGATCCAGGTTCTGACAGACAATATAATGTAATGTGTGGTACTGCAACACCCAAGGCAAAGTGGGGCCTTGTATTCTCTGTCTGGGGCTATGAGGCTTGGTCAATGGTTGGCACATCACAGTATTTCCCTTCAACATCAGTGTGGAGAAACTCCGCTGGTAAATTAATGTAGATTAGTTCGCTCACTACCTTTATTAAGGATAAGTTTAAACTGTTCGATGGGCTCCTTGGGTGTGTACTCCGGTCATGTACACTTTGTATATCTGTGAACTGCGTACACTGCAATAGGGGACATCCTCTCAGGCACAACTGGGCCCCGTGAGGGGCTGTAGAAGCTGTAGTTTTAATATAAACAACAATTCTCCGGTAAATGTTTACTTATTCATATTTTTTTTTCTTAATGATTCACTCCATTAATGGTTTTATGAAAGATATTCCTTTCAAGTTCTTAGTTCATACTCCTCATGCTCCAATGCATTTCCGGTAGAACACCCTTCGTCAGGGAACAAAAAGCTGAAAATTAATGTAAATAAGTCTTAATACATGAGGGGACTCTGTGTGTGACTCAATAATATGGTTAGTGGTGAGAGTTAACGTGGTTTAAATTGTGTCATAAATTCAGTCATGGTAAAAAGAGTCCTGGTAAACGACCAAACAAAAACGTGGACAACTAGTGGGATTGGAGTTAGTTCGAAGCTGCCTGCTGTTACAGATTTAGTTCAAATTCGCATGGTGGACAGTGATTCGCATTGTACGTTAATGTAAGGTGACCCCGGTATTGCCTCGAAGTGAGCGTTTCCGAAAATATCTCATCTTTGCTCCTCGCTGCGCAGGTATTTGAATTAAACTAACATGTTGCGATGGAGTTAGTTCGCGGCTATCTGCGGATTCAGATATAACTCAAATTCGCATGGTTAACGGTGATTCTCATGATGCGTTAATAATATAAGGGGACCCCGGTTTTTCTTCAAAGTGAGCGTTTATGATACTATCTTGTTTGTGTTCCTTGATACGGCGGTACTTAAATGAAACAAACAACGTTGTGGAGTCTCGTATCGACTGGTATAAGTGAGTAGTTATAAAACTATACTTGCAATACATAAATCCTTTTAAAACAAACTACTTGCGTGAGTATTTGCGCATGTTGGTTTGTGGGCGATGTGTATCCCGTGTTTTTTAGTGAATTGTTAAATAACGCGTATGGTGCAAGTATCGATGACAGACTAAGTTACTTTCTATACAGCCGCGGTCGCCATCTTGGAACGGGGTTTCTTTATAAATAGCAAAAGCTAACTCCGTCGTATGTTTAGAGCATGGAATGCGCTTTACATTGAGCTGTACTATCTTTGTGCAAAAGGATCTTTTAGAGGGTTCTGGATCTCATTGCTCAAGAGCAAAATCCACAACGACTGCCCTAGGTTGGAGCAGTTTGGTGCTGGGCATTTGTCCATACTTAAATAACAACAGTTGATGAACATAATGCAGAGCAATGTCATACATTCACCCTAGTGCAGAGATCTGGGCCTAAATCCTTTGTGTTTTTTGCTCACCATGCCATTCCAGTTTGAACCCAGCCATATGCAAATCAGTCATTACCCTGTGCCTCATGGGAACAGTCCAGCACGAACTGCCAAGCCAGGTCCTCCCTGGACTGGAAACAAGCATCCTAGGACCGGTTTTGGAGTTTCAAGCCTCTTCATTTCTCTTGCTTCAGCTACCCTTCGCTTTAGGCTTGCCTCGATTAAAAATAAAAGTTGGAATTAACCTCTTCAGTGCCCATGACGAGCTGGACTCGTCATGGGCCGCGGTAGCGCTGTGCCCATGACGAGTCCAGCTCGTCATAGACCCCGCCCGCTAATGCAACGGCCGGCACAGGGCGGGGAAAGGGGCGGGCACTGAAGGGGTTAAAGTTAAGAAACGCACACCTGGGGTCCGGCCTTCGAAAACGTGAACACCTGTTGTGAGGAGCATGCAGAAGGTGGCATTGGCGGCCTCCCCCCATCACACCTTCAACATCCGTTTCACACAGTAATGGTACTGAGTATCAGATAGATCACTGTGTGTCTTCAAAGTCACACGCTACTTTCTTGTTTTTGGTCTAACCTTGAATATTTGTTTAAAGTGATATCAAGACTCTTCAGCCAGCGTGCCTAATTTGTTTGTTCTTGCAAAACTCATGTGAAACTTATCCACAAGTCCAATGTTGAACACATATTTTGTGAGTTATTGTTTTTATTAACTGGAGCTTGAAATTTAGGTCTTCTCTGTTGTTGTTAGGTCTTGCATTAGTTCAAACCTTTGTGATTTTGCTAAAATTATATTGATAATATACTGATACGGAATAGCCCTCTTAACCCATTGGTCTTTTATAGTCATTCACATTTTTCTTCCTCACACTACAGCATAAGACCGTGTCAGCCCGCATCAGCCACTGACTAACTTCACTGTAAGTGAAGGCATTGTGCCCTTTGACATGAAGCGCATCCCCACTGGAAGTCATTCCCTTCAGAGCCAGGGACTACTATTTCAGTGTGTGCTTTTTGAAACCCAAAAATATCTTACTTTTAGACACTTTCTTTTAGATTGGTCAGGGCCTGACAATTTTTCTAAAATTAAAGTTTGAAAAATACCATCTCAAAAGAAGCCTCGACAAAGCCAAGTCTGCCAGCTAGGGTGACACTTAATGTTTGCCTATGCTTGTTTATATTATGCTGATTTCCGGACAGCATATTAAAGGCCAGAACCAACATTAGGAAAATGTAGAATAATAAAGGAAAGAGAACCAGTGAGTCACATTCCAGTTTGAAAACCGAGGAGTGTGAATTACCTACAGCCCATTGCCCATATCTTGTCTGGGGTCAAGGAATACAAATTTTAATATTTATTTTGTGCTTTGGACAGTTAAGCTTAAATCCTGCAGGACAAACCCTTTCACTGCCAGTTTACAGTACCACAGTATGGATCTCAGAGATAATGTCTTCCACTAAGGTAGGTTTCGTATCTTTAAGTACTGGTTGTTCAAAGTTGTATGCATGATTAATGCAAGGCCTTTTCTGTTAGGATGAACACTCTACTGAAATGCAGTGAGCTTAGCTTGCATTACAGACAGTGGGTCCAGAATGAAAATATGTACACATGTTAGCAAAATGTAACAATTTGAGGAAATTTATAATGCATACACACACACCCAAAGGGGGGGGGGGAGACATACTTTTGTTCCCTTTGTCCTCCCTAATGCCAACACTTATCCACACAATGGAAAGGAAGGAGAAATTTAGGCATAGTGCTTCTATAAGAGCTGCTCAGTTCTCCCCGTGTAAGATTTCCTTTAGTTTTCTAATACTGCCCTCACACACACAATTGTGTCATGCTTCATCATAGGGCGCACATCAACATGGATGCAGGCCAACGCGCGGAGTGGAGCGTAATCATTTTGTTTTGGGTTTGTTGAAATGTTGGAGGGGCCAACAGTATTTCTTCTGCCCCATCTGGATATAGAATACTCACAACGCAAAAAAATTCTAAAACCACCTATGGGAGTGTCCGCCAAATCTTTATTTCGGACCTCGCCTGGCAGGATTAAAAAATGTCTAATCAGGGTTTTCTTGGATCTTTAGTATCCGTGAACCCCTGTCTCTTGTGTGTTTTGACCCTGTGGGGTCAGTGGCCTTTATCAGGACTGGGATCCCAGGAATATGTGCAAAATTTGCACCCCCTTCCACAAAGACCTTGTATCCTCAGGTGGGTGTGAGGGTATGCAATTACACAGTTGCCTACTTACTAGTCTTGCTACTCTCCTCAGTAACAACCTGAAAGAAAACAATTTCTTTTGAAAGCATTTTCTTAAACAAGGAGCTGCTCCCTCATCCATGACTTCTCATTCTCGTCAACAAATCATTTGATTTTCAGCACTCTTCTCATGCCATGACCCACTGTGGCATGATCTCCTCTTAGTGTACATGCACAAGCTTCTTATGCATCCTATACTTTATGATCTCTCCTCAACATACACTCATCTTACTTGAGTTTCATATTTTTGTCCAAAACCGGTATAGGAATGGGAATGTCTCCGTCTTGTCACATTCTATATAAAACACAATGTGATTGTTTATAATAAACACAAAAAAGGAATGTGTTCTTCCTTTGTTCATAAGGGGCCTTTTTATATACCTCCTGTCTTTTTTAATATATTCGGAAAACCCTTTTCCCTTTTTAGGTCGAGCCTGTAACAGCGCGCATGCGCTGTTCTGGCGAAGACTTCATGTAGGGGCTTTCAAAACTAACCTAAGAATCGCACATGCTCGTGCGTGTGCTTTTTGTTTTGGCCTACGCTATTGGCCTTTGCGTGCGTCTTTTTAACAAAGACAGCACACAATTAGCCAAAGGTGGGTGCATTGCTCCGCCCATGGCCTATTGGTGTTGGTTACCCGCACGTCCGCCATGTGGTTTCAATTATCGTGCACTGTTGCGTGCGCGATAATTGAAAACACATGTCTCGGTGTGGCAACCGCGTGCACACACCAGCAGCTCCTGCATCTTGTTTCGTCCCAGTGTCCACCACTCCTCCCCTTTCTAGTCATTGCTTGTTTTTTCTTCGTCTTTTCTTTACACGAGTTACCAGATTTCCTTTTATTTTGTTTTATGTGTTTCTTGTAGATTGGTCAAAGTATTAATTAGACGACCTCCCAATACAATAAGCTAGTATTTGTAATATGTTGGACCGGGCATTGAGAGTCGAACGTAGGGTATAACTACCATGTGCTTTTAAGGGTGGACCCATAATAGTAGACAGCGAACAGGAAAAAGTGACGAGTGAGGTCCCAATTTGTGTTTTTGGAACTTTTACTCTTTTTCAGGGGAAAAAAAAACAATTCTTGATTATCCGAAGCAGTTACTGCGGTGAATGATTATGCAACAAATGCACCAAGCCATTCATTGGGGACCTTTCACCTCAGAAAAAGCACAAGGCCAAAAAAGGAATTTCACAAAATAGTGCTGTACTTTACCATGGCACACAGGCTTGTCACAAAGGGGTCAGGAATTGGACAATTCAAGCCGTGCCCTGACCAGTATGCCAACTCACTCGCTTGTGTGTGCCAACATTCGGTCATTGAGGCCTTACTCAGAAGCCCGTTTTATTTTTGAATTGGAACAATTCTGTCTGTTGGTCACAAACTGATGCTTCTGTTTGTATTTTTAGTTGAACGATAGAGACAGCTTTTATCAAGGGCATTAAAACAATTTACACCCACTGAAAGCAGGGCTGAAACAAATGTTTGTTGTGTTCTCGGGGTGGAGCCGCCTTTTTTCTGCTATAGGTATGGGAGGGCAGTGCACTCTTGGGTGGCAATGGAGAACAGGCATTGTGTTAGGGGGCCGTGGGTGGAACAGGATGTGGCTCCCCAAGGAGTGGCGTACAGCAGAGAGATTAACGCCTACTTCTCGACCAGGGTATTATATATCGTCACCTTTACAGGGAGTTGTGAGGGATTCCCGCCTCAAAACGGCACCGAAGGCCTGGAAAAGAAATGGATCAAAATGGCACACGCCTTTTCAAATCTAATAGCACCACCGGGACAGGAGGGCATCAGGTTATTGGCATACACGTAAAATGGTGGGCATAGGTTTGCAATAAAACGTACAGTTTATCATTTTAATATAACAGAATGGGTGCTTCCTGGCAAACAAATGTACTCAGAACAGATGTAGAAACCCTTTTTAGTTTTATTGCACATCATAGGAAAATATGTTTTTATTGGAGCAAATAGAAAGCATTATTGGTTTAGAATTAGTGGAATCTAAAGAAATAAACATCCACGGATGACCAATAACAAATAAAAAAGCATTTGCAATGCAATAGGTCTCGCATTTACGTGAGTATGAGCTATTGGAATTGTAAATGAAAATACTTTTTATTTATGTTTTGGTTTTTGAAACATAAATAAAACACATTGTAATTTACAATGCCGATAGCTTAAACTTGCGTAAATGCGAGACCTATTGCATTGCAAATGATTGTTCATTTTGTGCTTATATTCGTGCTGTGACACTATTTCTCAGAGAGGCGTCTGGGTTCGGCTATTCGATTCCCATAATTAAACTTTATCTTCGTAATTGATAGGTGAGCACACACTTCCATTGCTAATGCATTACACTCTTGTTATCGTAGCGCAAGCCATCTGCAAGATGTGCATTTCCTCTTATTCGTATGTTAGTGCTTCTCCTTGCCATTCATACATTCAAATGTCTGGGATTGTACTCCCTTAGACATTCCTCACTGTCACCATTACGAGTTGCGTCCCTTGTCTCATTCCTTGCTCGTACCTCTCTTTGCAAGTGGTAACACAGGTCAAAGGGAAAAATGGTGGAAGGATCTGCTGGGATGAACTTAATATCGTCTTTTATCTGATTGTCATTGTGATTTGTCAAGAAGCTGCTGTGGTATGTAGCTAGTGAAGACCTGCAGTGATGAACTACATTAAAGATCTCCTTTGGCCAGTGGTGTGTGTCAGATCTTTTCATTTATTCTGTGCATGGTCAGATGGGTATCTGTGGTTATTACTGTGGATTGGTACAGTACTGGGTGATGGACATGTTCCTTAGCAGTTTTGTCTTGTGTGGGAATAAGAGTGTCAAGCAGTAAAAAGGGATTTTTATGCAGCCTCTGTGAACTACAGTTATCTGACTGCTGAGTGTTATGATAGTTGTATTTTAAGTTATATATTGTATTATAATTGCAATTATATAGCTCTTACTACTCCTGATGAGGGTTTGTATTTCTCTATGCTGGGCAGCATGCTGCTGTGGAACTCGGAGTTGGTGTTTTATTGTCGTTTTAGGTATTGTTGGTTGTTGCTATTAGTCTTACGCTTTGAAGAAAACTATTTCATGCATTTATTCCAGTTTCTATGTGGTATATTAAAATAATAGGTTCTTTAGTGGGTGATGGGGTATGCGTTCATACATTGGTTGGTGATCTTAATAGAAGTGCTACAGGAGGGTAGTTATTAGGTTGTAGGGGTATGCTTTTAAAAAGAGTGTGACCTTTGAAGTGAGGTGTGTGCAATTTGGGGAGATACAGTAATAGGAATTAAGTCAAAGTTGCATATGACTTAGAATGGGCTGTGCTCAAAGAGATGAAGCTTGCATAGAATGCAAGGAAGGAAGAGTTATTCAAAAGAAAAAGGTAAGACGATCAGAAGTTTTAAGTCAAGGTCAGTTTTCATGCAGGGATTTTAGGTATATTGTGGAGGCTTTCTGAGATAGCATGTAAGGTGGTAGACGGAAACATTATTTGCATGTTTTCCAATACCACTGTACGTCATGGGAGCCCCAGCATACGTGCACACCATCACCACCGTGGGTAAATACAACAAAAAATTACGGATGCATTTTCCCTTAAAATCTGATGCAAGGAAAACGCAAAGTTGAATCTTGCATGTTCATTGTTTGTCCTAGGGATGTTGACCCCCGTTCCCTCTGACAATCAGAGTGGGATAAAAGGACAACAGTCTGGTGTAGTGAGTGGAGTGATGTAATGCTTCTCAGGCAGGTAACATTGGGGCTATCCCCAATATGGAACACCCACTAGATAAGCTCAGTTAAGTTGCATCTGACTGTCATTCAGCCTTCCGGAAGCAATAATTGGATACAAAAAAGGAAAGGACCTGACTAGAAACTCTCATCGAGCAATACAAACTGCAGTCCCACCCTCACACTTAGCAGCCAAACCTGCGGTGTAGCAGGAAACATAAGTAATAAGGAGCTCTTGCCTAAGAATTTCTCAGGGGAGCCCTGTCTGCATTGTTCCTCACTTAATCATCTGGTCTCTGCCCTAAAGGCATAGAAATTGTCAATACACGTTCACCGTTTGGGTCGGCAGTGCCCATCACATGCCGCTCTGCAGAGTTTTAACAAATGCCCCACCAACTGTTCTTTAAAATTCCCAAATGTCAGTATTATGAGAGAAAATGGCCTTATTATTACCACAAAATTGTTTTGAAACAGAGAAAATACATTTTCCTGGCATCACAAAAAATATAGTGTAAAAAATGTTCTCAATAAAGTGCTATTTTCTTACAGTTCTTTCGCATAACTCAAGACAGGAAGATAATCAAGACTTAATCAGCCAGAGCCGTGAAAAACATATCTGATAATAATTTTGAGAGAGAAGTTTTATGATTATCAAATTCCAAAACTAATGCCGGTACACTTGGACAGTAGGAAATCTTTCGTTATAGAATGGTGGCCCAGTCCGACCCATTCAGAGAATCCAAACCCTGACATAGTTAGCCCTAACCTAAAAAGAGGCTATTATCAGAGCACTGATGTAATGAGAATACTGCCATTATTTGTCACTTCTCCACATGGCACTAAAAGGTACAATTAGAATTTTTGCTGAACAATAAGCTTCCTGAAGGATTCTGTCACTAGTACAATGAGATATTTTATAAAATTCCACACCCTGAGGTACTGCTAAGTTAATTGTTTAGTTGACAGAGTGAGCCATAAAGTGTGAGTGTATAATGAGGGAGAATCGAGGGCAGAGTGTTTGAGTGCAGGACTTTTATTCAGGCCCTATAGCCAGCCATGGTCGCCCCATCTTAATAAAATTACAAGGCAGCTTACCCTCCAGGGGAGGCCACTCTATATTGTTGAAACTTGCAGGTTTGCCGTTGACCTTCATATTCATCATCTTCTTTCCCTAAGGGAATGTCAGATTTCCATCTGAACCAGCCAGTTCTTTACAAATCATACAGCCACTGCATGCTTTAGATTTAAGTGGCTTTTAAGATTAATGTGAATCTTATAGTGAAGAGTCCTGTGCCACAATAGATAAAGCGTCTAATGTATCCAAAGCACATTCACATGTTACAAGTGTGAGAACTGTATACTTCCAATAAGACCTCCAGCCCACTCTAGTAGGGCTATGTCCGCTACTACAGTTCTGTTAGGGAGCATTCCTATGTGTCTTTTGGTGTGGTTCCATGTGGAGATCAACTCACTGGTCCCCAAACACCATGTCTCATAGCCCTTTGTGCTACAATTGTCGGATGTTGCAAGACTTAGGAAAAACCCTTCCTTCAGCCCATGGAGTTTTGCTTTCTTTCTGCTTCTCCTGCCTTATTTTGGTTACTAGTTATTCGACCCGTATGACACAGTGAAAATGTCAAGTTATAGGCTGCTCGCCAGACTTGCGAATTCGGTGGCACAGTTTGTGCATGACGGCCATTCAGCAAAATTAGCACACAATTGTACACAGAGATTTGTAACGTGGAGATCTACCCTGCCTGCGCAATTAAAATGTCTGACATACATATTACTTTAGCCAAGCCTTCCAAAAATAACTCGATGACTTGAGCATTTCCAGCTCTGTGCAGGGTACTTTAACTGTAAACCCCGTGAGGCCAACTCTTATTTTCATCTTTAACTGGAAACTCAATTGAGTAGGGATGAGTTGGATAGTCATAGCTGTTAAAACGCTATTAAATGTCAGACTGCCTTTTTTCACACGCAAGACATTCTTGTTCCACTTATATAATACCATACATGCCCCCCCCTTTACCAAGTAAACCTTTGCGTACTCTGCAATGGCCAAGGCATACAAGACTTGCGATGTCCGTATCTCTTTACCTTGAGTGTCGAGTATTGGTCACAACTCCGTTGTGAGCTTTTAAAAGGGTGAAGCCACTCTGCCGGCTGCTTGGAATAGACACTACCAGGTAGCATTAAGAATCTGTAGCTGTGATATTAATCCATGTTATGTATTTGCAGTTTTAAAATGTATATAATTTGCCTGTTTTTTAAGGAGCACAGCATTGACATCTAGAATATGTATTGATGTAGATTATATCATGAATTTATTATCCCAAGTGTAAAATGTTTTTTATAGCTGTCCTGATCTTATTGACTGTTTTTTTTAAAAGTGTGATTGCATTTTTAGACCTATTTTATTTTTGTACTTGTCGATGGATAACTATATCCGATCTGGAAAATCAATAAAGATCTTTTTAATATATTTTTTGCGTCTCATTTTTTTTTTTTTTAAAGTAGATTGAGTGGGGATGCTGCACTCGTTTTTGCATACTAGAAACAAAAGTGAATTTACTGCCTATATTTCTTATGCTGTGAAAATAGTACTAAGAAAGCACTGAATGCCCTTTCCATGCAGTACTAACACATCAAACCTAGTGCCCTACAGCTTGCTGCAGGGCAAGAGCTAGAAGCTCTTAAAATCAAATTCCAGCAAAAGACGATGGAGAAGGTCCAGGGAGTTCAAAAAGCTACCTAAAGAAAAATGCTTTCTCTATTCATATGGAGAAAACCTTGACTTTGTCACACTAAGTACTTGACTACTTGAGGATTTAGTGAGAGTGTTTACCTGTGACGGGTAGAGGAGAAGATTAGAAGCAGTTATTGGGCCTCGATCCTTTCTGGGAATGGAGATCCTGCTGATTTTAGGAAAATACCTGAGCAGAGGGAAGCCGACGCCATACAGAAATAAAAAATAAGAGCGAAGTATGAGTTAATCAAGCAGACACCTCAAGGTGTTCAAACTCTTTCTAAGCAATAATGATTTAACAGCAATGTCCTTTATCCTTGTGTGCTAAAGTAGGGAAAGACATTGGGTTGCCCCATATCCAAAATCTCGAACAGACCATTCAAGAATAAGTATTAACAGTCTACCGGTTCACCATCCAAATTTTTTCATGGAGTTTTTCTAGTATATAGATCAGGGTCCGTTTGATATACAACTGATGTGGCCTCCAGCTCTAAAATACTATTTGCTCCTGAATTCTTTGAGAATGTGCACAAGGACAAGAAACCGAATATCACCACTTTTTTGTCACATCAAAAGGGATTGTAATGGTTTGTTTACAATCCTGTTTGGAAAGTTGAATTAGTCACTCAACGAATGTGATTTGGGATCTGGAATTTTAAGTTTATGGACCCAAAGTAGGATTACCATGGTGAATTTCCATTTGAAAGATAATTCAAGAACGAAACGTGTTGCCTCATTAATATTCATCCGGTTGGTTCTTATGCATTCCTCTGTGATGCAGACAATTTGCATGGCATTTAGTTTGCATCGCCAAATTAAAGACTCGTTGCAAAACGTTGGTGTGCAATCTGCAACCACCTTTTGCTACCAGTGTTTTAGTACATTGGGCTGTGCAACATGTCATCATTATCTACCTGCTTTCGTTGATTGCAATCCAGCAAATCATGGAAACATACCAACAGAGAAAAAAAAACCTCCCTCTAGAGATTAACTCGTATAGGCCAATTTCCTTAATTAAATTGAGATGCAGCTGTCTATTCTAAGATCCTAGCTACTCGAGTGGGCAGAGTAATCTCTGGGATGTTTTTTTGTTTTCTTACTGTTTATTGGCAGTTTTCAAACATACCAATAGATATTTGTGAAGATCAGGGTGCGGGCAAAGTTAACACCATTAGGAAATCACATTTACTGTCAACATGTTTATAATATTTATGAAACGAGATGATCACTTTTACTGGCACTGTGTTACCCTGGCGTTTGAATGTCCGGGCAGGAAGGGAAGCCGAACATCTAGTCCCTGAAGCTCTCCCAGAGGCCTAATATCTTTTCCAAACATTTGGAGTAGCCATGTCTCTGGGTGACATTTAATCGGTACTCATGCAACAGTCCATATCCCTAGCCCACTGGTCGAGTGAGGGACATGTAGGTGAACCCCCATAGTTGTGATTGTGACGTTCCACCATCTTGCCTATATTGTAAAATATTTGTTGATACCTGGTAGCATCCTGTTCTCCCCATACTCCTAGAACATAGCGTTAATGCCGTGGCAGTATTTGGGCACACCACATTAGCCCAGTAGCATTGAATCTCCTGGGAGTCCCATACCGTATGTATTAAAGTTTCCACTCTGCCACAGCCTTGGAGAAAACCTGATTATCTGTCCCCCCTCCCCCTATTTTCATCAGCAGGTTCCTTGTATAGTAGATTCTGTGAAGTATTTTAAGTTGTATTAACCTAAACCTTATCCTGATTACCACCTCCCTGGAAAACTGGAGTGCATCGGTCTGGTCATCATCGGTTAGTTTTGCAATATCCCGCTCCTAGCTCTCCCAATACCCGGGCGGTGTATCTCGCTTGCGATTGATTCGTTTTTTATATATAAGGGAGATTGTTTGGTGTTCCAAGGGTTCCGACTATATTTGTTCTTTCAGCAAGTTGTATTCCTCTATTTTTGTGCCTTTAGGGGTATCTTTGTGAAGGAAAAGTTTAAAATAACGGGAAAACCACCACTGCTGCCATTTCATATTCTTCTTTGAGGGACTGAAACGTCTTTAATGCGGTACCCTCCCAAACATCACCTAGTTTGTTGCTGGTACCTGTTCGGTCCCACCTGCCAAATCCAGTTAGTTGGTGTGTTTCTGATAATCGAGGAGCATCCCATAGGGGGCTTCTTTTGTTAAGGCCACATGCCAACCCAAAACGAAGTGCCTAGTCCCACACCTCTAGTATCACATTTATATATATATATAGATAGGCCAGTTGTGCTCACTGTGTTTTCCGTAATGCTCCCACTGATAGCTGTGTTCCCATCCAGCGTCTGTCATGCCTAACTGAGGGCTCCGTTCGATCAGCTGATACTTAGTCATTGACCATCACTAATTGGGTGGCCTATTAAAAACTCCTTATGTTGAGAGCATTGGTGCCGTCGTACACCTCTCTGTTAGTTTGGACAGTAGAGTTCTAGGGGTGCCATCTTTCCATAGTAGTAGTCACATTTCCCTTTTAACACTATTAAAAGAAACTATTATATTTTAGACCCTGTAGAAGCCGCTGTAATAGGGACATAGTCCTAAATAGTGAGCATGTCCCTTACGGGGAACGTCAATTACAGGTGCGTCAATTTCCATCCATATAACACCGAGCCTGTGGTCCTCATAAACAGGTGAGAAGCTGCAGTGAGTTTCAACAATGGACCTGTAGCAAGTTTCTCTTTTCCATTCTGCATAGCATGGTTCCCTGGTATGCTCTATTGCCACGGCAGGCCAGATATACAACTGCGAGCAGAGGTAAACGTGCTGAGAAGATGAGAGCACCAGTTGCATTTCGATAGTGGGAGGAAGCCCATGGAGTTACATCAGAGTGAATGGCTGTATGACCCTTCCAGGGTCCATGGCAGGTCTTTTTACTTTCGGATGTTCTCTTCAGCCACTGGTGAGCAGAGATCTGGAGTGACCTAACAGAAGCTGTTGAAGCCATTGGAGACCCACCAGTTGAATTCACAGAAGAGGCCTCTCTAGGATATTCCAGTGAACCACTGAGTAATTGAATCTGGTGATCAAAGTTGGCATTCTGGTAAGGCAGTGGTATTCAAACTTATAAATGCTGCGCCCATCGCCCCCCTCCCTTGGTGGGGGGGGAAAACAAAAGAACTGCGCCCCCCCCCCAACCTACGTTTTTCACAATTGTTCTATTAAACTGGCAATGTTTAAATATGTACAGACTTATTTAAACATTGCAGTTAAGCTCTGTTACCGTTTTACAAAAGCAGTCAAATACATGATTTCCAAACATACCATTCTGGTAAAAGTATGCAAAGTGTGATTATTAGAAATGGGGTTGGGGGTTTTGAAGAATATTTTGAGTCCCTTTCATTCTGACACCTTGTCACTGCCAGAATATAAATGACAAACGTTGTTAGTGATGGCCCATTACAGAGTGGCTTACTGCTGCTCATTTTTTTCTGCTTAAAACAAAGGACTGCCATCAGCATAATGCTTCTTTTGGCCACAGCCTGGCGCTCTCCTAGGCTAGAATCACTTGAGGCCCCCCCAGTGTTTTCGATTAGGTCTCATAGCTCATGATTGTTGGGACAATTGATAATACAGGGCTCCTATTTCTCAAACTAATGTTCTGCGACTTGTAGTGATAGGAGGCTTCCTTTGGACCAAGTGGGAAGCATGATGTTCTGGTAACTTGCATCTAAAAGGCAAAGATGAACTAGTGGGAATTTCACTACTCTAACTTTCCAACATAGTAACATTCATTTAAAGCACCGAACCAATCCTTACCCCCTCTCGCCTGGTCCGATAAGTACTTAAAGGCCATAGAGGTGACTGGTCTTGGTATCACGTCTGCCTGCTGTGACGTGAAATCTAGGAGTGTTGTGAGGGGAGAAGTTGCTCGGTCAGGCGTTAGTCCTATGTAGCTGATTTAGCCAGGGCATGTTTTGAACAATAATTGAGAGCGACAATTGCCTTTCCAGATTTCTATTGCCCACAATGAATGGGCGGGGGAAGTTCTCACTGAGCGTTCCTCATGGAAGCGCAGTTCATCCTATAGCCCTTCCCATGCCGAGCTGCACCCAAAGAGCTCCTCCCCTTCTTGGCATCTCTTGCAAGGTTAATGCTGTCATACTCCGCCCAGCGAACTAGTTTGCTGCCGATTTCACTATTTGAGGTCTGCTAGTGTTTTTTCAGTTGAGTGTGATATGCCGCTTAGATAGTAATAAAGCGAGGTCCATGAATCTAGTAGTCACTTTGTTTTGCAGGTCTGGGAAAAAGCCGCAATAAGCATGTCGGGAGTAGAATCTATATATTTCGGTCCGTTTAATTGTTTGTTTAGTGTCACTACATCCTCCCAATATTCGGTAAGGTGCGTGCAACTCCATGCCATATGGAACATCTCCCCTCCCTCCACACCCTACCTGGGGCACGCTTGGTGGCCACCTGCCCGTGCTGGAAATGTTTTTTTTTCCTGGAGTGGGTTATGGTCTATATATACAATATATAAAATTTAATTTGAAGCGAGCATTTCTGGATACATTCTACGGTTCGTTTCCACTGGCCAAGTTAACCATGTGATTGAACATTGAGAATATATGCGACTGTCACAATTCCGGATCTAAGCTAAGAGTTAATTGACTTTGTTTTATTAGATTGGCCCAGTAGAGATTTACTGGTTGTAAGTACAGCGCAGTTTCTTGCATGACATTCATTTAGGCTGCTGTAATAGAGGGGCCTAACACAGGCGAGGGTGCCCCTCCGTCAGCCTGAGGCTTATGAATATCTGCAGGATACAGGAGTCTCTGGTCACCACATTCTGCAGGGGGGGGGGGGGGTGGAGGGGAATATTGCTTTGCTTTGTGTTAGTTCCTTGCTGAGAGGCGCATCTCTGTCCCCCTGCCTTATGTACAGCCTAAGTGCAAGACGAGCAACTTAAACATGTATTGCTGCTTCACATTTTTCTAGTTAATATTTTTGCATCTCCCAACCTGGTGTCCAGAAACAAAATAACTACACAATTAAACACGAGGGCCACAACACATTAAAAAGCGCCAATTCAACTTTAAAAAAGTACCAGAAGAGCGAGTTAGGCAGATGTTTTTATTAAAGTTAGTTTGTAATATTAAGTTGCAGTAAGTTTAATTGTTCATCACTACTGGAGACCTTTGCTAAAGAAAGCACGGCGTACAGTGCTGCATCACTTTACATTGGGTGAAATTGGAGAGCTTGGGAAATGCAGGATTTGTATGTGTGAAAGATGGCGTGGGTTTTCCATTTGAACACACTATAGCTTAACCACAGTACTCTATGGAAGATCCAAGTTTAATCTTTTAGCTTATCGGAGCCGGGGGACAGTAGTAGAGTGCCTTCTCTTACCTTTTTTGTGGAAGTTTATTTCACTTCTAATTTTTTCAAAGCTCCTTTGCTAGTTCTAGTGGGATCTGGTAATTGTGCCAATCTGCCAGAGTAGTGAAAATCTTGTGTTCAGAATAATGCCAAGCTTTTATTTTTAAGCACCTGCACTAGTTTGACATCAGGATCTTCTCAGAGGTTAAACTGAGAGCAAAGAATAATTATCCCATCTTGCTAAGTTTATTTAGAAAGTTGTACTGCATTCAAACCTCAGTCTCTGTCTACATCCACTCAAATGTTTTTAAATGAATTTCTTTATTTTATGTTTGCATGTAAAACTTAATAGAACGATCACATATCACCAGCATGCAGATTCACACGGCATTTTTGGCTTATGCCATATGGATCTTAGAGTCTGTTTACTTAACAAGTGGTTTCATAGCAGGCATATTTGTGCGTGTTGCGACCATGACATTGATGGTGTTGTTCATTGTCGGAACTTATTTGACATCCATCGTTTACCGTGTCTGCATGGAATTCTTCCCAGCTACCTCAGATTTGACTGTGTTTTTGGCAGCACTCCCTGGCTTCACATATCTGGATCCCAAGCATGCGACATCTGTTCACGCTACGCTTCATTGTGCCACACTGGGGGTATTTGTTTCCTCTCGTTCTGTGAAGGGTCTCTTTTCACCAGCATTAACCCTAGTCTCAGAAGGGTCTTTTTGACTTTAGTGAAGCCTTCATCGTCCACTATATTTAACAGGGCGAACTTTGAGTTCAGTTCAACTGGTCGTTTCATTGGGACACAGAATGTACTAAAAATCCCCTCCCAAAAGGGCCCAAGGAGTGGACAGGCCACCGTGTGGATAAAAGTCTCCCATTTCCACCCAGCATCTTGGATAGTCTGGCTCATAGCTTCTCTGGAAATGCCAGTCTTTCAGGGGTTAGGTAAAGCCAGTGTAAGTACTTGAAATGTATCTGGCATAGGGTATTCTTGATTGCTGCTTCCCACGGGGTCATAAGTGCAAAGGTCCATTCCTTAACCTTGAGGTGGCCTATGCCTGCCTCCCAGTTTTCTTTAAACTTGTTGAGTGTCCGGGGAGTTGAGGATCAGGGTTCTATACAGGCAGAAATTCTCCCCTACTGAAGGGAGTGGAACATGGTAAGTTTAGTAGCCTTTAGTGGACTTATCTCAAGGGCATCCCTAGGATCTTTGAGATGGGGCATGATAGCATGCCTAAATTTGAGATATCAATAAAACTGAGTTTGAAGTAGTCCACGCTCATCTTTGATAGTCCTTACTGTAGCTATTGAATTCAAACGCATACGCTCTGATTTATACTCCCAGAAACTGAATGTAAAGATTAAAAAAGGTGTTAAGTCTGCCCACTTACGCAGTTCACACATCAAGAGTAAATCTTTATGGCAGTGCTTCCTAACCTATGGTCCAGGCCCTTGGGGGCATGCAAAAAGTCATCTGGGGTCCGCAAGTGCTTAGAAAATGAAATAATAACAGAAGTGTATGTAAATGAACAACCAAAATGTAAAATTTAAAATTCATAAATGTTCTGCAAATCTGAAGCAATTTGAAATTAGAGGAAATATTTTTAAGTATCATCAGATTAATTTGTAGGAGCAGTGCGAGTGCATCAAACACAAAGTATCGATGGTAAGTGGCCTAAATTGAATTTAGAAGAGCTCCAACCTTTCCCAATAATTTTTTTTCTACTTGCTCGTGAATTAAATACAATACTTCAGCATTTGTGTATTTGTTTGATAAATGCTGTTTTTTGTGTACTGTTTTGCTGATCAAATCATGGGAAATGCTTAGCTGTGGTCCTCGCCTGCAGATAAAGACTCAGTGGGGAGGCCATTGGATTCCAGTAATGATCAAGTGGGGTCCCCAGGTTACAGTAATGATCAAGTGGGGTCCACAGAAGGAACCACTGCTCTGTGGCTTTGGTGCCACAGACCTTTCTGTCCTAAAGGAGCATATCATATATCCGTGCATGGTTCAGTTTTTGATTCTAAAGACATGAATCTTGCGTAATATAGTGGCATTCCCACAAAACAAAGTCACTAGCTGATCAAGGATAATCACGACTTTAGCAGCAACCACCATCCACTTTCAGCATCAGAACATACAACATAGATTCAAGTATTGATTCAGTCGCCTTCACTGGACGAAAACGTCCCCTGGACAGGATCCGACATGTGGTGCAGTTCAGCAAACATCTGAATTTGGCCATTGGCTGATTTTCGTAGTAGATCGGTAGGATAACATGATGATCACGTGAACATTTCCACATCTTCAGCATGATCGCCTTATCATGGATATTGCTAGCATCTTCATAATTTGCTGATGTCATGGGTTCAGAGGGAAAACATTCCATTTTGTAATCAGAAGCTACAGCTTTCTGTAACAAGCATTTTCAATGCAATAGGTGTCGCATTTTCGAGCGTTTAAGCTACTGTCATTGTAAGTGAGTGCTTTTTTATGTTTTTAAAAGCAACTTGCATATAAAAGGCATTGTTATTTTTAATGCCTAGAGCTTAAACTCTCGCAAATGCGAGAGCACTTTAATGGTGGCTGCGCCCCCTTTTTTATATGCTGCTCGCATATTCAGGTTACAGTGAGCAGCATCTAAATAAAGGGGTGCAGCCAACATTAAAGTGAAAGTGCATATGGCACTTTCACCAAAGGTAAAAAAAAAAATTGATTTCAAAAGCTTCTGTAGTGCGGCTGCGCTGGTAATTAAATAAGCACGGTCTCTAATGTGAAAGCGGACCGTGCCGTATATTAAATAATTAAATAAACATGCCACTAAAGTGAAAGCGGACTGCGCCATATATTAAATAAGCGCAGCTGCTTAGTTAAAACGGACCACGCTGTAATTCGAATAAATAAATTATTATTAAACTGAAAGATGGGGGGTGCTGCGCTGTCATGGGTGGAATAGGGGAAGAGCATTAAAGAAAATAGTGCTCACCGACTTATCAAGCAGACCATGTAACAACACCAGTAAAAGGTCAAGTCATTATGGGAGGTAACAAATGCAGACAAGGCAGTACCAAGGAGGGACTAACAAGCTTAATAACGACTCGGAATCCAGCGTTTACGTAGGACAATGACACAAGCCAATTAAAATTATGGGTGAAGAGTGAGCGAGGCTTCAAAGTCATACTCCACTACTGCATGCCTTGTAGCAGAACATGCGCTAGCCAGGCTCAACCTAAACAATAACTGTTATACAAACTCTCAATCGCAGGGCAGGAAAAGGAGAGCTAGGCAAATCTTAGAGGCTCATACAACAGTGCTACTGCTAAGTTTACAGAGACCTTTGGGATCAGAAAGGACTCTTAGTATATCACTAATACATACTTGGGCTTCAGCCAGCGGTAGTGATAATATTGTAAAAAGTATTATCAATATAAAAGCTGAAGTCTACAAGCCAGACCAGAAATTGTACTCTAGTAACAAGGAACCAAGATCAGCAATACCTGTCTTAAAGCCAGCACAAACTATTATGCAAATCTCAATATCAGACATGGTTCAGGAATGCAAAAGTACTGTTCTCCAACAACAGCCTGACACTTTCTGAAAATACACACATTTTGTTATGAAGTACAGAGGTTTCATTTTGGATAAACATTCCCACTTCTCTAGTACAAAGAATGGTCATCTTTGTAAACATACCACTATGTTTGCACCGAAATATCAGCTTTTCATTTTTAGTAAACATAGATTTCAAAACAGAAGCCAGCACTCAAATTTGTAACCGATTGTTGAGGTGATCTGCAGGACCAGGATTGGAACATGTCCATCCTCCTCGGACCAAGAAAGAGCAATCCTCATTCACATGAGCACACCTACCATTCGCTCTAAACCTCAGGTGAGAGGTTACAACGAAGTCCATGGGCTTAAAGGGAAAGTTATACCAGACGCATGTTTTGGCATGAAGACTCACAGTGCAGACCCCAAGAACAGTCCAGGTGCTTTCTTTTCATGGCAGCTCCGATCACTGTTTTCCCAGCAAAAAGTCCTAGATTTCAGAAATGCAACGGCTGATTTTCAGTAGATGATATTTTGAATTTTGAATAACAACTTACTGTCTAATTTTTGGATCTGACGATGTTTAACCTTTTTCTGCTTGTGCTTTATTTCAATTCCATTTTGTTCTGTGATATTTGATGTAAAAACTGGAAGCGGTGCTACTTTAAATACAGCTAGTACTTTCCATTTCAGGGAATAGGGTGAATGCGACATTCAGAAGTATGTCTGTCTTGGAGGATTGACAGACTGGGCCAGAGCGCCAAGCAACGCTTCTAAAAAAACGATTTACAACTTGAGAGTACACCTTAGACAGCAGGGAAAATGACACCACGCTTTGGGCTAGACTGTGAGAAAACCGAGAAAACCCAGAGTGATTCAGCGACTTGTTGTAGTCGTGCGATGTGATGTGTCTTGGGAATCCGGAATGTTTGTTGTCCGCTGTAGAACAGAATATTAGTGCATTCTACAATCAAAAGCCATGGAGCCAAGCCACCGCTCGAATGGTCGCATTGCAAATACCAAGCATTTATAATGTTATAGTAAAAAAATAAAGTTTAAACTGAGCGCGGTGTCCCTAAAGCGGGCGCCGCGTCTGCATGCAAATACAACAAGCATTGGCCGCGCAACAAGCAAATGGTGCGCGCGAAAGTGATCGCGGG
This sequence comes from Triturus cristatus, assembly GCF_964204655.1. Classification (NCBI taxonomy): domain Eukaryota; kingdom Metazoa; phylum Chordata; class Amphibia; order Caudata; family Salamandridae; genus Triturus; species Triturus cristatus. The sequence goes on along the minus strand of NC_140594.1, from coordinate 313,410,991 downwards.
CAAGACGTGCGGCCGCGACCGGGAGTTGTGTGCGCGTGCGTGCTCAAAAGGAAATTTAAAAAAACACGCAGGCTGGCGAGTGGTACGTGCGCACCATGACGAGAGGAAAGCCAGATGGCGACTGCTCGTTATTGTGCGTGTAACCGCACGCTCTATGCCAGCCAAAAGCTTGTGGTAGGACTTTTAAAAGCCCACACATTAAATGTCTCGCAGAGCAGCGCATGCGCTGGGTCAGGCGAGACCTAAAGAAAAGGTTGATGCACATTACATTTCGCTACAGGGATGGGTGCCTCAGGTGGGTAATGTGTGCGCCTCAACGTACTTAACAATGAAAATGGGAATGCCTCGACTGTTAACAATTGAATAGCAAGACATTTAAACTGACATTCCTTAATGCAAGTCTTAAATATTTCGCTGTAACCACTGTTGCAGTGGATGCAGAAAGTGTGGCTGTCGGCTACCACTTCGTGTGTATGCGGTTTTGAACATAGTAAAGTGGTACACTCTGGAACTGCACTTGTCATTGCATGACTGACGTGGGTAACTTCCTCGCAAAAGGTAATCTCAGTTGACGAGTATGAACTATTTTTTTTCAGGTGCCTGATGGATAATAAGTTTGTGAGGATCGGGAAATGGTTTGTGAAACCCTACGAGAAGGACGAGGGGACTATCAACAAAAGGTAAGGACACTTTCCTTTCTGTTGTAGGAAGATGAAGCGTCTAACAGCATGCGGGCAATAGGCCTGTGAATATTTGCTTTATAGAGTGGATTAGCCTTTATCTCCTGCAACTTTGTTTTACTCCTAAAGATGTTTGTTTATTCACGTTTTATTTTTGATCTCTTTTTGCCCATTTACATTCCCTTGCCTTTAAAGGTCCTGAAAATGACATGCTTATTATACACATTGGGTTATTTCTTTGTGCTTAAACACTGTTGATATGGTTGGGCGGATGTTATGTCCTGCTGGTCGATTTCCTTCTTTGTTTTGCATCACTGTGGTGGTCCAGCTGCCAAGGATTTGACGGGACAGGTTAGCATAGGGAAGTGAACTTCATGTGGTTGGTCTGGCTGGAGCTATCAGTAGAAAAGTAGATAAATTGTCACCAGCTATATTTAAAGCATTCGCACCAATGCCAGAGCCATTACTGGAGCAAGGTATGTTACATTAACGCTTTGTATGGTGGCCCCAATCAAATCTCTCATTGTTTATTAAAACTTGCGAGAGCTTTTCGGCTAGGTGGAAGGCCAAACACACGGTAAGCGCATATCAAACCAGCGCTGTCGCGGTTTATTGGGTGTGTTTTAAGACATGTATTGAGTTCAGTAGGGAACAATATGAAACAAAACTCCATGAAGTGTGCTCCACTCTATTAAACGCAGGGCCACTGGGATTCTGCGATTCCGAGGCTTTTTTGGGATAGTTATGATTTGGCCACATTTGCCACACAATCCATTATCTGCTGCATAATCAGCAGATTTTAACAAACATTAATTTGTTTGTCGCTGAAACGAATTAAGACTTACTTAAAACGTGGCAACATATCCGTGCGCAGTGGAAGGCCCCTTTCAAAGGTTAACTGGTCTTCTTTCATTTGCTTATGTGTATAATTGTCAAACAGACATTAATGTGGGTATAATCTTTGCCCACTGTTGCCATGTGTAAAAATTGCAAAATAATGAATGAATACTATCAAAAAAATGTGCCGCATCATGCTACATAGCTTAGCTTTTTTTGCTGCATAATTTGGTCAACCCTACTGCATAATTTGGTGTTTCCCGCCGCATAATTCTTGTGGCCCTGATGATTAAAAGACATCGTAAGTCTTATGAAGCAGCAATACCATACTACAGAAGGTTTGTAAACTTAAAGAACTGCCTGTAGACAGGCAAGCAATTGGCATACCTTCATTCTTACCAACCGTTCAGTATGTCCGGCATTGTGTCTGAGTGCCCATACATTTGCTTTACTACTATAAAAAAGAAATTAGAATAAATAAACCCTGCACATGTGGCTTAGATTCAGGAAATAGATGTAAAGTTTTTGTTGTTTTATGCAGATATTCCTACCTTTATTATTTAATGTTGCTAGACTTCAGTCACCCAAAATTAGATGTGTTCTCATGAGTACTGCATTGAATGGTACACGGGCATCGAAGCGATCTGGTTGATTCTCCAGGCCCAGGGAATCAGACATTTTTTGGACCGTGTGACCTCTTGTGCAAGGGGCAGATCTGTTTGTGTGGTACCAGTGATATCATCATACACCAGGAGGTGGCGCTGCAAGCTTGAGTGCGGCATAATCCAGGCTGCTGCCCAATGTGCCCGTATGTACTGGTCTGGCAATAATGATGCTTCTTCGTTCTTCTGCTTCTGCCTTCCCTGCCCTACCTCTCTTGCCTGGATGGCTCCAGCCCTAATGGCTGGAGTGGCCTACACAAGTTATGGACAGGGGATAGTGAACAGTAGCTCTTCTTTTCACTGTGCTCTTTTCGTAGAGTTGCCAAGTTTAATTTCCTGGCACTTGTTAATAGGTGGCTTCTGAGAGGGCTAGTACAGGAATAAAGAGTTCGAAGAATTGCAGGCAGAATTGGTTACTTGTTTGATTGGAGAAGGTGAAGAGCGGGACATAACGGTTTAAATAAATAACATAATTTAATTTCAAGCGCATAACCTGTCAAATTGTGTTCCTGAACAGTTTGCCCTACAGAATGCGCTTGGTTTGTTTGCCGTACTGTGGTGTGCCTGTAGAGATGGACTCATCCCTAGACCACCTTGATCACCCTCCGTCTCCGATCAAAACTCAACATTTGAAAATCTCGCCCTCCTTCGTGTGCGAATAGTATTTGGACGGTCAGGTTTGTTAAACTCCACCTCTGCCGCCCACACTCAGGTTGTGGCTCGATCCGAAGGAACGAAATGGAATGTCCACAGCAGTTGGTAGACTGAATACACAACCCAGACCGACAAACTGCTCTTAGCGTGACAAATGATTTGCTGTGAAATACGATGGCAGAACAGGAAAGCCATGGTTTGACATCTGCGTTCACCGCTGTCATCAAGAAGGGAACTAGGCGCACCATGATAGACAAGACAACAAGGCTGCAAGAGACCTTTTTATGAATGGATTGCAGCAGTACAAATCCGTTATGGCCATACTAGGATTCTCATTATCCGGTCAACACCACGCTCCCTTTCTCTTTCCACCGCTACAACCCGACGGGCATTTCGGTGGACCGCCTTCAGTCTGGTATTCCTGAAGATGATGTACTCTGTGTCGCTGGTGCCTTACATTGGAAGGCACCAACATTCTGCCTCTTGATGGGGAGCACAGCGGTTTGCGAAATGCGGGCTTTAATATGTCTTGCCTGTTTATACTTTTATTCAAGTCAGAAATAGTAAACCGCAACTAACGTGCCCACATTCATTGGTTACTAGGACCGCTCTCTAGGTTGAGACAAAAAACAGTCACTGTTAAAAAGCCTGCACGAGAGCTAGATTTGCGCCTTCAAAGTGCCCATATTTTGTTAATAGGACAGGGTTTTTTTTTGCCCTCTGTTTTTAGAGCCATCACAGAGCTTAAGCTTTCCTCGTGCGGTTCTGTATCTGTTGCACCTATGTTGCCTCCGTTGAGGCACAACTGTGATTGCAGAGGTGGCAGTGAGCACTTGCTAGTGGCCTTCGAGTGACACTTTTGGGATTCAAATATAGCATAACACTGCATGCAGTTTTTATTGAGTGCTAAGAATAATGTGTTCTAGACTTCAATCAGTATGTTGAGAAGGTTGCACGAGCAATCCAAAGCTTCATTCATGAAGCCTGACAAAAAGCCATGGCTTGGTTTAAGAAATTGCCTGCTTAGTTTATAATAACTAACGACAACTCATTTATAGTGCAGCATCCATTTTGAATGTTAGAAATTGTGATTTCCAGACAAGGATAATTTATAATCAAATGTTTAAGGGTACCCAAACGGTTGCAAGATTCTCATAATTCTTAAAGTGGGTTCCCACCTGTTTTGCGCAACATGGCATCCCTGTTTTCTCTCAGCTTAGAGGGCTGGTTCGAGATGCATCACAGATCTGGTTTGATGGAATTGACTGTGATCTTCCACAATAGCCTTGGTGTAGAATTCTTTCCAGTCTTTTGCTTTGAATATCGTGTCATTTACTTAAATACAGTGCTAAAACACCCCTATTATCAAATGAACTGGGTTCCAATGCATGGAATCCGGGTAAGGAGTAGCCATGACCAATGGAAATATGCAGCAGGAGAAAGCCAAATTATGTGGCAGCGTTGAGTAAATTACGCAGCAAGAAACAGCAAATTATGCGGCATAATGCGGTACATTTTGTAGTGGTATTACTTCGTTATTTCATCAATATTAAACTTGGTAACACTGTCTGGGCATTAGTTGCGCCTCATTAGTACCTGGTTAACACCCAAATATAGCAGTAAAGACTAGAAAGGTGACCAGTCCAGCTTTATAACGGGCCATCCCCTGCTCGGCAACGCTTGTTGCAGCATTTTTATTAACTTTTGAACTGTTTGTGCTAGAAACAAAAATCTTTTTCTATTCGAATCTGCAGATTATGCAGCATATGATTGCTTACATGATAAATCCGGCAAATCGATTATTATGCTAAAATTGCCACAGACACACAATCCCAAAATTCTAGTGGCCTTGGAAATAGCCTGCACTGATGAGCAGGATCAGTATATTCTTCAGAAAGCTGCTACTTTAAAGAATTACGGAGCTCTCATTCACAAGCATTTATTTTCCGCATGTGGGAACATAGCCCTTTACACATGCTTAAGTAACAACCCCACCCAGTTTTTCTTTACTCTGCCACGCTAGAGGCTATTATGGTCTCCTCTGTTAGATTCCTTTTTTTGGAGACAGCACCTTTTCTCTTTTTGGGAGTTCCACCATCTAAATGTGGTGTGGGGGTGTTAATTCTTCCATTTTTAATTCTGATTGGCCAAAGTCTTCCTTTGTCTTTTATGCATGTTATTTATTTTGAATCAAGGAAACTTCCATCCTCTTTTGTGCATTTTGTTTATTTTGAGCTTCAGCAATGCTAGGGGCATGGAAAGCAATTCTCAGAGACTTCTCCACAAACAGCCTATATTTCATGTCTGGAGAATCAATTTTACGTGAGTTCGTATGTTTTTTGCGCTGGAGGTTTACTTGGGTTACTGCAGTACATTCTTTTTTAGATGTTCAAAAAGAGACTAGTACCAAAAGGATAGTGTAGAGAGATGGAATCTTTGGCATCTGGGTAAGAGGACTTTGGGAAAGAGTGCAGTCACATGATCCCCAGCGCCTATCAGAAGCGGTGAGAGAGTTATTTTCCCCTACAGGGGTATTTCTTGCTGGTTCAGAATGGAGAACCTCTAAGCACATTGTGCACCTCGCAGAGAAAAACACCAAGTTCCAGGGCTTTGGGTTCTGTGGTATCATACAACGTATTCAAAACGGATGCAATCCACCTGGTGTTGAGAGGTGGTGTCACAGCTTCCATGAACAGCCCTGCAGCATCCTTTGATTGAATATGCTCCACGTGGTTGAGGTGTCTTTGGCTAAAGTCTTCAAATCCAATGATGAGCTTAATTCCTTCTTGGGTCACAGGTTCAGCACATCTCTTCTGGGAGTACCCGAATGTGTGCTTCAGTATCAGAAACCACAAAATGCCATGCTGTGCTAGATTTACTAAAAGTGCATTTCAGAGGAGTATTGACTGAGCCTTGTAAATCATAGTTGATATAATTGATTGTGCCAGACCCAGCTTTTGGAGATCCTTGAACCTCTGCCACAAAAACGCATTGGTCATTGAAATAAGAACCAATAAGAAAAGGTGGTAGCAGAGGAGCAAATGGGCTGTGAGATTAGTACTGATAACTTCTATACATTTATTTTAAAGGACTGGTCCTGGATATACGTCTCAACATTCTGGTACATTTTGTTCTAGCCGCAGTCATTATAGTCTCCAATGAACATTTTGATGAGACTCGGATTTTTCTTTTCCACAGGACAATTGTTTAATAATCAGAAGAGGAAATACTCTCCTTTTACACCTCTGCAGTTGTCCCTTAATGGCATTTTTTTCTTGCTGTTTTTATTGAGTTCTGTATTTTTAAAAAGGCGACACTATTTGTCTTCTTTCCAACTTTGGTTGGGCCCCATCTCTATTTTTTCTAAGGAACATTGAGGTGCAAAGGCATGTGCTATTGTTTTATCAACGCACGAACCCTTCAGTGTTACCTCCTATCAAGAAGGACTTTACTTCTCCAGGTTGTGTTCAGATGGAAAAGTAGTGCAGCATGATTGACTGCTTTACCAAAGAATACCACAGAAGGGATCATGCAATAGGCACTTTCTGGCAAACTTCAGAATGATTTATCACATATCTTAAGTAAGATGTATAAGTCTGTGTCAGATTCATTTCATACGCATGTTCCCCATAGTACGTATCTTCTTCCAGAACCAAACACTGTACCCAATGGAAAAGAACTAGTTCAAGTTAAGAAGCAGAAGTTGATATTGATACATATTCTAATAAGCATTTTAGTTTGGCAATGTCTGAAGTCTTGCAAGCCCTCAGTTTGCTTTCTTTTTACAATTGTACATTTTAGGGCATTTCTGGGGAATTTCTGCTTCTGTTCAAATACAAACTTTTATTGGACTGGAGTCTTCTCTCATGTATATATATTTTGCTGATTGACTCTGCTCCAGTTCCAACAATCTACCTTTAATTTAACAGATTAGAAATAGAAATATATATGCCCGTCGTAGTATTTAGTAACCTTCCCTACACATTGTGCTCTAGTTCGTGACACCTCAGGCCAAGCCAGTGGTCCAGCTTCGCCCATCTAAAATTCAATATGCTCATCTAGTGAGGTCTGGTTCTTCATCCATTCCTAACATTGCTGCACATGAAGTCCTGGCTCCTTCTGAACCATTCTCTGGAGTTTATAGCATGCTTGTAATAGATATAGCTGTTCTGTGCAGGTGGAAGTGTTTGACAAGGCTGTATGAGGAACCCCTGCTGGTACATGAAAGTGCAATAAAAAGCACCTCAGGTTTCCTGTCAGGGGTGCCCTGACTGATTTCTACTAAGGCTGTTACCTGTGTTGAAAGGATCCAAGTTAAGATTAAATGTAATGCAATGTAATGTAGACTTATAAAGCGCACGATCACCCCACAGGTGTCCTGGTGCTGAGGTTACATTAGCTCCTCTTTATGCACATATTTACCATGAGGATGACTGTTTCGCATTACACCCTCGGGAAGAGCCAGGTTTTAAGCTTCTTCATGAAGTGCAGGAATTCTTCTGTTTGCCTAAGATTGGGCGGGAGTTCGTTCCATAAACGGGCGGCCGCACAGCTAAATGCTCTACCTCCAAACCTAGAGGTTCTAATTCTGGGTGTGCTAACCAGATGAGCTGCAGAGGATCGAAGACTTCTTGCGGGGGCATACCAAACCACTGTTTCTTGCAATGGCGCCGGTCCAGTCCATGCAGAGCCTTAAAAATAATACAAAGTGATTTGAACTGTATTCTCTCTGGTAGTGGAAGCCAGTGGAGCTCTTTAAGGGACACAGAGGCAGAAGCTCTATGTGGCTTCTTTAGGGCTAGCTTTGCGGCTATCGTCTGAATTCTTTGGAGTTTTATGACCAGAAAGTTAGGAGCACCCAGTAACGGAGCATTAGAATAGTCCAATCAGCTCAGAATGACTCTTCTCACCACGAGCGCCCTGGCTGTCATGGGTAGCCTAGGGAGTATTCAGCAGTGCTTTAATGAGGGAGAAGCATGTTCCAACCGTTTTGTTTACGTGGTTTTCTATACTCCGCTTGTCGTCAGAAACCAGCCCCAGGTTGTGCACTGCCTCAGAGGGGATGGGGGGGCTCGTCTGAACGGGTAGGACAAAAATTAGCCAGAAGCGGACGGGAGACTTTCTTGGCCATACAGTACAGGATTTCTGGTTTTTCCCCGTTGAACTGCAGGGAATTGTCCGTAAGCCATCTAGCAGTTTTTTGCATGCATTCATGAAAACTATTCAGTGTTATAGACTGATTCCCCTCTAGGGACAGAATGAGTTGCGTTTCATCCGCATAGTTCACCAAATTGATTTTGTAGGATTTGATGATCGGAATCAACGGACTCGTATAGATATTAAAAAGGATCGGACTGATTGACAAACCTTGGGAAACACCATGCTGAATGGTACCAAATTTCAATAGAAAAGGGGGAAGGGCCACTGCTTGCTGCCTATTCTCAAGGTAAGGCTGGAGCCATTTCATTGCCATTTCCTCCACCCCGAATTCCGCGAGCCGCCTAAGTAGGATCTTATGATTGACCGTATCGAACGCGGCAGACATGTCCAGCAGTGTCAATATAGCGGACTGACCTCTGTCTGCCCGCATTCTAAGCTCGTCCAGGACTGTTACTAATGCAGTCTCCGTACCATGACCCGGGCAAAATCCAAATTGTACGTCTTCCAGCCCATGATTAGTTTCCAAAAATTGCGAGAGGGTTTTGCTAACCAGGCGTTCTAAAATTTTCACAGGGTAAGGGAGAAAGGAAATAGGTCAATAGTTGTTTGGACACTGGGGGTAAAGTGTAGCTTTTTTCAACAGGGGAAACACAATTGCTTGTTTCCAGCAGATAGGGACTATCCCACTGCTCAAGGATTGGCAGCAGATCTGACGGAGCTGTGGAAAAAGCTCCTCACGGTGCTCCTTCCATACCCTATTAGGGAGGGGGTCCATAGGGGACTCAGATGCAGTGCTCAGAGCAAGTTTATAAAATTATTCCTCTGTAGGGTTTTTGAAATTATCTAGTGTTACTACCTTGACCTCACTTGCCCCTTCCTTCTTCTGACAGACTGGCAACTGTATCAACACACTGGATTCACTACCACTCTTGCGTTCCTGATCGACTGCAAGACCATTGATTATTTTAGTAATTTTCTCATAAAAAAAAGTCACTAGACCATTGCATAAGTCTTGGTCGCGATGGTCTTGTTTTTTAAGAAGTCTGGCTTAGACCGATCATTTACTATTTTAAAAACACTTCTAGATTTGTTGGATGCCTCTAAGATTGTGTTAGCATAGTACTCAGATTTCGCTTTAGCGATTTCCCTTATATAATTGCCCAGTATTACCTTCAGTGCTATTTTATCGTCTTCCTCATAACACTTCCTCAGTTTTCTTTCAGCTAGCATACTGCCCTTCCTTAATTTTTTAGATTCTCATTGAACCAGGGGCCGGATAACTTGCGCTTATTCTTAAGTTTTTTCACCGGAATAATCTGATCAAGGACCTTAGTGATCTTATTACAGAATTCAGAGTAGTTTTCCTCCACAGGTTTTTGTCAAAACATTTACATCAGTAAATACTGGGGATTGTTTAGATGTGTCAGGCAGTTTGTTCCATTCCCTGCCGCGATGGTAGTTACACGTGGCAGCGGAGTCTATGCTCTTTCTGGGTATGGACACTGAGAAAGTGACAAGGAAGTGATCAGTCCAGCAAAGCGGTGAAATTACTTCCACCTCATTTTCCTCTGAGAAAATTAAATCTAAGATATGGCCACCCTGATGTGTAGGTTCCTTCCCCAGCTGCTGCAAATTCAAATTCTCACAAGATTGAAGGAGATCTTTGTGCCGAGCCTGAATTCCCATTGGCCCAAAGATTAAAATCCCCCAGGATAACCATTCTGGAATGAGTGAGGGACATATTGTAGAGAATTTCAATAAAAGTCTGAAATTGAGGGTTGACTGAACCAGTGGAAGGATAGCATACCATGCTAGAGAGCAGGTTGCCCTTAGGATCCTTCAAGGAGAACCCCATGAGCTCAATGCCCTTGGCTTCGTCAATGGAGGTCTGCGTAAAATTCCAACTATCCTTAAAAATCAATCCAACTCCACCCCCTCTCCCATTAGGCCATGGTTTATTTAACACCTTATAACCTGGTGGACAAGCCAGTCCTAGTTCGACATCTGAATGTGTCCATGTTTCCGTGAGGAACAGTGCGTTAGGTTAAGGGATTCTACCAAAATATATATCTCCTGATGATGTTTCACCATGGATCTAGCATTAATAAGTCCACATTTGAGGCTATCCATTCTAATTTCTCTGGGAGTGTTCTCACCTGCAGCGAATTGGTGTGGTAGGGAGCAACACCCCTACACTCACCTATCTTCAGGAGTTGCTCCCTTGTGTAGCTCGCGCGGGTATTCACTATGGATTGTGGACCAAAACCGGCAGCGTGGCTGGCACTGTGCGCGGCCGGGCGCAGGCAGGCGCAGACGGGCTTGCCTTTGGTGCACCTGCTGTGCGCGGCTGCTCAGCGGCAATGCTTATAGAGCCCCCGGTAATCCGCATCTAGACCGCTGACCGGCTTCCCTTCCTCTGAGTGTTTCCGGCGCTCCCGGAAGTGAGGCAGGCCTCAGTACACTTGAATACCACACAGAACAAATGGATGCTAGTTTGTCGAGTACCGATGGAACACATCCATAGGGAATTCAGATTCTGACCTTATAATTGTTTTAAATGTTTATTTATGTGCTACTAAGGCATAGGATCTTCACTACCAATTCATTGTATTTAATAGGATTGATTGGTGATGTTAACCCTAGGTTAGACCTGCTTATGTGTAATATTTTGTATGAAGAAAAGATAATCTGCATACAGTATTACTCTTGCAAGTTATGCAGGTAATTCTGTGACCCCTCATGACCTACAGTTGGTACATATCCTGACCTCAAATGGTTTAGGTAGTGTAACTGGCTGGCTGGCCTCCGATAGACCCGCTAAGAAAATGTTATAAGCGATATGCATCCCTGTCCTACAGATTTTGCATTCAAGCAGGCTTGGTTTTTAGCCAGGTTGAGAATTTTGAAGTCTTACAAATGGAAGAGTGTTAAACGTCCCTTTCATCTAATGGTCAATAGAGAGAGTTACTCTATAGGAGAGAAGGTCCTCTTTAAAATTGGTCAAAGCGTCTTATGACAAGGATTTCGGAGAAACACCTATCTTGTTGATTAATTTTCAGCAACTTCGGATTGTAATCGAAGAGGAGGCATTTTCAGCCTATTGCTTAAATTGATATAATAAATTGATTACCAGATGGTGTCTTGTCTCAAGATATAACTAAAAATCACTAAATGGAGAGAAGGGAAAAAAGCAAGAAAAAAAGAAAAAATATCTGGTTTGATGATGAGTGTAGGTGTTTGAAATCTAAGCTAAGAAAATTGAAAAGAACCATAAGATTTAGGTATGATCTCAGGATAAAAGCCCTACTCAGCTCAGCAAAAAGGGACTATGGAAACGTAATAACCAAAAAGAAACACATCTACTGTGATAAATTCTGGAAAACTATGTTGGATGTGATTGCCTTGAAAAACGTTTAAAAGCTTGGGATCCTTTTACAAAAAGGGATAGGCAAAGAGCTGGGCAAGCTACGGTGCTTGATAGGGGAAGACATAAGTTGCATATCTGGAGGAAATGTATTTCAATGGGTATGTGAACACACCTTGTACTGAGCCCTTTATAGAACAAGCATTTGCATAGCCAAAAGGTCTCGCCTTTGGGACCTTATAAGTGTTTAGCCATGCAACAGTTGCATAATTAAATACTTATAAGGTCCCAAAAGCGAGACCTATTGGCTATGCCAAGCGGCCGTGGGGCCGCGAAAGTGAAAGCAACCTCGGTCAAGCACGGCGCGCGCGCACATGCACTATAGCTCTAGGCTGACCTATTAGCACTTTTTGGAGCCCTCACAAAATGTCTCGCCAGACCAGCGCATGCGCTGGGTCAGGCGAGACCTAAAAAGGAGACAAGTGCACTTTTCTCTATGGGAATTATATAGAAAATACTATTATGCCTAAAATTGAAAAAAACAGGTGGTCCAAATAATCTACAGGCAATCGGAATTAAAATAAGTGGATTGGTGGACGAGGCTGTTCTATCAGGTATTCTAACGAATATTAAGAGTAGCGAGATTTCAAAAAAGCTGGAAGGGGGCTATGTAATAAAACCAATTTTAAGGAAAGGAAAGACAACGGCCCCTCAGATATACAGGCAAATTAATTTACTGGATGTGGGCAGGAAAGTATTCTCTAAAAATCATCCTAAATTTATTGAAAGAATGGACAGATAAGAATAACATCCCAATTGAGCAAGGTTTTAAGGAGGGGCACTCCACGTTCGATCGTTTCTGTAGCCTGTGGTCACTCGCGCAAAAGTGTACGGTAGTTAAGAGGAAACATATTCTGTTGCAGTGTGGACATTAACTCAGCATTTGATTCTGTGGATTGTGAACAAATGGCGAGATCTTTGGTAACTTATGGAATACCGGTTTGTCAGTTCCTTATATTACAGGAACTTCAAAGAGAAAATTGGGCATGGGTTGAGATAGGTACAGAAGGAGCACTTGAACATACTAATTAAGAATGGATTGAGACATGGATGCGTTTTGCCTCCCCTTCGCCCCCCTGCGATTCACAATATTTTTAGCAAATTGACATGGTGTTTTAACTACTTCAAATATTATGTATCTCCTATATGCAGACAACTTGGTCATTATGGATTTGACTGAAATCGGACTGCAGAGGAAATGAGATCTATTTAAAAAATATTGTAGGAAATAAAAATGGACGATAAAGAAGGATAAAACAAAGGTACTCAAATTTAGGAAAGGAAATGCGAAATATAAGTGGCACCTAGGTTAAAGAGAAGTTGAGGTAGTCAACAGGTATAAGTATCTTGGGATGTGGTTCGGGGAAAACTTGCAGTGGAAAGAACATTTTGACTTGCCACAAGCGAGGGCAGTCTCTTCAGACAGTAGGTTAAAGAAGTTTAATATAGCCTTATAGCCCTCCGTAGCGGGCTATACCGGCTATTAAAGGCCTGCTACCGCGTTAAAGGCCCGAGCCGAAGGCGAGGGACTTTAACAAGGTAGCAGGACTTTAATAGCTGGTATAGCCCTGCTATGAAGGGATTTAAGGCTAGTATAACATTCTGCCACTAGAGGGCAGAATGTTCTAGCAAAACAAAGGTCTCTCGAAGCTCGAGGGGATTTAAATCCCCTCGAGCTCTGAGAGGCCTTTGTAAGACATTGGAATGTTGCTCTGCCGGCCTTTACCGGCCCGTAGAAGCAGGGAGAACTCCATTGTCCACAATGGAGCTCCCAACATTCCAATGTTCTAATAAACATTAAGTTGGAGTATCTTGAAGACCACTCTTAACAGCCTACTTTGAATAATTTGTCCTCAATTCCTCTACGGGGCCTAACCTCTCTGTATCAGTGATAACGTTGAGTGCCATCTTGAAGAGAGCAGATTCCTAAAAAAGCTTTTGTCGTTCACATCCTCTTCTATGATCCAAGCAATAAGGATGAAAATTTAGTTAACTGCTTGGAGCTTTTTAGCATTTGCAGAGATCAGGTGTGGAAATCGGAATGGTAATGGTACCGATAAAAAAATTCACACGCATAGCCGATGTGTGATGCAAGAAGAGCACTAAATTGGGCTAAAACAGAAAAACGCTTAGCGAGATAAGTAAAGGGCTTCTATACCATTAAATGTTGAGTTACAACCTCTGATATCTAAATCACAGCTTTGGGGTCTAATTAAAATGCAGGTCTGTAAAAATGATCTAAGATACCTGAATGGTAAAACCTCAACTCAGCTACTGAAACAATCTTGGCAGAATGATGAGAGGTTTCCATATGTAGATGCCCTACAAAATAGTTATATGATTTGCTCTGCTGAAATGTACAATCTGTCTATCCAATTTTACTGCGTCCTGGTGCTAGGAGGGTGATCCTACCTAGCAACGGAAATTGTAATTGTGGATCGAAAGGAAAATTTTATGTCTGACACATTTCATTACATTGTTTATGATTTGTAGTAGTTTGTAAAGCCCTATTAAGGCCAATTCTGATGAAATATAGAATTTTAAATCGTACACAAGTGGCTGTTTTTAATAGATATAAGATATCTAGATGTGGCCTGTGCATAGGAAAATATCTGTTACCGCCTTGACCTCCGCTGGATTCTTGGCAGCTTTCTTGGCTGAGGCAACTTTGGGCTTCTTGGGGCTCTTTGTGAGGGTTAGCAGTCTCTCCCCTCTAATCGACAGGCAGCCACTAGTGGTATGTGGAGCTCTCCTGGCCAGGCTCTGCTATTGCTGTTTAAAACGCGGTTGCAGGAGCACTGCAGGCTTGTTATTTGTGCCGGGCAGTAGAGCGGCATTGTCCTCTGCATAAATGTTTTTATTTCTATGTTGGGGCTGCCTGTTTGCGAGCCCCAAACTCAAAACGTTGAGGGCTAGTTACAGAACATTGAGAGACCACTAGGTGGTGCTGCAGCCACTGCTCCTCTCAGGTCGCGGTAGCTTTCCTGAGGCTGTGGGCCTTGCAGCTCATGTATGATGCTGTGCAGGAAGGAGCTGTTGGCTGGAGATGCAGGTGCAGGGATGTGGGGGGGGGCACGCGATGCTTGGGCAGCAAGGTGGCTCATCCAGCTCTAAAACCAGTCTTGGCCGGGCCTGCCTCACATTTCTCCCTCACCTAGGGATTGCAACTGCATTAACCGAGGGGGCCGCAGCAGCCTTCCTAGCGCTGCTGGCTGTGTTTTTCTGACTGCCTCAGTTCAACTTCCTGCAGAGGGTGCCGTTCTCTGGTCTCTGGCGGGCCCCCTCTGGAGTCGCAGACCCAGGCAAAAGTCACCTGGGATGGACTGCAATATAGCGAGTGCCTACCAGACCGCGCTACAGCCACATCACAAGGCTGCACCAGATTTGATGAGCTGTGGGCCTCTCGGTGCATTGGAGATACCAGTGCGGTGTTTCCTCCCTGCGGGTACTTCCACTCTCAAAACCTCTTCGCCGGGACAACAAGATGGCAGGCAGCGGGCACCCACCTCAGCAAGTACTAGCAAGGCACCACTTGCGCTTCGGCTTGCAGGAGCAGCCTCTCTGCGCTGGGTGCAGTCCGCCTCATCAGGATGGCGCTTCCCCCTCCTTTTCTCGCCGGGACAGATGGCAGCAGACGGGACAGCTTAAGGGCGCCTTAGCTGGTAAGGGGCATAGTCAGTCACAGGCCCTGCCTGGAGGGAGTCTGAGGCGCATTCTGTTGTCAGCTCGGACTCCTTACCGCGCTGCCAGTCGTGCTAGTAGCAGATGCGGTGCTGCCTTACTCTGTCCACTTCCTCCATGGGGAACTGCAGAGCTGCAGCCAATGTACACATGGGGTCAGACCCGCTCGTCGCTATTGTATGGTTGTGGGCCCTAGGCCTGCATGACGGTAAAGGAATGACAGACACATAGTTGGGGTACATACAACTGGCCTAGTGCACGTGCTCCCGTCCCCTTTTTTAGGTCTCGCCTGTCGAAATCAGCACATGCGGTGCTCTAGCTATTACTTGTACCTTTTGGAATCGATTCTGCGATGGCTTTCATGCATGCGTCTGCATGGACAAACATGGCTGCTCTTGCCATTTGTCCATAGCAGACAGCATGCGCGTGCCCGTCGTACTGGTGACAGTCCGCCGTCATCTTGCAAAGCTTTTGTTGCCATAGCATCAAATGCTGCTTCCTGTATGCAGCTTGTTTGAAGAGCTAGCATGTGTGCTTTTGGAGGCGCCCAGGCCCTCGCAGTACCCCCCTAAAGCCCCCACGGCTAACAAGTGAACCTGGCTGTTGTTTCCGTCGCCTGCATACCTCCACAGCACTCCGAGAAGTGACTAGAGGTCTTGTAAACCACCACCAACTCTTTAGGGGAGATATTGTTGGACTCCCACGTGTGCGTATACAATCCCAAGATGCTCTGCTTTGTAGGTTGTGGTTAAAGGACATGGCAATTGCATCTTACGTGTTCGCCCCCCTGTGTCATAGTCGCACCTTTTGTCAAGTTCTTCAAAGGATCCCCAGGCACGTTTTCCCACACAGTCTCGCAGAGTTCAAGGTGGAGTTGTGGTTCCTCGCTCCCGCCAGCCTCAGCGGGCTTTATGCGTTCCCACTTTTCCCCTTTGTTTAATTAAGACATCACCTTCCACGAATGAAAACATTTAATACTTGGGTCCCTGGTCTTTGAATATCAAACGTTTCGCGGTTGTGTTTACTCACCGTTGCGTTCTCCCATGACACTTATTATTTTTGGTACTTGCGTTGTCTCCCGTCACTTTCCAGTCAAGCATTTTGGCAGTTGGTGCTTGCTGCCTAGCCTTAGTTTAATTAGAAACCATTCGACATATTGTGTTTAAAATGAACTGTTACTGCTTCCAAAAGCCTTGGTTGTGCCTAAAGTGTCCGTTATTAAACCTAAAACACTGCCGCGTTTTAGCACATGAGCTTTTCAGGCTCCCAGCATCCTCACGGCACATGGCTTCTAAACAAAGCACCTACCACGTTGTGATTACAGTAAGGAAGGGGTTTTGCAATGCGCACATTACTTCTAACTCCAAGGCCTAGTACTATTGCTCTCAGTTGAAGAGCAGCCGTCCCGCACACTGACACTTCAGCACACGCACCGACACCCCCCATTAGCAGTACACACATACAGAAATCAAACACTACTAAATCTAAACTGTCACAAACACGCACCCAAAATCAAACACTGACACAGCAAGTTCGCTCAGTGATCTCGGAGATGGCCTCCAAAACTACCGCAGAAAAACACCGACCGCGTTGACACTTTACCAGGAGAAGAGACACCCCTGCTTCAACCACCGTGACTCCTAAAACAAAACCAGCATTGGCATAGCCAATAGGTCTCGCTTTTGGGATCTTATAAGTATTTGATTATGCAGCACAATATCCTTGGTGCAACATCATCAACTGTTGCATGACTAAACACTCCTAAGGTTCCAAAGGCGAGTCCTATTGGCTATGCCAATGCTTGTTTTGGCAGGCTCCACGTCGCTCATTATGACTGTGCTGGATGGGTGTGGGGTGAGTGTAACAGCCAGCCCTCAGGAGTGGCTGGTACACCAGTACCGGCGAAACACTAGAACTAGTCCAGCCAAACTCTACACGGGTGTCAATACTCTCGTCCCCAGTTGGTGAAGCTTGCGAAACCTCTTCACCAAGTTTAGAACAACCAGGCTGTTCTCATACCCTTCAAACCAGCATCGGATTGGTAACGCGGGCCCCGGGCAATGCCCGAGGGGGCGGTGTCCGAGCTCTAGCTGTGGGCTGCTTTTTTGAGCAGCCTGGGGGCTGATTTGGGCGGTTTCTGCGTTGTTCTATGTCGGCAGCAGCCCAGTGGGTGCCCGAGTGGCCTTTTTGGAGGTAGATGGGCGTCCATTCCTCCCTTTTATCAACTGCAGAGGTGTCACTTCCTTTCTCTCGCTGGGCCGGCCCATTATTATATGCATATTGAACGGGGGAAGGGGGCCTGAACAAAAGCGGCCTCACTTGTTTTAAGGTGTGTTAAACCAGTGCAAACTAATCCGTGCATTTTTTTTAAACCCCCTCCTCCCCACCTTTTTGTAAAATAAAATATCGCCGAAGCAGTGTTTTGCGAAAAGTCAATATGCAACTGTGGGACATTTTTTTTTTTGTTTTTTTTTGTTTTTTTTTTTTAGCGTGCCTGGGACGATTTTTATCCCCAGTACAAACTATTGAACAGATTGCACTGTCATAAAATACCTGATATTTTTTTTTTTAACACACCATGGGCACCGCTAATGAGAAAAAATCTAGTGCCCCCTCCGCCCTTGCCAATTTAATGCTAAACTGCAGCCCCTTAACGCGACATTTTCCCTAAAAAAGGGCTGGTAAAAAAAAACCATGAAAATGAAGAAGCAGGAGGGCATGTGAAAAAAATATAAGGAAACTAGTAAAAAAAAATGCGAGACTGAGGAACTCCTAGCTTCAGTGGTTTTATTTAGGCATTGGTGTTACTGTAGGTCAAACATACCAAACTATCACCGCATCGTAATCCAACTGTTTGTGTGGCTGCGCCATCTCGTGGATCTGGAAGAGAAAGCAGATGTAAAAAGATACATTTCTCGGGAGGGTTATTGGTTTTGTTCCAAAGCCGTTTCCCGCATGCCATAAAGTAGATTATTTCCAGACGTCTTTTCACGATTGCTTTCTTTCATTATCTGTAGGTTTTCCATTTTTTATTCTATATTTTGAAATTGACCTTATACACAGGAAACAATGCTGTAACAATTTATTTATACTTTTTGTAGAGATAACACATTGCACTTTCGAGCCCTGATAACTATTACATTTTCTATATTAAAACATTACCGAGTTTGTTGAGAACTCGTTTTCGGCGTATTCTTATTTGAATATATGTGTGCCAGTATACGCAGGTGCAGTTTCATCCGTCATAAGTTAGCAGAAGTGATATCACCTGAATTCCGATGACCTCATAGTAAATAACATGACCTTTCACCCTGATTGTATAAAAAAAGACATTACATGGCCTTTGACACAAAAATCTAGAAAGTGACTACTTACTCATGGCTTACGTGAGGGGTCACTTGTAGTCTTCGTTTTGATGCCTTGTCTCCATTGATTGACGCAACTGCTCTTGGTTTCTCTGTCACTGAATACTCGGCACTTCCTGGTAGGTGCCTGCGTGAGGAGCTGGTGTACAAAAGTGATACAATGTCTGCTCGCGTTGTTGTAAAAGGCTCCCGATATAGTATCTCGGTAGTATGTGGTGTGAAGTAGAGATATATTAAATCTAAACCGTTACCGTAACTGGCTTTTCTCTTAAAAACAACAATTGAGAATGCACATTAACACTGAAATCCACCGCGTTTCACACCGTTTGCTACACCGACCCCCCCCCCCCCCTGCTCTCCCTCCCTTCCCCACCCCTTACCTCCCCGAACTTCATTTATGGGTTTCCACTTCCTCTTGTACGTTGGATCACAGGGCACTTGGCAATACTGAACATCTCTCATACCAAGTCAAAGATATGTATTTGAATGGTTAAAAATAGATTGTTGATTGCATCGTTTTCATATTGACACCTGGAGTGCGACACACATGGCAGTTTTTTGTAGGCATTCTGTCAATGTATGGTCCATACACTTGGTTTATTTTCTCTGCAATCCCCTTAGTGAGCAAGTAATGTGCTTCAGTTTGCAACATGTTGTACATTCCTTTTGTTTTGTTGTTTTGGTAGATCATTGCTCCTTGTCTCCACATTCCTGCTATCGCAGCTTAGCTTCAGCAGTTGCTGGGTGTGTAGTGCTCCATTCCCCAATCCTGTGGACTTTACTACTTCAATCCAACCTCCTGCTAAGGCTACTTTACGTATCTTTTAATTTGTATGGCTGTCGTAGGAAATGTGACCTTTCAGCATGGCCGTGATTTAACTTAGTTGTGCACTCCACCAAGCGCTCTCAAAGATCTGCCTTTCACTATAATTATGCAGGTTTTTCCCCCACAACCTTTAGACTGCTCATTTGGTCCTCTTTGCAGTCTTTTGAAAGCATTTATTTATTTGTTGTCTTCTTGCCTGTAGATGGATATACATTTGTATTACTGTTCTGTTCTCAAAGGATTATGATGTTAAGTACTCAGCAAATTATGTATTAACCAAAAAGTTTATAGTCTGGCCAACTGACATTTATATATATATATATATATATATATATATATATATATATATATATGTATTTATAGTGAAATAAATCCGGTGGATGATAGTTTTCCCAATTTGCATGTCTTAACGTTGTTTTTCTGGGTTCTACCACAATTGGCCTATGTTGTAAATTCGCTTCTACTAGTTTTCCACAGGTTGCCAGTTATCAACAATAGTTGGATTTTACAGAGATGGTCTCAGTATTGCTAACTAGAATGAGTGCCTTTATAGAGACTCTGTACTTCCATTGATAAGGTAATGTCAAACAAATTGCCTAAGATTGTATTTTTTTTCCTCTAATTATAGTCGAGCCTGTCGCTTAGAACACTATGGAAATTGTAGTCGGCTGATTATAATGTTGGATTTTTAATGTTAGCGATTTTTTTTATTGCCAGTTAGGATCATGATTGGCCACCCACTTCTTCATAACCTTTTATATAACTAATTTAGGTGACGGATGTATCTGTTTTGCTGCATATAAGAAAATTGTTAGCGATTTAGAGTAGAAAGATGTGCAGTAAAAACCAATGTGGTACTTTTAATGACGACCCGCTCATGATGGCAATTCCAACCTAACATAAGGCGATATTTCCTACCCAATGCAGCTTATTCTAGATAGCCCATAAGAAATGCTGGTCTTACTCGGACTTTTGAGATTTAAGGATACTTGTTTCCCCAGATCTCGGAGACATGCTCCTCGGTCTGTTTTGGGAGCCATTTTTGCCCTCTATCTTTTCTGGTTCTTTCTGTCTAAGGCATACTTGTTCTGTGGGTCCTGATGATTATCCCCCTATTCCTTTAGAGGATTGAAACGTCATTGGCTAGTAATACGGACCCTTCCCTTAGATTCTGTATAGAAATGGGGCATGTTAATTTGATACATAACATATTGATCACAGATTTGTCTATTGTGTGTATCACTTCCATAAGAGCACCGAACACGTTTTACTACACATTCACTGGGCCCTCAATATAAAGAACATATTTTAATTTTGTGTACTGATTAAATTATCCATTTGGTCTGTTCATTTCATTGTGATAGTATGAATTGTGGGACCAGTGTTTTCGGGGTGCTTGATTGATGGCATTGGTACACTTCTGGATTGTTGAATTATGCCGTGATGGTGAGGGCACAAACAGCACAGTCTTAGTTACAGTATGCCATTTTACAGACATTAGGCTCTTACTTTTGCTCCCTGTGTTTCATCCCGATGCTAATAAGTGGTACCCTCGGATTTTCAATAAAGTGCCAATTAAAGTAACTGGTTGGGTCTTAAAAACGCATTTGCCCCACAGACCACGGACAGAACTGATGCAAACAAGCATGTATGATGCTCGATGGGAAACATTAGGATAGCCCAGGCATTCAACAAATCATGGTTAACATGTTTCAGCCGTCTCTGACCCTACCGGGTTGTATGGCTTTCATCTGGACTGTGAAATTTGACTAATCCCGTAAACCAAACGTCCTCCACTGGGATGTAGGCCTAATATTCCGAGTAATACCCATATAAAAATGTGAAAAGAAACACATTCATGCATCTCATACACTTCCTCACTCATAATTTCCAACACTTTTGTTGGGTGCCTGTAAGACCTGGGAGAAGCATAATAAATGAATGAGGAATGGATAAGAATTAAAAAAATATAGTTCATACAATACACAAAACACCAAACGCCTGTTGTGGTTTATTTTGACTAGTGTGTGGGTGTAGCAGTTCTTAAGAACAAAGGCAGACGTAAGTAAACCTACAAAAAAGGTGGTTGTAGTCCGCAGCTATAAACACCACATTCCCACGTTTCGTGAAAGTATAATAAAACAGCATTATCAGTTTGTATTTTAAGGCTTAGAAAATAAGAGGAGATCGTGTCTATATATTGTGGATTCCTCAGAAGCAGGCAAGTGACCCTTTAGCTCCCGCAAATACCTTCCAATAGGTTCATAGGGTAACAATGGAGTTAGACCGGCCCAGTAGTCAAACACTGAAACACTAAACCGCTTGTAAAAATCGCATCTCTCTGTGGGAGAATTCCAAAACAAATATACCCAGGTCTTACCCCCCAAAAAACGTATTTTGTCAAGTGTCCTGTCCTACCAGTAAACCTGGCGACACCTCTAAGCCCTGCATGTTAGCGGACATGAGTGCTGTCTTAATTTAAGGACGCCAATCCGGAAAAGTAAACCAAGAACCACGCCCCTTGTTCCCGCCATGCAGTCGCGAGTAATCCATTAACTGCACTGTTCAAAAGGCAACCCCCCCCCCCCGCAAGCGTGCGTAGTCACGTAAAGCGTGCATGTATTAAATGATAGGAATCCACATCATGGGATTGTCTTTTATAGTCATAAAAAATATATCACTGCACATGTGTACCAGAAATACATCCAGGGAAGGACGATCCTAATTCAAACAGACAATACAACAAGGCACAACAAGGTATTTTCCCTTGAGCACACTTGCACAGAAAATATGGAAATGGGCAATAGCCCAAAGAAACAACCTACAAGCAGTGCATCTACCAGGAGTAGACCACATTACAGAAAACCAGCTGAGCAGAAAGAACTGCTCTCACGAATGGGGGTTGAAACAGAAAACAGTACAATACATCCTCAATCTCTGGGGAATGCCAGTGATAGACCTGTTTGCAACACTGCAGAACAAGAAATGCCAACTCTTTGCCTCGAGGTTTCCACACCACTTGTCAAGGGGGAATGCACTTTCACTCAACTAACTGGTCTCAGACATTTGCTTACGCCTTTTCATCAATACTACTGATTCAATGAGTACTAGAAAAAGCAAATCAGCCAAGAACAAACCTGATTCTCATTGCCCCTCTATGGCCAAGGCAAACATGGTACTCAACCCTGCTACAACTATCCAGGGGGGAAATGATCAAAATTAAAGAACGACCTGCTCATACAATGCAACAAGGCCAAACATTTCACCCGGAACCAGTAACACTGCATCTGGCAGCCTTGCACCTGTGTATATAGAGAATTTGGCTTCCTTAACCTGCCTCCACGAACAATGGACATTCTAAAAGAGGCAAGGAAACAGTCAACAAGTCAATGCTATGCAGCAAAATGGAAACCATATACCACCTGGTACACCGCTAACAAAAACAATTCTATTAACTCACAAGAAACAGTAATCACATACCTAACTGATCTCTTGGAAAACCGCATCAACTACTCCAGTATAAAGGTGCAATTTTCTCCCATAGTAGCATACACAAGAGGACAATCAAAGGTTTCTTCAAAAGACCAGCAATTAGAAGGTTCTTAGAAGGATGAAAAAGGATTGCCCCACCCAGAGCAACCCCAGTTCCAGCATGGAGCCTAAATACAATACTTGCTTAACTAAAGGCAAAACAATTTGAACCCATGCATACAGCTGACCTCAAACACATTACTCTAAAGACAACCTTTCTCATCACCATTACTTCCCTGTGGAGAGTAAGTGAGCTACAGGCTCTAACAATACAGGAACCATACTTGCAAATCCATAAGGATGAAGTAATCTTAAAAACAAACCCACACTTCTTACCAAAGGTGGTATCCGAATATCATCCTACCAGTTTTCTTGAAAACCCCAAACACAAAAGGAGAAAGAAGCCTCCATACTCTAGATGTAAGGAGAGCAGTGGTGCAAAGGACAGAA
Source organism: Triturus cristatus (assembly GCF_964204655.1). NCBI lineage: Eukaryota > Metazoa > Chordata > Amphibia > Caudata > Salamandridae > Triturus > Triturus cristatus. The sequence goes on along the minus strand of NC_140594.1, from coordinate 313,387,721 downwards.
CAAATGCGCAAAACTAAACAGTTGTTTGTCACCTACGCACATACCAACACAGGATCACTGGTCACAAAGGCTAGACCTGCAAGATGGATAGTACGAACAATCTAATCATGTTATGCCTATGCCAAAAAGAGCTAACAATATGACCAACAGCTCAATCCACTAGAAAAAGGGAGCAACCCTTGCTTTCATGGCCAATGTACCCATTGACACTATTTGTGCAGGAGCAACATGGGCATCACCACAAACTTTTATAAAACATTACTGTGTGGACATGCAAATGAGTAAGGAAGCTCAATTTGGACAGAAGGTGCTTCAACACCTGTTTGCAAGGTTTTCCTCTCACCACAGCCCCCCAAGCACAGGAGAAACCGCTACGTAATCTAATGCACAGCATATGAATCCAGAAAAGGATTCACGCTGTAAAATGAAATGGTTACTCACCAGAAGGAGTAGTTTTGCAGCTTGAAGAATTTTATGGATTCACATGCGACCCATCCGGCCTCCCCGACAAGGAAAACAAACAGGTGGGGAAGCAAATAATTACATCAGTTATTTAATAACCATCTCAAGGACTACAGATCTCAAATAATAACAGAAAAAAGAATCCAAAGATGACTACCACACACATCGACCTCAAGGATACTGGCTGACGTCACACAGGAGACGTTCCTGGCACCAAATGGTGGTCGACAGCGACCAAAACAAGAGAGAAAAAACCAAAGACCAATCCGGACCCAACCACTAGATGGCAGAATAATGCACAGCATGTGAATCCAGAAAATTCTTCAAGCTGCAAAACTACTCCTACTGGTAAGTAACCATTTTGTTCTAAATCTGCTGGATTGAATAATTTTTGATGTTGATAGTAGTCTAAATGTTAGAAGGAGCCCAGACTCTCAGGATGTCATTCTCGACAACAGCTGGGTTACCTTTTTCTCAGAAGAGACGACTTTTAGCTTCTCCACAATTGTAAAGGGATAAATCTGTTATCCTCGCATCCGAGTAAGAGGAGACTGCAGAGCAACCTCCTGTAGCAGCAGCTACCTTGCTACAAAGGACTCCATCTTGCCTCCTTTCGGCCACGGTACAAGCCCGAAACCCAGTTTTGCCTGCTGAGTCTCCCTAGAAATGGAGTCGTCTTTGTCATGGAAGAGTGGTAGGGGAATGGACTACGAGTACTCTCATCCTGGACACATCTGACATAGTTGTAGTGAGTCTCCTAGTTTGAAAGTCAGGAGACACAGTAGGGTTTTCACCATTTTGACTCAGTTCAGAAAGCTTTTATTCGGTTTGCGTAACACAACCGTATAAGCTAAGCAATTATAGCTACATTTATAAAATCCTTCTCGTGCATAATTATTACGAACACAATATTTGTCAATATTCCTCCATCTAAATAATTGCTAAAATACATATTCACAATAAAACATCAAAGTGCATTGTGCTAGAAGGTGCCAGGATCCAAAGAAACAAATATCCATTTGTATATTACAGTGCATAAAGCTGTGCAAATTCGCAATGAAAGGACATCTACTAATGTGCAAATTTGCAATAACTAACCAACTATTCCAGTACGTGAAGCTATGCAAGTTCGCTATAAAGTGCCATATGAATATGTGCAAATTTGCGATAAAAACAGAATTTTCAAAGTGCTATCGATTTTCTTGCAACTCTGCATTTCATTATGAAATTGGCCACATAAAAACAGATATATGGGCTCTCTAATTTACATAGTAATCTCATAGCATTTATAGTTAAACGAGTATTATATTTAAAAAAAAGCGGTTTTAAATAATACTTCCTAAGTGATACATAAAATTTACAGAAAAGTAAAAAATGGCAGCAACTCGGATTAGAAATATTATCACATGGGCACTTTATTTTGGATCGTTTACCATATCCGGAAAGGCTACGAGATGGTGAACAATTCCCAGCCTAAGACGAGATAATACAAATCGATGCAAAGATCTTGTCACATGTTCCAAATACTGCTGGAACCCACTTTTAAGTTCAAGCTGCCTATAGAACACAAGTGTTCTTTGGGTCCCTATTAGTTTATCTCGTTCCCCCCTCTTAAAGGATAAAAAGGAATCTTTTATCTCTTTTTTTGATAGTGTTATTGGGTATACGGACTCATCAAGAACATTTAAATCAAATAACAAATTATACCAGTGGTTAATGTAACTTATCCATGGTATACGAGTCCAAAAGTCCAACTTTAAACAGTCCTTAATTATGGACTGTGTGAACTCAGTTTCGCTCTTGGACCAGATAGAACGCCATAAAAGTAAAGGCCGCAGAGCAGCCAAATCAGAGATATAGTTAAGACCAGTTTCCCTATGAATTAATTCAGTAGAAGCTGAGACAGGAGCACTTAACAGCCGTTTTAGAAAACTATTTTCATCTAATTGGAGTTGGTCGGCAGGGTAATGACCCCATATTCCTGCCCCATAGAGGGCTGAGGAGACACATCTTGCATTATATATGTTCACCATGTCCTTTATCCTCCGGTCCCCTAGTTTGGCTGCAAACCTAAATATTCCATTTGTGTTCCTAATCATTTTATATCTGATGTTTTCATGTTTGTTGGTCCATTCACCGCTTCCAGCAAAGGTAATGCCTAAATAACAAAACGAGGTAACATCATGGATTTTAAAACCATCTAAGAAAAAAGACCTTGAGTTCGGTTTTTTGCCACATGTCATAGTATAAGTTTTTGATTTATTAATTATGAGTTTCCTACCTTTAATAAAATCTGTAAAATTATTAATAAGCTGTTGAAGGCCTATTGGGGTACGGGATAATAAAACGGCGTCATCGGCATATAATAATATTGGAACTGCCTTATTTTCTATCATTGATGCGTCTGCTGGGATCTGACTTAAAACCATGGCTATTTGATTAATGAATAAAGAAAATAAAAGAGGCGCCAGTACACACCCCTGCCTGATACCTCTTCTTACATCAAAAAAGGGGGTTCGTTCACCAGATGGCCCATATCGTACACTACAGGATAGTTTCTCGTATACTCGTGCCAAAAAGAATACTATCTCTTTCGGGGCCCCAGATTCAAGCAGTACGGTCCACAAAAGAGAGTGGTCCACTAAGTCAAAAGCGCTGCTTAAATCAGCAAAACATAAAAACAAGTTACCCCCTTTCACTAACGTGTATTTATTAATTATCAAATCCAGGTTCACACATTGTTCAAGAGTACCTAGGCCTTTCCTAAATCCATATTAAACAGGAGTTAAAATCTTGTGGTCCGTGGCCCAGGTTTCCAATCTTTTTAAAAGGACCCTGCTCATAACCTTTATTGAGGAATCCAATAGAGATATTGGACGATAATTACAGGCTTCGGAGCGGGAACCCTTTTTAAATAATGTAATAATGATTGTCCCCAAGATTTGGGGAAATTCCCTACAGCCGCAATATTAAAAACCCTCGTAAGAATTGGGGCCCATAGATCCATTTCGTGCTTATATAGATCAATCGGGACACCGTCCGGACCTGGTGCTTTTCCCCCTTTACTATTTATTAACCCTTCCTGTACTTCTTCCACATCTATTAACATAGGCACTAAAGGCCATGTGAAATCATTGTTTGATGTTGTGGTTAGGGGCACCTTGTCTGAATTAAAAATGTTGGTATAATGTTCAATCCATTCTGTACAATTCACATGGGACGTTAGTTCTGGTGTACATTTATCTCTTAAAAAAGGGCTATTTACAATTTCCCAAAAGAGTTTGCTATTATTGGTGTTGGCTGCCAAATTTAATTTGTCCTATGCATCTGCTTGAAGTTCTTTTTTGTGGGCCAATATAACTTGCTTATATGCAACTCATGTATATACAGTTGGTTTCGGGGAATAGTCCTCAATGGCAATTTTAATTTTTGTAGTGCTAGTGTACATTTTGAATCAAACCACCTCGGACCTGTTTTTTTCAAATTCTTAGTGCTTTTGGTTAGTAAAATCTTTATTAATCTGATAATGTCCGAAAAAGCCTCTATCAAGGTATCAGGGAGGATCTCTTCACTGAGGCAATAATCAATTTCTTTCCTACAGTTTATAACCACCTCCTTTTGAACTTTGGGTGGGTCTACTCCAGTCCATTTAATTCTCGTGCCATTTGACCTAATAGGAAGAATATTTAAAATGCAATCCTCAGTATTCACCAGTTTATTACCCCAGTCTAAAATAACTATGGAAATACTATTATGATCACTCACCATCTGTTCAGATATCCATAAGTCAGTATAAAAACTATTTTTTTAAATTAGGATGTGGTCTATGTTAATAAAAGCATTCCGCCCAGTGAAAGTTGGACATTTAATATGACCCTTACTAAATGTACAGTCTAATAAATCAAGGTCAAATTTTGCCATTATCGTATTTAAAATCGTACCATATCTACAGTGGGGTAAGTGTAACAAATCATCATCATTCTCATTATTGTTACTATTAACTATCATAAAACCACAGGAGTTAATTTGAGTTGAAAGACATGTTCGTATATTAAAATCACCTACCCAAAGGATAATGGCAAGTTTACCGGAAAGTGCCAATACCCTATCTATTTCCTTTTCCAATGCTTCTAATAAATCTCCCCTATCATTGGTAAAGGTAGAATTGTAATAATTAATTAATATCAAATCCTTACCCTTTGGGAACTCAAATCTTAATACTGGACTGTGATTACATATAGATGAATAACTTATAATTTTGCACCCAAGTATTTTGTTTGATATGAGCATCAGCAATCCTCCCTTAGCTCTTGCTGCTGTGGACGGTATCACACTTAGGAAATATGAAGAGTATCTTTCGACCACAACCGGGGCTGTGCTCCATGTTTCCTGTAGACAAATAAAATCATTGCTGCAGGAAATAAAGTCCTGCCAAAAGGGGGTATCCAATTTTTTACCTAGACCTGCGATGTTCCAAGTTATAAATGTATAGCCCCCTTGTATTATCATTTGCATTCTTTGGCTTGTGGTAGAGATCGTAGTTGTAGTCACATTTGCTACGGTGTCGGCATTCTGTGGCCCGACTTCTCGCTCATTAACATTATTTATAACAACAAAAGCATTGTACCCAATGTTATCATAGTCTGGTATCACCTGCTTGGGGTTTATATATTTGCTAGTTCTGTTGCCTCTGACAACTGACCTGTAATCTACCCCGCTATCTATTCCATCGGTTAGAGGTGCAACCTCAGGGCTCTCTCGTCAATCATTATCCTCCAATGTGCCCAGAGGTTGAAATCTATTATACAACGGGATAGAAAAAGCATGTAACTCGGGGTACTAATGAGGGCATTGGGTTAATAGTTGGATGATAAGTCTTTTGATTTGCAACATATTCACTTACAGGCAAATATCTATAAAAGAAACCCAGTGGCAATAATCCCAGCGGGAAGGTGGAGGGGCGTTAATGATGGATTTGTACGGCCAACCTGGTGACCTAAAATTAATTATTATGCAGTCACCATCAAAAGTTTTTGGTAATGGGCCTATCCAGCCAACCCTTTGGGTAAGTATTATCTGATCGGCCTCAATTATGGGGAAACCACAGTATTTAGATAACCAATGCAAGGTTTTATTTTTTAAGGTTTCGTTGGTTTCTGGTTGCCCTTCCCCTAATTTGGGTACATTAGAGAGAACAGCAACATATGCCCCGCATTCTGGTGGTAAATTAATGACCGCTGGTATGTGAGTAGTATTGAAGTTTTCTATATTACGTGGCTTTCTTGCCTGCTCCAAGGTTTCAGTCCTTTGGGTTCCTTTACCACTTAATGGCATGATACTTTCGACTTGAGATGATTTCTTTGGTTCCTCTAGATTTTTCCTATTATCTAAATTATTGGCAGTAATTGGACCTATGCTAGGATCGGCCGGTACTAAGTTTAACAAATTGTTAGTTTCTGAATTCATGGGAGCATTATTTGTCATCACATTAATCTGATCCCTTTGATAAACTGGTTGAGCTTGCAATCTATAGTTATCCAGGTACCCACCAAGTCTATGAACCTCTCTAGTCAACAAATCTATTTTCTCGTATAATGGCCGGATTATCTCAGTAATTTTCTCGGTAAAAACCTCCATACTAAAGGAACACATAGGTGGCCCGTTATTTGATGCAGCTTTCTGTTTAATAGACGTCCCTCTTGTGACTATATGCTTTCCTTTAGCTATCTTACTAATTCCCTGGCCTACATTTCTCCTTTTGCCCCCTTTAGTTAAATTCATAAGCTGGGGTGAGGAATATGAGTTAGATAAATTTGGTGTAATTGAGATCCGGGGGCTATGTAAATTCTCCATGTCAACCGTAGCTATATCAGAAGTTGTATCCGGTGCCCAGTCTGCAATAATCGATCCTTCCTCCCTAGTTGTATGGACCTCTGCTATCACATTAACTTGGTCCCCACCCCTTGTACCTGTTCCCATTGAGATCCGTCTCTCAGTACGATCTATTTCCTCCGCCAAGGCACTGACTGCTTTAGTCAAGTATCTATCTATAGTGCTAGTTTTTTTATCTGTAGTAGGTTTTGTTCGACGTCTCGACATGATTGGATAATCGATGGTTGTATGCTAAATAGCGATATAGACAGCCAGCAAGTTTAAACTATATATAGACATTAATCGCAATAGGCAATTACTTTACACACGTAAACTATTACGTTCTTACTCAGTTCATAAGTGTCAATAAGGTAGCCCAGCCCGGCCTCCTCTGGCCTCGGATGGCCGCAGACGGTCCTGCCCTTGTCCCGGGCTTCTCCCGGTGCGGCCCGCGCCCGTCCTGCGGGATGAGGTTCCGCCCAGACCTTTATGCGCCTCCTGGCACCCGTTAGCAGCGTCGGCGGCGTCCTAGTCTGTAGCGGGGCTGCTGGGGGATGGAGTCCAGATCACGCCGTGCAGCGGAGCAAAGCCCGGCCAAATGGAAGGTCACACAGGGGGAGGACAGCGGAGCCAAGCCCGGCCAAAAATAAATATTTTCAAAATCGTTCCACAAGGGCCTCGGCCCCGCGCAGACCTTTATGCGCCTCCTGGCGCCCGTTAGCAGCGTCGGCGGCGTCCTAGTCTGTAGCGTGGCTGCTGGGGGATGGAGTCCAGATCACGCCGTGCAACGGAGCCAAGCCTGGCCAAAAATAAATATTTTCAAAATAGTTCCACCATTTTGACTCAAATTCTGGCTCCATTGCTTTGCAGATTTGAGAGCTCAGTTACCAGTGTCATTAGTCTGCTTCATCAAACGTTTCACTGATTACTTTGTCTCTTTGAAATGCATTTGCAAATAGAGCTATGAGGAAATTCGATATTGTGTGAGTGACTCCACAGTAGAAACAGTGGTGCTTTTACAGACTGAACCGCAAGCTCTGTCCAAAGTTTTTTTGACTCTAGATGTGTGGGAACCAGTAATGGAGGTGTTTACCAGTCCATTAGTAACAGTGGTCAGGTGTCATTAAAGAGAACCCATGGGCAGATTATTTGGTTGTTGCTGCTGCACAGAAAACACTATATGCAATGGATACCACTACTTTTAATCCCCAGGAAAATAGAGCAGAAAGTGGGATTCCGTCGAAAGGAAGGTTTTTAAAGCACATGCTGTCATTGTATCAGCTGACAAGAGCATTATTTTTGGGCTTTGCTGAATATGCTTTTAGAACATGTGAGTAGAGAGAGGATTTCCAGTTTAAAAAAAAATATTTACCTTTGTTTTATATAGCGCAAACTGACTCGAAGTTATCAGAACACTTTGCATGAGCACCAGTTGGATTACAGATGGACATGTTCATTTTTAGGCACAGGGAAAATTAATTGATTTGTCCAGAATCATAGGATGTTTGAGCCTCCTGCCAGACTCGAACCTGGTTCCCCAGCTTCAAAGTCTGCTACTCTAGCCTATACGCCACCTCTTCTCCCTTTAACCAGAAAGGTACGTAGTCTTATCTGGCACTATTAAAAAGCACAACTGGGAACCTCCCTAAAACTCAGAAGAAGAGAGGGCCCTGAAGAAGTGAGCTGAGTGCCTGGAACTTTCAGTGATTGCGAAGCATGAACAGACATTGCTAGTCTTAGCCCTAAATTTCTGATAAACTTCAAATGATGGAAGCTCAACCCCTGAAAGACCGGGTGAGGGCCCTGCACCAGGGCAAGCCACTGCAGCATCTTTGTCACTGATGTCTAAAAAATTGGCAATGCATTCTGCAGCAGACAGCAACATGTGAAAACTAAACAATAGCCAACCGACACCGAAGTAGAGACCGTTGGCAGAGAAGCATACGATGGAACCCAGATGCTCCTTGGGGCCCGAAAACACATTAGATTAATTCTGTGGGTCTCTGAGACTTACTAGCAAAGCTTAGGTCAATATCGCCACCTAAGCAGGCTTGCTGCCTTCTGGATCATAAGATTGTATGGTTATCCTTCTTGTTGTTAGCAGCTTTTCTTCTCAGACCCACCTCCCTGATGTAATGCTTTGGTATCTGCTCTTAAGGTGAGTAATCTATGTAGTATGCATCAGAAGATGAAGTTACTTTCAGTGTCGTATTTTTTGGCGCATACTCTTTCTAACTACATTTACTTTACCACCGCAACTACTCCTTTTTCTGTGGAGTGGACTTCTAGCTGTTAATAAGGTTCCATGTTCTATCTGCAGGTTCTTCGTGCCAGCTCCCCTTGTTGCTTGCTGTCTCTCTGGGTAATTTTGTTAAATTGGTTAGTTTATTTTTCTCAATTTTGTTTACATTTGTATGCTCCCCTCTGTTTAGTCCTCATTCACTTCGTTTGCCATCTGCTTGTCATGATTGTGTTTTGTGTCTCACTGTTTAGTCCTTTTTCATTTATCTTGATCTGATTCTACCTTTGTTTATATCATTTTATATTGTAAGTTACGTTTTGTCTTGGTTTTTCCTGTTGTGCTATTCCTGTTCTTATTCCGCCGTCTTTCCCCTGCCTGCTCGCTTTTCTGATGTTTTTTGCTGCCATATTTCCCTCCCGCTTCCTACCTCATGCCAGGCCTGCCCATCTCCACCCATGCCCCTCCCTCCTCCTAGGACCTACTTAATAGAGGCTGCAGCACGGCAGCGCCACTGGGGAGCCAAAGGCACCCAGCTCCAGGAACCCTGGCTCACCCGCCAAATGAAGATACAACCCCATGAGCTACTAGCCCTGGACTCCAGACTCCGTAGCAGCTGCCTCCGCACCTCACCTCTGTTTACGGCAGGAACTTTTACCTGCCGGCACTGCTCTTCTCATGCAACACCAAAGCACCCCCAAGCACATCAGCCACCACGACGCCAACCACTACAACCATGACTGTGTCAGAACAACTCCACTGCTACCTGCTCAGCGCACGATCACTCTGCAAACATGCCACCGAAATGTGGGACACCATCACCACACTTAACCCTGTTGTCATCTTCCTCACTGAGACATGGCTCAACCCTGCATCTGCTCCCGAAGTCGCCTTAGCAACTCCTGATGGCTAGAAGATAGCACATCGGGACCGCAGTAACAAACATGGATGTGGAATCGCTGTCGTCCACAAAAAAAAGATTCACTCCACCACCACGCAGACGACCACTCCGATCATGGAACACCTACATTTCCGTTTCCAAAGCAACAGCAAAACCACCACCAGAGGCACCCTCCCCTACAGACCTCCAGGACAACGCCCCAGGTCCTTCAATGCGTTGACGACAAAAACATCTTCCTCGGAGACCACAATTTCCACCTTGACGACCCCAACTACACCAATACTACCAATCTCCTTGAAAGCATGAACAATATCTGCCTCACACAACTGCTCACCAGCCCTACCCACAATGCTGGACCCACGCCTGACCCCATCTTCACTGCCAGTGACAGAGTCAAGTTCAGTCACTTCACCAAACTCACCTGGACGGATTACACCATTGTCCATTTTTATCATCACAGGATCTCCCTGGCATCGCCCCCAAGTCACCCAGCACCTCCCAACGCAGCTGAAACATAAAGTGTCAGAGAACCGGTGGACCGACTCCCTCAACACCTCCCACCGCAAACAACCTAAAACAAGCTGTCAATTTCTCCGCCTGGATCACCAACAGTCACCCCTATCAAACCCACCAAACTCGAGATCCACCAAACAGGGCAGTTGGTACACCACGAAACTAAGAACCACAAAATGCAACGGCAAGCAACTAAAAAGGAAATTATGCACCCGCAAGGATCCTGCAGACAAGGCACCCTTCAAGACAGCCCTCCACTAATAACACCAATTCCTAAAAGAGACTCAAAGAAGCTCCCTGGCCGACCACTTTGAAGCCAGTTCGAAGCACAGCAAAGAACTCAACATCATCAGTTTTCTCCAACCCCTCATGCACCATAAACATCACCCCCTCCGAAGAGCTATGTAACAACTTGGCATACTTCTTTCAAGATAAGATCTCCACCATCTACAAAAACTTTGAAACCCAACTTCTCCGTCCTCTACAGCCTCTTCGCTCCCACAGATGTAAACTCCAACCACCTACTCACCTCCTGGGACCAGCTCACCACACAGAGCACGACTGCCATCATGGACTTCATTCACTCAGGAGCACCCACAGCCCCCTGTCCTCACCGCATCTTCAACCTCGAGAGCAAGAAGATCAGCAGTGAGCTCACCACCATTTTTAGGTCGAGCCTATGGCACGGTGCTTGCGCTGCATAGGAAATCAACCTCTTGGAATCACTTCAGCTTGTGTAGAAGCTTGTGCGTGTGGTGCTCACACGCAATTAGCAGTTGCGTCTGGCTTTAGTACGCAATTGGCCAAAGGTGTGTGGAGGTCCCAGCTTCTTGTGAAATGTTTACTCCCAGAGTGTTTTGCTCTTGGGAGCCAGCAGCGCCGCGCAGGGGCCATCTGCTTAGTGTCAGGTTTCCTTGCCGCTTTCATTAGAAGGCGCGTCCCCTCCACCCCGGGCAAGGGACACCCCCCACACTCCTTCTGGTGCGTGAGCGCTGTCATTCCTCCCTCTCGTTATTCTGCCAAGCGGCTGGTACTGCTTCTGTTATGTGACATGATGATGGTGTTTCACTGCACGCTTAGTAATGATTTGAAAACCTGCAATGCGTGGGTATTAACCACAGCATCCCCGTGAACTGTGTGCTTCATTTGAAAACCTGCAGTGCGCGGGTATTAACCACAGTATCCCCATGAACTACGTGGTTCATTTGAAAACCTGCAGTGCGCGGGTATTAACCACAGCATCCCCTTGAAATACGTGGTTCATTAAGGGGTGTTAGCGGACCGACCGTACATGGTCACACGTAACGGCACACACCGTGTTCCATTTCTTTCTTGTCTCCTTTATATACTCTTATCGATTTCCCGACGCCCCCGCTTCCCTTTTCTCTGCTCTTGACTTCCCCCTCTCATTAAGTATCTCGGGTTCCTTCCCTTCTGTTCTCTCTCCATGTCTGTTTCCCTTCTGCATCGCCCCATGACATCTCCCTCCCTCATGTTTCTCTCCATTGCCTGCCTCCCCTATTTCCCCTTCCCCTCAGCCTCCAACGGTTTCCCACTCTTTCTCTATCACACCATCTGTCTCTCTTCACATTTCTCTCCCTCCTGTCCATCTTCCTCTCTTCTTCCTGTCACATGCCCCCTGTCTCTGCCCCCATTCCCTCCTTTACCTCTCTGGCTTACTCCATTTTTCCCTTTCTCTTCCGAACACTTGCCTGACACAGATGCCAAGGTGTGCAGTCTTCTGTCTATATTTGATACCTATTAATCCAAACTAAATGCATTTAAAGGCTTCGGAGCAGCAAGGCTGGCAAAGGTGCGGGTGGCCCACGCTGTGCGGGATCAGAGGAAAGGAGACCGGCTGATTCTGTGACAGCCCTTCAGAAGGTGATGCTGCTTCTTTGGTAAACTGTCATTATTGGATTTGTATAGTGCACATCCTGCCACTGGTGGCACTCATGGCGCTATCCGCAGTCGTCTCGGTCGCAAATGTTTGCGATCTTGGGAGGAAGCCTAAACACTGTATCCCTTGCAGAAGGAACAATGAGTTCTCTTAGCATTGGCTGAGTCTGGAATAAATGTGCTCACAGGGTGAGAATTCTGTATTAATGCTCTGGGACAGCGGTTCGTATCATTTTGGTGCTGTGGACCCCCACTGAATCCCTACTGTAAGGTGAGCAATTTGAGCCTCAAAACAATACACAAAAATACAGAAACAAATATATAAATCAAATATTCAATTTACGTACAAAAATAAAAAAAATCGACGTTCTAATGGGAATGTTAGAGCTTTTTAAATATAGTTTTATTTCTAAGAGACCAAGTAATATGAGAGTCTATAATAGTTTCTTTAACACCAACTCTTTTTGTCTGCACGTATAGGTGCTTTACCTGAGGCCACCAAGTCCATATTAGTTTGTTTGCTGTACTTGTGCTGCTTCTGCGACTCAAGCAAAGGATAGCAACTTCGTTTTTTGCCACCCATTCCAAATTTCTCAATATTTACAGAGCGTTTAAATTTTTTTGATTTTACAGTTTGATTCTTTATACCTATATACTTAATCTGCTAATATTATTTAATTGTATTAAACCATGACGGCCCCAGGGTTAAGAACCGCTGTTCTGGGAGATGCTAGAGAAATCGCTCCAGTTCTGTAGGCAGCAGCAGCTAACAGGTGCGCTACTGTGGGGCTCTGGCCCCACCACCTTGTGTGAAGAGGATGGGAAAGATGTCCCCTCCAGAGGACCCTGGACCACAAAGGAGCCCACACTGGAGGGTGAATCAGGTCTTTGGTGACCTGAGGATTGGGAAGGAGTTGAACCCGGCCTAGTCAGAGCCCGTGGTGTATGTGCCGTGTGTCATCATGGTCACAGTCCATCTTTACGAGGCACAGAAAAGAGGGCGATGTCCGGGGAACCCATACCAGATTCCTCTTCCTTAAGCAATACATGAGCGCATAGCCAATAGGTCTCGCCTTTGGGACCTTATAAGTGTTTGGTTATCCAGCACAATATCCTTGGTGCAACATCATCCAACTGTTGCATGGCTAAACACTTATAAGGTCCCAAAGGCGAGACCTACTGGCTATGCCAATGCTCGTTAATGCATGTATTTTCCCTGAAGAATGGAAACATGCAAAAGTCAAACCTCTTCTCAAGAAGTTATCCGCTAAGCCCAGTTAACTCAAGAACTACCATCCCATCTCTCTGCTCCCCTTTCCCTCCAAAATCCCCGAAAAAGCCATTAACCTCTAACTCACTCAACACCTAGAGAACAACAGTCGTCTGGACATCGCCCAATCCTATTCCGCACCAAAACTGCCATGATTGCTGCCACAGACTAAATCCGAACCCTCATGGATCGGGAAGAACGGGCCGTGCTGGTGCTCCTCGACCCCCTCAGCAGCGTTTGACAGTGTGTCCCACCACACCCTTATAAATCTCATCAGAATCAGAGAATCCGACTACCACTGTTAATCTTGCAGCCCAAGAACATCATCTACGGCATCTCTCAAGGCTTGTCCCTCAGCCCCATTCTCTTCAACACCTACATGACCCCTTTGGCCAACATCGTGAGAACCCATGGACTAAGCATCATATCCTACGCATACGACACCCATCTCATCTTCTCACTATCGAAGACCCGTCCACCACAAGGGCCATCTTCCATAAATGCATGACCAGCATCGCTGACTGGATGTAAAGCAACTGCCTAAAACTCAACACAGACAAAACTGAAGTGCTGATCTTCAGGAACACCACCTCCCCGTGGAAGGACTCCTGGTGGCCCTTCGAACTAGGACCCTCACTCACTCCGACAGACCAGGTGCGCAACTTCTGCATTACCCTGGACAGCAAGCTCACCATGAAAAGCCAGATCAGTGCAGTCTCATCCGCCTGCTTCCTCACCATGCTCTGGAAAATCTTTAAAATGGACACCTAGTCACCATCCGGGTGCAGTATAGCAATGCACTCTACGTCGGAATCACTACTCACCTCCTGAAGAGACTGCAGAACATAGATCTCAGCGGGCAGACTCATCCTCGACATCCCCAAATGGACCCACATCATCCCTCGCCTCAGTAAACAACTGGATCCCCATTCAGAAGAGGTGCCAATTTAAGATACTCATCCACACCTACAAAGCCCTGTACAACCAGGGACCAGCTTACATTGACCGTCTGAACTTCCACTAACCCTCTGACTTCTGTGCTTCTCCTCCCTCGCAGACACCCTGTGTCCTCCGAAGCAACAGTGTAGGGTGCTCCTTCTCCTACCTCGCGGCAAAATCCTGGACCCCCCCAAACCCCTTCACCTCCAGACGCCTCCTCCCTTCTAGAGTTTTGGAAAGGGCTCCACACATGGCTGTTCACCTGAGGAATCTCGAATGAGCAAGATCCTTAGTACCTGGATACCCACACGGGTGAATAGCTCTGCTTTATAAATCCCGTTTGATTGATTGTTAGATTCTGCATGTAGTCCCAGTTTTTAGTATGTCACTGACTCCTAGAATCTAAGGGTGTGAAATATTTTGTTGTAAACTGATATCTGGGTACAGGGTTTGTGCCTACATTTTTCTTTGCAGTCTCTCCCAGATGTGGGTTGCGGCCACAGTATAGGAAGATGGCGCCACCTGTTGGCACACACAAGCTGTTGGAAAAAGTTTCGAATACAGTCTGGTACCAGGGGCATTTCAAAAGATGAGTAATCTGCAGTTATATAGCTATATATAGCATTCACCAGAAACAAAACACATCGGGGGGAAGGAACTTGTTTGTTACTTTTGATACTGACTGCTGTACTGGTAGTTCCATTTCCTCAGTCTTCCAGATGGCCCAGCTTTCAGCTCCGCTGTCCAAATATATTCAGGCTTTTACCAAAGAGGGACTGATGTAAGGAGCAAGGTGGCATATAAGGGACAGATTTGTAGGAATCGTTAATGGGAGAGCTAAACCACGTACACATTTTTCCAAAATAACCATATTATGTTAAGAACCATGCAACTACCTAGTCTTCCCATGAGTCTGAAAGAAGTGACGTTGAGGCATACCGTGGGAGTCACTAAGGTGAGTAACATTTCATTGTTTTGTAATTTCTTCTGGTATCTAAAAATAATTTCAGCCTTTCCTCGATGAATATCAAATAAACGTGAAAGGGTTAATAGAAGTGCTAAGAACATAACTAGTACCATACCCTTACACAGGAGCAGCTATTTGTGAATGTAAATCGCATTCTCGAATACCTGCCCAGGATTCTTTCTTACTGTTTACCGAAGACTACAAAGGACACTTTCTGGAGATGGAAAGCGTAGGAAGTGGTGGGTTGGAAGGATGGAGAATTGGAGAACCTGAGCTAAAAAGAGGAAAGAGTGTGACCGAGAATGGTGGGATAAAGAGGAGATGCGAGTAAAACAGTAGAGGTAGCGACGTGGTGCTATAAATAGTATTTTTAGCCATAATCTCACTCGGAGAGAGGGAAGCAGTAGTGTCCAAATTACATCACTCTTGTATCTTCTTAACTTAAACCTTGTTGCCATGGCAACAACTGTTTCAATGTCATTCTGTGCATAATTAGGGTCTGCAAAAGATGCCTGCTAGAAGTCACGGCCATTAATCCATCTTGGGGGAGTGCATTATCTGTACTTCACTGTTAAAACAGGTTTTTGGCTCCTACAGAATGACGACAACTTTGGTCTTCACTGTTCCTTCATTCGCATTGCATGGCAACGCTGAGAGATCACTTTACAGCTGGCTCTTTGTTAGAAGTCGGGTTTTAATTCCGCCGCAGATTAAAGCAGGCGTTCTCGAGCAGACTGCTGTGACCTCCAGATGTTGCAGTGCAGTTTTCTGACTCGAAGCGGATTAAAGCACCTTGTTTTACACCCTGGCACGCACACACACTTGCAGTACAAGAAAAGCAAGACCAGTAGCACTAGCAGTGAAAACAAAAGCTATTTTTTTTTTAGATTCATCTGAGATGCACTGAAGACTTCTTTCATTTACTGTCTGTCAGCACAGGCCTTGTTCCTGATGTGTATTCCCATCACTAATCAATTTTGAAACACATGCCTTATCCATCAAGTTAAACGTATGCTAACCATTTCCATACTAAAGCGTGCTGTCATTTTCCAAAACCCTTATCGCTAAAACGGTGTTCGATTACCTCGGCCTATATCACACTGACCTTTTTAAACACCTTCACGTGTTTCACACATTCCGACAAATCCCTGTGTTGGACTTGACCAGTGTTCTAGCAGGCGACCACAATTCAGTAGTCACTCCTACTCTCCGTTTTCTGTGCAGTATTTACCCGGGAAACAAATCTTATTATAATCGTAAAACTGCTATGGAGTGTATGTGTCCTTTAGAAGCAAATGTTATGTTACCCAATTTGTAAAGCGCGACGTATACCCGAAGGTGTCTTGGGACTGATTCTTTGGCCAAGATGAGCAGAGTAATAGAACCTACTGATTGAAAAGCCAAGTTTTCAAAAGTTTCCTAAACTGAAGCAAGGAAGGGGCAGACCTTATGCTGAATGGTAAGAGGTTCCAGGATGTGATTGCTCTGACCGCAAAGCTGCTGTCACCCCATTTAGATTTTTTAAATCTAATAGAGTTTATTCTGCAGATGCCTGAAGATCTTAGGTTTGTAGTTGTGCTGTACCAATGAAAGATTTTCTTGAGAAAGGCGGGTCCAGAATCATGTAGCGCTTTATAGGTCAAACAGAGGGCCTTGAACTTTATTCTGTTTTTAACCTTCAAACAGTGAAGGTCTTTGAGTACGACGGAGACTAAGTGGTGCCTGGGCACTTCTTGTAAAAGTCTGGCTGCAGATTTCTGGAGAACCTGCAATTTGTTCAGAAATTGGGCCTTCAGGCCCAAGTAGAGGCCGTTACAATAGCCTATCTTTGATAGTACTAAGGTGGAGATCACTGACTTCCTAATCAACATAGGCAGAAAGATTAGAATTTTTTTAACAATTCTCAAGATGTTGTAGGAAGATGAGACCACTGTATTGATTTGATTGCCTAAAAGTAGGTGATCATCAATGATGACCCCCAGACTTTTGGCTTTCCTGGTGGGGACAGAAAGGGGTCCCATATCTGCAGGCCAGCATGGGGCAGACTAGAAATTGGGTTATTACCAAGTATGATCACCTCTGTCTTCCCGGCATTGAGCTAAAGACGGTGCTTGTTCATCCAATCGTAGATGTGTTTCATGTAGTTGTGAATGCGGAGGCTGGTATTGTATGCATTCTTAGTGGCTTAAAGCACAATTTGTGTGGTGTTGCATATGATGTAAGGGAAAACCTGAAGGATTGAATCATAGGAGCCAGATCAGCAAAATAAACATTGAAAAGGGTGAGACTAAGGGAAGAGCCCTGTGGAACACCACAGGGCAGACGGAATTAGTTCGAAGAGAAGGCATCGATGTTGATCACATTTTTTCCTGTCTGACAGGAAGGAGGAAACTAGTTTTAAGGCGAGATTTTTCATACCTTTTGCTTCCAAAGAGTGGATCAGGATGATATGATCCACTGTGTCGAATGCCGCAGACTGGTCCAGCAAGATGAGAGCGGCTGATTCCACCCCCCCTGTCCAGGATGAACTTAAGTTCATCAGTAGCCTTGATCAGGGCAGTCTCTGTACTATGCTCCGATCTAAACCCAAATTGGGTGGGGTCTAGGCAATTGAAATCCTTGATGAACTGATTTAGTTGAGTGTTCATCACTTTCAACTATTTTAGCAGGGAAGGGGAGTCTGGAGATTGGTCGGTAGCTGATGGGATCTTCGGGGTCTGCATTCGGTTTTTTCAAAAGAGGCAGAATGGAGGCCCATTTCCATTGGGAAGGAAAGATGCCTGTTCTAAAGTGATCTACAATATTATCGGAACCAGCTTGATAACTGAAGGCGGGCACGGATCATCTGGAGAGCGTGATTTGGTGGTCAAAATAAGATCTTTTATTTGCGTAGAGGAAACCGGGGAAAATGAGTCTAAAGTATTCATTATTGAATCATTAAGACTGCCAAACCCATTGTCTTGATTGTTGGACAAAGGATAATGGTTGTCAGTATGATCAAAGGTGTTGAAAATTGAATCTACTTCATCTTTAAAATGCGAGGCAATCTCATTGCAGAAAGACTGGCTAACCCAATCCCCTTTGTATTCTGGTTGTTTGGTAAGCTTATTGACTTGGTAAAGTTCTTTAGCTGAGTTTTTAGCTGATTCAATTTGTGATGAGAAATAAGCTGCTTTTTCTGTTATCAAAAGTGATTTATATTTAGTTAGTGAGAGTTTATACTTTTCTTTCTCGTGGGAATTATATTGGGCTCTCCATTTCCTCTCTTGGCGTCTGCAGCCTTGTTTTCCGAACATGAGGGTATCCGAAAACCAGGGAGCAGACAGACGAGTTCTGCTTTGGCCCCTTTTCTGTATAAGGACTATTTGGGCGAAGGCGGAGTTGAGCCAGTTAGAATGCGACTCTGCTGCGAGCTCAGGATTGTCGACAGCCGGGGTGATTGACGACATTAGTAGCTGCTGTAATTGGTTTTGATCAATATTATCCCATGCTCTATGCTGAGCTGAACAATGCCGTTTAATCTGGAGTGTGTTAACTGCAGGACAGTTAATTGTAAAGAAGATGGCTGCGTGATCAAACCATGCTAGAGGGAGCACTTTGAGTCTAGTGATATCTTTGTTATTAGAAAATATTGCATGAAGCGTATGCCCAGCCTTATGTATGGAACCCATACTAAGATGCTTAAGACCAACTGCACCCATGATTTCTAATAAGGATACAGTGTCCTTGTCTTTCCCCTGCTCTAAATAAAGGTTAAATTCTCCTAAGATGGTAAAATTAGCATTACAAATGTCGGCCTCAAATAGTAAGCTTATAGATCTTAAAAAGCCGTCTTTAAAGCCGGGAGGGCGGTAAATAAGAGAGCTCCTAAAGGTATACTTATTTGCGAGCCCTAATTTACATGACAGAGCTTCACAGTCCTCCAACTGTATGGTAGTGAAGTTAGCCCTGAAAGTTTCACTGTAAATGACCGCCGATTTCCCCCCCCCCCCCCCCCATCCCCCCTCCCCCCATCGTTATTTTGCTCACCACGCCACCCCAGTTCAGACATGGCCATATGCAAATCAGTCGAACAGCAAAACACACTTGGGTGGCGTTGTGAGAAAAATAACGATGGATTAAACCCAGATCTGTGACTGGGGGTGAATGTTTTGCCAATGTGCAACATTCCATCCATCATCTTGTGTGTTTTGCTGTACGCCCTATGTGGGAAGGGTATGCCCAGACGTGGGTCCCGTGCTCACTACGCCACTGGAGTCAAGCTATCCTGGCTGAAGAGGGGTGAAACCACGAAACCGGTCCTAGGATGCTTGATTCTGGTCCAGGGAAGACATGGCTTGGCAGTTCGGGCTGGACTGTTCCCATGAGGCACAGGGTCAATACTGATTTGCTTATGGCCATGTCTGAACTGGGGTGGCGTGGTGAGCAAAATAACGATGGATTAAATCCAGATCTGTGACTGGGGGTGAATGTTTTGCCAATGTGCAACATTTCATCCATCATCTTGTGTGTATAGAAGAATTAGTAGCCCAAGTTTCCGTGGTAAACATAATGTCAGATTTGTGAGAGTCAATGAGTTCTGCTGCTTTGAAAGCATGTTTCAGTACAGAACTAGGCATTTATTAGCGTGCAATAAAACCCATGGAGTCATTATTTCCTGGTGTTTTCAGGATAAGATCAATGAGCTTAGAAGGGGAGGAAAAGCTGTGCAGCTGAAAGCCACAGTTATTGCATGTACCCTCCAAGCCCTGACAGAGAGCTAGCAGGTTAAAACAATAGCAAATATGGTATCGGTTGTTTAAGTCCTGGAGATCTTTACTAGAAACGGAGATTCTGGGCCTAATATCTGAGGCAAGACTGGCAGGGGGTCTGGCGCTGGGCAAGGTCCAGCGTGGACGGGCGCAGATGAGCTTGCCTTTGGCGCGCCAGCGGCGTGCCTGCTGTGCTCGTCCGCTGCAGTCCCGGATTAGCATTTCTTTTAAGTGCCCCCCCCCCCCCCCCCCCCCCCCGGAAGTAGTGCGCAAGCAGGAGCAAGAAACACTGAAACGCCAACCACCTAAAATGGCGCCCAGGTGTGGCGTGAAACCGTCAGCACTCTCTCTGCTCAATCGGGAGCTTCCTCGGCAGACCAAAGAGCGAGATGACTCCCTAAGAGGTAGGTAAACCAAAATGACGCTAAGTTAATAAGAAACAGTACCAATGCTGGCGGGAATATTGTAAAAAAGATAAAAACAGTAAAGGCAGTAGCGATGCTAGAGTGAATATTTTTTAAAAGGTAAACACAGTAAAGGCTGTGAGGCACTTGACTTGCTCTCTTGTCCCCAAATCCTCCATAAAAGATACTTCTGAACATTCTGCTCTTCTGATAAAAATAAGCACAGTCGTGGGGCCTTGGGGATGGTGTTCTAGTTAACTAAATGTAACTGCTCTTTGCCTCAGACTTGTTTGTATTACTAACTGGCAGGTAATCCTTGACCCGCAAGCTTCGGTTGTATTTGCGACCATTCCACATAATTCAGTGTCCTTGTATCCAAGCTACATCTTTAACTACTTTCCAACCATGAGCAGCCAGCTAAGTCCATAGGAAAATCTTGATTGCGAACCAGTAGCCATTGAAGCTGCCAATGTGAATGAGCAGTCTCTCAAATTTACTATGGTATCACCTTTTGCTGCTTCACACTCTGTTCATTGGTAGAGTAACAAAATGGAGTGACGGGCGTAGACCTGAGCTAAGCCCCAAGTAAAGCGGCTGAGGGAACCGCCTGATCAAGCAGACTACAGCCGTCGATACGGTACTCCAAGAGTAATACTTGCATCATCGCCCTCTCTTCCAACAGTCCTGCAATACTCCATCCGTGGGTTCATGAAGGAGCTTTCCAGTAGAACGTGAAGGAAGGGCCTTGGGGTTTGACCAGTGAAACAGTTCTTTGGTTGCTGTGAAATTCTACAATGCTCCACATTACTCACCTTGGTCCTCGCCTCAACCCCTGTTTTAACATTACACACAACTGCACTTCACTGTTCTCCACTTCTTTGTACTGCACTGTACAGATGTGTTCTTCTTTGCACTCTTCACCGCTCCACAGTGTCTTTCTCTGACAACGTGTCCATCCTAACAGGATAACAGATCTGAGTGTTTATGCATGGAGGTAGTGGAGTCACACGAAAGAAAATTTAAAATGCTGTTGCTGTTAATGACGTCCAGGTAGCTCATTCATGTGTATCCAGTGGTGTAATATGAATTGAAACCGTCAGCATGACTGAATTGACGTGTCAAGTCGTCCTAAACTAAATGCCAAAATAGCGTATCAGAGACTGTGTGTGCAGATTGTGTGATTGAGATGAATAGATAGCATTCTATACAGCTGCAAAGGCGCCTCGTTGTAGTTGAGGTGGTTGAAGTTTTAGTATTTGTTCAATCACTGACAATGCATCCTGTATTTAACGATTGCTATCCGATTATATTTCTTGATGGTTCTTGTATTACACTCTCTTTTTTATGTTTAATATTATGTATGTTCTAAAGGATAATGACCTCTAATTTTTTGTGTGCACCGTGATTGGTTACATACCGTGAGAGAATATTGTGGACTTCCTTTTTCACTTTCGCAGTCAGAAAGAAACAAATGAAATAATAACATAATGCCCCTTTATCCATCCTTTTACCTCTGCCCTAACTAAGTGGGTCTCATCCGTGATACTAATGAATATGGTTGCCCTCGAAGTGAAGAAATATTTGCCTAATGCCTGTGATTTATTACAATTAGCTCTGAATTTCTAATCTCTACTTTGGCCTTGGCCCATCCTGGCACAATAACCTCGTGGCAGTAAAATTACAAGAACCAGCCATGTTTAAAAATGGGTGCATGAACATATACTCTTATCCTGGTGTGGACCAACATCAGCTGTTCTAGGCCTTGCAACTCATTTAACACACAAGTTGGACCAGCTGTGCGTCAAGATGGCCGCTCTGGGATTGAGCACTGCAGGCCTTATCACCATCCAATCAGAATCCTCTCACTGGAGAAGCCATCTGCAACATTAAATGGCAGCATAGTATCAGGGAACCGCTGCCGTTACTGCTGAACCCAAAACCGAGCAGCAGAACTATCGCCTTGCATAATTTTTGTTGGCGGTGAGGGAAAGGCCTGGCCGCGCTGTGGAGGACATGCGGCGCGGCGGCAGGATCGAGAGGGCCTGTTGTGCTGCTGTGATCCTGTGCTGAGGCCCTGTTGCTGAGCTATGGCCGGGGGCGCCCTGCCGATTGTGTGGGCTGCAGAGTGCACAGGTGCCCACCTGCGCCCGACATCGGGCCGCCCACCTGGGACCTGCGGATGGAGGCGCGGCCTGCAGTCTACCTGAGGTGAGTGAGACTTGGCGATCTACAACCTGTTTGCCAGCCTCAATACGTTGTTAAACACCAAGTGCTGTCCCGACAAGCTGACCTTGGTGCCTTTATGGTGGCCCTTTGGCTTGTCAGCCGCGCCCGATGACCTAAGACCAGACGCTGCAGGGCCGGGAGTAAACCAGGCGGCCGCCGCAGTGGGTGTGCTCCAGAGGCGCTATCAGTGCCTGGCCGTCAGCAACATCTCACAGCCGGCCGTGCACCTGAGCTCCATCTCACCCTCCTTTCGCCGCCTCTGACAACACAGCATGGTAGTACGCCCGCTGGGACCATCTCCTGGAGCCCGGAGAACTGTTTTGGAGCATGCCGTCTGACATGCGCTGCTCCCCTGCAATACCGAGCCTCAAGGTCTATGCTCCCGGTGTTGCTGGTGTGTGAAACCCCACACTTGTCGAACCAGTGCAATGTTGTGGATCTGAACTGCGCCGCTCCCCTGCAGGATCGAGCCTCCCTGGGGTAAGCGCGCCTCGCACCATGGTTTTTCCACTAGGAAATAACAACAACAAAAAACCAGTGAAGTAACTTGCTCCCATTCGTTCTGTCCTGTCCAGCCAGAAAAAAGTGATTTGTTTTTCCCCCACAAGATCGTAGAAGCCCCGGACCGGATTGCCCATTCTCAAAATGGCGTCGGTCAGGCGATTTCAGGTCTATGCCCCGTGTGGTCCCCAAAGGTGAGCAGAGGGGCCAGCTGGACATCAGACATAGTTTACTTCCTCATCTCCCCGTTATGTTCCCTTCCTCCATCGATCTTGTTTTTCTATGTTTATTGAATGCACTAGCAACGGATCTAACTGTAATGTAACTGTAACTGATGTTACGCTGTAACACGTCTTAATCCTCATGTAAAGTGCACTGATACCTCCGGGCCTAGCCTGGACTTCCTCGTCTCCTCGCTGTGTCTCTTACCCCCACCTCTTCACTCCTTCATTCTTTGCTTGCCTCCCCTATTCCTTTTCCTCTCTCCCGGAATCTTTCCCCCTGCCTGCTTTGTTTATCCTTGTGCCTATACTCCACTCAATCTCCCTCCCCTTTGCCCTTTTACATTGTCCCCTTACCCTTCTACATGCCATGAACCAATGGATGTAACTCGTAATTGATGTACCTTCTGTAACAATGTGTAACTTGTAACCTATGTAACCCTACCAGCCTGACTCCCTAAAATGGCCCCCTCAAGTATGCCCTTGTCCAAAGTACTCCTACTCCCCTTGTTGGGGATGGATCCAGCATCTTTGCCCTGGAGTCTCAGAGACCCTTCTGAGAGAGTCCACAGTGACAAGGGAGTCTCACATAGTGGAGGACTGAGATTGATCCCCTTACCACTGGGAACCGTCTCCTACCCTACCTAAAGTCTGACACTGTGTTCACGCTGGGTTTTTCTACCCCCCACCCTCCTTCTTCCTCCTTCTTTCTTCTAAGTGTGCCCATGACCAAAGCACTCCTCTCCCCTTGTTGGGGAGGGATCCAGCATCTATATCCTGGAGTCTCAGCGACCCCGCTGAAAGAGTCCACCGCGACAAGGGAATCACACAAAATGGAAGACTTGGAATGGCCCCTTTACCGCGGGGAGCCGTCTCCCACCCAGCCACAGTTACTTCCTCGTCTCCTCGCTTGTCTCCTACCCCCTCCCCCACCTCATCCCTCCTTCAATTTTTGCTTGCCTCCCCTATTCCTTTCCTCTCCCCCCTGAATCTCTCCCCCTGCCTACTTTGTTTTTCCTTGTGCCAATTCTCCGCCTAATCTCCCTCCCCGTCACCCTTTTACATTACCCCCTTACCCATCTACACGCCATGAACCCACGGATGTAACTTGTAATTGATGTACCTTCTGTAACAGTGTGTAACTTGTAACCTATGTAACTCTCCTGATGTAAAGCGCTCTGATACCTCTGGATCTAGCCAGCAATATATAAAACTCGAGTAAATAAATAAAAATAAATAAACACAACTATCTCTTTAAAGGACTGTTACTTCAGGTTTCTCAGTCTCCACTCTTGTGATCAAGAAATATAAATGCTGGAACCATTGTCCTTTTGGGTTGTTATCTTTTCAAGTTTCGAAGGGCGGTAATGCATTGCTTTATCCAGACATGGAATTTTCCCTTTGTGTTGCTCACTCCAAGGTCCCATATATCTGTTAAGAAGTTATGAAAAGTGTCCAGCCAGTGTTTTTCTGGATCAAGTAACTCGAGAACAGATGCCCCTTATCTGCTCTAGAGTTATGAACTGTGCGTCTTCCCATTTAATCTCTGATTTAATACTTCTGTGACTTCTTCCTTGTGCGCACTTTACATTACTTTTGCCACAATTAAGGTGGATCCTAGACCTCATTAGATCGATTGTATCGTTTAGAAAACTTTAGGCCTTATGATTCAGCAGGGGTTGCTCTTCTAGAGTTCATTCAATGGAGCTCAGTGAAGAGGTATGGCAGCTACCAGGGCTGAGGCTCTCGGGGTAAATTAATCTCCAATACCGCCACATTTAGGCTTCCCTCTATACTTTTGTGAATCATTATCCTTTAACAATGTAGGTGTGTCGAACTTCTGTGTTTGATACCAGTATCTAGAGGGAGCGTCACAGAAATCGGTGTGCCATAAAAGTTAATGATAAAGTTCACCAGAATGTAGCAGTATCTTGAGTGTAGTTGTTTTTTGCAGCTCCTACACAGCTAAGGACTAAATAAATTAGGAGATTGACCACATAGGTGGTAAATGAAGTGATGGCGGGATTACTTGCCAGTAATTTTCATTACTGAGGGCCCAAGGCCTTCCTTCTCTTCCTCCCAGACTGCCTTAGTCTTCTGTTCCCTGTTTAAGTATTTAATGTCCATGCTGTTAAAAGGAAAAAAAATCTTTCACGTGTAGTTATCTAGCATTTGATTAATATTATTTTTCTTTTCATGATACAACCATGTTAACTATGTTGGCATTTCTAGGCAGTGGTCACCGATAAGTCTTGTTGGGAGATAGTCTTCAACTTGGAGTAATGAGAATCACCTTAGAAACTTTGGTCCATTTCTGAATATTGTTCCAACAGTGGAGCCTGCAGTTATCTGCTGCTTTTTGATGGCGAGAGTTTGGAAGCCAGTGTCTTCTGTGAAGTCTGTTGATGCTGTTTTGTTTGAAACTAACCAATTTTCCTTCCCTGCAAAGGCTTTTTTGTGGTGTACTTCTGCACTTTTCCAAAGGGTTCATGGCCTCTGGTAGGTAAGTGAATGTGTTGCATGTATGCTGAAGGGCAGTTTGTACAATGTGATGTCTTCATAACTTTATGAATAGAAATGGCTATGTAAACACATCTGAATACCACTCATCTGCTTTGCTTGCAGCGGCCTGTCTTGGCATCCTGCCATGGTGACTTTTTGTTTCCAAGCCAGCCTGGAATGTGCATTACATTTTTTCTATTATGTTGAATGTCTTGAGTATGCTGATTTTATTTTTAGATCTCACTTGACAGAGCAATGCTCTTGTAATGTGTTGCTACCAATTATTTAAATATACATAGGTTGGGCTTTGGCTTCACCCTTAGGAGTATTACTCTTACCTCACGCTATTGTCTGTTTCGTATATAATTCACTCTTTAAAGTTCTTCCATTGGAATGCATGAGAGATCATTGTACATTTGAAAAATACTCTTATTCAACCATCACGCTATTTCGCAATTCTAACCTCCTATATGCTCTTAGTGCAGACGACAATCCTTTTTTGCTACTTTTCCCCTGCATTGGCAAAGCTAAAAGTGCAGGCTTTAAAGTGATGAATAGCATTTGAGCATATAGTAAATGCAAACAGCACTTTTGAATGCCTATGTTTACATGCATTACTACATGAAAGCTAGACCTAGTCGCTTTGCCCAAGCCTGTTCTGTTTCACTTACCATTACACCACATGGTGTATATCGGTATATCCAGGTTTGTTCTGCATTGGTCCCTGAAAGCCAGATTGTCAGAAATGGGGTTATTAATTTGTGAAGAGGGTAGCCCTGTCAACTTTCGACACCACACTCTGGTTAGGTCAAAACACAGGTCTAAAAGAATCTCTGCTCAACACCTGGTAGCTATGGCACCAGCAGCAGGCAGCCCCCAGAGAAGTGTGGCTAAGTTCAAGTAGTACCAACAATTTGATAGTAAAGAACACAACACAGTAACCATCCCAAATTAATTTTGAAAAAAAGGACAAAAATAAGACTTAAGAGACTCCAAGATGGTCAGTAGTTTAAAGGGAACAGGAGACTTGTATTTATAACGTTTTAAGGCAAAAAGCACCTAGAAAAAAGTCAAGCCCTTTTGAAACCAATAGTTTGTGGTGGACCAGGGCCTGAGAGCAATTTATGACTGATGGCGATGGACTGGATGTCGAATACACCATGCGAGCTATCCTGGTCAAAGGTTTTGCCTTTGGACTTAGTTTGCAGCTACTGGGTAAATTTATTCTGGTCAGTCCTGCAGCTCCCATCTCCTCAGTGCAGGTTCCTTGGCATCAGGCCTCCCTCTACCCAGGCCTCCTGCAAGGTCTAGTCCTCGTTATTTAGCTGTGCCCTCTTGCAGTCAGGAGTCATTCTGCTTGATGTTCCTAAAGCAGGTAAACAGGAGGCCAACCACTTGTCCCTTGGAGAGCAGTCCCATTTCCTGGGTTTTAGCAGGACTCAGGGTTCTTGGTAAGTCCTCCTTCCAGCAGGAGCCAGTAGTTTGGATTCTTTTACCAGCAAGGACGACTTCTTCTGATGGAGTCTTCCCAGGTTCAGGAATGTTCTGAGGAGGTGGAGTTTGAGTTGCCTGGTTTATTCCATGCATTAGCCAGTGACTGGCGGAATTCTACCGCCAAGTCAAAACAATTTCCTTCTAGTCCCCAACTCCTTTTATAGCACTTCTTTGACTTTCTGTAAAATGATACAGTAGCTCATGATTCAAGGTGGCAGGAGTCAGCTGTCACCAGGCAGGCCAGTCTTCAACTTCCTGGCCACTCCTCTTCCTGACAGGGACAAAAATTGTTTTCCCTCCTGTGGCTGTAACCTAACTACCTAGGAGGCTTTTGGGGATGAATAGTTAAAGCTCTCTTGGCATCTGCAGGTCTAAAGCGGTAGTGCAGTTTTTTCTCCAAACTGTTGCTGAATACACCCAGACGGCTAATCCTTGTCAACTGGTCAGCAGTTAACACACATTGGCCTTTATTTAGGCTCGGAGGCAATCCATTGTTCTCTGAGCCAGTCATTACCTCTTACAGCCAAATATGAGTATTTCAGTTCTGGCGTTCTTAATATGTGGCAGAACTGGTTGCCCTCCTGCTTTGACTGGGAAAAGGCTATCATGAAGGGTCCTAGGAATTAGTAGGGTGCTTCCCTTGCATCGTCCAGTCACGAGATCATGCTAAAGTTGCTCTTTGTTTTTCCAACTCTCCATGTCCACTCCCAGATAGCTAATTCCTGCTACATGGTCATCACTTAACAACCATTGGCCTTTCCTAGGCCCTTACTCTTACTTTCTGCCACAGTTTTAAGCTTCTTTGACCCGCTCGCATAGGTATGCCCCTGTAATGTGCTCTTCCAGTATTTATAAGTTCCTCACTTTGTCTTGCAGTGACTGTCAAACCAGAGAAAAAGGTAAAAAGGCCCATAAAACAATGTAATCTGTCCCAAGCAGCCCGCTTAATCTGGTATAGTTGTTACTTCACTGTGCTGTTGGCCTACATGAAATTAGCTTTCTGTGCCATAGGTGCACCTTTTTACAGCAGACCTATAGGGAAGGCAAATGGGTATGAGAGGGAATTTCAGTGTATAGCACATGATTCAGAGAAGTACAGACACTTTACTTCTGTTTAGCAGTGGTAAATTTCACAGTTCTAAAGCCAGCATCAATAGAGCCCAGAAAAAGGGGAAACATCTGGAAGGGTCATGCAGAAAAGGCAAATGTGCTACAATGACCCATGATGGATGTTCATGGCCTTCACATTACTTCAATTTACAAATAATGTATTTAAATAGAACTTATTAATGTAGTCTTTGGTTATCCTGAAAATCAGTCATGGATCTGGCCCTTCCGACCTCTCAATGGATGAACACTTCTGTACTGGAAGCTACCACATACATTAATCAATGTCCATGAATATGATTTTAAATTTGCAGAGATGCCGTGGAATAGGTTCGGATCAGAAGTGCATGAATCCTCAGTGGCAGTCTCTGAAAAGAATAGATGGGTTCTGTATTTTTCCTATGCATATTTTTGAATCCTGATAAAGGGGTGTTGTGTTTAGAATGTATGGGTAAAGAAGAAATCACTGTCCTTTTTCATTTGAATCAGGTTTCCTAAACATTGTAGTGGTGTGGCATGTAGTGCTCAAGCATTCATCAATAAGGTTTAAATTCAAGCTTCAAACTTTTTTTAGTTCTTCCATCAACTTTTTATCAGGCACAGAATAATGTTGTAATGTTATACACCAGGTTGGTGGCTTACAATAGTGAGGGAAAAGTTTCTGCCAAAAGTGGAGTTAAGGTACCAAAAATGAGATTGTGGCATTGCTGTGCGGTCTATAAATCTTGAAAGTTGGAAAGTAAGGTTTACTACATTATAAAGTTCTAGATGTCTTCTCATTAAATAGGAGGTGTAGAGTGTTCAGATGTTTCAACAGTAGGAATCTGTGTGATGGTACACAGCCGATTGTATCCACCCTGAACAAATTCTTCAAGGGGACAGCATCTTCACAGGATTGGTTGGATGAATTATAAGAAATGGGCCAAAAATTGGGGAAGAAATTTACCAGGCTGTGCATGAACAGGAAGCAAACAAGAATAGTTTTTTCAAGATGTCTCTCCTGGAGCAATATGAGAAAGTTACTTTTGATTTGAGAATATTTCTTCATCTTGACCATGGCACAACATACCCTTCAGAAACAAGTGGCCTACTGTGAATCTTTCAATAGATTCAATTAATCTGTAACTGCTTGAACCAAAGACTTTACGTGAAAAGAAAAACTCCTAGATTAAATCATTAAATAAATATCTGGAATTCTGATCACTGGACCGTTTTGCCCATCTCTGAGTTCTCCTGACATACCTGCTCTGCTCTCTCTTCTCAACTGGTATCTCCAACCAATCTATTCTATAACGTGAAACTGTTTCTAAAATATACCTGAGGTTTTATTCTGCCACTCCTTCTGAAATCTCCTTTTCCTCCCATCTTTAAAAGAAAAGAACCAGAATCGGTCTCCATATTCACCCAGTGTACCACTTTGCACTTCCTCTGCCTGTTCTTCCCCTCTGAGGGGAGAATCCTGCTGCAGACTTAAAACCTCCATAAACTCCTTCTTGTGGTTGGTAGTGGAACTTTTGAAATGCACAGCCAGGAAAACATCCCATTCTCCCAGCTTTATTGCAAGCCCAGCCAGCTCCAAAAATAAGTCGGATTGCATTTTGGGCTTTATCAAGTGCAGTGAAGAACAGCTTTTCATCAGTGTTGTTAATGCACACTATTGACTTTACCTTAAAACAGATCTCTTTGACTCAGACCTCTAAGGCAAGAAATACCTTGGACTCAGACCTCTAAGCAAGAAATACCTAAAGGAACCCCTTTCAGTTGAGCGTCTTTGGTCAGATCCATCCATCCTGTTATAGTGCCTAAAATTTCCAATAGTTTCTTTACCTTGCTTTAGTAATCGTGCAAAACCTATTGTCGGATCCAGTCCTATGCTGAACACAAAACGTCTCTGGATCTAAGTTGGGGGTCATGCACACTTTGTTCTGTTGAAGGTCCTGGGCACTCAACTCACAGCTTCATTTTCTAGAGAATTTCTTCTTATTTTTTTTTTCTTAATTGGCCAAATGCTTTATTGGCCACCAGTCAGCACTGTGGATGACTTCTTGCCCTTAAACTAAAGATCTCATTCCGCGTGGATGCCTTATTGTACATTGCCTAAGACCATCAACCAAATCATTAACATAGTCACCATGCTCCAATTTGTCCTAAGAATGATCATCCAATTGGACTAACCTCTCCTCCTTCCCAGGCTAAACCTGATAGTCTAATGCACTCTTTGGACACCACAACCATTTTCTTCTTGTTAGAACCTTCTGTGTGGTGCTGTTACCAGAGCAAGTACCTAACCGTTTTATTTCCTTGTTTCTTTGCCTTGAGATTTAGATCAATAGTCATCATAAGATAAACCATCTTTTCCTCTTGCTTATAACAGACTTTATTCCCTTTTTAGGTCTCGCGCCTAACGATGCAGTGCGCAGCCCTGCTCGCGCAGCGAGAGTCCTTTTGTCCGGGGTTTTAAAACGGAGCCTGGAATCGCACACGCTTGTGCGTGTGCTTTTCCTTTTGGCTTCCGCGATTGGCCTTTGCGTGCGTGTTTTTCCCAAAGACGGCACGCAATAGGCCAAAGGCGGACGCATTGCTTCGCCCATGGCCTATTGGTGTCTATTACGCGCACCAAAGGCCATGTGGTTTCGATTATTGTGCCCAGACACGGGTGCGATAATTGAAACCACATGTTCTCTGTGGCGGGCGCACGCACCACTTTTTTTTTTTTTTTTTACAATACCGATCGCAAAATCGCTTTCACTGCCGCTTGTTCTTTTAATTAGCTTGTGCTTGTCCTTATTTTTCTCTCTTCCACCGGGTAAAAGTTTAATGCTGAAGAATAAGTTCTGTCCCCAAAACTGAGTCCTGCCGGGCCCCACAACAACCACCAGCTCAAAATAAGCACTGCGGAGGTCTCTCCACTTATTGAGAGCGCACCTAAATCTGACACATTTACCAGTCGAACTGCCTAGTCAATCTGGAATCGGGTTTCTGGATGCTTGAATTGTGAGGCGGGAGACCAGCCTTCAAATCTGTAGTCTCCCGCCTGAATCGGGAGGGTTGGCATGTCTGGTGTATGTGTGAAAGGTGGACATGGAGTGCTGCCCGTGGGGCGCTATCTCACCTGGCAATGCACAGAGGGTCTCTGCACGGTGTTCTCCTGAGATGGGCACACCTTTCACTCCGTACCCCACCTCGGAGGCTCCAATGATGGCGCGCTGCACGGACAGCCCCGTGGCGACGGAGGGATTATCACTGATCCTCATGCGCGAGGCAGCCGCGGTCAAAGTGAAACTAACTGAGACACCGGAGGCTTCGTCAGGTACAGCATCTGCGGTCCCGAGAATAACCCTGCCTGTTAAACCCAAACTGGGATTTTTTTGTATGTAAACAATCTAAAAAGGCGCCATTGCTTCCCGCCCCGTAGTGGCTCGGATGCCCTTCCCTGGAGGCGGCTGTTCCCCACCCCCATCCCTTCTCTTAGTTGTCTACCAGTTCACGCGAAGGGGTTAACCATAACCGCCGGCCCGACTCATCTGCAAGTCAGGGGCGTGCAAACAGAGGAGCTCCTGGCACTCAATGAAACCCAAAACATAACTAAGCAAATCACTTAATATCACCGCGCCTAAAAATGAATGTGTCCGTCTCTAATGCAACTGGTGCCATGTAAAGCGCTGTGATACCTTTGGGTTGAGTTCGCGCAATATAAAACTTCAACAACAAAAAAGCTCTAGGAAAAAATGAAGACAATCCGAAGCAGTACTTCCAGTATTTAAAATGATTCCTTTCGAATTTGCGAATAACAATGCCTTTTATTTTTGTTTTAGTTTTTAAAACCTAAATAAAAGGCATTGTCATTTACAATGCCAATAGCTTAAACTCTCGTAAATGTGAGACCTATTGCATTGCAAATGCTTGTTAATGGAAGCATTTAATTTCCTATGAACCATCAGCCTAAGTACTTCCTCATGGACTCTTGATACAAAAGTATTCTAGTGTTCTGGCCCTCTACCTTTGGAACATTCATTTGACTGTCCTCCTTATCAGCCACTAAAGAATCCTTAAAATAATTATTTTTGTTTAACTTCTACTAATAACCCAAAACCAGTCATGGTTCAGTTCGCTGTTTATTCTGTAATCCCCTTGACCCATACCATGTAATAAAGTTCGTTCACTTTGCAGTCCTGAAATGGAGAAAAAAGTAATCTGATCCCTTTTTCGGCCTAAAGGAGAATAATTCAGTCCTTGATCTTATCTAGACTGGATTACGGAAACATCCTCTACTTAGGGGGCAGACAAGGCCTCTATCAGGCACGTACAAGTAGTCCAGAATTCTGCCGCCAGGCTTCTCTATTGTCTCTACAAACATGCCTCTTTGGCCACTCGCCTCCCGAGCTTCATTTGCTCGCAGATGACAAATGGATACAGTTTAAAGCATTATTGTACATGCATGAAGCTAGGTTGAGCACTCATCCGTGGTCTCTTCAAGAACTGGTGGTACGTTACCAGCTTACTCGATCCTTGCGATCGAGCAGTCAGTACCTGTATGGTTCCCAGAGTCAAACTGGCTTGATTGGGTGATCGCGCCTTCTCATACTTGACCTCCAAGCTGTGGGACACCTTGCCCAAGTCCCTGACATGCCACCTCTCAGACCATCTTCTGCAAAAATGTGAAAACCTGGATGTTATTATCGTGTCTTATTTTGCTAGCTCCTACCTTGTTGCCAAAACGCTGGGAAACTCTGCTTGGGTAGGTATGCGCTATACAAGTTTTATAATAATAACAATCCCCTCAGGAGTCCTAACTTAAGTGCAAACCCTTTATTGCATTTTTTATGAACCATATACCATTCTTAAATTGCTTCTAACTCATGTGAGGGAAAAGTATGTCCAAGGAAATGTCAGCACGTCCCACATCTCATTTCTTTTAAAACAGCCATGGGTCCTCACGTCGCACCAAAAACTTACCCAAAACGTTCCTTTTGCAGCTCAAAAGCTTGTCCCCTTCTACAAAGAATTTTAAAGATCAAACATGAGGCGAAAAGCTAATACAAACCAACAAGTTCTCTCTTTTCTGAATAAGTCTTGAAAATAAATTCACCCTCAGAAAGGTCTTTGACATCTGTTTGTTGTTCAAGACAAATCAAAAATGTTTAGCTAAAATGTAATTGATGCTAGATCCTGCAAGTGATCCATAGTGTAATCACTTGTTGGTGTCGCAATCAGGAACTGGACACTTGGGTCACTTGTGTCTCCTTATTTGCCAGAGGAAAGGGTGAATCATTCCAGTAGCAAATGCAAAAACAGTTGATGGACAGAATGCAGAACAATGTCATACATTCACTCCAGTACAGAGATCTGGGCCTAAATCCATCGTTTTTTTGCTCACCATGCAATTTCGGTAGCAATGGCACCAGTTTGCACAGAATAGTACATGTGAAAGATGCCCAGTGCCACCTCCAGAGGGTCCCCTGTAAGAGGAAAATAGCAAAGGAAAAAAACGTCCATGTCTGTCTTGTAGTAAAGCTTAAGATTCCTACATACGCGATTAGCAACGCACCAAACTCCCCCTGACATGAAGGAAGAGGAAGGAGCTAAGCAAGAATATTCAGAAGTAAATCTAGTAGAACATTCAGCTATAAGGTGCAAAAATCAGGGGGAAAACTAGTTGAAAGGGGATGACTAATGCTGCGAAAAATAAGGGACAGAATTCATTTCGATGTCCTCATCACCTGTAAATGCCTCCTTGTATATAATTGCAACAAGACCGGACTCTAATTCACCTTGAATTGGGAGTCTCAGATTCAATTTTCTGGACAGATCACCATTGTGACCATTTTATAAGTCGTGTACACACCCCTGTCCTGAAACTCGTACATTGTTTTGGCATACAAAGAAGCCACCTAAGTATGACACAGTCTGCCCTCCGCGGAACTCCGTAATTCTGCCTCAGCCCTACTCCTCCAGTGTTTGCGCATCTTGCCGAAACCTGTGTAGGCGACTGTTGTTAAGCATGGAAATGCCAGTGTAGTGTAGGCGACACAGACTTTTAACCACACTGGGAGCGCAGTGTCCAGCAACATGCTACCCAACTGCACAAGAAATGCGCTGTATTCTCCGGAACACTCGATTTCCCTGGTAATTTCTCGGCAATAATGTAACATGGGTTATAGCTAGATGCATCACTATTTAGGGAGGGGAGCAGCCCAATAAGAGGGGTGAATCCTCTTTTCCACTAGTTACCTAACTGCCTAGTCACTGTTACTGGTTACCTCTGCTCCCTCAGATGCCATTCATGCTCTTACCGCATCTCATACCCTTGTCCTCCAGTTTTTCTACATGTTTTGTTACTGCACCTAAAAGACTCCCACATGCCTGGCTATCCGACATGCACCAGTACTGGAGTTCTGAGTGTATTAGCTCTTTTGTTTTTGTTCCGAGCATTGCTGGAGTGCATAGCCTCCCAACAGTTTGTTCTATTCCTTCCATCCCGCTTGCTGGATGTACTTCACCTTGAGGACAGATCAGTCCCACTGTGCAGCTCCCTGCATGGCAGCTTCTTTTGTTTTAGGCCTACTGCTTCGCAATCCTGTTATCACAGAATGGTACTATTGAAGACGCACGCGTCTGTTGACTTGACAAAGTAGTCCATCTGATACCTCAAAACCTGGTTTGATTTAATTCTGTACTCTTTTCTCTCCCTGCCTCGTCTTAACACCTGCTTTCAAAAGAACAGTGCATTTTTAGCGTATTAAGTCTTTCTTGTATTCTCTGTTGCACTGAAAACTGTTGATTGACACTGCACTAGGTAAAGATCCAGTACAAAATGGTGTCACACGACGGAGGTCTTATTGACTCAATTCATTCTGTAAATGTCTTTTCAACTTATTATACATTTAAAGCACTCTTGTCTATGTATTTGTTGATAGCAAGTGCCCTCTCCAATATACTTGTCATTTATTTTTGAAATTATCTCTTGCTGCAGATCGTCTTCTCTGAGCTATATAAACTAAAATACAATTGTAAAACAATATCTGACCTTTGTTGTGGTGCCTGATTTCCTCATAGGATTCGACGTCTCATCTTTTTAGTGGCCTGAGATTGCTTAATTACCTACATGTCTCCTATTAGCTTTTCCGATCTCGTATTGAACTGAAGTTTACATATCATTAAGCCTCCATAGTACCCATCATTTCTTACCAAATTTAAGGATCGCGATGACATTGTGTCTAGCTATTATTTGTCAATGCTTCATTCACATCTTTTCTGTGTCTCCAAATGGGCCCCTTTGACAGCTGGCGCTGTGGGTTTCTCAGCTGGTTCTGCTGCTGGCTGCCTGACAGCTTGTGCATTTTGGTGCTTGTTCTGCTAGCGCTCATGTGTGACTTTCTCTCAAGATAGTTTCTACAATTACTCCCAGATATCCCAATGGGATTTTCATGTTGTTTTTTAAATTAATTCTATTTTGAATCTGTAGTCTTTTACAAGATCACACTTATGGGAGGACGAATATACCACGTTACCAGGGTCATTAAGACTTTATTTATACTCCTGCCCAAATCCTACCTGTGGACACTAACGTTTTTATTTTGGTCTTCTCTTGTTTCTTGCTTGTTTGACCACTGGTTCCTCCTATTTACTTTTAACGTCCTCATTATTCTAAGTTACCCAGTTTACTGGATTAACTTTGTTCATACTGATTTCAGAAAATATTTGTTTAGGTCCTCTAGAATATTTCCTGTTACCTTGTATTTGAGCTAACCCTTTTGTGATTCACGCCAGCCTGTGTTATTGGAACTGAGCGAAGTGCCCAAAAAAATCCTCCCCGCTGTGCGGAATTCCACAAGCGGCAAAGTGAGTCAAGTTGCACTGCTCGCGCTGATTTTTAGCGTTGGGTTTGTCCCGCACTGTAAAATCAGTGCAAATGGCACCGCTTGTAGCGCAAGAGGGTGCTGCTTCTTTCTGCCGCTTGAGTAGATGTTCTACTAGAGCAGCAGCTTCCTCAATGCGAGTGTCTGGATTCTCAACGTGAGTGGTAGTGGCCTGCCGCAACCGCCCACATTAAGAAATCTTACCTGGAGGTGGTCGAGCATATGGTTTTCCATGCTCATCAACTTAAGGTTAGCGAGCCACACGAGAGGAAAAGCTCTGCGCTCCGCTGAGTGGGCAAAACTCCACAAGTGGAGTTTTATGCCTATGCCTAATAGAACATAGCATGCAGCATCGTTACTTTGTCACTTATAAGTCCATGCTAATTTATTGCTAGAACGAAAATGGCAGAATTGATAGCTTTATATACCTAGGTGCTGATATCGTATGCCGTGGGTGCTTCCATTCTTATGAGTGCTGCTTAAATATTGCCTGGTAGGGAAAATATTTATTATGGTGCTGCTAAAGCTTTCCAGGATACTGCTAATGCTATGCTGCTCAAGCCTGGCCCTAAATCGGATTGACCGGGGCAGCCCGCTGGGCGGAACGAACATTTGGTGTATGTTGTGGGGGCGGGGCATCGTTGAGTGATGGCAGGAGGTGTGAGGAAGATGAGAAGAGGGCAGGTAGTTGATGGGGTGCTGACAAATACGCTGAGGTACATTAAGGGCTTATTACCAAGTCTTTAACAGGATCTAATTGAGACCGATTGAGATAGACAAGCTGCTGTTTGCATGATATTCATTCAGGCAACTCCCTGTTGTGCCCCTCGGAATATTGACGTTGCAGGTCTGGGCCCAGCTTGCCCATGCCCAAGGCCGGCACTGATGATGCTCAGTGTGTCAGCCGAACATGGGTGCCCCACGGGCATGTAGAATTTTTGCTCAACATGGTGCTGTCTCTCCGGTGGTTACTCATGTTAAAGTTGACCAGAGCCAAATCTCGCCGTCCGACTGCAGGACGCAATGTGCCAGGTGTTGGTGCTCAGGATGGTTCAAATTACTTATTAAATTTAGGTAAGTAACCTAATGGACGTAATTAACTAATAGAATTATTATTCCAGTTGCTCATATTGCTATGGATTCAATGTTCCAATATGAATCACTTTAACCATACTATTTTCACCACGGCCCAGCCACTTTTTACATCATCTGTTTGCAAAATTCATAGGCATAACAATGTATACAATATCTTATGTGCACATAAAGGTTACCATTATCTGTGTTACGCCTATATGTAAAGTGCTTTAACTACACAATTTTCCACATTCCACAGTAGGGAAACCACCACAGCCAGCATTTTATCTTAATTGCCCAAATCTTCTGTGCTAGGTCAGTTTCGGGATCACGCCAGCATAACCAGCCCAGTTTATGAAATGCAACATTATGTAAGGCACCATTGCCAGGCCAGCTTCAATCACTCTCGACAGGCACTGGACCATTGCCATGCCTTTGATTGTGATGACCCAGAGGACAGCAACAGTTAACCCCGCTTAGCTCCCCCGGCCACCCCACCAATCACTTGCTTCTTGGCTACTGAAATGGAACACTTACGTCTCATTACACATTGGGGCAGCATGGGGTGTGATTCAGATTATCTATTCTGCCTGAGCCACCATGCTGTGCTCTGTGGTAGATGGCTGTTATGTGAGCTTGCTTAATATTCCCGCTTCATTGGGAATACTACACATACAAAACTCGCTCACCCTCTCTCAACTAACTGGGTAGAGCCTGACCTTCAACTGTGCCCCATATTTTAAAAGTGACCACCTTTGTGAAGTTGTAACGTAAGATCATTGAACAACCTTACTGCTACTTCTGAGTAAGTTCTGCCACCTTTAGTTGCTCTTCAAAACCTTAGCAGTTCGGTTGTCATAGACGATGCCACTGTTCCCTCTTGTTTTCCTTTTTACTTTGTAGAAGAGATGTTGGGAAGATTATTATTTCTGATGGTTGAAATGGTGGTTGTTGATGGTTGATACTGGCTTCCCGGTTACATTGAGGGAGCATATGCATGACTGTCCTATTCTTAACTTGTTACTAAGGCCATGCTTGACGGTACGCACACGTTTCGAATGGTAGCTGTGCATATGAAGAACACAACTGTGCCATGTACTGTTGTAAGTAATGTATCTGCTTAAATATCATCTAAATGTCGAAATTACAAATTGCTGCTCTAAATTCTTGATGTGTAAGGTTGTAGATATGACTCAGTGCTGCACATGCACGTAGCCTTATGGTTACCTCTCTGCGCAGACTTCTTTTACTTGAGAATGGTCTGAGTCACTTTGCAGGGACCTGTTGATGACCTGCATTTTCTTTTCTTTTTCTTTTTTTTTCTTCTAGTGAACATCTCTCGTGTGCCTTCACTTTCTTTCTTCATGGGGAGAGTAATGTGTGTACAAGTGTGGAGATTTCCCAGCACCAACCCATCTATCTCATTAATGAGGATCACCTCCACATGGCCCAGTCCTCGCGCACACCTTTCCAAGGTAAGCAATTAGAGCATGCCAGTGAGATTTGTATAGATTTTAAACTGAGGATTAATGAACTTGCTAGAAAAGTCCATAACTTATACAATACGAAATGTAAAGTTCATTTTAGGCATTTTCACTCCTCAACTACCCTAAGTGCTTGGAAAATCAGCCTGTCCTAAATATCACTCCAGAAACATGTCAGCTTCAGAAAGCCCCATGCTAAGTTTCCCAACATGCCATCTGTCAGTCGGTCAGAACTCAGCGGGCGGAGGGACCGACCGGTGCCTCAGACAGGCTCAAGGAGCACCGTCGTAGCATCTGTTGGAGCGCAATCCCTGCAATGGGGGCAGTGCTTTCAGAGGGACCACTGTAGGGATTACGCTCACCCTTTTACTTCTGCCTTTACAAGGTGATCTGACCGCCATGTAAAGGCAGACAAAATGGGACTTTTGGAGCCCCTAGCAGGCCCCCCATCGCCTGTGGGCCTCTGCTATGTTCTAATTGATGAACTTGTCATTGTTTCTTTTTTTTTATTTAATCCCCTGTTCTCAATTGGTGGCATGCCTGTTTTTGTCAACATTATGGATGGCGATGATTTTCAACAAATATAGCACTGTCTCTCCACGCACAGTAATGTTATTTCACTTATGCCCGATATTTTTCCACTTAAGAGGTTCTGTAATTTAGAATCTGCGGTGATCAATTGCTTCCAAGGGAATACACTATTGCCCAAATGGAAACAAGTCTTTCAGAAACTTGGTTGAAAGCACCAAACTAAATTCCCATTCCTCACATCTTTAAACACCCATGATCTTGGTTCCAACCCATGTAGTTAGAAAAAAGTGTCAGTTCAGTATGTAGTTGGAAAAAAAAAGTGTAAATTCAGTGTGATCAACTGGAATGCCTATGTTTTCATGCTCTGAAGCCCTGGCCTGTTGTAGGTAATCTTTAGTGATTTATATTTCAATTCCTGCTGAGCGTTCATAATAGTCAATATTTAGCTTGTTATACTTGACTTTCAGATAGTTGGCTAGGACCCTGCCTGCTTTATTTTGTCCACCATAAAACTTTGCGCTGGACTTCAGTACATAAATAGAAGCATTTTTCGTTGACTCTTTTTTAAATTGAAATTTAACATTAATAAGTTCTGAAACATTCTTTGGATTTAGAAGAGTGGAAAGAATGCTCAAGCCTTTTTATTTTAGCCAAGAGTGACATGGTAAGTTCTTTTGACTTTTTACGTTTTTTAGAGACATAGCCAATAATAGTCTCTAGCTGCTGCTATAAAGGCGTCCCAGATCACGTGGAAGGGAAGATCATCAGTCTGGTTGAATGAAAAATATTCATTAAAAAATTAAGTGAATGAAGAAACAAAAATGTTATCTAAGAGAAGGGAGTTGTTAAAACGCCACTTCCATGGGGAGCAAGGTTTCTGTAAAATATCTAATTTAACGATGATGGGAGCATGATCAGAGATTAGGATGGAACCAATCTCTGCTGACCTCAGGGATTGTGATAAATTATGAGTGATGAAAAAATAATCCAATCTTAATAGAGTATGGTGAGATGGAGAATAGTAAGTGTACTCTTTAGTGGTGGGATTACACAATCTCCAGGCATCAATAAGTTTGTATTGTTTGATAGTTTTTACAAATGATTTGGGAGCTTTGTGAGGAGTAAAGGAAAACATAGAGTTTCGGTCTAGGAATGGTTCATATTCTGGATTACAATCACCTGTGAGTATGAAATTTTCATTAATACATTCTGCAAGTTGCTGTACTAAAATCGGCCAAAAGGAGGGATCACCAGCAGTGGGCGCATAGACATTTACCAGGGAAAGTGGGACTTTATCAATCCGAAGCTTAGTAAATAAACATCGACCATTCTCATCAGAGCTTTGTGATAGTTTTTTAACAGAAAGTGACTTATGACATAAAGTAAGAATCCCATTTCGTTTACCATCACCTGGTGAGTAAAAAACCTCTCCAACCCAACCTCTCCTTAATTTAATGGATTCTTCTGCTGTTAGGTGAGACTCTTGTAAACACGCATATATAATCTGCAAAAGGACAGTCATCAAGGGTGGGATCTAGAAATTTCCATTCTGTCAGGGCAATGAGAGTTCAAGAAACTTTTGAGTTTAATCGGCTCATCGTAAGTGACGGTGTTATTGTTGAAGGTTACTTTAACAAACAAGGATGAAATAAGCCGAACTGTGCACCAATAGAACGTAGAGCAGGTCTCATAGACAAAAACTCCTTTCTTCTATCTGCTGTAGGTTTTGCGTAATCCTGCGAGAAGTAAAGTTGGTTTCCTGAGAATGAAATCCGCTTTAGTCAACGGACTGCAGCCAGTACCTTAAGGAGATCTGTATACTCCAGAAAATACAGAATCGCACCTTGTGGTTTACGTTGAGCAGAAGGCGAAAAGTGCAAGGGGCCTAGCCTATGGGCACGTTGAATGTTCAAGACTCTAGTCTCCAGCAACTTGAGCACTGTCGGCAGGAAAGATTTGAAGAAAGGTATAGAGTTCGGCCCCTCTGAGCCTTCCGGCAATCCGTAAATACATAAATTATTCCTTCTATTCCTGTTTTCAAGATTTTCAATCTGCTTCTGACAGGATACAACCTGTGATTGAAGAGCTGTCACCTGAGCGCAAGTCAAACTCAGAGTCCACACATTGTTCTACTGCTGTGATTCTGTCTTCCATTTTTCACCATCCCTCAGTCAAGACTTGTATCTTAGAATTAGTCTCCTCAACAAATGGGTGTAATGCCCGTATTTCTTCTAAGAGAGTTTCCATTGAGACAGACGAAGAATACTTTGGAGTTAATGGCGGATCTTTTTTCAACCGTTTGGTTGAAGCTTTGGTAGTTGCACCGGAAGAGGCAAAAGCACCCTTTGAAGAAGATGCCAGACAGTCATCCATTATGAGGCTATGAGCATAGAGGCAAGTACGAGAAATAAATGAACGAGTTGCCGGCGATATCAATACTTTAACTGTTTTCAATCTGCCCATATG
The DNA here is from genome assembly GCF_964204655.1 of Triturus cristatus. Taxonomy (NCBI): domain Eukaryota; kingdom Metazoa; phylum Chordata; class Amphibia; order Caudata; family Salamandridae; genus Triturus; species Triturus cristatus. The sequence continues at coordinate 313,346,040 of NC_140594.1, read as the reverse complement.
AATAAAATATGTAAATAGTCTTATCTGAGGAAAAAAGTAGGTTAAGAAGACAAAATTCCTGTTGCAGACAAGTAGAGGCAGATATTTGAGACTCTCTAGAGCTTAATGAGGAGGGAAAAAAAGCACTCAAGACTGAATTATCTTGCTCAAAGGTAAAAAGCTATATTAAATATCAACATTAAGATATAAAGAATTAAATAAATAATTCAATAAATAATACACAAAGAGGAAAAGCACCTATAAGGACGTTTAAGAAATAAAAAGAGCTTAATTATGAGTACAGTACCTCATCTCAAGAAAGAGTATAGTGACCCACATGCCAACAGTGACAAAATAAACATGGGCTAAAAAAAAAAATCACTGCATTTAGAAGCCCTTCAGCAACACATTAAAAGAAAAGTGTACATAAAGGATAATAAATGCACGCAAAATGTGTAGTAATAAATTAAGCAAACAATGTTCATAAGAAGCTCTGTATGCGTAGGGTTCGTGAATCCAGAATGGCCACTGATGACTGAGGTAAGTAGAGAAAAATCCTAACTATGAGCGATGAAGCATTGCCAATCAATTACTTTTTGGGCTACATCTGCTTAAGTTCTGTGCACAATTCTGCCCATTATAATTAAATTCGCTTTGACACATGGTTAAACCAGACGAAGGGAAAAAAGAGTCGCCTCGGGTTTCACAAGCGTTTTAAAATGGCGGCCGCCATAATGTGACAGGAAAGAACGGGTGAATTCACACTCCGTAGTGTGATTTCCGTGTCGAAAAACACTTCTGCTGCAGCTGCCTGGATTCCGACGTCTGCGCTGAGATTTCCGTCGGATCTCCTCACGCGGAAGTCATGATAGTGCCCTCGTTAGCGCCATCGTCTCCGGGAGCTGCTACTGAGCCGCCACCATCTCCCGTCGGCGCTAGCCAATCCCCCTGATCACAATGCCCTCTCCTAAACCTGCAGAACATGGGCTGCATAGGCTAGTTGGACATTGGGCTCTGATATGAACTCATTTGTGAGTGTGAGGAGGCACACTGTCTCACCCACTCTGTGCAAGCGGACAAATCCAGTGAATTTATAATTTAGTTTCATCAATAAACTAGGTTCACTAATAGGGCGCCTGTCGCCTGGCAGCCGGACCTGTTCCATCACTGTGGCTGTTACTTTAGGTGTGAATGCAGTCTGAGAAATGCTCAGCTCTATTGCCTTTCGCATCGAAGTGGACAAACCTGGTTTAAGCCACTGAATTCCAGCCATGCCGCTCAAGAATGCTTCACATGTGGTTATCAACCATTCAGTGTAAATAACAGGGCCCCCTGCACATGGGTAGAAGTTCCTCTAGGTAGAGAAAAAATAAAGCATAAACACCTAGGGCAACTCAAATGTTAAATAAAGTTAATATGATATGACTTTATATGAACATGGGAGGCCAACACCATATTACAAACCAATACAAAATTAATTTTATTCAAACAGGACCTTATAAATATTTATATAATTCACATTCACCCATCAATCGTGTCTGCATTAATTCTAAAATCATTCTACAGTGTATAAACAGGTGCAAAGAGAGGCACATGAGCACGACAAATACACAATTCTAATGTACTGATAAATCTCTTGTTTTTTATATAAAGATTAGAGAATAGATAAGCAGTAATGCAATCAAATGACAATCAGTGGCTAGAACATGGATGCAGTTCTCTAAGCACGTTTCGGCACGGACTTGCCTTCATCAGAAAAGCACAAAAACTTCTTGCATAGAACCAGAGGATGCGCTCCAAAAAGAGGAATGTGTGGAAGGTCTAATTGTGATACATATGAAGATACTTGCAGGAACGTGATGTCCTGAAACTGATAAATTCTGTGATTGTCACAATACAACCTTCAAACGCTGGATTTGACCCAAACTCAAGCAAATGCTGAAAAACCTTGTGTATGCGGGTACCAAATGGAAAGTGTGCAGTCCTGTTGTCGAAAATTATAAACGTACGCTAGAAAGTTATAAACGTACGCCAATGCGTCTAAAGGTTGGAAATCTACGATGCTTTGAATAAAGTACGAAGAAGAGTCCTGATATGCCGTATGCAGCAGCTGGACACCATCTGAACAATAGGGACCAAATGAACAATCCACCCAGCTCCATGCCCTCCTTTAGTTTCTCTCATAGTTGCACTGTCCAGCCCCATTGTTCTTTTTTTTTTTTCCTTTCCATCAGCCATTTTCCACCTTGCTGCACCATCACACAGGATATCAAAATGTTCCTGAAAATGAACAATTGTACCCTGCTTTCCACAATTGATTACTGGAAGATCATATAACATTAAATGCCAGAAATCGTGACGACATTAGTCCCAGCTCTGAACTAACCCTGCTCTTCTTGGCCAGTCAACGCGGTGAGGAGCTTGGAAGTCCCCCTGTACTCTGGCCTTACCTTCGCACCGCAGTTAAATCTGTAGTCAAATCTTATCGGCACTTAATCAGACCCCTAACATGGACCTTACTTTTCGTAGGATTGCAGCACAAAGCATGAGCCACTACTGCCTTTGTACTCCGTTGGGACTCTGTTAGCACTGTACTTTGGCGAATCTGAATACCTACTAAGTAAATTCTATTGCCTGTCGTGCATCCACCTCTGTGCGGCCTTATGAGCGTTTTGCAAGCTGCTAGTTTCTGTTGGGGTCTCATTGAAGACCTCTTAAATGCGGAGCTCGCCATGAAATTGCACTAATGTTCTTATAACTAAGGTTGCGCAGCCACCGTCCTAGGCAAAGTCTGTTAAAAGACCCAGCTCCAGGCGGATTTACTATTACTTATAATAGCGCCGGTCAAGTACTCCTTTCTCCTTCTACACTGCAAAACGGACTACATCTCTAACACTTAAAAAATCTCTGGTTTTGCAGAGCTACAAGAACGATTATTCCCCTAACGCTTGAAACACTCGGCTCTAATGTTCGCCTCCAGATTTCCAGCGCCATCACCAGAGAGCTTTTAAAGCCTGGCCACTGCCCTCCTCTAGTCATCTGCACTAAATCCAACAGAGTAGAATATTCAGTTTTGTTTACATCATCGGGTGCTTTACACGTACAGTTTAAAGAATGAAGTAAATCAAACAACTACCATATTGCTGCATTTTGCCTATCGCGTAGACCATCGATATCTACCCAGGTGACGCATAGCTTGTACCCCAGACAAGCCTCATTAAAGCATCTACCCACATATCACGGTTTCTCCTTCCGTGTGTTGGTGTGGTATGCCTAGTGTTCTATTGTTTGAAAATGGTGTAGTACTTTGCAGTTTTCACGGAGGTTTGAAATACTTACCTCATTGTTTTGTGTGATTCACAATGTTCTCTATTTTAACATGTTTTAACGAATTGCCTTTTTAATATATTCTGTCATAATAAAATACAGAGAAACATTTTCATAGGAAATAAATATATTTAGTTAAAATGGCTCATCATTTCTTTATATTTTACTTGCAATAAAAAAATGTAAGTCGAACTACGTTCATGAATAAAGGTGCAATTACAGACAAAAGGAAGCCGAAAACTAAAAAAACTAAAAAGCGTCCACAGCAACTGATTTGGAGGATCTTTACGCTTAGGAACACATGTTTTTGTTAATATGATTTGTCTCCAAATATCTTGCTGCATCTCCAAAAAATCTACTCCTAAGCATTTATATTTCAGATTAAAAAATATCTATAGCTACTAAAAAGTTATAAATGAAAGTGGTATTGGGTGAAGGGATGGATGATGGATAAAAATTGCAGAGTTAATAGTTGAGTAGGAATCTCACTCATTTCTTTTTAGTCCTTTAAAATATATTATGCCATAAATGATAAAAACAGAACTTTACTTAATGTGTTAAAATACAGGACATTTCTTATCTGCATTAGCACCTCAGTGCTCCTTCACATCAGTCTGCTTCAGGCGCAATGCTTTAAATGTAAATGCTCCTATACCAGCAACAGGGCCTTCAGTATAGTAATACTTTTGTCATGAGTATAGAATATCAGCTCTCTAGTTGTTCCTTACAGGCTCTGTTGAAGCTGCAGTGGAACCCTTGATCAATGTTCGAAAATGTAGGAATATATTTGTGAATTTGCCGAAAAGTGCCTGTTTAAGCTTCTGTAACACTAACCATAATTGACATGAGAAAATCATGACAGAAAACTTATCTTTCTCACAGATGGGTCATAAAAACATGGCATATAATCACTTTTTTTCAAAGGTTAAGATCACCTCAGAACTCACCACCATTCTTTAAGTTACTATGGCTTCAGAAATAAATTGTTTACATTGCAACTAAAATCAGTTGTCGCCTTTCGTGTATATGATCCCCCAAACTAGACCGCACCACAGTGCATGTCAATGACAAAAATGGTGGAGCCTCCTGGCTCAAAAAGATCGCACAAGTATGCTTGTTGTAACCTTCCCCATGAATAGTACCATGAAAAACGCGCCCTCTAACCGTGAATCTCACCCCCAAATCGTGCCGGTCTGTTTTCAGTATTAATGTCATCCAAAGACCTGTCTGGAGTAGGACCCTTAACTTTTCTTGGTACCTCTGACTCTGGGGAGTGCCACCCCCCTTTGCATAATATCTTCATGCCTATCCTCAGCTCAGAGTATGTTCCTTCATAGCACGTCCTTTACACTCATGCACTGCTCTGGGCTTCTCCTAGATAACATACCCTCTCAAGTACCCATGTAGGCTCCCTCAAGCAGCCAGTGAAACAAGGCAGCAGTGTTACGAGTTCACATTAGTAACAGTTCACTGCTGCTCACCGTCAAATGGACAAAATAACACGCATGCGTCAATGCTTCGGGGTTCGTGGTAGTAAAACTGCTCACCCCAGTGAGGGAGGCTTTCGCCCTCTCTTGGCAGGTGTCAGCCTATTTTCAGTGGCATTCCCCTCCGAGAAATCAACATGCCTCCATAGACTTCCTTTAGGTCATCCTCTTTGAAAGCCATCATCACCTTCTAAAAATGTGTGTTTTTTTCACAATTCACTTTATTTGGACCACCCTCTTAAACAATTGACCCTTATCCTCTCTTCCGTGTTGACAGGTATCCTCTGTTGCTGCATATCCTGCTAGTTTTGTTTCTATGAAGTCTGTGATCTGTGTCTGCTCAGGGCATGAATTAACTTTGCAGTGCTTCTGGTAGCCTGTGTTACTGCTGACCATGCTGCTGTGTGCTAGTGAAACTTGGTAAACCTCCGTTTGCAAGTTGTGCAGCCGTAGAACCCATGGTAGTAATAATTTAACTGTACAAAAGCCAGCATGTTTGGCATTGTCTGTGAGCCTCCTCTCTAGACCTGCACAGGGCGTCAAGGTCCAGTCCTGCTGGCCGTGCACCTCTCCATGGCAGAGGGAAGCTGGCACCGTGTACTAGAGGGCGGAGTGGGTGGGTTCTGTGGGGAGCGATGTGCCCCAACAATTTTTAACGCACCAAAAACAAGTCCCTTACGTTTTTTGTACAACCCTCCCGGAACGGGTACTTCTGTCAGTTGAGATGCCCCAGCTGAAAGGAAGGGGGTCTCCTGTGGTGTGGAGCGAGGAGAGGGACGGACTCTAAAGAAGGCACATGCCTTCTGGCACGGTGCCTGCGCCCCGAGAGGGCTTTGTACAGTTGGTGAATCGGAACATGTACAGGCTGCTGGTAAGCCAGTGTTGGCTTAGTTGGATTGAATCGCTTGAAGCTTCCTGAGGGCAAAGGTTTATTCTTTTTGAGGGGTAATGTAGGGGAGTTAGCACACAAGTTCTAGAGTGGCTGCTTATAATGGGCACATATTTAAAATGTTAGCTGATACCTACAGTTTCGTATTGTAAACGCTATTCTTTTAAATCACTTAAAAAAAAAAAATCTTAAGCCTAATTTTTTGTGTGCATTTTGCAGCACCATATCTCAGGTGTGTGTAATGCAAGTTAAAAATGAAGACCTATATTCCCTGCGCGTTCTGTAACAGCCTGGGGACCTTGCTGGACCAAAAATATGCAAGGTACTCTCCCCCACTGCGTCAGCTATGATCCATTGTTGTGGCTCTCTGCACAGAGACATCTGCAGTAATGGCGTTATCCTGGACATTTCATAATATAGAATAAAGCATTTGCCACTAGTTGGTTCCACTTCCGCTTGCTTCTCGTTCAAGGAGTGTGCGCGGTATTCTGTATGCAATTACCGGTAAGTGCTAGCCCATCAAAATAGATACTGAAAATGTTCTTTTTAGTCTCTGCTTTGACCTCGCCCCCACACTGACTCCGCCCCCACTGCACTTAGGACCACTGTTCCCATCCGTTATTTTTGTATGCCCGTCTATGACTCGTGTGCCCGTGATTTATGAATCCCAAGGTCGGCAGCATGTTTGCGGAGGAGGTTTCCTCCTCTGGACGTGCGGAGCTCACCTCAGAATGAGTCATCCCGAGGCGCCGGCGAACGCTGGTCCCTCAGCCCATGAGGGATGCGTTTATAGGTCACAGGAGGTGTCTGGCGGAGATCAAACCACTAACAGATCCTGATGCAGCTAGTTGATTGCCTTACGTTTTCAGGAAACTTTGTAATGTACCACCCCCTCCTGCCCCCACAAACACACACAAGTTACGAGTACTTGAATTTGTTCATGTGAGTGTTTCCAATATCTACCCCTTTTCTGGCTTATTAGTTTTTTCATCACGCCTTCCTCGCGCAGTTATTCTGTACCTGCCACAGTCTTCCTGTTTTGTGCGGTTTATTTTTCGTTATCACTCAGGGCTATATTTGTCAAATTGTAACACCGCGCAGCAAGTCACCTTGCAGCTCTGCGCTCTGTTACAGGGAAAGGCCAGGACTGCGCCGTATTTATCGCATTACAGCACGTGCCTGCCTTACCCGAGCGCTGGCGCACAATGCGCAGTGGGTTTTGTATGGGAAATCCCGCACACCACCCATGGAACGCCTCCCTGGAGCAGAGCAGGGCGGTGATTTGCTGCTGCTTTACGCTGGATTTATCACGCCACTCGAGGCCACACAAGTTTGCTTTTCAGGGCTTGAGAAAGCGCACCTTTGGGGTGGCTTCGCTTTTGGAGCACGTTTTGGAGTGCAGAAGCTTCGCAGCCCCTTGATAAACATGGCCCTTTGTTTTTCAGATCGCTGACGTAGTCCCGTTCCCCACTTCTCTGTTATGGTGAATTTCTCACCATGTCGTAGCAGCAGTGACACAGTACACGTGCGGGCTAGAAACTTCTGTATGCTGTGTCGACCGCCACCCGCGTACCCCAATTGCAAAATAACAGGGGGTGTAGGTACTGAAATTGATGAACGCAAATTAATGACCATGTTCTACATTGAGTGTAGGCTTTAATTTGCGAGTCCATATTCTTTGACTTTACTGCCCTCCAGTGGCTATTGTGTGAATCGATGGCATCTCAAGCGGGTAATGTATCTTAGCTTAATATGTCCAAGAGATACGTGGGAAGTTTGACAAGGTGTTAGATGCGGAGTGCTCCTGCCCTTCGCCATTCTCCCATCCGAGATCAGTGAAGAATGCCTTTGACTTTGGTGATTTAGCATCAGTTTTTCATAGTGTTGTGATAGCCCAATGGATTTTTCTGAACGGTTATTTACGTTATGAGGTACTTTTCTGTCGTTTGTAGACGGAGCAGTGCGTGCCTTTTCCTTTAGAATAAACACCCTCTGAACCCAGAGTCCTCGGTGGTGCACTGTATTTTACATTCCTGACCGTTCATGTCTTCGTGATGTCCTCTACCAGGCGGCTGAATTAAGCGGTGGCTCTGTCCCCCACATAGACTGCTCGGCAGAGGCGCAACTAGAGCCAAATTTCGGGGGGGGGCTGAGCAAAAATTTCGGGGAGGGCTGAACTTTAAGCAATTGGTAGAGTGGAGCTGCAGGGGCTCTTAGAAGGGGTGAAACAACAGCGAGGCCTCATTAACATGCAAATGGTCTTTTAAAGACCTGTGAAGTGCTCGGGTGCGGCTGCTTTTTTGCCCGGGAAGGTGTCTCATCCCGGGCTGCCCTGTGAGTCCAATGGGTGTTGCGCGCCTGCTGCTCGGTCCCGAGAGGGTAATGCACGCTGAACAGCATGGGGATGTTAGCCTGCATCGCGCTTTTCATCCTCCTAGGGCTCACACCAGTGGCTCGTCCCCCAACCCAGCCCTGTGCGCACCTATTGGCACAGTCTGCTGATTTGCTTAAGCACTTTGCCGCTCCTCATTGCCGCCACTACACCCGTCTGCACAAACATGCGGGTATGAGGGTCTGTCGTGCTCGACAGCACGTCATTCCCAGTGAATGCGACCACCTTGCAGTCTCTTGATGTAATGAGAGATCCTACATGTTCTCAAGCTGGAGCACTACTTCCTGGATCTCATATCTGGGACATAGCAGGTTTGGGCAAGTTACCTGCACCTGGCCCCACCCGAGACTGGCGCTCTACTAGGGAACAGACTCCAGTGCTACGGAGTTAGTCACCATCTTGCACAACAGTATGCCTTTACTTTTTAGTTTTAAATAATTGTTTATGGAGAGGCCAACCAACCCAGCCAATCGCCTCTTTTTATATATATATATATATATATATATATATATATATATATATATATATATATATATATATATATATATATATATATATATATATATATATATATATATATATATATATATATATATATATATATATATATTTTTTTTTTTACCAGAAAGCAGTAGTTAAAATCAGTTCTAGACGAACACAAATCCAAAAGTAGCACAATCAGTCAAAAAGACATAGTAACCAAATACTATACATAGCTCAAAAGAGCTAGAAAGAAGACCAGAGGGATAGATGGAAAAAAAAGACGAGTAAGAAAGAGAAAATAGTGAAATGTATGGGTGGCGACCCAGACCACCCGAACGAATATATTCAAAAATCCTATTAAAGCTACTGTTCCATCAGGAGCCCTCAAACTTGAAGACCCTTTCCTTCGCCCTCCTACCCGTACATTTTTACAATGCCATCTCCAAATTAAACGCATGAAAAAGTCTGGCATACCATGCCTGGTATGTCAGAAGGTCTTCATCCTTCCATTTGGAAGCGGTCATTATACGGAAAATTGCTGTTACCATGAAGCAAAGATAAACTTGGGTCAATTCTAGCTGTAAGGTCTCGTCATAGCCAAGTAGCAACAAGGTTGAAGTTAATGTAACTGCCCGCCCCATATTTTGACATAAAAACGTTTCAATCCCATGCTTCAATATATCCAGTTTACAACAATCAGAAAACATGTGGACCATGTCTGCAGGACCCTGTCCACATCTTGGGCATTTGTTGTCCCCCCCCCCCCCCCCCCCTCCCCCACAGTTTAGCCGGCGTGAAATAGTCTGGATACCGTTTTAAAGAGTTGGGCTTTAAGGTTGGCCGAAAGAAATACAATTTTAAAGATCTGCACAGATCCACATCCTGATTATCCAATTTGACCACCCACCCGCTTTTTGATCCAACTATGTCATCAGGATTGGCCTCTGTTAGACTTGGCATCTTTTGGCGTGTTTCCCCGAGTTTTTGCTGTCTGACCTCCCGGTTTTGGCTCCGTTTTTGCTGGTATAACGTTTCTGCTCGCTTTTCGCACTGCTGATGGGTGGTAAAGCGCTGGTGCTCCTGTGGTAAATTGTGTTCTGATTGGATGTGTGACTTACTTGTCAGTCCCCAGTAAAGATCACTGCGGGTGCCGGGGCTTGAGTCAACCGCTACTCGTGGGCCTGCAGCACAGATTGTGCTACCCATGTACGTAGCCCCAAAAAGTTATAAGTGAATGAAGTTTGGTATGCCTGAATTCAGTGTCTAAAGACGCAGCCTTTAGCGAGGGTGCCCTTTTTATTCTGAGTTCATAGAGGCCAGTTTTAGAAAGTGGGTGTTATTTTTCTTGGTCATCCCGTATGCCTCTGCTGGAATGTGGATTGCCTGTCTGGGTTTTGGAGGACAGAAGGCTGGGAGGCTGGAGGGGCTCCAGATGGTCTGGATAGGTCAGGAAAGGGCTGATTAGACCTGGGCTGTGATGGGGGAAGGGGGAGTAATTTCCTTGCACCTCAAAGGGCCTGGTCTGCCTCTGACAAAGCAGTCTCCACCTCCTGCCAGGAATTCACGCCAGAGAAGGCCCAACTGGTCCTGGCCGGACACCGACACCCTCTGCCTGGCAGATCAAAGGACTTTTGTGCATAAATGCTGGGTCCCAGACCCCTGAATTTTAGAACTCACCTGGATTAAGAAGACTGCACAGGAGAAGCGCCGGAGAAACTGCTAAGAGGAACGACCGCCTTGCTGCGTCCTTTGCTGGGCTGACCTGCAGTGGCTGCTTCTGTTGTGGGCTGTGAAAGGCCTGGACTGGACTTTCTGCAACCAAATTGGTGAGACTTTCCAAGGGCTTGAGGTAGAGCTTGCCCCCTGTTCAAGAAGTCTCAGGAACAGCAAAGACTTCAGGTTCTTCGACTCGCAGCACTGGGGACTGGGTGTTTTGTGCTGCAACCTGAAGAACGCCACTCGACGACGTCTATGACGACCCTGCCGAACCCGTGCCCTGAAGGCACCGCCGCAACGCGACCCTGGTCTCACCGAGGACGCCTGCTGATGCCAATACCGAGCCGCTGCTCGCACCGCGACCTGTGGGCACCGCACTCCGCACCGCCTTGCTTCACGCCTTGCTTTGGCACCGCCGCCACCCTGGTCTCACCGAGGATGCCTGCTGATGCCATCACCGAGCCGCTGCTCGCATCGCGACCTGTGGGCCCACACTCTGCACCGCCTCGCCACACAACGCCGCCGTGGCCTTCCTGACGCTGCCACCTCCTGCCGAAATCGGCGCCACTGATTGCACCGTGGTTCGGGGGCACCGCTCATAAGTTACACGAAGCACCGCCCTCATCCCACACCGCAGCCTGTCATCGACTCCAGTTCGTCAGCCGACGACAGCGCTCCAGCAACGACAACGACACTGCTTGCACCGTGACCTGCTAGCACCGTGATGAGCACCGCCTCCATCTCACACCGTGACCCTTGTCTTACCGACGACTTCATCTGACACCGCCACCGAGCCGCTGCTTGGACCGCGACCTGGGGGTACCGCACCGCTGCACTTCGCACCGCAGCACCCGATGCCTGTTGGAGCCAGCGCTCCTGATCCCATCAGAGAGGAGCTCGACCTGCAACGCGAGTGACTTCAAGGGCCCCATCACCCTGCATCTCTGAAAGGTACTGTTTGCGGGTCTTCCCGACACCGTAGTTGGCCGCGACCCCACGGTCAGCCAGAACTGTTTTCGGATTTGTGTGCTCAAGACACCGTGGAAGCCCGGACGGAGCTATCCACCCAAGGAACTCTTTTTAATCAACGTAGTTTTTGAACTGTGAACTTTCAAGCATAGTATTGTGGAGTTTTTATCGTTTTTGGTCTTATTTTAAATATATAAAAATATTGAATATTTTTCTAAACTGGTATGGTGTCCTTTTGTGGTGTGTACGCTGTATTGCTGTTGGTTATGTGCAAATGCTTTACACACTGCCTCTAAGATAAGCCTGGCTGCTCGTGCCAAGCTACCAAGGGGGTAAGCAGGGGTTATTTTAGACGTGCAACTCCCTTATCCTGACTAGTGGTGGTTTCTGCCTCGCTTTGGCGCAAGTCTCAGCTAGCCAGAAATCCCATTTCTAACAGCCTCCATCAGCACGGAGTACAAATCCTTAACTCGGGGCTGTCAATTAGGCATTCTAAAAGCGGGATTCGAGCCAGGCTAGTAGGCTGTTATATAACCGATTTGATTGTCTCCCTTATTTGTACATATTTAAATATTGTCTTAGGATCTACCCAATATTGTTCCTGAAGCTCTCCAAATGACACAACACCATTCAGATCAATAATATCTCCCTATCTTGTTAATTCCCGCCTGTTCCCACGTTCTGCCTATTTTGTCGTAGAGTGGGGCCGGGAAAATTGAGGCGCACCATAATGACAAATATCTCTGGATTTTGGGGATTTTAAAGATTTTCCCAGCCTTCCGCCAAACGTTCCAGGCTGCTCTTAGGGGTTTGAAACACGTTTTTCTTGTAGTAGCTCCCCTTCAGCTATCTCAATACTAACCCTGGTGCTAAATCTCCAATGGCTAGTTCATAGATGGAAGGCGGAATCTCACTGTCCAGATCTACTGTCATAGTCTGGTCCCTAGTTTTAGGTCTAATTAAAATAGTAATTTACTGCAACGTTACAGCCCAATAGTAGTATAAAAGATTAGAGACCGCCAGGCCCCCTCGGTCTTGTGGTAGTCATTAATTTCAGTGATCTCCTAATCTTCTTGTAGCCCCATATAAATTGTGAGAAGAACCCCTCTATCTTTTTAAATAGGGAATTTGAAGGGTCCAATGGTATGCAGTGGAGAAGATAGAATATTTTAGGAAATATTGTCATCTTTATGACATTAGCTCTTCCACTAATGGACAGATGCAAATTATCCATTCTCTTCAAATCTCCCCCCATTTGTTTTTTTAGAAGAGTGTCCGAATTAATATCCCAAATTGTCCCAACTTCTGCTGCAATAGTTATCCCTAAATATGTGGCTGCCTTTGTCCTCCATGGATCCTGACATGGCATGGTACTGGCACAGATAATTTTGGTTTTATCAGTGTTTAAACCATAGCCTGACTGCCTTCCAAATTCCAAAGCCAGAGTTTCAATCTTTCCTATTGCTCCTAGTGGGTCAGGGGTGACACCTGCAATGTCGTCAGCATAAGCTAACACTTTGGTATTGTAACCCCTGACCACTATCGGTTTGATTGCCTGATCGTTTAGCATTGATCTAAATAAGGGGTCTATATAGAGCGTGAAGAGGATGGGGGAGCAGGGGCAGCCCTGCCTCTTGCCACAAGCGATCTTAAACCTGCCCGACTCTTTCCCTCCCCCCCATCAGCTGTATTTTTGCGTAAGATTGAACATACATTGCTTGGATAGCAGTTAATATTCGTCGGCCAAAGCCATTAGATCTTAAGTTCTTCCACAAGTATGCCCAGTCTACTTGATCAAACGCTTTTTGCGCATCCAGCAGTATCGGAGACATCTGCTCGCCTGTAGCTTCCGCTATGTTAAATAATGAGATTACCCTGCGGACATGATCCGTTGTTCCTCTGCCCGGAATAAAGCCAGGTTGCCGTGGGCTCACTAGGGAAGCAATTATCTTTGATAGTCTGAGCGCGATAATCTTGGAATATAATTTCTCATCAGCATTTATCAATGAGATTGGTCTGTATGAGGCTGGATCCTCTGCGGCCTTTCCCTTCTTCAGGAAGATAACTATGTTGGTCTCCTGCCAGGATTGGGGCGGAATCCCCTTCTGTTGTACAGCTAAAAATAAGACTAGCAGAAGAGGGGCCAGTTCTATCTGTAAGGCTTTATAGATCTCCATCGGGATTCCATCTGGGCCCGACGCCTTGCCCGAGGCCATTAACTGCAATGCCTCAATGACCTCATTCAATGAAATATCTTCTAACTCCTGAATCTGAGGGGGCATTCTTTCCATTGCTGTGCCTATTGTCATTGGTTCACAGTCCCTAGAGCTATTAAAATCCTGGTAAAAAAAACATCAGTGAATACTTTTAATATGTTTGGGGGATCAGTAGCTATTTTACCATCCTTCCCTCTTAACTTTAAGATATTATTTGCAGTTGCCCTTTGTTTTAATCGAAGTGCCATATGTTTACCCGTCATCTCTCCATATTCATAATTATCCTGCATACCAGTTTGGAACCTTTCATTTCGATTTTATTGAAAACGCCATTAATTTTGGCCTTAATACTGATTACTTTTAACTCTAGATGCGATTGCATCTCCGTCTGTTTTTGAGCTATGGCTGTCATATGCTATCCCTCATATTTACTCCGCTCCTCCGTGAGTGTATGTATTGCCTCCCTCTGTTTTTTCCTATGAGACCCCACAAAGCTAATTATCCCCCCCCAGCCCTGCTTTAAATGCATCTCATACGTTTTCCCTCGATGTGTTAAACCTATTTATGTCAAAAAACAGCTGGACCCACCCCCTAATGTGTTCTATAAATCCTTCGGTGACTAATAGTTTTCTATCAAAGGTCCACTTTGTTAAATACCTTTGCATGCCTCGGGGTCTCCATGTCCAGCACCAGAGGGTTATGATCCGACAGGATCTTAGGCAGTCTCCTGATGTGTGCTCCCGCCATAAGAGGTGGAAGCATAAAAATACCCCTCCCCTGCCCTTGACACTAAAATCGCACCCCTGCGTATTTTTTTTTAAAATCTATAATGCCCCTTACCTCTCCACGTCATCTCGTCTGTCGTCTCTTCTCTGTGATCTCCCGAGTTCACATTGCACGTCGTAAAGAGGAAACGGAAGTGCCGTTTCCGCTAACGACGCCGATTGCATCCCGATTGCCTCCACATCGCTACTTTATCAGGTGCATTTTTTTTGGGGGGGGGGGAGAGACCCCCCCCAAGCCCCTTTTCTTTTCGTGCCCATTTATTTTTGGGTGGGGGATACCCCCCCAAAACCCCCTTTTTTAATTTTAACCTTTACCACACATGCCTTTACTACGTATTTCGTAGTAAAAGGTAGGCGTGGTAAAGGCTATTCGTGTTAACCACGCATGCGTTGTAATGCATACGTGGTTAAGGTTATGCGTGGAAACGGCCGCATTGTAGTTGCCGTTCTCCCCCCCCCCCCCCCCCCCCAAAATAGACCAAGAATGTCTGTGGTTTGGCGTCTGGGCAGGCTGGCTGCCGTATATTAAATGTAACTCGATGTGCCCTTTGTATTTCCTGGGGCCAGTTCCACCCTTCCAGTTCTGGGAAGGATTTCTGCAGTAGCTGAACCATAAATAGTCGCGCATCTGATCCCTCCTTTCCCTCCGGGATCCCAAGAAAGCGCAGGTTATTCTGTCCATAAGTTGTGCCTCATGTGCTTCCACTTGCCCCTTTGATCCAGCTATATCCACCTCCAATGAAGCTGTTCTTGATTCTAACTCTGTCATCCGGTCACTGATATCGTTGCATGTTCTTGTGATTTTCCTTACTACCCCCTGTAGTTTCCGCGCGGCATTCTGGGAGCGTCTGCTTTCCATCTGGGCTTCTTCCCGATGCGCCACTACACACTGCAAAATAGATTCTAATGTAGGGGATACTACAGTGGATTCTACACTGGTGGGGTGGTTACTGTTCCCCACCAACTGATCTCCACCAACTGATCTCCAAGAGACTAGTCTCACCTCAGGTCTGTATGCTTTGGATTGTCAGTTCTACCCACTCTGGAGAATGTCTTCCGTGTAGTAGCGATAGCTTTCCTACCACTGGTACCAGTGCCGGGTGCACGATCTTCCTCGCTTGATTCTGTATTGGACCCAGGGTCTGAGCCCAGACCTGACCAGGTGGCATCTGATAAAGAATAAGTAATTCGCTTCTTAGTCAATATCCCTCTCCCTACCATCCTGCGGCGTCCTGTGAGACCTTGGGGCCCCCAGGGGTTCTCTCAACTCCCACCTAGGTTCTTGTATACTGAGGTGCCGCCAAGATCTTCCAGGAAGGTCATTCTGACACCTAATTGTGCCGTTCCCTGCATTCTTCCCGTTCTTCATTGGGTTCACTCGGCTTAATTGAATCGTTGATTGGCTCACTTCCTCCTGTTGAGTCTCAGTACCCCCGGATGCCCCTGTGTCCTGGCAATCATTTTCTGAGTCTACCTCACCCGAGCTTTCAGCATTATGAGCTACTGGCTCGGTTACATGGGCTTTCCCCCCCTGCGATATCAGCTCTCCAGAGCTCCCCTTGAACCCTTGTAATTGTGTCTTCAATGTTTCAAAATCTGTGGGTTCCCCCTGCTCCCCAGTCTCCCCCGGTCCCAAGGGTGGCTTACCAGTCAATTTCCGCACTGCTCACTCCCTTCAACAGGGGCCTCTGTCCGCTCGCTTGACTGGCTGTGATCTTGTGTAACTGATCTGATTCCAGACCCCCTAAGCAAGTCCATGATTGTAGCCGCGGTACGAGGTGGCTCGGGCTGTGCGCCTGTGCCCCTCCCCTTACCGTCAGGAAGGGCCTCCGCCCGGGTCCTCTGCCGACGTCCCTGAACCGTAGCGGGAGCCATCTGACTCTGCTGCGCCCCGCTGCGGGGAATCCGGGGGGCCAATTTGCGTAGTCGCACCTCCGCCTTTCGTGCCTGATTTGGGGCCCATGATGGTCACGCCAAGCGCCGATCCGTGACCCCTGCTCCACCTTGAGGTGCGGGACAGCTCCTGCCCGAAGCCTCGGCAGCTGACAATCAGCTGCTCCGCTATCTCTGCCAACGCCATAACCCAGCGCTTCAATCCCGTTAAGGCTCGCTCAGACTCTGCCCAGTCTCTTACGCCGTCGCTTTCCACTTGAACGCATGCCATTCTAGACTTCCAACATCATTTATTTGGCTAAATCGTGCCGTCACCTAGGGAGCCACCTACGGCCGACTTCACTCGGCTGCCATCTTACTTACCTCCCTGTGCAGACACATAGGACAGCAGGGGACAGAACTGTTTCAGATCTCAGGATCACCTTTAGAAGTTTAACTCCCCCACCCCCTGCCCCCACCCCCTCCCCCGTGTGTGGGCTACAGGCCCCGTCAACCGCCACCTGTTTTAGGCAGTTAGAGCAAACAACTTGTGTATTTCTACTGTATTGTAGTAGTCAAAGGAAACTCTCCTGCCAGTCTTTTTATTCCCGTCATTTGAACACTGGCTGCTTGCAGGGCACTTAAGGCACTCTTCCTGGGACTCCAAACACATTGCAGAGATTATTGCGCAATCACTGAGTTTATTTAGCCCATTGCCATAAGCAATAAGGTTTACCCGTGAGTACTTCTGTGACCACTCCTCAATGGGTAACTCCCTGTATCATAGAGCTTGCAGTTTGTGCGTGGAAGTCAGTTCCTCGTTAGTGGGTGTAACCCTTTATTAATTATTGGCACTGTTTAGTTATAAATCATGTATGGTTATCAGTATTATTTACTACCTAAATTACCAAGATTTTGAGGTGGATCGGAGTGAGCCCAAAAAAAGAATAACCAACCTTATTGATCGAGGAAGCCTCACTCATATAATGCGACATGCTTCATCGTAGGCAACCTCTCCCCACCCTGGTAGGACAATACCTCCATATTAAATTCAACCTCATAGTAAACCCGATGAAGGGAGTTCTTGAATAAGATAATTTCCCACCAAGAAAAGGGGTATCCAGATAAAGTTGAAAGTACCTAGGGGTAACCAGGTTTTCACCGTTATTAGTTGTGACCTGTGGTGTATCTAAAACCAACCAGGCGATGGAATGAGAGCACAATGGCTCAGACCATCGTCGTATCCCTAACATGTTTCTGGCATATAAAGTTGCCTGTATCTGTCGGGGACATTCGTCAGGGCTAAGGATCCCTAAAGACCTAGACTAACAAATGGTCAATAGTTGAAACCATGTACTAGAAGGACCAGAGTGAATATTATCTGGTATTAGTGCTAGTAAACGATGTCCACTGAAGTCAGTCCTCCGGAGCACCAATCATCTGTCCTCCCCCAGGGACCTCACGGATGAGGCTTCGTCTAACAATAAGATTGGTCTTCCTTCTCTTCTTGGGCTTAGCACTATCTATGCCAGAATCTTGGTTATTTAGATATTGGTGATTTGTACCATAACGCTGATGAAAATAGTGTTGTAGAAGTCAACATGCATTTGTGTTGATTGTTTACTTTTGGAGGATGTGTGGTGGCGTACACTTCCCCTCTCCTTTTTTGTTTTGGGTTATCTGTTAGTCACTGGCATAGGAGCCATTGCCTCATTCTGCTTGCGTTTGACCCTATGCTCTTTCCTATCTTGGGTTAGATTCAGGCAGTGAAGAAATCTTACTGTCACTGCCTGCTCATTTCTTTAAAGTTTTTGTCAGGCATCACTGCATTCAGGCTATAATCCAATGCAAAAGGCGTTTTTGTGGAGCACTCTTATACACCAAAGAAATGAAACTTCATGACAAAGATTTCTTTGGCATGCTCCTCATATTCAGTCATTCCAAGCACCAATGCTGAAGTTTCCCAGTCATAGTTGCGGGTGTACAGCTGACAGATGTTGTGTTCTGTATGTCACAGTTTCTCTGGCGAGGAATAGGGTGTCATTCAGACAGCCTTTGTATGCTGCCTGCCCTCCCAGATATATTTTTCCTCTGCCCCACATAATCTTACAGCACGTATATATCTATGCCAAACAATCCTCCCCACACACCTAGGCACTGCTCTCACAGCTGAACACCATGAACCTGGGTCAGCTTCCTCTTGAGCTGCAGTTGTTTCTAGAGGGATTTCGGCAGATTCATCTAGCTCTCTGGGTTCTTTGAAATGTTTGGTTTCAGCTGTGGGATCAGAATGGATTTCCTAACCTCACCATTTTTTTTTTTTTTTTTAAATCAAAATGTTTGTTCTTTTCTGATACGAGAAAGAGAATTTGTGTCGGCATGTGACACAAAGTTTGTACTGGCTTGTAGTTAGCTGTTTGGAAAATGTATTCAATGCTCAATATTTAACCCACATAGAACATCAGAGCCTATACAGTTTGTGGCAACTAAGGGCCATGACTAGATGTCAGTCTTCGTTATTGAGTAGTTACTTGAAGACAACTGCTGATTAATAAAGTATATTTGACCTCCGGACTGTTCTTCAGGGAACCATTTTATTGATAGGCCTTGGACTTTGACGAAACTGTTGCTAAGTACAGGGCCTTGATTCGCACACATACTTTAACAATCATTGTGTAGTCTGCGCCCAGTTTTGTTGCAACATACTTTTCTTTAGCTGCCATCTCTTCCTAAGTGTTGGCAATCACCCACCACCACTGGTTGCCCCCTACCGTATCCTCATCCATTTGGACTTCAGGCGCTTGTATTTGCGCGAAGGTAACTCCTGAGCTCCTCAGCGTAAAGTAAGACACCTCCTCGACATAAGTATTTGATTGTTCCCCTCTGCATACCTGTGCATGTTCCCCATATAAAAATAATTTGGCCCTATAGTACAGAAACCAGCCATTGCTTTTTTGCTTAGGGGAGTGTCAAGCCACACGAATTATTGACTAGGGAGGGCATGCCTTGTATTAGCAGGAGCAGGGCATGGTGGCACTTCATAAGAGAGCATGTGTAATTGTGTTCTGTAGTGTAAAGTAGTTGAAAGTAGCTTTAAGCATACTATATCTGTTCAGGTTCATAACCTAAGGTCAGTTATATTCTAGAGATTTTTGATTTTCTCTTTGTGTGTTATCTTTACTGTGTATGGTTTGGGTAGTGGATTAAAATATTTAATTTACAATGTTAATACCGGTGACTGGACGTAGTTATAGATTTTCGTGAAAACTATTAAGCTGTTTAAGTGCTAACTCTCACTCCACCTTCTGTAGAGCTTGAACTACGAATGGTCGACACTACTGCGATAGGTCATCTAAGGATCCTATGGAGTCTTTCTGTTTTATTGTATCCTGTATCCAAACCAATGGGTATGCATGAAGTGCCGACGTGGAGCTCGGTGCTCGCTTCCAGGTTTTGGAAAACTGCCTGACAGTAATCATCAACAGTAACCAGATACACCCTAATACTTACAGCGAAGTGAAATCCCAGACTTGAGGCAACTCCTGTGAGTTCTTCAAAGTAATCCACAGGAAATTCATAAATGAGGAAGTTCACAGCAGACAACACGAAGACTACAAGGTTAACGCCAGAAGTAATATGTTGAGGTTATCCTGGTCTGAGATTGATAGCAAAGGTATCATGACTGCACCAAGGAACCCTTAGGGGTAAAAAAAAAAAAAAAAAAGGTAGCGTAACAACAATGTGACACACCAGTAGGACTATTTAACCCCTTCGCTGCTGCGGACATTCCGCTGCAGCGCTGGGGGGGGCAGGGGGGCAGCGCGGTGGGCCTGTGCTCATGACGGAGCCGCTCCGTCATGAGCCACAGTTGAGCTGTGCTCATGACGGAACGGTTCCGTCATGACTCCGCCCATTTGCGTTGTCCCCTCGCACAGGCGGGGAAACAGCGCCGCGCAGGCGGAACGGCCGCCAACAGGATTGTCATGACGGAACCGTTCCGTCATGAGCACACGCCAACCGTGGCTCATGACGGAACGGTTCCGTCATGAGCAGGGAAGGGGTTAAATGAGAAGGGAAATAACCATACGGTAACCCATGAACCTTATTTGTCCAAAGAAGCAAATCCTAGCATGTGAGCAGTGTTTCATGTAGTCCATGACGCAAAGTCCAGTCTGCCTTCTTACCATTGATGCACATCATCTGAGGGTCTGCCCACTCAATACAAATTCACCTCTTTAGTGTTTCTGCTTGCTGACATCTGGCTCATTTCAGAAGTGTCTCCTCTGCTTATTGGAACGCTGTCCTACTACATTCATAGTGACTCGCTGTGCACCAGTAGGCTGGGCAGCTGCAGCAGGTAGTGGTTTGTGTGGTGCCACTACATGGCTCTATAGCAAGTAGCTCCGTTATTGTCATGAGTTGTCCTACACTTCTCAGTGCCCCACACCACACGGACACACTTTCCGAGTTCGTTTATAGGCGGAAGCACTTCCTGACGGTCAGGTCAGTTAGTTGTGTACACTTGTTCAGCAGCATCTGGTTATAATTACTTTCTTAACTGTTATAGGCGCTGTAAGGGTGCAACTTCTTTTTTTTATCAAAAGGCTTCTGAAGTTGTACCTTGTGTATAATTATTGATTATAATGTGCATGTTGTGTGTTACTTATCACATGTTGGATTACTCTTGGGGCTTGGTGAGGATTAGATTAACACATATATACACATGTAAACGCCATAGAATCTAAAGAATGTGCGTGCTTTTTTTAAATATCCCTGTATACTTTCATATAAGTTGTATGTGATTTAAGAAAAAAAAGAAATTGACTGAAAAAAATAAATTGAAGTTATCGTTGTCTTTAGTTATAATACCTTAATGTAGGCCGTGCACAGTGGGGGTTGGCCACCTGCAACCAGGACCTGTGGCCCATGCACTGCAGGGTCTGCCCAGAAAGCCAGGTCCTGTAGCCAGCCTCTACTGTATACGGGCAAAGGCTGTTCACAGTGTGGTAAGTATACTTTCGTAGAACTTGAATATAGTATATAACCAAAACAAAATCGCAGAAAAATCCAGATTAAAGATGTGTTGTCTAGCTTTGATTATAATGCCTTTGGTTACGAATTAAAAAAAAATTATGGCTAGTTTTCCAATCCATAACTCATACAAGAGGCATGCAAACCATAACATGTACTACAAATTCAGTGTGTATGGCATCACAGCATTCATACGAATAAGTAACCTCACCTAATGTAATTAAACTACATACTTCACGCCAACATATACCACATTAATAGTCTTGTCAGTAATATGGTTTAGGTTTTTTTTCTAACCATACCTTAATGTATTATGACTAAAGCTAACAATAAATATCTCTAACCTTTTAGTTGTTTTCAGGGAATAAAGGAACACACTGTCCAGTGCCCCCATCTTCATATGAAATATTTTTTTTCTTGGATTGCCCTTCAAAAATGTTTGAGGGGAATTCTTTCACCCCCCCCCCCACCCCCCCGGCAGCGTGCATGCGCTGCTTTAAGAGATGACCTTTCGAAATCGGTCTGCTCCTTTTCAAGCACACTCGTGCTGGTGCTGGCATCCACCTTGCGGGAGCGAGCAGCGGCGCGCATGGTAATTGAAAACACATGGCTCTCGCGCCGCCGCTGCTCGCTCCCGAGTGCATTTGCCTGCTCCTTTTTTTTTCTTCTTTTTCTCCACTGGGCGATTACAAGAGGCACCGGAGAGTCTTCCTTCTCGATGCAGGCAGGATGCGGTGTATACTCCTGTGTACAAGGGGCAGGAGGCTGCTTCCGTGCCAAGTCGTCTCTCTTTGCTAGGTGTCCACAGGGGGCTAGCTTTGGTTCACCTGGCTTTTACTAAGCTGCTGTTTAAGGCGATCAGAAGGCGCAAACTACATTAAAAAAACATGTCTGTCCCCATGTACTCGTACAGCTCTCGCTAGTGCTCTGCTGACATCTCTTGCCTCTGAGATGCGGACTACCCACAGAAATTAAGCTGACTTTGCCAGGATGGAAAGTATACAATATGTTTTTTTCCCGTGTCAAGTGGACTTCATTCCTGGCCAGGGTCCCTCCGATGCTCCTTGCTGGTAAACATCCAGTGGGGAACGGATAGTTGTGTGTTCTGAGCTTTCAGTGTTTTATCGTTTCCAAGAAGTTGTGCTTCACGCGGTTACGCTTGAGGTCGCAGATGCATGATTTAGTTTTCCCTGAATAGTTTCAGACTGATTAAAAATAGTCGGTTGCAGAAAGGAGCCATTGTTACTAAGCAGCAATCTCCCTCCAAGACCGGATGCTGAGATAAACGAGAAGCCTCGCTGTGAATTAGTGTATCCCAAAAGCCATAGAGCTCTTGACCTATGTTCAGTGGTGAAACAAGGCTGTCATGGTGGGTTGGGCCCTAATGAAAGTGAAGGAAACAGGACCCATCCCAATGGCTAGGTAGTGAAAAAAGGCCGACACTGAGCTTCAGTGGTCCTGCACGCCCCTTGCTATAGTCCTGTTCCAATCTCTTCATTCCCCCACCACTGCATCACTCCTCGAATAACTCCAGCTCCTCCTCCTGTTTCTTGTCCTCTGTATCACGCTACCTTTCACTCTCCCCACTCTTTCTACCTCTCCACTTTCTCTCTGCCTCTTATTTGCTATTGATGGTTATAATTCCCAAGTCCCCACTCCATTTTTTCCTGCATCCATCAGCACCTTTCTGTCCCCTGTATTGCTTGACCTTCCACACCTCTTCCCTATTCCTCTCTTTTCCTTACCTCCTTCCATGCATATCTCCACTCTACCGTCCTGTAGCCTCTACTGTATTTTGTCACTTTTTATGTTTCACCTCCCCATTCCCACCTGTACCTCTTCATTCTGGTCCGCAGCACCCTTCTCTTTTTTTCTAATTCATCAGTCTAGTACCTTTACCTCCCTTTCCTTCTCTTAGCGTTCCTATGTGCCCCATTTTACCCAGTATCTTGGTCTTCATATTTATGTCGCTGCTTTGCTCCTTTTGCTCTCTCCTGTATGTTTCCATCCACCTGTATCTAGCTTCTTTACACCTTTTACTCTGCGCCACATTTCTGCATTCATCTCCATCGAGCTGCTTTACACCTGCTCTCTCCACTCACCCCTGCATCTTCCTATCCATCTGTATCTAGCTTCTTTACACCTTTTACTCTGCGCCGCATTTCGTTATCCATCTCCATCGAGCTGCTTTAGACCTGCTCTCTTCACTCACTCCTTCATCTTGCTATCCATCTGTATATAGTTATCTTCTGTCGTTAGCTCTCTCCCCTAGATACCGTATTTCATCTGTATTTTGCTACTTTACGCTCTCCCATATAGCCTGGTATCCGTCTGTATCTAGCAGTTTTAAATAGTTTGCTCTCGACCACTCACCTATCTAATTCTCCATATGTTTCCCGCTACTTTCCGCCTTCCGTTCTCCGGCACTCACCATTTATGGCACTACCCATCTGCATCGAGCCGCTTTACACATTTTGCTTTTCTCCTCTATCCCCTGTATCTCAGTAACCACTTCTATCTAGCCGCTTTACACCTTTGACTCTCTCCCACATCCCCCTGTAGTCCTCTTACCTTTCTTACAATTCCCCAAGTAGCTTTAATATAACATAACACATGTTGTTAAAGAGCAGGTTCACCCAAGCCTTGGATCTATTGGCACTAGAATAACATGTTTATTGTTACTAAATAGTACTCATTTTATGGACCTTGGAAGGATGAAAGGCTAAGTGGACCCGCCGGGATCTAAATCTATGATCATGAGGTCAAACAGATCCCTGGAGTAATATGCATTAGCTCACTGAGCCACTGACTCGATCTTACATCCATTCTTGTACATCTTCACTTTCTCCTCCTCGCTCTACATTTGTATCCCACTTTCTATTTTTCAAACTCTTCACACTCTCCTCTGTATATTTTTGCTCTTCTTCCCATTTTACCATTCACACCTCTATCTTACTAGTAATTTTTCTCTACTCTCACCTCATCTGTTTTCATTGTGTGTGTGTGTGTGTGTGTGTGTGTGTGTGTGTGTGTGTGTGTATATATATATATATATATATATATATATATGTATGTATATATATATATATTACCTACTGGCGGTCGCCAGTAGGTAGTTATAGTTAGGACCCCTTTTCCATAGGAAAACCTCAACATTCTATTTTGAATAACTTTGGCGCCGGTCGATGAATCCTCGCGAATTTCTCAAAATAGGTGGGGCGCTACGCTCCGCTCCTACCCTGAAAGTCTCGGGGGGGGATCCGTCAAGCGGGGGCTGAGATAAAAGGGGGGTCCCAAAACGCGTTTTCCCCATGCATTTTTCCATAGGACCTTTAGAACGAGCTACAGCCCGAACGGCTGAACAGAATTACTCGAAATTTGGCAGAGAGGTAGTCCCTAGGTCAAGGAAGTGCCTTTTGTAGGTTTGGTGTAAATCTGTTCAGTAGATTCTGAGAAAATAGCTTTAAATCCATATATATATCTGAGCCCGCTTACGGTACGCTTACCGTACGCTTACCGTAAGCGTACGGTGGCGTGCGCGAGCGCAATTCTGATTGGCTCTTAGATCTTAGTAAACATTCGAATCGGCCGAAACCAGGAAGCGGCGGCCGCCATTTTGTGTATTTCACTCAGAAAAAAAAGAGTGAAAACAAGAAAAGGGGGCAATGAGGAGAGTTACAGACCCCCTTACATTTGTGAGGGGGTCAAAGAAGGACAGAAAAGTACAAAGAAAACATTTATTGATTTTAAAAAAAATCACGGGGTACGCGTACGGTAAGCTTACGGTAAGCGTACGGTAGAAAAAAAAAAAAAAATGAAAATCAGATTTAAGTGTTTAGATATTAGGGGGCTCTAAAAAGAGCCGTTGTGTTTATGAAATGATTTTTTAGTGGTACCTACAAGTAAGTACCGATGCAGAGTCTAAGGTTCAAGAGGAAGACTCTGTTCCCTTCATCATTGAAGTGCACACCATCTCCTCTATAAATGTCTTGCATGTCATAACGCAAGTTGTTGTGGTAAATGGCACCCATACCATAGTCACGGAGGAAAGCAGAAACAGATTTGTTGACGTGCTTTCTTGCTTTGTCATCGCACCGCGTGCCCACCGTGCGTGCACGGCACTAACTGCGTAAAGTGGGCGCGCGGTGCACGAAGCGCACCGCGTGCTCACTGCGCGCACGGAACGAACTGCGTTAAGTGGGCGCGCACGCCACGAATGGCGTAAAGTAACTTAGCATTTAAAAAACCGTACAAATTCACTGAAAAAAACATAGGTTTCACACACGTTATAGTTAGGAATTAGCATTTAAAAAACCTTGCAAATTCACTGAAAAAACCATAGGTTTCACACATGTTATAGTTAGCGGAAATTTTACTGATAAAAAACCAATGAAATTCCCCCATTATAGTTAGTGCAGGCAACTATAACTCACGCGACCGCAATCTTCTGCTGATGACATATGTGTCTTTATGAAAAAAAAATATTTGTAATATATGTATAGCTAAAAATGTATGGAAGAAGACATGGGCAAATAAGTGTCTAAATACAGTATTAGCATCAGCAGAGGATTGCGGTCGCGTGAGTTATAGTTGCCTGCACTAACTATAACGGGGGAATTTCATTGGTTTTTTATCAGTAAAATTTCCGCTAACTATAACATGTGTGAAACCTATGGTTTTTTCAGTGAATATATATATATACACAGCTCCAAAGGTTGTCCACCAGGTGAGTAGCACTCGATCAGCAGCTTTATTTATGATAGGCAGGGACGAGGATCCACTTGTAGAAGTCGCTCCGTTATGGAGTTTCTTGGCGCGTTTCGAAGCTCCATATGCTTCTCTTCAGAGGCTTGAACAGAGACGTTGTGTGCAAACGTTGTACCCACTTCGCCATTTTCATATTGCACACCCACCAATGGGAAGCTCGAATGAGACTGTGCATTGTGGGAAATGTGGTCCGGATATCACACACATCTTGTCCTATATGGACCCTGCAAGTGGACTCGTCCTCAATCCTGTTTGCCGCTGCTGGCCCACATTGCCAACATGATAGTTACCATGTCGGGTGGCCCCCATAACATTACGGGGTGGTGCACACCCTGCGACAGGACGGCCGCGTATTACATTCTGCTCCAAAGTTGTCCACCAGGTGAGTAGCATTCGATCAGCAGCTTTATTTATGATTGGCAGGGACGAGGATCCGATTGTAGAAGCCGCTCTGTAATGGAATTGCCTGATGCGTTTCGAAGCTCCATATGCTTCTCTTCAGAGGTTTGAACTTCGCCATTTTCATATTGCACACCCACAATGCACAGTCTCATTCGAGCTTCCCATTGGTGGGTGTGCAATACGAAAATGGCGAAGTGGGTTCAGCGTTTGCACACACCGTCTCCGTTCAAGCCTCTGAAGAGAAGCATATGGAACGCGTCAGGCAATTCCATTACGGAGCGGCTTCTGCAAGTGGATCCTCGTCCCTGCCTATCATAAACAAAGCTGCTGATTGAGTGCTACTCACCAGGTCGACAACCTTTGGAGCAGCACACACACGCGAACACACACACGCGAACACACACACATTCCACGCCAGAGACCTCTTTCTACCCTGCCACTCCTCTGAGGCTAAACTAAAGCTGTCCAGCGCCAAGAGCCAGGCGGGCAGCCCTCGGAGCGCATGGCTTTGTCGTTTACAAGACCTCCTCTCAAGAAGCTGCTTAGGAAAGGGGGAGGGGCTCACAATTTCCAACTGATCTCTCGACCCTCCTCAGTAACTTCCACCCATCCTCCTCTCCCTACCTCTGCTCTCTCCCACTCCTGTATCTGCATCTCTGCTCCTTTGCACCAGCCCCCCACTCTTCACCTCCGCTTAGTGCTCCCCTCTACACGTCACCCTCCACCGTCCTCCTCTCACGTAGCTGTATTTTCATATTTGGGATTCGTACATACATTCCTGTGGTATACTGTACATTTTAGTTTTGTGAATACACTTTATAACTTTTTATTTTCCACATATGATGTGATATACAACACTGCTGCATGCTCCAAACATGTGTGATGTTTTATATTGGGGATTGCCTTCTCTCTCGCTTTTGGGACCTTATAAGTATTGGACCTTATAAGTATTTAGTTATGCAACACAATATCCTTGGTGCAACAACTTCAACCGTTGCATGGCTACACTTATAAGGTCCCAAAGGCGAGATCTATTGGCTATGCCAATGCTTGTTTAACCTAGCATTACTCCTGACGCCAATCCACTTATCTAAACCAATAACGTAACCATCAAATAATAACTTTTTGTTTTGTTTTAATATAATGGTGTTTCTAGAAAGGTCTGTCCTTTAAGTTTAGATTTAAATGCATGTCTCCAAATGCCCTCACCCCCCCCAAGTCGGGGTTGCCGTGTATTGAGTTGCTTAATTGGCCTCTCAGTTTTAAGTTTTCAGTTATGTACTGATGAACTGGATCAGTGAGGCATGAAAATCACCGTTTAGACTGAATGACATTTGTTTTTGTCTGATCGAGAATGGAAAGCTGATTTTCGAACATTGCAAGATTCGGACAACAGATGCAAACGGTGTAGTGGTTTCGCTTTCGTATTAGACGTGATTGATGTTAATTGTGGAGGTTGTACTGTGTGTGTATTGAGAATGTGAGGTACTTCTTTATCGTATACAATCTGCCACGAAAGGCTCTTCTATAGTGGCCCAGTGCTCAGGATGCGAGTGCACTGAAACTTCTTCTCATATTCCGTCTTAAGTGAAGTACGTGGTTAATGGATTAGGTCGATTTGAGAAATTGTAACTTCTATATCGTGTGCAAAAGTGTTTTTATAACAAGCTTGTTCCAAACATTTTGTCTGAGTCTGAGCCTAAATGAAAATAATGGCACAGCTGCGTGTCTCAGGCGCCCCCTTTTGTTGAAGTTCTACATTCGTCGCAGCCCTCAGGACTAAATTTACAAATGCATTATAGCTGGCTGGTACGCGAGTGTGTGTTGTTTTGACCCATAGCTCCCACCAGCCGTGAAAGGTTAGACCACGAGTGTATTTGTTTTTAGGTCTTGCTAGAGCTAGCGCATGCGCTGGTCTGGCGAGACCTTTAGTAACTGGCTTTTTGAGTGCTACCAAAAGACTTAATCCGGCCACCGGCGAGCGGTTACGCGCGCGGGTTTATGAGCACAGGCGCCATCTCGCGGGCACCCTTACAGTCGCGATTACTTTAACGACGCTGCCATCTGCCTTTCCTCGCTCCGCTTCTCCCACACCACAGAACGCGTCCCCTTTCACGGCCACGCGGTCCATTATTTTATGGCCGCGCGGCCAATGCTTGTTCACTTTCACTTTAAAACGCATGGATCGGCTGAAGGTCAAGAGGCCGCTGGCACTTTTCCTTCTAGTGGTGCCCAGCACTAGTGGGACCAATACTTCCTACAGTGCTTACAACAATGTGCACAGATGTGCCGTTGATTCTGTGGGTATATTTCGACTCTGGTACACAAACACCACAATTTCTAGGCGTGCTATTACCTACGCAATCATTTATTTACACACAAACCGAAGCGCGCACACTGCTCCCGCCATCGCCTGTGTTTGTTTTCTTGTGCACTTTATTCTTTTTCTATAGCCATGCTTGGGTTTTTGTGTACACATGTTTTGGACCGTTTATGGCAGTTTGTCAGCCTGTTTTATGGTCTGCTGGGGCCAGTTTTGTTTCCTGTCTGCAGCAATCACAATCCATACATTCTTTCCATACATCGCAAAACACTTGTACAGAGTTTATATCCAATTATAGAACTGCCCCAATTTGAAAACATGGGCCATTTCTTAGGTATTTAACCTCTTCAGTGCCCATGACGAGATAGTCTCGTCATGGAGCACGGTTGCGCTGTGCCCATGACGAGACTATCTCGTCATGAACCCCACCCACTAGTGCAACGCCCGGCACAGGAGGGGGAAAGGGCGTGGCACTGAAGGGGTTAATAATAATTGGGCCCATTGGTGCGTGGACATGGTATTCCCAGTCCCAGCCAGAACTTGGTGCACACACTTGTGTGTTTCTGTCACGTATTTTATACTGAACAATATATTCCTAAGCATACATTAGTGCCTGTCATGAGAAATTTACTAACGTATACAGCAGTGAGTGTACAATGATGTGATTGGTCTGCTGTGCATCCTGCCATGGTCACAGTTAAAATATAAACATTTATTTTCGTACTAGTTAGGCAATTTATTTTACAATGGAGAATTTCTCCAACTAAGTGGCGCGCGGGCCTAATGAAATCTGCGGTCCTCTTGCATCTAGTTAAAGGGGCCCCATAGGTTTATTGGTGAATAATTTCCAGAACCTCGCGCGCTCAGAGAGGCATGCTACTGCAAGTGTGTCAGTAACGCACATCTAGGGTTTCCTTGGGCCTAAAGTTCCTCTCTCTGAAGTTCATATCCAGTGACCCTATAACTTACCTTTCAGCTGACAAGAAACGGCTGTAAATGTGAAACTAAAACTAAACTGCAAATACATAACGAAACCAGTGCTTCGTCAAGAATAAAACAAATAGGTGCAGACGAAAAAAGCTAACAAACCTTGACAGAGGGAGCAGCACACACAGAACTCCTCCCAGGTGACACAGATGCTTTTTCAAACAAGCATTGGCATAGCCAATAGGTCTCGCCTTTGGGACCTTAGAAGCGTTTAGACATGCAACAGTTGATGTTGTTGCACCAAGGATACTGTACTGCATAACTAAATACTTATAAGGTTCCAAAGGCGAGACCTATTGGCTATGCCAATGCTTGGTATAGTTTATAGATGTTGTGATGGCCCTTTTAGGAGAAGCTGTTTGTCCTTCGTAAAAATAGGAGAGTCGACTCAGGCATGTAGTCAGTGGCGTTGTCACAGCTTTTCATGCCTTAAATTTGAAAGAAGTCCCATCCCTCTGGGGTGCCCCTTTACTAAGAAGTGGAGCTCTTTCAACCTGTAGCTATAACTAAAGGCACACCGATGCTCATGCAGTGCTAGCAATGGTTTGTTTTTTCTGGCTTTCTGGTATATTTTTTTTTTACTGTTCTTTTTATTGGCATTTGCGTGGTGCATGTCTACCATTGGAATGGGGCTTGGATACTTTTTTAGGCTCCCTTGCACTGATCTGCAGTGGACCCCTCTTTATCTTCTGCTTGTTCTACATATAGATATTCATACTCGTTTCTATGCTATGTGATGAAAACAAATGGACAAGATTGGTGAGGAAAATTTGAGGGCGGGGGGCGGGGCGGATACTTGTTGGTTGTGCTGTTCACTTCCAGTATTTGTTTCTGGTTAGAAAGCTTTTTGCAGCTTTTTTTTTAAATTGTTTATTTTCTGTAGTTACACAAACACTTAACATACAGAATGTCATCTCACTAATACCTCATTTGCGTATCACATTCTCTTAAGAGACTTAAGGATAGTTTCATACCGGCATTTTATTTTGTACTTGTTTTATTTGGCATCCCACATCAGTTAAACGTTCTAGCCAGGATAACAAGCATTGGCATAGCCAATAGGTCTCGCCTTTGGGACCTATAGTTATCCAACACAATATCCTTGGTGCAACAACATTAATTGCATTAACTGTTGCATGGCTAAACACTTATAAGGTCCCAAAGGCGAGACCTATTGGCTATGCCAATGCTTGTTATCCTTTCCATTTCCCTTTCGGAGCCCCTTTGTGTGTTTAGTTGACATTAGTAGTTTAATGCCCGTCCCATCATCTGTGCACGACCTTGCTTCTTGAGATGGAGTGACTTGTGAGAGCTCGCCATTTAACGACGTATTGGTTCCGTATAATAGTCTTTACGAATATGTCGACGTCATTCATTCATATTTAACACAACTTTCTTAATGTGGCCCCTGATGCTCTTACTGTCCGTTTCCTTGCGGTTGCCTTTTTTCACCGAGACCGGTTTGCCTCTCTTCTCTCCTCTCCAGTGATCGTGGGCCCTTATGGCTTGAATGGCACCCTAACAGGCCACGCCTACAAGATGTCGGACCCTGCCACCAGGAAACTCATAGAGGAATGGCAGTATTTCTACCCCAACGTGCTGAAAAAGAAACAAGGAGCCAAGAAGGAAGATGAACTCTCTTATGACGATGACTTCCCAGTGGCTGTTGAGGTTATTGTGGGTAAGTTATTGTTTTAGATTTAAAGGAGCTTTGTTTTAATTAAAGTAATTTAGAATAACATGCAAGTGCAAACGTACTTAGAATTAACGTCTAAAGCAAAAACACATTGCTGAAAACAGGCTATTGACAGGAAAGTCTTATCACAGAAGCTGACGTTTTATCAGTCACTGGCAGTAGGGTTGAATTAATTAATAATTAAAAAGACTTTAAAATATCAAAGCTTTATTCTGACCAGAAGCTCAGGGAAATAAAGCAAAAGACATTTTTGATCTTGATAGCTTGTACAAAATAGCACGAGCGATATCCTGCTTGGGTTGGAGTCCACAAAATCATTACACTTTTTTTTTTTTTTTTATCAATCTGTTTATTCAACATAAAGAAACTTGGTCATATTATACAGTTCCATTTGGTTACCTCACAAGGAATACGTGCATCAGTGTATACATATGTCAATACATATTGTTCGGAATAGCAGGCGATGTTACTTTACATACATTATGTTTCACACTGTACAGTGGTCTTCTGGGGAAGAAACAACTGGTGGTTCACATATCCCCCCCCGGTACACATTCCACTTTGTCCAGATCGATAACCATTTTTTGGGGCTTCCCCGTGCAACATATACAGTTTTCTCCCGGACCATGCACCAGTCCATGTCATCTTTCCATTTCTTTAAAGTGGGAGGTGCAGCGGCCCCCCACAGCTGCGCTATATTGCGCTTGGCCACCGTCTGCCCCAGTGTGACCCACAACCTCCCATGTATAGGTAAATCTGTGGGCTCCCAAACATTCAGAAGGCATCTCTTTGCCTCAGGTAACACGGGCACCCCCCACACCACACTCAATACTTTCAACACGCACCTCCAGAAACTATGAATGACTGGGCACTCCCAGAGCACATGTAGGAATGTGCCCTGCATTCCACAGCCCCTTCTGCAAAGCCCGTCCATACTACTCCCCATGTGGATCAGTTGGGTCCCTGATAGGTTGACTCTGTGTAAAATCTTCAGCTGTATTAATTTCAACTTTGCAGAAATAGCCACCTCCTTGGGCGAGGCGAGTGCCTCCTGCCATTCCTCGTCATCCACCTCCAAACCGTCTCTTACCCACTTCTCCCTGAGTGCTGCAAGGGGATCAGGAGTGTGGTGAATGATCTTTTTGTACGTGAGAGATATACATTTTTCGGGCAAATGCCCGTCTAGCAACCTATCTTTGAGTGGTGATGCCTCCGGGAGCGTCGTGCCGGCGCATATGGAGGTCTGCAGGGCATGCCTGATTTGCGTATAACGGAAGCGTTCTGACGCCGCCATTTCGTACGACTGTTGCAGTGTGTCAAATGGCACCACACCCTCCCTCCCCCACAGGTCCCTGATGTGTGAGATGCCGATGAGATCCCACTTTGCAAACCCTTTCGTTCGTCCCAATGTACCCAGCCGCTCCGTATCCCACAGCGGGGTTGCCATTGTAAGTTTATTGGCCCATCCCAGGGCTTTAGTTGCCACATGCCAGACCTGGACCGCGTGTTTAGTGGGGCCTGTGAGTGGGAATTTGGTTGGTCTAGAATATAGGGATCTCGTGAAGTCGCCCCCCGGCAGTAACCACCTATCCATTCCGTATGCCGGGTTATCTCCATTGCCATACTGGCATTGGTTTATTGCGGCCAGGTGTGCTGCCCAGTAATACTTCCTGATGTCAGGGAGGGCTATACCCCCGTCATACCATCCGAGTGTGAGCTTGCCTAGCGCAATTCTGGGTCTACCGTCCCACAACAAGTCTCTCTGTAAAGACTCGACCTCTCTAAAAAATGTTGGCGGCACAGCATCTGGATAGTTTTGTAGAACGTATAAGAATCTAGGCAAGGCCATCATTTTGAAGAGCGCCGCTCTCCCAAGTAAGGATATGGGCAACTTCTTCCAGACCTCCACGTCTCTCCTGAGCCTTTGCAATGGGGTAATCCGGTTTTGGTCATATCGTTTCCTAACATCAGTGATTATGAATATCCCCAAGTATCGGAAACCGTCTTCCACAATCTGAATCGTGCAGTCTCTCGGGAGGGAGGGGGCCGGTCCGTGGAGCATGTAGATCACTGAATTGCTCCAGTTAATACGAAACCCTGAGTTTCTTCCGAAACTGGCGAAAATGTCTAGAATCACTCTGAGGGAACGGGCAGGTGATGCCAGATAAAGCAGTATGTCGTCTGCATATAACGATATCCTGTCCTCCCATCCTTCAGTCCACTTGAGGCCACGGATGGTCACAGTTTTACGTATCCACGCCGCAAGGGGCTCCAGCGATAGCGCGAATAGCAACGGCGACAACGGGAAGCCCTGCCTCGTACCTCTGCTGAGTGGAAAGACCTCAGAAGTCTTGTTGTTTACCGACACTGTCGCCAGTGGCTCGGAGTATAAGAGGCGCACCCATCCCAGAAACTTGGGTCCGAAACCTAATTTCTTGAGCACCGCAAATAGGTATGCCCATTCGAGTGTGTTGAACGCCATGGCTGCATCCAATGACACCACCATAGCATCCTCCTGGATTCCAGGGCAGCGCCCCAGGACTCCGTGAAGTCGCCTGAGGTTGAGTGCGGTGTTGCGATGAGGCATGAATCCCGACTGGTCCGGGTGCACTAGCTTTGTGATAACTGTACGAAGTCTGTTGGCTAAGACTTTAGCCAGTATTTTGGGCTCCGCGTTGAGGAGCGAAATGGGTCTGTACGAGGAGCACTCCGTTTTCGGCTTCCCTGGTTTGGGAATTGCCACAAGAGTGGCTATGCGCTGGTCCCGAGGCAGGATCCCCTGTTCATGACTTTCGTTATACATTGCCTTCAGAAATGGCGCTATCCTATCTGGTTTAAGCTTGTATAGCTCAACAGGGAGGCCGTTGGGCCCCAGTGCCTTACCCCCTTTGAGGTCACCTATTGCTTTGGTGAGCTCTTCTGACGTAAGATCATCTTCCATTTGATCTCGTTCCTGATCTGTCAGGATGGGCAACTGAATGTCGGTCAAGAAGGCAGCAGAGTCGTCCTCCGTGAGGTCCGACTGCCTCCTATACACCTGTTCAAAGTGCAAGGCCAGTTCGTTCACTATGTCACCCGGTTCAGTCAGGAGCCTCCCCGAAGTGCTCATGAGTTCGGGCACCACCCGTTGTTCCCTTTCTTTCCTATCCAGCCAAGCTATGAGTTTGCCCGCCTTGTCGCCCTGATCGTATATGTGCCCATCCCTATCGCGTGCCAAAGTTTTTGCCGCCTCTGTAGCGATGTCCTTATATTCTGCGGCCCTAAGTTGCAATTGGTGTGTACTATCCTCATCCGGGCCCCGGCCGATTCTCTCCTCAATTTGTTTGATCGCGTTCTCTATCTCTGTCAGTTGTTTTCCTTTTTCTTTACGCCTACCCGCTATGAGTGAGAGGGCCTGCCCCCTTAGGACTGTCTTGAACGCCTCCCATAACGTGGCTGGTGATTCCACCGTTCCTTCATTATCTATGAAGTAGTGGTCAATTGCTTTTACCAGCGTTGCTCTGATCTCCGGGCCTTTAAGGTACCATGGGTTTATTGGCACTGATCCTCCGATACTTTTATCCCCCCTTGTGAAGTGAACCCATAGTGGTGAGTGATCCGAGATGCCCCGGGGCAGATGCTGAATTTCCGTCGTATTCATGTCAAATTGTACCGGGGTGAGTATGTAGTCGAGACAGTGTGTGATGCGCTCCCGACCCGAAAGTATAACCCCTGCCGGTGGGATGGTGTTTCCGCCAGACGTCCACCAGGCCAAATGCATCAATGAATTGGGGGAGCCACTGTTGCCCCGCTCCAATCGCTCGCGGGGGGTGCCTATCCCAGTCCCCTGAGACCACGGAGCTAAAATCCCCTCCAATCACAAGGTGTCCCCTGGGTAAACCTAATAGAAAGGCACCCAGATCCTTATAAGTTTGCGCTTACAGACCCGGCGGGATATATACCGCAACCAATATGAGTATTCTACCCTCCCATTGCCCTGCTGCTGCCACGTAACGCCCCAACGGGTCCGTCCACGTGCGCTGAACCGCTAAGGGGAAGGAGTGGCACACAAGGATCCCTGTCCCCCTGGATCCTGAAGTGAACCCCGCATATACCACCATTTTGTAACCCCCTCTGTTGAGCGCCCTACAGTTGTTTCCCATTAAGTGTGTCTCCTGCAACAATGCAACGTCCGGGGAGTGTCTTTTAATGTACTGCAAAGCAATGCTTCTTTTTATTTTATCCCCCAACCCGTTAACGTTCCAGCTTAGAAGTTTGAGACTTTTATCCCACTGCATGTGTGTCATAGAAAGCAAATTGAAAGGCACCCTGCCATAATCTCGCACACTGACTGTATATCTGATGCTGTACACTCATATGACCAACAAACCCCCTTGTACCCCCCCTTTCCTCCCCATTCCACACCCCAACAAATACAAACCTCCAACAGTTTCAACCCCGGCATCCCCTCCCCCCACCCTGCTACCCTGCCACGTAGGTTCCAAACTACCCACATCCCCAACCAGCAGAGTGCCTATCGCCCCAACGTGTGAACTACTGTGTCTTGGGAGAGTGGATCGCAGCCGACCCCGGCCACCAGAGCCCCTTCCCCGTAGTGAACTGAATTATTGCCATGCGGGTGATCCCGGGTTAATGCAAAGCACCCCTATCGCGGCCTGCGACCCAGTAGGTAGAGCATCCCTGTCAGAACTATGTGTCTCTGGTGCGGGCCCAGTGCCTGCATTTTGGGGGGACGTGTCTTAATAGAAAAAGGCTGAATCGTGATCCCCGGGCAGCCAGGACCCACCCACCAGTGTCATCCCGGGAAGCATCCCCAACAATGTACATTACGGTTTGTAGTCTTCTTCAAGGCAGCACGCCGCTGGATTACGGGTCAGAGTTTTGGTTCATTGGATCCCGCGCCGGGCTGCTGGACCGCGACCTCCATGTGCGTTCCGCATGCTGTCCTTGCGCACCGTCGTCGCCCCTGGAGGACGCCCCTCGACAGGCCGACGCTGCCTCTCTCCCGGAGTATCTGGTGTGTTTTCGGAGGTCCGCCTTCCCCTCCAGCCAGTCCTGCGCTTCTTGGGGGCTTGTGAAGAAGAGTGCTTTTCCGTCCACGAGAACCTTCAGCTTCGCTGGGAAGAACATCATGTATTTGATCCCGCGTTGCCGCAGGGTTGCTTTCACCCCTTCAAAGGACCTCCTCTCTTGCTGAACCTTGAGCGTGAAGTCCGGGAAGAACCTGATAGTAGCATTATCGTATTTCACGTCTCCCTTGACCCTTGCGGCCTGCAGGATAGCATCCCGGTCCCTATAGTTCAGAATTTTTGCAATGATCGTTCTGGGGGCCGCCCCCGGTTTCGGCCGCGGGAGCAGCGCTCTATGCGCCCGCTCCACCGTGAAGAGAGAATAGAGTCTCTGTGGTTTGAGGTGGTTTAAGATGAGGTCTTCCAGGAAGAGGTCCGTGCTCGGCCCCTCCAGTCCCTCCGGGACCCCCACCACTCTAATGTTGCTGCGTCGTGCCCTCCCTTCTTGGTCCTCGAGCTTCGCCGCCATTTGGCGGTGTTGGTGGGTCAAAACGTTTATTCTCTCTTCCAGTCTTTTGGTAGATGTCTGGAGTTCAGTGACATTGGATTCTGTTTCTTTGACCCGGTCAGTGGTTTTCTGCATATCCGTCCTCATGAGGTTAATTTCAATCGACATCTTATCCATTTTTGTTTCGAGGGTAGTCCCCAAGTTCGTGATGGCCGCCATGATGGACTGTAATGACGGTTCCGATTCCTCTTGACGGCGATCGTGTCCCTCTTCGGACATCTGGGATGCCTTCGGGAGCGCGTATTTGTCCAGTTTATTGGACTGCACTGCGGAGCCGTGTTTAGGCCTCATGTTTGTAGTAGGCTAAATGGCCGATATCTGTTAGTGTCACTTCAGCGGCTGCGTTCGAGCCCTCCAGGAGCGGTTCACCCCACGTCTGCTGGCTAGGCTGCACCACGTCCGCACACAGCTCAATTTGGCCCCGTTTTCAGGTTTACCCAGGATGTCTGGCTGCGTCCCGGGCGGGCCGCCGGCGAATGGTTGTCTTGATTTTCCAGCGCAGTGTCCCTCCACCCATCCGCCACCCGGACGTGGCTTCAGTCGGAGGCGTCCGGCCAAAGGGCGACCATCGGCCGCCTCCGCCCACTTCTGGTGGACCACCACTTGTTACTCTTCTGCCCCTGGCCGGAGCCGTTAACGGAGTCGCCCTGTTGACGAATATCTGCGACCTAGAGGGCCGCACAGGCAACCGGGCCGCCCCAACGCGACCCCACACCTTCGCACCGCGACCCGCAGGCAATCAACCCTCCACGTGGCTGGCACTCGGGCGTGTGCCGCGCAATCCAGGCCTCCGATCCACTGCTGATATGTGGTCCTTCCAATGCAGGCCTCAGTATTTCCAACTCACGCACCTCCAACCAGGCCGCCGTGGCGCGTATTGATCCAGCGCCTACCCGGGCATTTCACGGGCCCCAAAGTTCTGTCCCACTGCCTGCTTCCCGCAATATGTTGGCGGTCTGGCCCACCGGCTGGTCAGGGGCTCTCCCGACACGTAGTCTCTCCTTTCGCCTCTGTGCTCCCCAGCTGCCAGCGTTTATTCCCCGGTAGCGGATCTCAGTGTACGGAGGTGGCACTGGGCGGCAATGCTGCCCGCACTGTGATCAAGTAGGCCGCCGCCAAGGCTCTCCCCCCGTCCGTTTCTCGGCAATCCACGCCGGGCACTCCAGCGGCCGCTCCTCGATGCACCCCGACTCGCGGCAACTCCACCCAGAGGGCCCCGGGGCTTCAGGCCGACCGATGCAGGGGCCGCTGCGCGCCTCTCCGATCTGCGCCGCCAGACCCCTGGCCGATACACTCGCGAGCTCCGCCCCTCCTCAGGCTCCGAGATGGCGACGGGTCCCAGCCCACGACTCCGGACCTGGCTGCCCCTCCGCTCTTGTGGGTTTTGGTAGATGCGCCACCTGCGCTCGGCGCCACTCACCTCCGTGCCGGTGACTGGATGGTGTGCCGACTCCACGGCCCGCGGCCCCCTCCGCCCGGCGATTGCAGTCCGCACCTCACCAAATTTGCCGAGTCTCGAGTGTGCGACTCTTTCTGGGGTCGCTCGGCTCAGGAGTACTTCAAAGGTCCGTAGCTGCCCCCATCACCCCTTATGGCCGGATTTTGGCGGATTTTAATGGGTTATGAGCCCCAGCGGAGCTCCGAAGCTAGGCGGCCATCGATGTCGGCGCCAAGCCACGCCCCTCAAATCATTACATTTCTAGTTATTCCTTTCGGAGTGTTGTCCCATCCGGTCCCGTTAAAAGAGCTTTATTTTGCCCGACCATATATTTGTGCCTAGTTTAAAATTTTAAAGCATCCTGGTTCGAAATTATAACAGGATATAACAAATTTAGCTGACTGCACTGTTAAAGAAATGCATGCAAGAAACCCCTAACAAAATGTCTCCCTACTGACCCTTTGTCCTATGTATGTGTTGGTGTTAACCTAGCTCGAGCACAGTAGCGTGCTGAACAGTAGTAGCAGCCCTGGAGAGATTACAGTCTAATATGCCTAACAAAAAACAACCACCACCAGAAAGTACAATAATGCAGGCCCCCTACGATCAGACACTAAGCAATACTCCATAAGAGACTGGAATGGAATCTAAGGGTATAGACATACAGGTGACAGGAGTTTGAGGGCGGAAGGGTAGGGTTCAGAGGGGGGTAGGAGAAAGTCGAGGCAGGCACAGAGGAGAGAAAAGGAACGAAAAGAGGAGAAATGGGGGAATACAGGAACAGTTTGAGGAGGGGACAAGCATTTTAAATAGTATGTTCAAGCAGTGTTACAAATCACAATCATCTGCAATCAGCACCAAGCTCTTATGTTGAAGGTGCCACAGGGTTGGGTGTTTTAACATCCAAAAATGGTTGCGCTTCCCCTGGTCCAAACAAAAACATAGAATTTGGCTTCTTTTACCACCAGTGCCCTAGCCAAGTACCAGAGGGAAGGCAAGATAGCATTTGTCAGCTGCTCTCTGCACATGCTCTTGAACCATTCTTAACATGTGAAGTGATCTGAAAAAAGGAGGAGCTAGTCTGGCCCCGTTGGATGTAGGACCAGGACTTCTGATGCTGCATGACATCTTTAGGCACCATCTTGCTCACAGTGCTAATCAAAGTGGTGGTCACTCTGCGCACTGAGAACACAGTAGCTTTTAGTCCTCTACCCTTCGGGATATTATGGGGTAAAACATTCCGTTTTAAGATAATGCAGCAAATTAACTCGTGCCTTTCCAATTCAGAGGTAATGTAGGGCACCCACAATCTTAAAATAAAGGAGTTAGACTTGCCCCAAGAGCGGGGGTTGTGAAAAATATGCCTTTTGCTTCACACTGCTGTCCAGGTCTAAGCTTGGCAAAGGTACCAGTACCTAATGGGAGAGCTGTTTCCCTGTGAGAAGTAAAGATAATATATCTGCCTTGACTCCGGTCCGAATGCGGCAAAAAGGTGGCCCTAATTGATGTAAACAGAGTTTCGGGTACTAAGCTCAACATACCTCGGCATGTATTCTCCTCAGAAGCGTCTATCTCTTTAAAATGTTTGCCATATAGGCCCTTCACTTTATTCACATACACACACAAAAAGTGGTAGCTATAGCGACCCCCGGAGTTGCAGAAAGCTGCTCTGTGGTTAACATTGAGTCGCAGGCCCTAGTCACAGATTGTTTTAATTGCCAGAAGGTAAATGGATGGCGATCGTTCCAAGTCCCCGATTGACCCTGTCCAATTTGCCACTTTCAAGAGACTATGTATTGTTTTGTATTGTAACATTTACATAGCGCTTCATCCCCGATGTGGGAAGTTGAAGCGCTTGCCTTTCGTGGGTAGCATACCACCCCACGTAGGATGTTTGGAAGGGTGTTGTCTTTGTTTGGATCCTTTGTGGGAATTGTTTCCATGTCGTTTGATCATCACCACAAAGGTGTGGTCATCATGGTATTTGACAGAGCTTAACAGTGTGATGGCTGAAGAAGTGTTTAAATTGGCACACAGTTTGTGTTTTTCAGTAAGTTGGCAGCTTTGAACTGCTCAGCAAATCCCTTTGTGTTTTTTCTTCTCACCATTGTCTATTTAGGCTGATTACTACACTGCATGTCCATTCTGAGATTTCTAGTTTCAAGTATTTAGACCTGAGCAGGCATAGGTTGTAGGGAGAGACGGTGATCAGATCCGCTGGCAAGGACTTTGTTACTTACTCCAAATATGGCAGGCTTGTGAGGTGCCAGAAAGTAGTCGTATTGCGTAGCTGGTTGGTGCCTGCAATGATGAACTAAATTAGTCTTCGGTCAGCGTTATATGGAATATCCCTACATTTATTCATTGCCTGTTCAATTCAAAATGGTTGGTTTATTGTTGGGGACTGATGCAATACTGGTTGTATGTTGCCCTTAGGGGTTATGTCTTACGAGAAGTGTAAGGTAGTTATTAGGATCCTCTAGAAGGGGATTATTATGCAGCCTGTCTGAACTACGTGCTCAGACTATTTGTGCGCGCCAGGGGGGGTTTGTGAGTAGACCTTACTATATAATACTCAGGCCAGATATAATGTAGCTGTTCATAATTTACCTGGACATGGACAGTTGTGTGCTAGATGGGCTGTTCCATGTCGATGGACAATAGACTGACTGTGCATGATACAGAGTGCCTTGAAAACTGATGTCCTAGGAACATGCACCCGGGGAGTGATCACAGGAGTGGGTGTCATATATTCTCAAGCTATGCTGCATCCTTTCCATCTTGGATTGGTTGGGGCAGTGTAGTCTTGAGATCCTCATGAATGGCTGGCAAGATATATCCGGGCATTCTTTAATGCCTAAATTTTCATCTTTGTAACTGCAGGCTTGGGCCGGGACTAAGACATTTACCTCCATTTCTTCATGTTGCTTCGGCGTAGGTGAGTCGATTTGAGAGATGCGCCTGGCTATTAATCTATTTTTGTAAAAAGATGACAAGCTGCTTCTTTTTCACCAGATCTCCTTGTTATGTTTCAATAGACTGAATGCCTGGGTAGAAAATATACTAGTACCATCTATCCTTACTCGATTTGCAAACTTGAATCTCTCTAGGTCCCCTCTTCCTGCTTTCCCTTATGCACGCCTTCGCGTTCACTAATTAGCGACTGCAGTAAGGCTGAAAATCTGCATTGCATACTACTAGCTGTAGTTTCCTCCCCAGCCTGGGTATCGGCCAATGACTACGCCACACACAGAGCTTAGTATTACATGTCTTTATTCGTCTGTGTGTAGCTGTGAACTCCACATTCTACACCAGCCTTCATTGCATTCTGCTCTAACATTTACGCCACAGTTCTACGGAGTCTATCAGGAGCCAAAAGAGTTCCATCATTTCTAATTCGCAAGACACAACACTAGTGTTGCAGACTTGCTTCTAGTTCATAACTTTGTGTTGGAGTGTTATTTTAACTTTTTTTGTAAGCAAAAGGCCGCTACACCCCATCACAGGCAATGTAAGTGAAACCCAGCTAAGATATTTTTCTGTGACCTGTTCTACAGTTTACTGTTGATAAGGTTGCATGCCGTGTCCGTGGTCTGCTTCCTTCTATCAAAGAAACACATTTATGGACCTACATTGTGTCCTCTGCCGGCACAATAACTTAGTCAGCAGATTTTAAATCCTCTGCTGCCAAATCTTCTAGGTAGACTATTCAAACTGTGGCTAAGGCCCTTCCACAATAGTCTGTAGTGAGTTGGACCAGCTTCTCATGTGGCTTTCTCTCCTGCTCAGAGGAGTAAGTCAAGAAAGAAAGCAGTGTTATATTACCTGAATCCCATGTCTTCTCCTATCAGTATGCGGGTAGTGCAAATTGCAACACCAAGCCTCTGTCACGTTCATCATTTTGGACATTTAGAAGAATATGAAGAAGGGTATGGTAGAACAGCATTGGTATTGTTGTGCATGTATATGACACAGCATCCCTGAAAGATGGTAAGGCATTGAGCCTGCTTGTTACAGAGGTGACATTACTCCCAATATTCAAGCCAGTAGAGTGATAACCATTTTACCATCTTTCTTGACATATGTTACAACACATGCTCAGCCCAGGTCCCACCACATGCTCTGGTGTTTCTCCTTGGTCATTCTACAGCATACTTGAGGAAGATAGCTGCCTGGCTGTTCAACCTCACAGACTATAGACTAGTCCAGATGAGTTTTAGTGGTATGCATCTCAGTAATTAGGCAACAAATTGTCCAAACAATTCCTTATCAGTATCCAAGAGCTCATTTGCTCGTATCCTCAAACCTTTCGCTACCACCATGCTAAGTCCCCCTTTGTCGAAGAGAGGTTAATTCATGGTCCTCAATGGTTAACCACTTCTCCAGTATTTGGGGTGTCTTTCATAGATTCACATGCCTGAATCATTCCCCGTCGTCGGAGTGGGAGTCCCACGGTACATAGAAAAGCAATAATTATGCATATAACAACCAAAAAACCCTGGTAACCTGAACCAGGAAGTAAAGTAGCCTAAGCTACAAGGGAAAAAACTTCCACAGCTATGACTATCAGTCATTATATCCAGTCCAAACTGCAGCCAATCAGGCGACAGCACCCACCAGAATGTTCTCCTCAGAGGCTCAGGCTCTCAGGTTTTCTACCGCACGTCGTGTGAAGGGAGTCTCCCTGAGCTCTGCTCAGTACTTCAAGTTTTTTCTGCTGTTTCTTCAACTTCTAGGATGTCAACTACAAAGAGATCCCTCTTCAGACCTTGTGAGTCCTGCGGAAAGCTTCAGCTTTTTTCTGAAGACCCTCACAAAAAATGCATCTATTGCCTCTATCCTGATCATGAGGTGAAGGAGTGTAAGATTTGCCGGACTTTCCCTCAGAAAACCCTAAGGGATAGGGAAGGACGCCTTCTTCTGTGGCTACAGAAGCTCAAGGATAAAGATGCTCCTTTGTCAGAGATAGAGAGTGCCTCCTCTGTCTTCCAGAAAGAGGGTGGCTGAAGAAGAGTTTTCTCCCATCCAGCTCGATACAGCTGGAGGTACCGACGGACAGGATTTGGAAACAACTCCAAAACTATTTGGGAGTCTATGAAAACCCTTACTCAAATATGCCATGAGGACTTTCTCGTTACTTGATTCCTGCTACATTTAAGCAATAGAATACGGGAGTTCCATTGGATGTATATTAAGAACTGTACGCACTGATGTCGTGCTTATATGTTTACACTCTGATCGGTCATTGCCATTTGATGCGCTAGTGAATACTCTAGTAACTTGTAGTGAGCCCTGACGAAGTTCTCAAGGCACAGGGGAACGAAACGAGTTGGCTGTGTGCCTGTCTTTTAAACAAGACTACGAATAAAGAAGAAACTTTTTCTACTACAGGTGTTGGTCTTTGCATTACTCGTGATAGAGTGCACCTTCCTTCTTTTGTGAAGAGTTTTCTTCTACTGGGGCGAAGGTGTTGAGGAGAGCCCAGTCTGTTAAGGGCTTGGGTCAGTCTTCGTCTTCATCTAAGAAGACGCTCCACCTTCAGGAACCAAGCACTCTACGCCCCCGAGGAAATCAGGAAAAAATCTACCAGCTAAAAGTTTTCCTGACAGGAATTTACCTCAGGTGAGATTGCCGTCGTCAACGGCGCCGTCGACGGCAGTGGCGTCGACGGTTATTATCGTCGACGCGGTTTCAACGTCGACAATTACATTCTCGTCGCCGAGACCTGCAATGATAATGTCATCAGCTTCGTCGCCGTCGATGCTGGTCTCGGTGAGTGTTCAACCCATCTCGTCGACGAAGGAGGTGTCATCGCTCGTCTCCGCTCCGTCGACTGTAAGAAGCAAGAAAGTTGCTCCGTCTACGAAGACTTCCTCGTCGACGACTGCTCCGTCGACGAAGATTGTGGTACCGTCGACAGTTGCCCCATCGACGAAGAGTGGCTCGTCGACTAAGATTCATGCGTCGACGAAGATGGACTCAACGACGCCCTCGTCGACGAAGATTGCCTCGTCGGCGACGTCCTCGTCGATGAAAATTGCCTCGTCGGCGATGTCCTCGTCGATGAAAATTGCCTCGTCGACGGCTACCATCTTGTCGACGAAAACAGCCTCGTCGTCAAATGGCTTCTTCGTCAGGATTACCACCGTCGTCGGTTCCGTCGACGCGATTGTCACCACCTCCTTTATCTACCTGCATGGATATGCAGGTATGGACTGCGACTCCGGCGGCTGCCGTATCTGATCAAAGGGCAACAGCGACTACAATTCTTCAGCGCCGAGGATCGTCTTTAGGAGCTATTTCGCCTCTAAAATTGCCGGCGCAACTTTTACAATCGGAGGAGGATGAGGATAACGACTCCAGAGAGGATGAGAGGTTTCGGACTGCAAGGAGTCCATCGGAGCTTCTCATCAAATATCAAGATGATGATGATGATGATGACCAGGACG
Source organism: Triturus cristatus (assembly GCF_964204655.1). Classification (NCBI taxonomy): domain Eukaryota; kingdom Metazoa; phylum Chordata; class Amphibia; order Caudata; family Salamandridae; genus Triturus; species Triturus cristatus. The sequence goes on along the minus strand of NC_140594.1, from coordinate 313,301,255 downwards.
AAGATCCTAATACGGAACCACAGCCGACACCTCCTGCACCGGTGCCGTCAGGTCAAATGCCATTGGAACTGCTTGATAATCTGCAGTATATGTTGCAAGATTATTATAGACGTTTCCCTCCTTCGGAAACGGCGGAATCTCTTCCGCCGACACCTAGGCCAAGAGTGCAGTTGTCGTCTTTTCAGTCTCCAAGACCACCTTCTCCGTTGACATCTCGTCAATTGCAGGTTACTGACGATGAAAGGGAAGGAGGAGAGGTAGATGATCAATCTAGCATGTCGGAGTGGGATAATTATCAGGTACAAACTCCTTCTCCAAGTGCTCCGCCTCCGGTGGATTCTCCCCCGGTGGACATTGGGAATTTCCATTCACTTATGGAAAGAGCGACCAAGAGATTCCTGATCCCCATGGAAACAAAGGAGAATGACTGCTTCCTGTATGATTTTAAGGACCAACCAAGGAAGCAGGTTCGGGCAATACCAATCATCGGCTTTATTTGGCAGGAGGGATTGAGACTGATGGCTACCCCAAATTCTCTTCCAGCAGTGTTACCAAGGCTGGACAAGAAATATAAAGCCCCAAGTGATTCGCCAGCATGCCTTATTGGTCAACCTAAGGCGGACTCTGTTATAGCACAAGCGGCTCAGAGACGGGCTAGAAATCCATCAACGCCCATATCAGCTCCACCTGATAGAGATGGTAGAAGATTGGACGCAATAGGAAAGAAGGTTTCCACGATGGCAGCAACCACAGTTCGGGCTGCAAACTCCCTGGCGATTTTAGGGAGATACGACCGCCAGATGTGGTCCGACATCTCTCCTTTCCTCGCCATGTTATCGGAGCCTTCAAAATCTGAGGCCATAAAGACCTTGCAGGAAGGGGAGTATGCATCAGCGGAGATCATTGATGCAGCAGTGGATGTGGCATCAACTGGATTCAGTCAGTTGGTAGGAGCTGCAGTGCTGAGGAGGCAGGGTTGGCTAAAGTCAACATCTTTTCGCCAGGAGGTGCAGTCTAAAATCATAGACATGCCATTTGATGCTGAGTCCTTGTTCGGTGCACATGTGGATGAAGCACTACAGGCGATTAAGAAGGATACGGAGACGGCAAGGTCCTGGGTAGTTTGCAATTTCGAAAGTCTTCCTTCCGTGGAGCCAGAGGACGTGGATCCTTCTCTAGCAGGGGAGGTTATAATCAGCAGCGTTCCTTCCAAACCTCCCAAACTGGCCAAAGATCTCAGAATTATCGCCAGCAATATTACGGACAGCGAAATCAACCATATTCGCAGTCTCGAAGGAAACAGTCCTTTCGTGGACGAGAGTCCAGTAAGAAGCAATGAGTTCTGCCACCTGCCACCATCTCTACCGTTACCACGTACAAAGATTGGAGGTCAAATATCCTACTTCTATTCAAATTGGTCTAAGATTACCACAGACAAGTGGGTATTAGATATAGTATCCAGAGGCCATGCTCTGGAATTCACAAAAATTCCGCCAAATTCTTCTCCCAAGGGCCCACCCCCTGCTCATCTCAAGGAGCTTTTTTCCCAAATAAATTTGATGATTCAAAAAGGAGTAATCGAAAAAGTCCCTCTCCTACAGAAAGGAACGGGCTTTTATTCAAGGTTTTTCCTCATCTGGAAAAAGTCAGGAGAGTGGCGTCCAATTCTCGACCTTCGCGCTCTCAACAAATTTTTAAAGAAAATGTCTTTCCGGATGGTAACGCTCCAAGAAATTCTGCAGTTGCTTTCGATGGGAGATTATATGGCCACCCTCGACCTGCAGGACGCTTATTTTCATGTACCAATCCTACCCAGGCACAGAAAATTTCTACGGTTCAGAGTGGCTGGCAGGGATTTTCAATTCAGAGTCCTCCCATTTGGACTCCGTTCTGCACCCAGAGTCTTCACAAAGGTCATAGCGCCAGTGACTGCGCATCTCCGTCTGCAAGGAGTTCAAATATTCCCGTACCTGGACAACTGCCTTATCAAGGCGAGTTCCGCCAAGGTAGCATCCGAGCATGTTCAAAAATGCCTCTTACTCTTCCAGTCCCTGGGTCTGTCAACAAATCTGGAGAAATCACATTTAGCTCCTTCGCAAAGAAGAACGTTCCTAGGAGCGACATTAGACACGGATCTGTCCAAGGCCTTTGTGTCAAAAGAAAGGCAAATCAAGATATGTAACCTTGCGCGCTCACTGCTATCAAAAGAGTGCGTTTCAGTCCGTGTGTACAAATCCTTCCTAGGGATGACTTCTTCTTGCATTCATCTCATTCCCAACTGTCGGTACAGAATGAGACCGTTGCAAGAGGAGCTCAATCTGCAATGGCTTCAGATCACTGGGTCATTCGAGGATATCATTCACATCACCTCACGAATGCGGGACGCCTTTCAATGGTGGGGGTCAGATGAACCACTTGAAAGAGGGTTGTCCATTTCTGGTCGAAATGCCGGATTTCACAGTCACCACAGATGCATCCCTCGAGGGTTGGGGAGCGCACCTTCAAGGAATGACAGTCCATGGCAGGTGGACTCTAGAACAAAGAAAGTGGCATATCAACCTGCTAGAACGGCAAGCCATATTCTTGGCTCTAAAATCCTTCCAAGCCATCATCCGAGGGGCATGCATACTTGTAAGAACAGACAATACAACAAGTATGCATTACTTGAACAAACAAGGCGGGACGAGGTCAGCCCTCCTATCTCAGCAAGCGCAAGAGATTTGGGATTGGGCAATTCGCCACAAGATCAACCTCAAAGCCATTCACGTCCCAGGAATCACGAATGTTCTGGCGGATTCCCACAGCAGAGCCACAACGTCGAATCACGAATGGGAGCTACACCAACCATTCCTAGACAGGGAACTTCACGAATGGGGGCATCCCGATCTAGACCTCTTTGCAACCAGCCAGAACCGCAAATGCCCATTCTTTGCAAGTTGGGCTCCCCACAAGGACTCGCTGGGAAATGCCTTTTCGATGAATTGGTCGCAAATATATGCCTACGCTTTTCCACCAATCCCGTTGGTTCCACGAGTTCTGCGCAAGATCAAACAGCCTTGCCGCATGATTTTAATTGCTCCCAGGTGGCCCCGCCAGTACTGGTTCACAGAACTTCTCCTCCTCTCGGAGGTCGAGCCCATACAGTTTCGACCAATTCCACATCTTCTGACCCTTCAGAACGGTCAAATTTGTCATCCGGACCCAGCATCGCTGAGATTAGCGGCATGGCTCCTCAACAGCTTGAATTTGCACACCTAGATATCCCTCCAGACTGTCAAGAGGTTTTGGCCAATGCTCGAGCACCCGCAACTGTTAAAACTTACAAACTAAAGTGGAAGAGGTTTTGCATGTGGTGTCAATCCGTTAATCTCCATCCGATCCACGCAAGACCAGAGCAAATTCTGCCTTTCTTTCTTCAGTTGGTGAGGTCAGGTCTTTCCCACTCTACTCTGAAGGTGTTCTTGGCTGCAATTTCAAGGTTTCGGCAGGATGGTGTTAACTCTCTCTATTCCAATAGTCATCCAACAATTTTTTAAGGGGTTATTTAGGATGTTCCCGCCTATTCGGCGTCCACCTCCTTCTTGGCACCTTAATATATTACTTTCACAACTAATGCGGCATCCTTTCGAGCCCATCCACAAGGCGGATCTAAAGTTCCTTTCTTGGAAGGTTGCTTTATTATTGGCTCTAAATTCAGCAAGAAGGGTTAGTGATCTCCAAGCGTTCACTGTTCATCCACCCTTTCTGCAATTCACATCCGAGTCTGTGGTGCTGCGCACTAATCCAAAGTTTATGCCAAAGGTTCCGTCGAATTTCCATCTTAATGAACCCATAGTTTTGAAAACATTCTTCCCAAATCCGATAACAGCTGCAGAAAGGGCCTTGCACTCCCTAGACATCAAAAGATGTCTGAAGTTTTACTTACAGCATCACTGCGCAAATCGGACCAACTCTTGGTAGCATATGGTAAACCACGCCAAGGCCATTCAGTATCAAAGCCAACCATAGCTCGTTGGATCTCGGCTGCAATTTGTTTATGCCATGATCAAGCTGGAAGACCATTGCAAGCGACCCCAAGAGCACACTCTACGAGAGCAATCTCTTCATCTACAGCTCTTTTCGCCGGTGTGCCTCTTCACCAGATCTGTAAAGTGGCAACATGGTCCAGCTGCCATACGTTAACCAGACACTACTGTTTGGAAGCTGCAAGTGATGTGGATGGATCAGTGGGACAAGCTGTTCTACACAATCTTTTCAAATAAGGTGAGCCTCTGTTCTCCCTCCTCCACTATGCTTTTATAAGACGCTCTTTTCCATACTATTTCTGTCTTGAAATTGTTTTGCATATGTTGAAACACACATGTATTTCTCTATGGTTATACTGTTTCATAATGTATGTCTATGATACAAAGTGGCGTCTTATGAGCATAAGGTTATGTACTGCTATCTACTCTGATTCAGGCATGTGAATCTATGAAAGACACCCCAAATACTGGAGAAGAACAATAGTTACTTACCTGTAATATGTGGTTCTCCAGTATTGGTGTCTTTCATAGATTCACATGCAACCTGCCCACCTCCCCTCAGAGGCTTTTTAGGCTATTATGTATTGCTTCACTCCTGTGCGTGAAAATCTGAGGGCCTGAGCCTCTGAGGAGAACATTCTGGTGGGTGCTGTCACCTGATTGGCTGCAGTTTGGACTGGATATAATGACTGTGATAGTCATAGCTGTGGAAGTTTTTTCCCTTGTAGCTTAGGCTACTTTACTTCCTGGTTCAGGTTACCAGGGTTTTTTGGTTGTTGTATGCATAATTATTGCTTTTCTATGTACCGTGGGACTCCCACTCCGACGACGGGGAATGATTCAGGCATGTGAATCTATGAAAGACACCAATACTGGAAAACCACAGATTACAGGTAAGTAACTATTGTTCTTCGAATCTAAACCATGGATATACAGGCGTGTCGATGAACTCAAAAGCCGGGCAGATAAATGGAAAGAAATCGCTTCCCAAACCAGATTTAGACACAGCACACAACCAGACTTTGAGATGATACAACCAAATTAACACAAATTATCAAAACCTTCCTCAGCAGAATGTTGGGCAAATCTCTTCCATAATGCTAGCCAACAACATTTTCAACAGTCTTACTTTACTGCCAGCATCCAAAGTCTTCTGTACATATGACAGTAAGAACTGATGAAATGACTGCAAATTATACTATGCATCCGCTTAGAACCGTATGCTTGTTTACACATAAGACCATTACAAGAATTTAATTAAGGCAATGTTAAGTTTTCAGGGGACTGGAAGGAGATTGTAGTTGTCTTTAACAAAATGGAAAATTCTCTGAAATGGTGAACATTAAGATAGGATTTCAGCATGGCCAGTTGCACAACCAGCCGCAAAGACTGGATGTCTGGCAGAGTTTGGGGAGTGGGTTATAAAAGTGAGCGAGCACTGGAAAAAGAAGACACTGTCAAACACATTAATGCCATAATGCTGAAAAGTGTTCTCTTGGTACTGAAAGCTTTCAGACGTCAAATACATGGAAGGGTTGTAAAATTAGAGACACAATACTACTGCAGCGCTTTTCTTGAAGAAAGGGGAATGAACAAAGTATTTCTTCTTGAGTTTAACTCAGAAGTCACATTAAGCACTTTTCTGTCAATATCACCAGTCATCAACCTGGACATGACCTCACATATGTTGATCTTATTAGCACCGAAGTGGGCATCACAGTCATGGTGTTTGCATCTAATGAATGCCACTAAGGCACAGTGAAAAGTGTCAACATTCCCACACTTGCTGGAAGGCAGAGTATGACACCCAGAGTAATAGTCCCTCATTTTGACAGCATGGTTCCTGCAGTCCTAGATTTTGTACACTTAACCTTACCTGACAAGTTCATGGCAATGGTAAGAATCGTGAAGTCTCGGAGTATGACTGTGTAAAATGCAAAATGTACAGGATTTATTTTGTGATATGACAAAAATAAATAGCTAGCACAACATTCATGAGAGTAATTGTACAGTACCTCATTCATCCTCTAGAGTGAAAGCTTATTTTACATTGAAAGTGCCATTTTTGCACATATTAAGTGTTTAAAGATAGCTCATGTTTTAACATTCCAGTGTTTAAAATTTTCTTACCTGGAGTAAAAAAAATAAAAAGCATTATGATGCAGATTCTGAACCTTGTGCATACTTTTAGGTGCTAGACTGGATCTGGAGATTTTTCTGAGCATTGCTGCAGCACTCCTGCAGGTGTATTTGTGTGGCACTGTGCCAACTTCGTCCCGCCTCAGAATTGATGCCAGAGCCACATGGGTGTCCTGACATCAGTGCATTGTGCTGACGTCAGATCTTTTTTTTGTTGTTGTTGCCTTTGAATGCAGAAGCGGTACTCACTCCTCTGACTATTTAACAAGTTTTGTCATATATTTTCTCTCTATGTGCAAGGGATTATATCTCCTCTGAAGGTAACTGCATTTAAACCTTTATAGAGCCTGTCAAGAAGCAAATGTTCAACAGATCCTCACCAGGTATGTCTGTCGAGCCTAACTCCTTTGGAGGACTCTTAAGTTGTGCTGGAAGTCAGCCCAGATGAATCCTATTGTGATCTGGGACTGCAAAGCCAAGCTCTACATCACTGAAAACTGCCGGAAGGCAAGTATGGGCCGGTTCTGGTCAGTCGAGGATGTGGACCAGTTCCTATTCTCTAGGCTGTTCCCACCAAAGGTCCACTACACACTGCAAGTTGGCAGGTAAAATCAGATAAGAAGCACAAGTAAGCAAAGTATGACTCTCCATCGCCTGCCATTCATCAGCAGAGTTTGTGAGGACATCAAGGTGTTTCCTGGTCTTAGTCTTGGTCTCCTACAGTGGAGCCGATTCCACAGTTCATACCAATGCAACCAGAATTCCCAGGTCCGTAGGCAACACAGCAGCAAATGGAGTCTTTCAAGAAAGAAATGTTTCACATCATCATCATCAGCACCATTCCGGCTCTCTCAGGTGTGCCTTTAGACCCCAAGGGTGCAATGGAAACCTCCAGGTGGGCTACCGTCCACGGATCCGCCCTCTACTCCATCCCTGCCTCTTGACTCTGCTGTTGGGTCTGCCCTGATTTCGGGGCCCAGGCCCAAGCTGATTTAAAATCCGGTGCAACAATACTCACTGTTCCTCATGCAACAACCTTGACCAAAGTCACAGCTGTTTGTTTCGGTCTCAGCACACAAGTCAACATAATGATGGAGATCATGTGGGGTCATGTATCTCATTATTATGATGAAGATACTTTTTTTTTGGATCTTTAGGATGTCAGTGGGCTAGATACTTCCATGGTTTCTCAGTTAAGCTCTGCCCCTGGCCCTTCTACAGAGGAATCAACTTCTACAGCAGCTCTAGAACTGCAACTCCCGTCTGTTTAAGTAAAGACTAATGTCCTGACTGAAGCCCTGCATCCTGAGCAGGCTTCCACCGAACTTCTTCCTTTTAATCACTGATAGACACACTGCTGGGCACATGGGCCTAACATTGCTCTTGACACCAGTCAACAGACCTGTTGCCAGAAGACACAAACCTGCCCCTGAGGATCCTCTTTTCCTCATATAACACCATATGCCTAAAAGCTGTATGGTCCAGGCATCCACTACTAGGCTCAACCCAAACTCATTGCTTACTACATCTCTCAATAGTAAACAAAAGTTATAGAGGCATTTGGAGAGAGTATGAAGTTCTCAGCTAGTTTGACTCTCAGTAAATGCCAGGTGTCTTCTGGGATGAGACTTATCAATGGTCATCAAGATCCTGCTGATAATGACTGAAGAATACCGTGCCAACCTTGCACAGATCATTCAAGGTGGTCAGGATGCAGCAAAGTCTGATCTAGACAACACTGACTGCTTGGGCGGGTAGTGGGTACAAGTGAGGTGCTTCATTGATATCCAAAGACTACTTGACATTCAGGCAACCTTATGGACATGTACTTTAATGTTACTCGTCCTTCTGGAGAAAAAGCACATCTGCCCTGAAGTTCTTCTAGAAAGCAGGACCATTGCATGCACCCTTGGCCTTACTGCAACCGTGCTGCAATATCCACAACCTTTTTGACCCTTTTGGGGACTTGGGAGTGGCTTGTCGCAAAATTGCAAGTAGATGTGAACTCAACATATCTATCGCTCTTCACTAATTTACAACACAGATATATTTTGGTGAGATTTCGGTTAAATTACATCCCCTCGATGGGTCTTCCCCGTAATATGTATGTAATCTCAGATCTCCCATTTTGTACATGTTATGATCGATCTATTCAGAATGATTTGCATTTTCTTTTCTGTAAATTTTATTGTGATGAAAGGAAAAGGTTTATTGTCCCCCTTATGCGTAAAATGAATTTTAAACAGTGTCTTGTGGCGAGAGCAGCGCATGCGTGCTGCTAACGCCAGGCTAGACCTAAAAAAGCATGGAGCCAATCTCACTCTGGTTTCAAACAATTGGGAACCTGCAAGAGTTTTGTAATTAGGATGCTTCACGGGTTTGATCTATTTTCCGTCAGTACCGTTTATTGACACTAGAGCATGTTGTTTGTTCTCTCTATTGAAAGCGTGCATAAAGTCCACAAAGTATATAACTTTAGTTTACAAAGTAATTCATATTCTTCAGCTTCATACGTCAACAGAAAAGTCTGGCCTAATTAAGTGCAATTTTTCATACAACCCATGTGAATACCTGCATTATGCCACTGTCCGAGGTTATGGAAAAGATCCTTAAATAACAATGGCACGTTATCAACCAGAGAAATTTAACGTTATGATTATCTGAAATCAATGGGGATATTTTTTGTATTTACATGTGTGGCACTTGCGCTAATCAAGTTGAATGTATTGGGGCCTACTCAACAAAGGTAGTTTTGACCAGCTTATTGTTAACATCGCTGCTGTCTTGGAACAGTATTCTATATACTCCAACATTGTTTTACCATTCCAGGAGGAATATTTGTACAACGTTCCCATGGCTGATGCGCATGTCGTTCAAATATCAAACCTATTGCTTGGTCTTTGCTTGTTAAATATAGGAATTGTCACGCTATACTTTTGATCAGACATGTACCCCTTTACCAGTTGGATTTTAAATACATGCTTAAGTATCCTGAACTACTAATCGGGATCAGACTTAAATATATATGACATGACACCCCATCAAGTGCTTACTGACAAAATGGTCTCTTTAATAGGTGTTGCCTCCATATTTTAATAGATCACTTTACCAAAACAATACTCTGACAGAGTTAAAATGATTGATAAAATAAATCTCCAAATTTCTGATTGCTTAGTATGGGATTTAATATGGGATTTAATTACAGCAATTGAGATTGCACGTTCCAAAATACTTTGACGATTGCACGTGTCTGATAACACACTGCGAAATATTTTTTCGGATCACTGTTTTCTTTGGCAGTTGGTGCAATTTTAAGGCTAAAAAAAGTACACCTTTTGTTTCCCAGAAATCATTTCTCAGATTGTCTTGCCAACTCTCACATTCTTCCGGCAGAAACCAGTGACATGATGAGTGGTGTTTCAAGTGGTTATGCCACAACTCCAGATTAAAGTTTTCTAAAGCCAAGACTTTTATTTGGCCATAATGTGGACTCTCCATACAGGCTCTGGGAGTGTTTTTTTACCATGATCATCACAGGCAGCACGCACCGCTGTTCTCAGTGCTAGTTTATTACTGTTCTGCTCCAACCAGTTCAGCCTCTGAAACTTTAAGATAGTTACGTAGCTTCAATTCCTGTGGTTCCTTCTGAGGTGGTTAAGGACCATCGACTGGCAAGGTTCTTTCCACGCCACTGAATTGGGTAACCCAGTGAAACATTTCTTAAGGTGACGGTGCGTTTGTCATGCCAGTGCCTAAAGGCTAAAAACAGCCTCGGAGGACGGGGTGTAGTGCCCTGCTGGACTTTTTAGTGTTCTGCCTGTTTGCACCCCACGCCATACACCCACCCCAGGCGTCACTGGTCAGGTGACCCTGCAAATAAAAGGGGCCGGGCGCATGTGCCGTGGGCCAGTTACTAGTACCTAAATGGCGGTGTCCGTGTGCATTATCTTTTAAGCATGTGGGCCTAGCGCCCAGCACTTTACAACGGGGTTATCCATGTCGCTCTTTCGCCTGGAAACATGTCACCTTCATACTCCAAACTGCTGCTTACATGCTATCTTAGAGTGGACAGCAACACACGGTGGCTCCATTTATTGAGTCTAACAGCATCCCAGTCACTGTATTTGTGCCTTAGCTGCCCACCGTTGTCCAAGAAGCGAGTGGTATTCTTCTTCTAATACTTGACCAGTGAGTTAGATTGTGTAATGTCGTATAGCTCCTAATTTGAAGAAGGCAAATGGTATTGCATGGGTAAAGCATTTGCATGTTTGATTATAACAAGCATGCTAATGTATTACCCATGCAAAACGACTTCCCCTGAATGTGGTTTACATGCATCTGCATGAGATACGTGACCGAGTTTAATAATTTTCTTTAGATTTTGGACTCTTTGCTGCAGATATTTGTAGCTGTTTTTGGCTTGAACTGGTTATCTGGCATTTGGCTCCAGTAACTGCTGTAGTTTACTGCAAACCTGCTGCTTTCCTTTGCCATAGTCTTTGTCAATATCCCAGGCTCTTTGCTGTAAGATATTCAGTTCCTCCTCGGATCTCCACCTTACCCCCACCTCCTCTGCCCCTGAACAATAGTGCACCTCTCTCTGTCTTAGCAGATCATTCTGGATGCACAGTCTCCTTGGGACATAGGATCAAACCTTTCTATTATTAGTCAGCGTGGAAGTTGGTTATGTGCTTTAGGTTTGCCTGCTTATCGTGTACACTGCTTGCGTTTTGCAACTGTGAAAGTGTGCAGAGGCCCTGCAGAGTCTCTGAGCATGGAAATGCCAGTTTGAACCCTCTGCTCAGAGTTGTCTGCCCTATTTGAATTTAAAGATACATTGCAGACAACCCAGATAAAACATGCTGTGCTACTAGATCTGTTACCCACTTGTCCATCCTGGCTTAACCTCTTCGATAATCAACTGGGTTACCAAATGTGCAGCTGGCTTCGTTTCTGGTACTTTCTGTAGAACATGTTCATTTTTTACCTGAACGACTTTTTTGAGGTCCCTACAACATTTCAGTCTTCTATGCTCATTTTGATTTTAGATAACATTGCAAGTCTCAAGGCCATGCCCTGTTCTGAACTACTGTGCCTTTACATCAAAATGGTTCGCTTTTACAGCGTTCTCTGGCGAATAACTTCACACGAGTTTGAATAATTGCATGTGTCTTAATCACGTACCCTAGCACTTTTTGGCCACAGTCATTCAACTTTGTACATCCACTACAGATTGTCTTGTCTCTCTGGTAGCACAGTTAGTTGCTCCATATTCTCAGTCATTGCTGTACTAAGTAAGCACCTTAGCAAGAACCCTTTATGTGCCAACCATGGACAACAGGTTTTTCTAACTGGTCTCCCAGTAGCATGAGTGCCCACCACCCTTCATCAACAGACATCATTCCTCTCTCCCTTCATAGAAAACGTCATGGTGTACTTGAACAAATGAGGATGAAATTGCTGCCCAAGACCAGAAGCAATCTCACCCTTATTCCCGGCCCATGATTTGACTCCTAAGCCAGCTCAACAGAAAGCCTCGTTGAAATTGTCAACACTTTTTCCCCAGTTACTTAGAATCCTTTTGGGAATGGTTCAAGGTAATATATTACTTGTGGTCCTGCCATTCAAAATCTCTCTAACTGGTGCCACAGTAAACAGTACACTCTTGTGAGAGGTTTCCTTCATTTAGCATTTCCCTCTTCACTTCCCACCTACAAATAGCTTCTGTTAGTGGCAAAATAGACAGACCACATTATGGATATTATGCTTTCAGGAAAGAGATTACAACTCACCTTTGAAATCCTATTGTGTAAAAATATTGCAGTAAATCACCCCTAAAAGTAGAGCTCCTGTGATTGCTATTAGAAGTATATCGGCTGCTGACATTGTTTAGAAACCCCTTGCCCCAAGCGTTTTATAGTTTGCTTCTTAAATGTAAAGTGCGTTGATACAAATACGTAGGTTAAATTATTAGCTATTTTAATTAAATATAAGGAAAAATCAATGTCTGTCTTTAATTGTTTTCCATGAAGAATATCGGTTTATAAGGTGTGGCTTTATGACGACTTATGAGCATACATGGTTTCTGCCAGGACTCATTTCAATTTGTAATTTCTTTGAGGCAGACACTTTACACTTTTACATTGTTTTAAGAGAACCCCATATTATTGATGCTGTAAACGTGAAACTTTCTCTCCTACCCTCTTGTTACTCTGTCATTAGGGCCATGAAACCAAATTCATTTGCATGTTGACTCTAAACCATCGCAAAAATACATTTCAGAGGCCCAAACTTCTTATAATGCTGTTGTAATGTGTGGCACAAAGATGTGTTTGTAGGATCTAAGCCTTTTCTCTCTTCACAGGTGGAGTGCGGATGGTTTATCCCTCAGCTTTCGTTCTTGTTGCACAGAATGACCTCTCTGCCTATTCCAGCACTACCAGCACAGGGGCTGGACAAAACGGCTCGGCATCGCACGGGTTTGGGAGCATGAAGGACCCCACCGGCTGCGGGATGCCTCTCACACCTCCGAATTCACCAGAACAGACTATCACTGGTATGTTAATGTATCCATGCACATCGAGCTGGTGACGCACTGCAAGAAACAGTCCTTGGAATTCTCTGTATTCTCAAATAGGATGTTGCAGCGCCTAAACTGGTTAAGCATATTTTCTGTCCCATAAACTAGAACTGCCTACTTTATTGTCTTTATGGGATATCCTTTGCTTACACTATAGACAAATGAGGACAGTTGAAGGTCCAATAAATGTATGAAAAAGAAGCAGACATTGAATTTTTAATCAACGATATGTTTATGCCATGTTAACTAAAAACGATTTGTAGTGGCATCTCTGGAAACTTTAAAAGATACTAATAATCTTCATAAAGTAAAGAGGTAGCTTTGCTCTTTACAAAAGAGAAGAAATGAGCAGTTAAGGACCTATAAAATATTCAAGACAAGTACTGCAGTCCTAATAAACCTATGAATGATGGACAACAAAGGCCTGCTAAACCTGTCATATTTGTAATAGTGGTCCAATAAACTTGATAATCACAGAAGTGCTTTATGAGACGATGCAAAAAATGGTGTATTATTTCTGAACATTGTAGCATAACTTTTGTGGAGTCCTTAAATGTGTAAACAGACTGCAAGAGATTACCAGCATTGATAAAAACACAGAGCACAATACTAGATCTAAGACATCACGGTAAGTGATCTAGACCTGTGGTAGGAGCCCTGGATTCTCTTGCAGGTATTTAAGTATTGCAGTTTGTCTGTAATTAGTAAGGCTTATCAGGGAATGTTAGTGGTGCAGAAAAAGGAATGTTATTCCAGCAAGTGAACTAACAGGCAAAAGCTCATTTGTAAGAAATGGGGCATAATCTCAAAAGCACAAGATGGCGAACGTGTGGGCTGCTTAAAGAGCTTTGCACTGGCTCTCGTTCACACCGAGAAAAAAACGTTTATGCAGTAAAATTCCAAAAATCAAATTGTATTCTTGGTGTAAAGCACACCATATGTCGGATGAATGTCTTATTGAGATAGTACCTTTCACACAACATCCCTTTTTTTCTGACCCTTCCCTTTAGAGTGATAGAGTATGGGAATGATGTATACTTAAGATCCCAGCGCAATTTTGAATCATGTATGTCTGTTAAAAAATGCAAGAAATTGCCTTATTTACTTTCTTGTGAACTTATGGAGAGCATGATCACCAAAAGTATCCAGGCGGTAGAAACTTAATTTGGGTCATTGGTCGCACCGCCAAACAATGGAAAGACAGACAATGAAAAAGTGTCAGATCCTCAACATAATCAGTACTTTGCATCGTTGACCTTTTCCGGATTCACACGCTGTCCATTATGCTGCCATCTAGTGTTTGGGTCCAGAGTTCCCTGCAAGGCAAGACTGCCCTTTTGAGGCAGAGTTAGAGAAAGCAGTGCAGGCACAGGGTATACAAGCAAGTGACTTACATAAGACCCCTCCCTACACTCCACATCTGTAAGGGGCAGAATTGGAGGGTTCTCAAAGAATTGAGAAAGATCACCTCCAACAAATGAACTGTAGTAATATAATATGGTATGGATATTGTATAGAACTGTTCAGATCTCCACCAAACATGAGGCCAAAAGCAATGTCTTTCAACAAAGACTAGAGACTGTGACTACTGCAAGAGGTCAAGGACTTCCTAAACAAACATCCTGTAGAAAGTGTCCCAAAAGGACTGGAAAACGAAGGGATCTACTCTGTTTACTTCCTAGTACCAAAGCCAGACAACACCCTCAGACCCATTTTGACCTGGGTGCCTTAAACAGACTTATAAAGCTGCAAACGTTTAAGATGGTCACTCTGCAAGTGGTCATCCTGTGCCTGCAATAGGGAGACTGTATGGCAACCATAGATCTCAACGGTGCCTACCTACATGGGCAGATTAACAACAAATGCAAGATGTTCCTGAGGTTTTTCATTGGCAAGGTACATTAGTCCAAAGGGTAGAACCCTGAACTGGTAGTTTGCACCAAGGGTATTCACAAAGTACCTAACTATATTGGCAGCATACTTAAGAAGACTAGGAATACATGTCTACCTTTACATAGATGACTGGCTGGTAAAGGCAAGATTGTTCAAATGCTGCATAAAAGCATAAACACTGTTATACAGGCACTCCACAGATTGTGGTTCTCTGTAAACATAGAGTAGTGCTCATCAATGCAACTAAGAGAAAAGTTGTTCTTAGGACCTAAACCAATTGAGGCAAAAGCCTTCCCAGTTTTCAAAACAACCTGGTAGTTAGAGTAAACTCAACCTTACTGGGTGAGATGCTCTCTAGCAGTGAGTAGAGTAGGGAAAATTATGAGCATGATGGCACTGTGCACACTACTAATACCACATGCCGGGATACGCATGAGACCACTACAGGAATGGTTACAGTGTCCATTGTCACAGGCAGCTAGGATTTGTGAGGATATGGTGGTTGTCACCGAAAAGGTACATAGGCTATACGGTGGTGGAGCAAAAATAAATCGCAGTAGGCAGACCTATCAAACATCCAATTTCTTCGGTGACCATCACAACCGATGCATCCCACACAATGTGGGGTGGAGAAGGCTTAAATGGGGAAACTAAATATCAGGGACTTGTGAAGCCAGGAACAAACAGTGAAACACATAAACATACTTAAGCTCCAGACAGTTTTCTTGGCACTGAAGGCCTTCTAGAGATATGCCATGGGAATTTTTTTTTAGATAGACTCTGACAACACAACCACAATGTCTTACCTCAACAAAAGGGGAAACGTGGTACATGATAATATGTATTTTCCCAATTGCCGCTGGACATATGGAGATGGCCCATTCAGAGAAGGATAGCATTGATAGCCGTCCTTCTACCTGGGGTTCAACATACAGCTACACCCATGCTAAGGAGACAAACACCTCGCATGAGTTGGAGCTAAAGCAGCAAGTTGTAGAAAACATCTTCTGCAAGTGGTGAAGACCACAGAAAAACACTGTATACACCAATAACTGGAGGGCAATGTCCTGTTGATAGATCTGTGTACACTTCTCCCCCCCCCAGTTCCACTGAGAACACTGGTGATAAACGTATTCAGACAAGTATCAATGGCGTTGATCCTCATCGCCCCTCAGTGATCCATGCTGACTTCGTTTTCAGAGCTGATGGAGATTGCTCAGGGCAGACTGATGAGACTACTACCTTGTTTTGACTTGATAGCAATGAAAAATGTCAGATATACCACCCAGAGCTGTCAACCATCTCCTGAGGACTTAGTTTTGCCACTTGGGTCTCCCACAGAGAACCATTGAGGTCTGTAAAGAAGTCAGAAGAGGGAGCACAAGGAAGTACTACACGGCTAAGTGGAGCAGTATTATACACTGGTGTGACAGACAAAAAGCAAATGATAGCTGGAAACAAGACCCTACTGTGGTCAAATACTTCACCCACCTTTCAGGTGAGAGGATCTCATATCCCTCTCAAGGTTCACTTGTCTACAGTAGTACCATACTCTAGGGGTTGGGGGGGGTCATAAAAATAAGATTCTTTAATAATCCATTGATCAGTAGATTTCTGGAAGAGGCAAAGAGGATAGCCCCACCAAGGCAGTGCCCTCACCACTATGGAACCAAATCCTAGTGCTTGCACATCACATGAAACCCCTATTCCAGCCGATGCACAAAGCTGACCAAAAATGCCTGACATTCAAGACTGCCTTCTTGATTGTTGTCACGTCCCTGTGAAGAGTTAATTGCAGAGACTCACAACACAAGAGCCCTAATTGAAAATACACAAGGTCAGTGGTAATGAGAATAAACTAATAATTTCTGTGAGAAATCGTCTCATAGTTCCATGTCAGTCAAGCCGTACAGCTGCCAGCTTTTTTCCAAGATCCAAAGTCTCAGGCAGATAGAGCTCTGCACACACTAGATGTAAGCAGGGCAGTCCTATTACTTACAGGAAACTGGAAAGACTAGGCAAGCAAACCAATTCTTCATCTCATTCGCCCCATCAAATAATGGAGCACCGGTTAGCAAAGGGACCATTGTAAAGTCAATAATTAATTACTCCTTAAATATCTGTACGGCAGCCACATGGTCTGCCGTGGTTCAACAGGACACATAAAATAAGGAGAGCACTTGTAGAGCTTATACTTGGTTCCTGTTGCCCTTCCAGAGATGCATTCAACTGCTCACTGCCCCCTAAGGAACAAGTGGGCAACAGTTAATTATCATTCATGCCTGCTCATTTATTGGCTGTCCCAGACAAATCTCCCTAGTATTTAATGACTGGGCCTTTACTTCATTAGTAATTGAGAGGCACCTTTGTACTTCGTTCAGTTAACATTTATATGCATCTCAAAGCTTTAAAAGTACCCTCTGTACGATTACACACCTTCCATTCTATGGTACAGCCGGTGGTGTGTGGGGTGCTGCAAGGCTCTGCTATACAGCCTGTCGTTTTTAAATTGTATTTGGCACCACAGTGGAAGCTTGACTCTCACTTGGCTTTAGAGTGTAAGCATACACAGATTACCATTTTTAAGGATACTGGATCAGGACTTCCAATCCCATCAGCGAGTGAGGAGCCTGTTTAGCAGCCACTCCTGGCAGCATGGGATCTAATTTTTGATGAATCGTGAAAAAACGGAGGATCTAATCAACGATAACGGAGTCTTCAGCTGCGGCTTAACACCAACTCCGTGTTTTGGGGCCCACCTCAGATCCCTGTCAACAGATCCCTGTCAAACAGGTTGAGAAAACTTGGGTATAATATTTGACTTTGACTTGACTATTTTCCGCAACTATGGATCCTTTGAATGATCCTGCCATTCATTCCTGCCCCTAACACAGCAGAAGTGATACAAGTCTGCATTATTGCTCTGTTAAGGCAAGGCCATCTTATTGGTTCTGTGTTAGACTGTGGGGCAAAAAGCAGAGTGCAACCAAACTATGGCAGCAAGCGAGAGGCTTCAGAAATGTCCATGTCTCTAAGGAATACAGACCTTACAAAGGCACCCAGTTAAACAGTACATCCACTTTAAGGTACTTAGTCTAATTCACTTTGTGTACTACAAATGTGACCCCAGTTAACTATCTGAACTGCCAGAAGCAAAAACATGGCCTACAATTACTTCGGCTTCCACACTTCAAAACAGCTAACTGCAATTTTATGCGCTAGGATCTCAACTTTGAAATGACCTGCTTGTCCTTCGGCGTACTATACATCACATTTGCTTCAGGAAAAAGATGAAAAAATGGCTACTTAGCTGTAGCAGTAGTTGTGCAGCTTGAAGAATTGTCTGCTGTGCATTATACCACCATACAATAGTTTGATCTGGAATGATCCTTGCAGTCCTTTGTTTTTTCACGCTGGACAGCGGCCCACATTTGGTCCTTCCCTCTGCGACATTAAATCCCTCCGCAGAAACCTTAGAGTAAATACCATCATCAAATTATTTTTTCCTTTTCTTTGCTAACTTTGTAATTGTTGCAGGTTCCCAGTATTTTCCTCTGTTCTTTAGACATTCCTGTTCTTCAGTCTCTTTTCGAGGAGATGAAAGGGTCATATGTGAACCCAGAAAAATTTTCAAGCTGCAAAACTATTCCTACAGGTGACCACTTTGTTTTGCAGTGAGACTCTCTTCTGGATTCACATGATTTCCCCCGAACCACCACCCGAGGCTCCGCTGAAATGAGTTTGAGCATGCAAACAGGTGCTTTAGTCCTTTCTGTTCAACCTGAATATACTGAATATCCACGTAGTAATGTGTGTTGAAGCTGTGTCCGGCCACCCCCTTTTGTACCGCTTTGTTCGCCATAAGTTGGCAGGGTATGCTCAGACGTGAGTCCCTTGCTCACTTTGCCACTGGATTCAAGCAAGCCTGGCTGAAGACGGCTGAAATGCCAGAAACCGGTCCTAGGAAGCTTGTTTCCGGTCCAGTGAAGGCATGGCTTGGCAGTTCGGGCTGGACTGTTCCCATGAGGCACAGGGTCAGACTGATTTGCATATGGCCATGTCTGAACTGGGGTGGCAGAGTGGGCTAAAGAACGGTGATGGATCAAACCCAGATCTGTTGACTGGGTGTGAGTGTTTGATTGGTTCTGATGCTCCGTCCATCACCCCACCCCCTTTTGTACCGCAAAGTGAATTGTCACCGACACACTCCTCTCCATGGGGGTTTCAGTGTCTGTTAGCTGCACATACTGAACAAAGTGATGGCAGCATCTCTAGTAAAGTTTTCTAACGTTGAAGAGGAAGTGGATTAGAGACAGACCCTAGTAGGGCAACCTAAATCCTGAGGTAAATTAATGTGAAATACCTGCCAGAAGAAGAAAGCTAGATGCTTGGGAACCTGCCAGAGAGCAACTAGAGGGACTACGTTTCCCCAGAGGCAGGGATCCCCTTTATCTGGTTTGTTACCAGATGACATGGGCAGGTTTCACAGTTCAGTTTGGTTCACAGTTTGGTTACATCATTTGAGACTTTTTGCTTTATTACTTACTTGAGCCATCTCAGAAGATGGTAAAGGTGATTCCTGGTAGGAAGTACAAAAACTCATTCAGAATCCTGCAACCATTTTTGCATTCATTCCATGCGTTAAATGGAGGATGAAGCCATCTGGTTTTCCATACAGCTCCCCTATGGAGACTCAATAGTTTTGGCTACAACTCAGTGCTACTCCATACCCCTGGAACATGAAGGTCCAAAGATTGTCACCTTCAGGAAATGATATAGTACAATGGTTACAACGTTTATAAATACTGGAAACTCCGGCAGTGTTTGGCCTGTATGACAGGCAAAATTGAGCATAAATACAAAAGGAGTATGCAGTTCCTGACAGGGAAAACAGGTTGTGAAAGAAAGTGATATCCAGAAAGAGAAGGGAATTCCTCTTATTGGAATTAGGACCCTCACACACCCAGCCAGCTAGGTGTCATGCTTCATCATTGGGTCTGCTCCTCGTCTGGTCGGTGCTGCAGTACCCGACGGGCACCCCTGAAGGAGCTCTTTGGCGGAGATCTTTTATTCCTTGCCGTAAGGTGCAGTGCGTGTGAGGGGCCTAGTGAGTGTAGATGTACAAGAAAGTGAGGTTAAAATAGGAGGTAGGGGTCCAATCCGAACAATTTTACTGTGTGGCTCCTCTCCTAGTTAAAAATAGTTAAAAATAAGTGTTGGGCGCCCCTGAAATGATACAGTGTACCGCGTATGCAGGTCTTTTTTGTACATCTACACTCACTAGGCCCCTCACACGCACTGCACCTTAAGGCAAGGAATAAAAAATCTCCGCCAAAGAGCCCAGGAGAGTAAACCATACGATATGGACAGTACACGACTGACTCGCTGGGTAGAGCGTTTTAATCGTAGGTAGCCCTGTGGCGCCACACCTGGCTGAGAATCACTGGCTTTTCAAGGGGAAATAGCCTTTACAATGAGTCCGGAACCACACATAGGCTTTACAACGACTCAATTATAACTAATACATCTTTACAACAATTTATTTTACCATGAATATGCCTTTACCATGTATGACTTTACAACAAAAATGTAAGTATTTCACCTGTAAGTATATTATATTTTCCACGCCTCTAAACGCTTTCAGCAAGGATTGATGCAGACACACATTTTTGATTCAAGTATGTTTATTGTTCAAAACGCCAATCCGCCATAATGTGGTTCAGCCATCACTTGCGGCCTTGGTCACAAGACTTGCTCAATTTTAAGGAATTTTTATACCCATTTAACCATCATAAAGATAGTAAAAAGGCTTTTTGACTTAAATGTAAAATGCATGTATTCATATGTTTGGTTATTATGCCCTACAATTCTCAGTGTCTGCTTTATTCATTACATCATTGCAATTCACATTTGGCACGAATGTATATGCACAAATCCCAACATGGTTCTAACCAATCAGAGAGCAATCATCTGCCTACTGCTCGCATATGCTGCTGTATATTATGCATACATGATATACATTCCCACAAACAATTTGGTAATTTGATGACAATATATGAACACATTAATAAAACAAAGTGCCTTGATGCGGTGCCTATTATACCCCAATCCAGACCAATTAGGGTACTTTATAATTGAATGTTATGACTACCAATTACAAGTGCTGCTTGTTGACTACCAATATATATGCCCATAAATGAAATGCAGTGCATTGATTTTTTTTTTGCATATTTTATCACTGCTACGGCCCAAGTGGGCTAACTCCATTGAATTTGTTTACCATTGCACATTTACAGATTTCGTTGATTCTGGACATAGTATCCCAAACTCAAAAAAATCCCCATCTTTTACAATTAAACTCACAGAGAGAAGGCATGCTTGTTTCAGTATTCCTTAAAAATCAAATATTTACACATGGAGGTTTCCCAGGCGATCAGTGTGCCTACTAAGACAAGCATTTAATTCTTCATTTGTGTTCAGTCCATTGGGTATTTAACAGTTTAAGTTTAATATATAACACATCTCAAGTTGCCAAAGCGCTTTAACGCAGTCCCCACCGCACCTGTTGACTGGTACTGCATCAGTTGCAAAATATCTCATCTGTTTTACCTCATGACTATGGTGTGTCTCATGAAGTCTGACTATAGGATAAGTACTGCCTATATTGCAGATCTCTCGCATATGGTGCAGTATTGTCTTTTACACTGGCAGCGTTGTGCTGCCTACATAACATAGGTTACAGTTGCATGTCAGCACATATACAGCAAAATCTGTTTTGCAGTCATAGGAACCCCTTATTGTAATAGGTTTCTCATGAAAGGGAGCTAAGTATTCTTCATTGTTCTCACTCAGAGGCGGATTCTCCATGAGGGCTGTGGGGCTGCACCCCCCTGAAATTCCAAACATACCTGTACAGTTATAAAATAGATCGATTTATTTAGACATACGATCGTATCTCTAAACAAATCTATGTATTTAAGCCTGTGCTGTCTGTCCCAGGCTGCCTGCCTGGCCTTGCTCTGAAGTAGGAGACAGAAGCCAGGCAGTAAATCAACTTTCTGAGCTGTGACGCAGGGCTTAGTGTTCTAAAGCCTTCCCTAATGAGTCATTGCCATTGTAGACTATGGCAGTATTCACTAGTATAGGCCAGTGACGCTGTAAGCATCATGCTTAAGGGTGTTGAATTCCCCTTCCTGTGTGAGAGTAGTCATCCCTCATTCACAGGCATGGATCCCACCCATTCCCATGCGTCACGCGTAGGATGCAAGCACCGTAGCACGTGTATTATTGCCATGTCCTCGGCAATGGTAAGTGTTGGAATGCCAGTCTTCGGTTATGATTATTGTTCTGAGACCCCTGGTAACCCTAACCTTCCCCACCGTGACCCCCCAGACCCTGGCTGCACTTCGCTGTCCCTGTTAAAAGTGGAGCTGCGGCATTTGGTCCCCTGTAAAATGGATCCAAAAGATGAACATGCCAGTCTGAGTTTAGCAAACCTTACAGGAGGTGTGCAGCTTTACACTGAGCTGCAAATCTTTTTCTGTCCGCTGCCTGAAAGTGTCTAGCCTAGAGAATCGCTCGTTCAAATCAAACGAGCAGTGCAAACCCAGCAGAAAATGCGTCTGATTCCAAATAATCTTTTACTCACGTAGCAGAAGGGACCTAAGTTTAAAGGTGCCTCCCAGTGAATGTCTCCATACATTTCAAAACCCAACAGATGTAATCAAACGAGAAACACTCTTTAGTGACTATTGTTGGTGATTGTTACCCATGCTAGGCTGGTAAACAACTGTGTGCCTTTTTTTCTCTAAACTGCACAGTCCCTTCTCGAGTGCATGCATATATCTTACAAAGGGCCCAATGTATTCACAATGTTTTTAGTTTTGCACCCCTGGAAATCCTTCTTTGTCCAACGCTCCAGGCTTTGAAGTAATGAAAAGTATAACACAGTGTTCAAAAGTAGCATTGCCAGTGGGGCATTTCATTGCAACACACTATCTACATTATGATTTTGTGTGAGCTGCAAGGAAGGGCAGCAAATGGGTTCCCTTTTTTCTGCAAACATCAAAGGAAATGTATCAATGGCCTGCAGTTGCTCCTGTGGTCAGAAAGGACTGGTCATTTACTTACTGCCCTGATCAGTTAGTCCTCAACAATGAGGGTTCCTCCCAGGCCATTCGTCATGCCCCAGTAGCATCTAAATCTTGTTCTGACTTCCTTAATGTGTGTGCCCTTTGAACCTCTACGCAGTTGCTTTCTTCGGCTTTTGACCATCGAGACTGCCTTTCAAGTGGCAATTGCATCCACCAAGAGGGTCAGCGAATTGGAGGCACTCGCGGTGCACCCTCCCTATATCACTTTCTATCACAATAAGCTGGTACTCCGGACATGTGCCTCCTTCCTTCTGAAAGTTGCAACTTCTTTCCATGTAGGGCAGAACTTCACCTTCCCTACCTTATTTGCTCCTTCTTACCCCTCTAAAGAGGAGGAGAGACTTTAGTGGCTTGACCCAAAAAGTGTTTTGTCGCTCCACCTTATCACACAAGCGTTTTGGGTGGACGATCAACTCTTGGTGGGGTACATAGGAGCCAGAAAAGGGAAGAATGTGCAGAAATGGACCATCTCAAGATGAATAGTCCTCTGAATCAAGATCTGTTCTGCATTGACTAAGAAGCAACCCCAAGGGCTTGCATTCTCATTCCATCAGAGCAAAGGCTGCGACCACTGCATTAACCGTGGAGTCCCTGTCCTGGACATATATCAGGCAGCAACATGGACATCTTTACGCAGGTTTACCAAGCACCTCTGTCTGGACAGTCAGGTCCTTCGTTGCGGGTGTTTAGCCCATTTGGTCCTGCAGGATTTTCTGGTTCAAATCTGCTTCACAGACCCAGCTCCGGGAGGCTTTGCTTGAGTCAGGAATCGGCTGCTAGAAGTCTCCATCAGATGAACCTGTTACTTACTTTTGTTAATTCCTTATCTGGTAGAGACTACCTAGCCTCAGATTCCTTACAGGTCCCCCTAACCTCCAAGCGATCTGATTACAGTGTAGGGTACATCTTTTGCGGTGCCTTAGTATTTCACACCCAGTTGTCTGTTCTCTTTTTGACTTTGCGCTCTTGCCATGCAAAGTTACAAAAGTAGCTGATGTCTACGCGAGCGGGGACATCTATATAGTTACTCCACAAACTACTCTACTACGATCAATGCCACCACCGTTAAGGAGTACTACTCAAACGTTCGTATCCATTCTTCCAATTTAGGAATATTTTAAGGTAATGAATCTGCAGCTAGATAAAATCTGTATCAGATAAGTTGCTACTGAAGGTAAGTAACTTGTTCGTCACACTTTTTAATCATACTTGTCTCCTTTTCTTGATAATGCATCAGCTCCTCCAAGGAAATTGTTGACTGCAAGTGAATTAGGGCTCTCTTGTTGTTCGAGCCATCTTAGTGCTTGTCAATAACTAACCTTTCCTTGGAATAAAGATAGAAAGCTTAAAACTCCTTGCTCTATTGCTTCTTCTTTCATTTTCGATTTGTAAATACCGGTTTATAATTTACAGTTGTCCGTAATCTTTTCACTCCTTTTCTACTGAGACATGTACTAGCAAAGAGCATCTGTATGACTTTCAGACATTCTTGAGACATAAATGTGTTTGACAGCTGGTGGATGAAAATAAAGTAGTCCATCCTCAGTATGCAGGGTTAAAAATATCTCCGGTATTCTTTCATATTTCAAACCTGCTTTATCTTAAATTGCCTCTACTATCTGCCCCGTACAGTCTATATAGAATGCTATTTTCTTTAAAACAATTGAATGTAATTGCCGTTTTAAATTGCTGTTTCTTAAATGATCTCAGAATAACTTCACAAAGAGAGAGAGAAACTTAAGACCTGCTCAATAACAACTTTGGCTTTGCCTTAAAAGTGGGTCGAGATCCTAATTTCAAATCACACCATGCAATTGGGAAGCGAAATGACAGTGCAACCTAACATTGATTTGTTATAATGCTATTCAATTACGTGAGCAGGGAAGAAAGTTCAGCAGAGAATTTAAATATGCACTTTGTTTGTCAGGGGAAAGCGGAGCCGCGCCAGCTATTAGCCACCTGTCCGCCCAGGACGACTCTGGGACAGTCCAAAGTCCAAAGAGGTCACAGAAGACTCTTCAGAAACTTCAGTCTCATATGGTCCACAGAGTTTGGAAGGAATGTATCCTCCACCGCCGTCCTTCAAAGTAAGGCATTCCTTTTCTTCCTACAGTTTGAGGTTTGGAACGTTCTTATACGTGTGGGTGCAGTTTACTTTGGAGGGAATGCCTTTCACCTGTCTAAATAAATTGAGAGCCAGCAGAAGCGATTGAGCATGCTTCCTTGATAATGCCTTCTACTTAATGAGCACTCCTGCCTAAATTCAGTAGACCGAGACGGGCCGCATAATGTGTTCATCTTCATCCTTCCCATTTTTGTTTAAAATCTAGATTGAGATGATTTATTGTAGCATTGATATAAATAACATTCTGTGACAAATTCAATCAGCCATGACACTTACTTTGCGCTCTCTCTCTCTCTCACTCTCTTACACTCACTCTCTCACGCTCTCTCACTCTCTCTCGCTTTCTCTCACGCTCACTCTATCACGGTACCAGTCTAATTAGTCACCTTAAAGGTGTGTTTTAAGTGCATTTTTAAACTGGGAAAATTGATATGTCTCAAGTGGTCACCCAGGGATTCCAGAAGAGGAAACTTTAGACCGAGAATGCCTTGCTGCCCATAGTTCATTGTTAGAATGTGATTGTAGTTTTGTTAATCCGAAAAATAAATGTCTTTTCCATGTTCTGTATTAAGAATTTCATTTTGCCTGTTGAGTAGCTTCCTCTGCCTCAGCCAAAGCAAATGATCCTTCACAGAACTTTAAAAATACATTCAGTATGGAAGAGTACTATATCTGCCCTGTTCTGAAGTTGCTTTTTTCCAAGAATGTGTACACTTGTTGTGTGACATGGCTTTATGTGAGATGTCACGAGTAAAGTATCTCAGAAGCTTTTTTGAACATTTATGTTGACTTATTTCTCCCACTCTTTTTTATTTTATTTTTTTACTCAACAGACTATGTACTCCGAATCATGATGAAGATGCCCCTGGTAGCATTTCATCCTGGGAGTTTGTAGATCCAGCCCAAAGAGCCTCCTGTTCATGTGCCAGGTAAATCCTCCTAACTTGCAGGCAATGGGAATTCTTGTGCACTCATATGCCATGATTGTATTGTACACGTTTTCAAAAAGTAATTTCTCAGTGTTTTCTATGCACTGTTTCTTAAGCCCTCTTCTTTGAATTCTGGTTATGTATGCAGTGCTTGGTCCTATCGTTCCTCCTGAAGTCCAGTATGAATGAGGGCTCCTCCTTTCTTTTCTGCTGGGCACAAATCGCTTTTGCTCCTTGAATTAATGCTAGCCTCTGGTACAATTTTTAGATTTAGCTGGAAATGTAGAATGATTGTGGCTACATAGAAGCAACCTTGATGCTCAGACAGTGGTTGCCCCAGAATGATTAAAATAACCATTTACAATAAATATAGACAAAAGCAAGTTTATTCTATATCCATGTGAGCCGGTCTTACTGGGGACCAGTCAAAGGACCACCTTTTTGATTTGAGGTCTTAGCCCCACTGAACTCTCACTACTCTCCCTGACAGTAAAATAGCTGTGCTGCAAATGCTGACAATCGTGAGCCTCAGTTATCCTGCAACTTACTTCAGCAGCCAGCTATCAATGGGGCACTAAAACGTAAAAAAGGTATGGACACTGTCAGCATAAACTTTGTTTTCACTGCTCTCTAGGTGATTAGGAGTGGTTTCCTTTGCTGTGGTGATTGTGACTGGACTTGGCCCTCCATTCTGATCCCTGATCTTGTTCCAACTTAATCAGGGGGCATGTCGCCTAAGCACCAGTGGCTGCTTCACAAAATGAACCTAGTACGGTGTTAAAAGAATCCTCAGGACTTTGTGCACAACTTTTCTGAATTATCTGGCATATGCAGGGTTGCCTTCATAGGTTTGCATTCCTGAGTTTTTACGCCTTTTCTTTTATATTTTAATTTCCTTTTGCAGACTTTCTATCTTTTATTTATAATGCGCTTGGAATAAGCCAACTTATTTGATACTCTTTCTTTATTTTTTATCTGAGAGAATCACAAGCATGTCAAATGCAGTAATGAACGATAGGCCCTTGGCTTACTTTACATCTTATCGAAATAAGTCTATGGAGTTTGACTTTTTGCTTTGCCTGTATGACACAGTTCAAATCAAACAACTTTGGCTTAAGCAAACATTCTGACAACTTAAGAAGATTATTTTTCTGCTTTACTCTCTAAAGTGCTTCATCACGAGGAAGAGGCCAGTGATTCCCATTTTGAATCTAGTGAGGGGCAGGACCTCCTCTCAGTTAATCTTGATCCTGGGTAACATTGAAACTGCTTGATCTAGCTGCCAAGATTGTCTTGAATCTAGTCCGCTTAAAGTAGCTAGGTTCTTTAAATTGTAGAAAACAATTAGTTGCTTCTTCTCCTAACAATAGTTTGTATATCTCTGGAAGACCATTTGATAGTTCCTTATCCTGCGCACCAACTAGAATCCCCATATATTGTAGAGCTGCAGCCCAATAATACATCCGAAAATCAGGAACTGACCAGCCTCCTCTTTCCCTCGGGAGTGACATAAATCGCATTGCTCTTCTTGTTTTGCCATGGGCCCATATAAATCTGTTAACCAGATGTTCTAAGGTTACAAACCATCTTTTCTCAAATTCCAGAGGGATTGTCCTGAAAAGATATAGAATTTTGGGCAATATTATCATCTTAACAACATTAGTACATCCAACTATTGATAAATGGAGATTATTCATTCTATCCAAATCTTTTGTAACTTGTTGTATAATTGGTTTGATATTTCTCTCTACTAAAATATCCAAATCTGCGGTTATAACTATACCAAGATATGTTGCCGAGTCTACCACCCTAGAATCATCAATCACAGTCAGCTTATTTTTCACAATTTGCGTTTTTGTTTGATTAAGTGCATATCCAGAAACCGACCCGAAGACTGAAGCTTCGCTTTCAATTGCCACTAATGCTTCCCCAGGTTTAGAGGTTATCACCGCGATATCATCCGCGTAGGCCAGTATCTTAGACTCCAGTCCCTGTGATATAATTGGGTGTATTCCTTCAATGGCCTCTAATCTTCGGATAAGTGGATCGATATACAAAGCGAAAAGCAAGGGTGAAGATGGACAACCCTGCCGTGTACCACGCTTGATCGCCAAAGGTTCCGTATATCCGCCATTTATTTTTAGATGAGCCATTGGATCTCGATAGAGAGCCTGTATCGCATTTATATATCCAGCTCCGATCCCAAACCAGCTTAAAACAGCCCATAAATAGCCCCATGAGACCCGGTCAAAGGCTTTTTCAGCATCCATTAAAATTAAAGCCATAGGTTCTCCCGAGACTATTGTGGAGTCGAATAGTGTTATAACTCTACGTATATGTTGAGTAGTCCCTCTCCCTGATATAAATCCATGTTGACAGGGATGTACCATTTTGCCAATAATTAAATTAAGCCGCATTGCTAAAACCTTAGAATAGATCTTTGCATCACTATTCATTAGTGTGATAGGCCTATAGGAGCCAGGATCTCTTGGTAGATTGCCTTTTTTAAGGAAGACTATTATCTCGGCCTTTGACCAGGATTCGGGCACAGCATGGCCTAACTGAGCCATCTTGATAATATTTATCAGGTCTGGGCCAATAGCCTCCTTAAATATTTTGTAAAATTCGAGAGGAATTCTATCAGGCCCAGCAGCTTTACCCGAGGGTAGGTCACTAAGTGCAGCGTAGATTTCATCCTGCGTAATTTCTCCTTCCAGGCTATCCCTTTCTATTTCTGTGATAGTTTCCCTAGAAATTTCTCCCAAATATTCTTGGATCCCGTTCTCCTCCATCAACTGCTCCTCGCTATATAAATTTAGATAATAGTTACGAAACACATTGCGAATCTCAGGTATGCTTGTTACAAGGGAGCCGTTACTATCGTTGATCTCAGAAATTTCTCCAATAGCACTCATTTGCCTTGTTCTAGCAGCTAATATTTGCCCCACCTTTTCACTATATTCATGACATATTTGTCTTTTTGCTAAGTATCGCGCAGCTATCTTTGTTGTTGAGATATCCCCTATCTCTGATCGTATGGCTGCAATTCTAAGCATAATACTCTCGAGTGAGTTGCAAGTAGCAATTGCGGTCAGCAATTCCTCTTCTGCCAATGCTAATGCTTTACAGAGTTTATCCAAAAGTGCTGCTTCCTTTTTTTGGCGTAGCAGGCTATAACTTAGAGTTTCGCCTCTCACTCCAGCCTTAAAGGCGTCCCAGACCATTCCTGCCCCTGTACTACCACGATTAACCCTCCAAAAAAGCGGTATCCATTGATTCATATGAGTTAGATATTCTGGTTCCACCAAGAGCCCTCTTTCAAATGTCCATTCTCGTTTCGGCTGAGAGCACCCCGTCAGAGTAACAGTAAGTACTAAAGGGTTGTGGTCGGAAACGACCCGGGGGTGTTTTTCTATACTACACCTAGCTAATATTGTGCTTGAAACAAAAAAGTAATCTAATCTGAAAATTGATTTGTGAGGTACAGAAAAAAAAGTGCTACCCGCATCATTGGGTCTGAGTCGCCCCCATACATCTACCAAAGCATTATTCCGCAAAAGATTGGTAAGGGCGCAGTAAACTTTTTTTTTCCGGCCGCTGTAAGCCCCTTCAGTGCTCCCCCAAGATCTACCAATACCATCAATGTTAAAATCCCCACACATTATCACTGGGGTAGGCCACAAAGCTAATTCTACTTCTAAAAATTCCATAAGTTCTGGGTCGTCAGCTGTTGACCCGTATACAGTACAGATAGTAAATGTTTCCTCCTGAAGCATACATTCTACCAAGGCCCAGCGCCCCCATTTATCAGCAGCCTTTTTTTTAATCGTTAGTTTTTGGCGACTAGCTAGAACGGCTACACCCCTTGTCCTTACCCCTTGTTTAGTGGCTGTAAGTAACTTAAATCCCAGCTGTTGCAAAAGGTACCCTCTTATTTCCTCAATGTGAGTCTCTTGCAAGCACAAAATATCTATGCGAAGTGTCCTAAGATATGCAGCTACTCTAAATCTCTTTTGTTGATCATTGAGACCACATACATTAATAGTTGCCACTCTAATACTCATTTTAATGATTTAACTAAAGCTTAATGTTATACCGTAGGCTTGTAACCTAGCTACTTTAAGCGGACTAGATTCAAGACAATCTTGGCAGCTTATAAAATTTGGAGGGCATTAGGGAAGAAAATAGGTATTGGTAGGATACATTACTATACACAGTTATATAAGAACCCCAATTTTCCGGAAACTTTTTCCGATAGAGTTATGGCAGATTGGGGGCGACTGGGAATTCAAAAGGTTGGAGACATTATGGGGGTAAGGGGAATCTTTTCTTTTGCGGAAATCCAGGCTTCATATGGGGTGGATAAAATACACTTCTTTAAATATCTACAGATCCGTAGTTTTTTAAAGGAGAAGACAGGTGGGGTGATTGGGTTCTCCCCAATAAAAATTATGGATACACTAAAAAAGGGTCAAGAATGTACTATTAAGAAAATATATTCTGATCTGGCTCTATTAAAGGCTGATGACATTGAAAAACATGGTAAAAAATGGGGAGATAAACTTGGTATAAAACAGGAGGTTTTTGAAAGGTCGCTAGAACTGGGACAAACTGCTCTTTGTTTAGCAGGATTACAGGCCCAACACTATAAAACTATTTTTTCATTATATTATACTCCTGCAAAAATCGCCCAATGGGGCGGGCAGGAGGGAATTACGTGCCCTAGATGCGAGTGTAATGAGGCAGATTTGATCCATATGATGTCAACCTGTCCTAATCTGATGAATTTAAAAGGAGAAATTGAGAATTTTTTTATCCATTCTCTAAAAATTAAGCTGCATCTTAACTCAGCAATAATCCTGTTGGGAATTGGGGAAGAAGATGCAGCATTAAGGACCTCAGAAGATTTTATATTTCTATCTATGGCGGTCTTACGAATCTGTATCTGCACGGCGTGGTTAGATCCTAACCCACCAACCTTTCAGCAATGGATTTCCAGGCTTCTTTCAATCTTCAACCTCGAAAGAGGAATTTATGATCGGAAAGGGAAGAAGGGGAGGATATTAGGAGAACGTATTTGGGGTCCTGTACAGAATTGGAAGAAAGAGCTACAAGGTAGTACTGTACGAGCTAATTAGTTTTGTGATTTATAGTCTAAAGAAAAAGGAATGCACTTAGCTTTACTCTTTTTTGCAATGTACCTCTAAATTTATGCTGTATTATGTTTTAGTCTTTTATTATTTAGTTTTTTTTTTTTCCCCTTTTGGTTTCTTTTTCTTCTCATGTACCCAGTGTAAAATGAAATATATGATTAATTGCTGTGCTTTTTATGAAAAATAAAAAATATAATAAAAAAAAAAAGAAACTGCTTGATCTAGGACAATAGATTTGTAGTAGGACTATATGGAATGACATTGGCTTGTAAGTAAGGGTGAGGTTTACTTATTGTGCCCTTTAAACAAGGGTAAGTGAGTTTTGTTGCTGGAGGTTATTGGACGGTGCAGCCTCCTTAGGGCTGTAGTGATATGTTCGACCAGTGCAGTAATTCAGTTTACTAAAATGCATTCTTTCTGTGACTAATTCTGCTTTACTTGGAATAGGTGGAGCAACTTAAATTTCTTCTCACCTGTTCTGTGTGGTCACAATCCTTGTTTGGCCACCAATACTTCAGCGACTCATGGTTTTAGCTGTAACTTTCTAACTTAATGTAGGGGCACTGTTTGCAAAATCCGGATAAAAACAATAAGCAAGATCTTCTTGACTGAGGCGTGATTAGAGAAAAAAGTAGTGTTAGTGTAGGCTCTTAGACCTACTAATATGACAGTAAATTACCTTATTGAATGTTTGAGGTGCAGCTATGCCCTCTTACTCATTTTAATTATGGACAGATTTATAACATTGATCCAATTTTAAGATTACACTGTGTAATATATCAGTGTGTCAAATAGGAACAACTTTTCTAGAATAGCATAGTTCTACGCCAGAAAACCTCAAATAAGATTTGGTTTAGAAATATGTTTGATGTAGACCTGAGCTTATATCATGCATTAGTTTTCTGGCTTGATCAAAACCTTGTTCTTTATGACAGGTGATCTGTAAGTCCCATTCGTATTGTTTGTGTTTTATTGCTTTATAAAGAGCACATATACTAAACGAAATTCCTCCAAAGTACCACATATATATCTATTTATCCATCTATCTGGTGCTTTGGAGCAATTCTATATTAGATATCTAAAAAAACAAACAAGAAATCAAAAAACAAATTATACTGTACTGCAGAATTCGGAAATATGTTTCCAAAATCAATCTTTAAGAGATTTTTTTAAAGAGAAAGTGGTGATATCATGAAGGCTGTGTTAAAGCATTCTATTGTGCTACCCTTGATATGTTTCTCTAGTTTTTCTTTTATGCTTTCTTTTGCTTTTTCTTTTACTTAAACGTGAAATCAACAAGCTCGATTGGATTTCTGTTTTCTAGTCCACCCAATTGCTGCACAGTTCTGCAAACCTTGCATTTTAAACGTAAAAAATATTCAGGTAAATAACAGGGTAATCTATCAGTCTAGAAAAAAACTGCCTTATTTAAAAGAATTACGTGAGGAAGTTTGTAGAATAGATATACAGTTTGCCAAATTGTATGCCTCAGTTGTTAAGTTTTTGTTACCAAAGAAATCTGATTTGGAAATGACGTGCATAAAATAGAACCTCCAAGGTGTTCACAGAGGGACATACTAGTGGCATGTCACCAAATTTAAGAGGCCACGGTTCTAAGTTAATTTCTCTGCGCTGCTTCTCCATGCATATTTTACTGCTGCTGGGGCCGTTGTTCTAATCACCTCACCGCTGCGTTAAGGCACTCGCCTCCGGCACGATCCCCGTTTCACCACGGTAATTAATTACCGATTGAGTGGAGGGACGTGACTCCTCCCCTGATCCTCCCACACCCGGCTTGCTTGGTCTGCTGACACAGCTACTCTACTTTAGTGGCATGTGTGAGTGGACGCACAGCAGACGTGCGCAGTGGGCGCCCATCTGCGCCCGTCCACGGCCATCCGGTTCCTGGGGCCACCCACTATGCCTGTTTAAAACCCGCATAGACCTGTCTGTATTCTAGCAACGCCCTCCGTACTATGGAGAGGTCTCTGGCCGTAGCATGCTATCACTCAGTACAGAAAGGAGAAGGGATTACAAACTGTTGGTTTAGGCTCACACCCTGCATTACTACATCCCAGCAGGACCACCTGAAGTTTGCCCTCATAAACTGTAGATCCCTGGTCAAACACAAAACGGAAATGTATGACTACCTCACTGACCATTAGCCTGATGCCTTGTTCCTCACTGAAACATGGCTCAGTGAGGACTCTGCCCCCGACATTTCAGAAGCACTTCCAAATAACTATGGCATGGTCAGATAAGACCTCATTTTAAAACGCGGACGAGGAAAAGCCATAATCTTCCACCTATCCCTCAACTGTGCGCTATATAAAGTCTCAGTAGGGAGCTCAGAGGCAGCTCAATTTAGTATAAGGAGAGCAAACAAGACTATGATGAATGGTCTCCTAAGCTATCGCCCACCAGAGCCGCTAAACAATTTTATGGCTAATCTTATGAAGCTGTCCACCCAACTGGCTCTTAAACACACCAATCTTCTAGTCTTGGGTGATCTTAATCTACACCTAGAGGATCAACACAAAAAGGAGGCACAAACCGTATGCAAGGAACTTGCGAGCATACAATTAAAACTCGAATCTGTAGCACCCACACACTGTGCAGGCCACCTATTAGACACCTCGAACTACGTGGGCCTGGTGGTGGAACAACCGACTTCTGTTCCTTGGTCCGACCACCAACTCATAGAATTTCGCTTTCCACTACCTAAACCGGCACTACAAAAAATACTAATTTTAATGGCTTCCACAGGAATTGGTCCAAGTTCAACAGTGTGAATTTTTCCAATGCACTTCATAAAACCCCACCATTACTCCATAGTGACGTTAATCTGGCTAACACTTTGATTACTGAGTGGATGACGGAAGCATTAGATGAATCGGCCCCTTGGACCTCGAAGACCCCTAAGCGAGGGTCAAAATCAGCCCCTTGGTTCAATGAAGAGCTCAGAGCGGCCAAACAGGGATGTAAGCGCTTAGAACGCAAATGGAAAATAGCTTTCTCCATAGAAGCGAAAGAAGCTTATAATACTGTACAGAACAAATACCACTCTCTCCTCAAAAAGACACGTTCTATATACTACAAAGAGAGGATTGATAGGCAGAAAACTCCTCTAAAGAGTTGTATGCCACACTGAAAGAGATTTCGTCTCTTGAGAGAACACTTGCAACTCCTGTCAGCTCTGAAGAGAGGTGTAATAAGATTGCCGACTTCTTCCTACAAAAAGTATCCACGATATACAATTCTTTCCCTGAGGAAGCTCGAAATTGCCGTAGTGAACTTAAAGAGGTATCCAGTGAACCAAGTGCACCATCCCTGAGTGCGTTTATTGCTCTCCCCACATTGGAGCTCAAGGAAATGGCTCTAAAAATTAAATCTGGCTCCCCGGCCGATACAGCGGCACTAAACAGGATAAAAGAGGGCATTGATGTGATACCTAAAATACAGCAACTAATAGACACATCGTTTAAGGGCGGATAGGTTCCTAGGGCGTGGAAACATGCAACGATCATACCCCTTAAGAAAAAGCCATCAGCTAATCCCGAGCTATTAGATAATCTGCGTCCCATCTCTTTGCACCCCTACATATCCAAACTCGCTGAAAAGGTTGTGAACAAACAATTGGTGGAACATATAAATTCACACAACCTCCTACATCCAACCCAATCTGGTTTCAGTGCATCCTTTTCTACGGAATCCGCTCTCCTCTTTGCAACAGAAACCATACGAAGACAGGCAGATGCAGGTCATATGGTAGCCCTGGTCCTGTTAGACCTAAGTGCCACCTTGGACACAGTATCCCACAAGCTACTCCTTCAACGTCTACAGGAGTGTGGACTGGGCGGGGAAGCATTAAAATGGATGTGGTCTTTCTTGGAAGATCGTAGCTTCCAGGTTGTACAACACT
This sequence comes from Triturus cristatus, assembly GCF_964204655.1. Lineage (NCBI taxonomy): Eukaryota > Metazoa > Chordata > Amphibia > Caudata > Salamandridae > Triturus > Triturus cristatus. The sequence goes on along the minus strand of NC_140594.1, from coordinate 313,266,336 downwards.
CCCACCGTTCTAAAATCCTGCCACTCCATCAAGGAATCTACTCTGAGCCCCACCCTCTTTAATTTTTGCGGTCTCGAGGTGTCCCATCTCTGTTGACTCTACCACTCCCGAGATACTAGTGTCGGAGTGATTGTTCGCACCCTCCGTACTAGGGGTTGATAGACCTCTTACAGGGCTCTCTAGATGCGGAGTACTACTTTTCCCCAGCGACTGTCGTCTTTCCGAATTAATCTTACTAACCTTCTGGACCAAGTAATTATCCATTGTACGTGGCCCCAAAGAGGGTTTAGATCTAGACATATTGTAAATTGTAAATCGTCACACCCCCGTCAAAAGCTTACTGAATTGATATAACGTTAAGTCCGTTAATATTTCGCATACATTTCAAATTTTAAAAAAACATTGGCTACGGCTAGCAGATAACTCAATATCACCCCCACTGCTTCGTGTGACTCCTATATACAGAACCAGTGTCCCTGGCCCAGTCCAGTCTCCTCAGGCCTCTGAGGGCCACAGAGGGCCCGCCCTTTGCCCGGGCTTAGCCCGGCGCCGCCCGCGCGCCTCCCGCGACGCGGAGGGAGCCTCACAGTTTTAAGCGCCTCAGGGCGCGCAGGGAAGCGGAAGCGGGAAATGCCGCTAGGGACTCTGGGGGCTGTAGTCCCCTACGCGGCGTCCAGCGCGGTCAATGGCGGCCCAGATGAAGATCTCAGCGTCCTCGGGCCCCCGGGTGATGCAGAGTGCGCAGCGGAGCGTCCTTCAGCCAGGTAAGCTGCTTCGCAATATAATTTATATATTGGACCTATGGCGAGGATTATGGACAATTACAATATCTCCATGGTGTTGTACGCAGACGACACACAGCTTGTGGTGACCCTTGCACAAGACTCCGGTGAATCAGCATTACAGTTCTCATCCTGTCTCAAGGATTTAGCCACATGGATGTCAAACCACTGCCTTAAATTGAATGGGGGCAAGACAGAGGTCATGATTGTTGGGAAATCACCCTATATCTGGGACACGACCTGGTGGCCCTAGGTACTGGGGCCTATCCCAGAGCTCAAAATTGAAGTAAAAAACCCGGGTGTGTGGCTTGATCCAAAACTTTCGTTTGAGTCCCAAACTAGAAAGGTGGCATGGAGATGCTTTGGCACTAGGAAGATGCTAAAAAAAAAAAACCTGGACTTTCTCCCTATATCAGCCAGGAAAACCATAGTCCACACCATGGTGACCTCGCAATTTGACTATGGGAATGCCCTGTATCTGGGTGCATCTAAAGTCTGCATGAAAGGACTCCAGCATATTCAAAACACAGCGCCACACCTAGTTCTTAATCTACCTAGGCGAGCATCATCAACAAAAGCTCTTGACGCCCTTCATTGGCTGCCAATTGAGAAGAGAATTATTTTCAAAGCCATGTGTTTGTCATAAGACCCTACAGGGGATAGGCCCTACCTACCTGCACAACATCCTCACCCCTCACAATCCTGGTCGACAGCTAAGATCTACAGGAGTACAGTTACTCAAGATTCCCAGGATAAGGAAAGCGAAGATGGGTGCTTGATCCTTTGGCTATCTAGCGGCCAAGAATTGGAACACCCTCCCTCTTCAGCTACCAGTGGAAAAATATGAACCAGTCTTCCGTAGAGGACTGAAAACCTGGCTTTACAATCTCTAGGCCAACAATTAACCCACACCTGCTTTTGTGCTTCTAGCACGGGGACACACCTTTTGGGGTAGCCAGGCACTCTATAAATGTATTATTATTAATTTTGACCACAAAATGTCTATTTTACCAGATGTTAATTCAGATTCAATCATCACTTGATCCACTTTAAGACTACCATTACATCAGAGGTTCCAGAGCAGTCTTCGTTTTGAGTGTTTAAGTCAATAGAATAAATATGGATTGAAGTTTCTATAACTTGAAGCCAAGACGCATGGCATCTACCTGAGCATCTGCCCTCCTTCCTTTCCCAGTGCCTGTGTGAAAAAACTGGTAGTTACTCTTGTAAGTTTCTTGAGGTTAAAATTTGGATCCAGGTTTCTTACTACTATGTCCAGTAATGTTGTCCCTAGGCTATGAAGCCTAGGGACAACATAGCCTAGGGACAACATTGGGAATTGAAAATGAAGAAAGATTTTGCAGACTTATAATTCCAAGAAAAGAAATCAAGAAAACATTGACTCCTTCATGGATCTGGGGTTCACATTCATCTTTGTTAACAACTGGAAAAGAAATGTTGTATTTGCCATATTTTCCACATCAATATCCAAGACATCCATCAAGAGATGTTTGTCAGTATTTCCACGGCAGGTAATTTCACCCATCTCCCAACAATAAAATCAACAAAGGTGGATATTCCAAACTAACAAATGGAGCAGAACTATGGGATACAGCCAGCTAAAAGTTGTTGGAATTCCAAATAAGGAAGAACTAAGAAACAGTAAATGGCTTCAAAGTCCTCTGTCAACTCTCAAAGCAGTCCTAGAGCAACCTGTCAGTAATAAGTTTAATACTGTGAAACGAAAATGAGACCCTGCTAAAAGAAGCTCCGAAATATTCACAAATCCCAATAGAAGAAACGTTTTTCGAGGAAGGAAATTTGCACTAGATGCACTTAAGCACTTTAGCACTGCACTTTTGCACTGGGTTGGGGTATGAATTTGCGGACATTTTATAAAACATTGTATAAAATCTCGTTTCCGCTGGAATATGTCACTATGCGCTTTATTGTATCCATTTTATCCATTTGTTTCTGGTTACGGATTAATTGTTCTAAAAAATGCCCTGTTTTTTATCAGTCAATGGTATTTTTCTCTCATGCTTCTGCTTAATAAAAAGATTTATTTAAAAAAAACAGTTTTTCAAACAATAGTGAACCTAACAGGTAATCTCGCTGGCTGTAAAAAAAAAAAAGCAGGTATTACCAGAGAATGAAACTGTAAGTGTAATGACGGCAGGTTTGCAAGGTTACTGAGTTTTAATACTGCTACCCAGTCATGAATTGTCCTTTGCAAAATATCACCCATCTAGAACCTACATTTAAATGTATTCCCTTTAAAAGGAACCTGGTACAGCTTGCTGGCTTTGTGAGCACAAACCAAGAAATCACGAGGGGTGGCAGTCGTAGGAAAGAAAAAACAAGCTGCCCATGAGGATTTTCCAGAATTATCCCATTTGCTTTGCAGAATGAAAATGGTGGGTTCACAAAACCACCCAAGGAGAGAGACATTCACATCAGTGTTACTCACCTTTTCCACTCAATGATAACAATATGTTCGAGGCATATGAGCTGCAGATCACACACTTAGGATAGTAGATCGCCATGTGGTGTTGGGCTCGGATGCTTGCAGGTGGTTGTTGTCTTCGGAAAAAGTCTTTGGTCACGAGATAGGGGACTCCTTCCTTGGACTACAGTGCGCATGGGCATCAACTCCATCCTCAGATTGTTTTTTTCCGCCACTGGGTTCGGATGTAACTTTTCTGCACTGGCTGAAAACCTCTATTTACAAGCTTTTCGAAGCGCAAAAACTCCTACAACGATACCGAAGCACCTTCATTCAACATCGATTTAATCGACTCAATTACGGACGTCGACGCGGGCTGCTGGACCTATCCACGCCGTAAGGCCTACGGCTCATGGAAAGGACGCCGTTCAAAAAATGCCCCCAGTGTGGAGCAAAATTTCCGCACAGTGACCACCACAAGGTCTGTAACCTGTGCCTATCACCGAAACACGACGAGTCCAGCTGTCCAGCCTGCGCAGCATTTCAATCCAAAAAGACCATTCGAGATCGAAGGGCTCGACGCCACATCATGCAACAGACCAGCTCCGGAACCAGAAAACATCTTTGAGGGTCCAGATGTTCCGGAAGAAGATTCAGAGGATCTCCAAATCCTCTCCGAGGCAGATGACTCAGACGACCCCATTACTCTACATTACATTATTGGGTGCTTAACCCAAGAATCGAAAAAATATATAGTCCTGCCCCAGAAGATCCTTGTTACATCAAAGGACAGCTCACTCTGGATTCTTTGGTCGTTTCCAACGCAAGGAAATGCGCCAACTCACAAACCACAGGAGATACACCACCCACGACAAAGAATCCAAACTGTTAGAAGCCTCTGGCAAACGAGTAGCAGCACAAGCTGCTAACCATTGGCGATTTGCCAACACTCAGGACCTACTAGCACGCTATGATAGGGCTCACTACGACCAGCTAGAGAATCTGCTACAACATCTACCAGACCAATATAAGACCCAGGCAAATGACCTTATTCAGGAAGGTAAACTTATTTCGAATGCGTCAATTAAATGTGCGCTTGACGCAGCAGACACCGCCTCTAGAGCAATAAACACAAGCGTGCTCCTTAGACGCCATGCCTGGCTACGCATTTCAGGCTTTAAGCCAGAGGTACAAACTACCATACTTAGTCAACCATTTAACCAAGAACAACTATTTGGGCCAGCAGTAGACACTGCACTTGAAAAGAAGAAAAAAGACACCGAGAACGCTAAGTCCAATGGAGCATTACAGTCTCCACAACCACTTGGCTCCTTTCGACGCTCCTTCTACAGAGGAACCTCCAAGAATATCGGAGCAGACACCTCCACTACGTTCAAACCCTCTACACAAACATCCCCCAATAGAGGATATTTTAGAGGAGGATATAGAGGAAACAACAACAAGGGACGAGGCCCAGGCAATGCTAACACTCGTACCTCCCCTGCCACAAAACAGTGACTTTCCTCCTCCCCCCCCCCCCCCCCCCCCCCGACTATTCCACTCCAGTCGGGGGAAGACTCAAACAGTTCCTACCTGTCTGGAACTTCATCACAACAGACAAGTGGGTAAGACAAATTATCCATTATGGTTACTGCCTGGAACTCACCACTACCCCCCACACATACCACCCAAGCAGCGTTCCATGTCATCAGAATATCTTGCGCTCCTCAAACAAGAGCTTCTCTTATTGCTTTAAAAACACGCAACAGAGCCAGTTCCCTTACAACATCAGAATACAGGGGTATACTCTCTATACTTCCTAATTCCCAAAAAGGACGGGACTCTAAGAACAATACTCGACCTCAGACCCCTAAATCTATACATAAACTCAGATCATTTCCATATGATCACTCTTCAACAAGTGCTCCCACTACTACAACAAGGCGATTTCCTTGCCACACTAGATCTCAAGGACGCCTATTTCCACATTCCCATACATCCAACACTATCAGTTTACAGTCCTTCCATTCGGAGTAACAACTGCGCCCAGAGTATTCACCAAATGTCTAGCAGTAGTAGCAGCACATCTCAGAAGACAACAGATTCACATCTTCCCGTATCTAGACGACTGGCTAATAAAAGCCAAGTCATTCAACAAATGTGTTCTACACACTCACCAAACTATCCAACTGTTACACAACTTGGGATTCACAATAAACTATCCCAAATCTCATCTCAAACCCTCTCACATACATCAGTATCTGGGAGCCACCATAAACACCTCCAAAGCCCTCGCATATCCCAGCCCAGCCAGGATAGCCAATATACAAACTCTAATCGCAAAATTTCAAGCCCAACACTCTCTTCCAGCAAGAGTGTTCATGCAACTCATAGGGATGATGGCGTCATGCATCTTCATTGTGCCTTATGCAAGACTTCAAATGTGTCCCTTGCAAGAATGTCTAGCACGTCAGTGGAACCAGGCTCACGGACAACTTGCAGATCTGGTGTTGGTGGACAGCCGCTCACATCGCTCTCTAAAATGGTGGAACGTAATAAACCTGTCCAAAGGGCGGCCGTTCCTAGAGCCTCTTCCACAAATAGTGCTGACAACCAACGCATCTCTCACAGGATGGGGAGCCCATCTCCTCGGACACATCACTCAGGGAAAATGGACCACTCAACAGAAAGTGCTCCATATCAACTACCTGGAACTGCTAGCAGTGTTCCTAGCACTAAAATCATTCCAATTACATCTCCAGAACAAAACTGTCCTCATCCGGACGGACAACATGACTGCCATGTATTACATAAAAAAAAAAGGGAGGCACACATTCTCTCCAGCTATCACAGCTCGTGCAGAACATTTGGAGATGGGCAATTTCCCAGAATATATACCTGCTTGCAGAACACCTTCCAGGTGTTCACAATCAAATTGCCGATCTGTTGAGTCGACAAAATCAACAGATCCACGAATGGGGATTACACCCGCAAGTCCTATTGCCCTCTTGCCAACAATGGGGCCAACCAGACATAGACCTGTTTGCCACACACGAAAACGCAAAATTCCCAACCTTCGCCGCCTGATTTCCCCACCCGGAGTCGAAGGGCAATGCGATATGGATGAACTGGTCAGGCAGATTTGCGTACGCTTTTCCGCCTCTCCCTCTCATTCCATTAGTGGTACGCAAGCTCAGGCAACAGTCTCTCAAACTGATCCTAGTGGCTCCTACATGGGCACACCAGCCGTGGTTCCCAACACTACTGGAACTCTCGCTAGTTCCACACCAAAAACTGCACCTCTCCCCGTCCTTATTAACCCAGAACCATGGAGAGATCAGACACCCAGATCCAGGTCAACTGAATCTAGCGATCTGGCTCCGGAAGTCCTAGAGTTCGGTTACCTAAACCTGCCACCAGACTGCATGAATATTATAAAGGAGGCCAGACGACCTACCACTAGAGCCTGCTATGCTGCAAAATGGAAAAGATTTGCCATTTACTGTACTAATAATCCTATAAACCCGTTGGATGCATCCATCCAAAACATCATTTGCTACTTATTGCACTTGCAAAGATGTAACCTGGCATACTCATCCATACGTCTCCACCTAGCAGCATTAGCAGCCTACTTACAAAATCGACAACATTTGTCACTATTTAGAGTACCAGCAATCAAAGCCTTCATGGAAGGCCTTAAAAGGATTATTCCGCCTAGATTACCACCCTCTCCAGTGTGGAATCTAAACTTCATTCTTACAAGGCTCATGGGACCCCCATTTGAACCTCTGCATAAATGCAAACTACAATTCCTCACATGGAAAGTGGCTTTCCTTATAGCTATCACATCCCTCAGAAGGGTAAGTGAAATCCAGACTTTAACCATACAAGAACCATTCTTACAATTACACCGCAACAAAGTGGTTCTTAGAACAAATCCCAAATTCCTTCCAAAAGTCATATCTCCGTTCCATCTTAACCAATCAGTAGAGCTACCAGTGTTCTTCCCAAATCCGGAATCGGTAGCTGAAAGAGCTCTTCATACCTTAGACGTTAAAAGAGCCCTGCTTAACTACACTGACAGAACCAAATCATTCCGCAAAACAAAACAATTGTTTGTTGCGTTCTCTCCACCACATAAAGGCAACCCTTTTTCCAAATCTGGAATAGCCAGGTGGATAGTTAAATGTATCCAAATATGCTACCACAAGGCTAAACACAAACTGACAGTTCCCCCGAGAGCACATTCAACACGCAAAATAGGGGCTTCCATGGCATTCTTAGGAAACATTCCCTTAGAAGATATTTGTAAGGCAGCCACATGGTCTACAACACACACCTTCACTAAACACTATTGTGTTGACGTGCAAGCAAAGCAACAAGCTTCTGTGGGTCAGGCTGTCCTTAAAACTTTATTTCAAACTGCTGCAACCGATACAGGTGACCACCGCTAGGGGAGACACTGCTACATAGTCTATCCTAAGTGTGTGATCTGCAGCTCATATGCCTCGAACGGAATATACTACTTACCAGTATGCATCTGTTCTTGGCATGTAGAGCTGCAGAGCCACACACGCTCACCCACCTCCCCGGGACCTGTATCTGTTCCAGCAGCGTCTTACTTAGACATTCCACATGAACATCTCTTTTCTACAAACTCCATCATTTCCCATCATGGCGAAAAACAATCTGAGGATGGAGTTGATGCCCATGCGCACTGTAGTCCAAGGGAGGAGTCACCTATCTCGTGACCAAAGACTTCTTCTGAAGACAACAACAACCAGCAAGCATCCGAGCCCAACACCAGATGGCGATCTACTATCCTAAGTGTGTGGCTCTGCAGCTCTACATGCCAAGAACAGATGCATACTGGTAAGTAGCATATTCCTTATTTACCAGATTGCAGGCAATCTTAAGTGTCATTGCCTCATGACTGCTCAACCGCACTCTCTTTAGGAGAACCAAGATCCTTATAGGCCCCTACGACACTGAGTGACATATTAGTTACCAAGGCCTAGAGGCAAATGAAACGTATTGCCCAGTGACTGACTTCCACAGGATATGGACCAGTGGCTGGATGTGCCCTTGCAAAGAGTTGTCGGAAGGCCTTACACAGGAAGTGGCCTTCACAGCTGGACATTTGAGTTTGCAACTCCTCATTTTGAAGTAGTTCTTTCTTTGTATAATACTTTTGTAATACTTCCATTAACTGCAAGAAAAGGTGAGTAAAATTCACATTTCCTATTGTAAACTCACTTGCAATTCAAAATACGACAATCTGCATAACACCGATTTTCATGGAGGTTTTTGTTCTCTTTTATAGCTGGCATCACTCTATAAAGAACACTAATCCATCTTTCTTTACTGTTCATGGTTGCACCTCATGTCTGTGCTTTCTTTTTACCAAATATTAAAAGCCTTTATGATAATTTCCAACTCTCCCACACCCTTTATGAAGTGATTTATAAAGTTGTAGTATAATAGTCTGGGGTAGGGCACTTTTGGTTGCCAATTATAAAGAAATCCCTACGTGTAAACAAAGTTCTTGCCCTTGGGAGATATCTTGCTCTTTGGCTTCATTTTATTTAAAAGTTTTAGCTAAGGAACATTATCATTTGAGAGCCACAAGGAGAACCCTCAGTAAGTAGTTAGTCTAGTTGAAAATTCTCCACCATTGCTTTCTCCACTGCAGGTTCTCACTTTAGAACTTTTGTTCCTAGATCATTCGTATTGCCCATGAGTTTTTTTGATTTCACAAATAGTTGCCTTTTCAACAGCTTGTTGCAAAAGAATGTTTGGCAGCCTCAGCAACTAGGTATTATGTCTTTATCCTGTTTTAATTCTGTCAGTTATTTGTATCATCAATCTATTTTTATACTTTATACATGTTGCTTTGTTTCAATCTTTTTTGTATTTGTTCTTGTGCATCATATAGGACGTTCATGCCCTGTGTGCAAGTTATTTATAAAATCTATAAATTGTTTTTCGTTCACCTATACCATTTTCTCTGTTCACTCTTAATGCTTTGAATGTACTAAGGCCCTATTTGCTGTACTTTACCGCTACATTATGTCCATGTGAACAGTTAAGATACTGATGGATGCAGTCTTAAATCTTATGGTCATACCATGTGTGGCTGCAGATACACATGCTCTGCATACTCCTACCATCTAGTATTAGGGTTGGACTATTGCAGCTTGTTTTTGTTCTAAGAAGTCTTTTGAGTCGCAAGGTCTTGGTGACTAATCCTCTGGTAGTGCACTCGCATGGGCATGAGCCATTTTCGATTGTTTTTCTCTGCCTTGTGGCTCGTACATGTATCAGTATTGCCCCCAGTCTTGATGCGTTCGAAGCGGACTGGCGCAGTTCCGGAGATTGTTGTTCCCTTCCTGTCACCGTGAAGATTTCCACTTTGTGCTTGCTGTTCCTTCTATTTTGTCAACTTGTGCCGCTCCGGACATCGTTGTGGAAGAACCGGGCCTCCCAGCCCTTGGGTGCCCAGCCCTTCGGGGCTCCACATGTTCCCTACTGACACCAAAGAATGAAGACACGCTGAGCGTATTGGAATGGATGTCCTTCGAGGGGTGCCCTCAGTGCCACTCAAAGTACACCTGGGTCGACCTTTACACTGTCTGTACTTTCTGCCTCTCTCTAGAACACAACAAAATCTACTGCAATTGTTGCTCAGCCTTCAGGAGCAAAAAGAGCCTTCAGCAGCGGAGAGACAGACGATGGTCCCACAACAAAATGTTCTGAATTTCCTCTGAGAAGACCAACATCTTCGGTGAAGCAAGACCTGATTGGCGCCGAAAAGGAGAAATTCCATGAGTCACCCAGCATACTGCCCCATCAACCCATATCTGAGATCATTGGATCGGATTCTTTGGAGCATGAACAGGAGGGAGTCCAAGTGAAGCAAGGGGCGTTCAAGGACAGTTGACAACCAAGCCTCAAAGACACATTGAAGTCAAGCACTGGCACCTTGGGGGTCAGGCATTGAGCCCTGTGCACAAGATACCACTACTTCCAGTTGAGCCTCTAACCTAAGCCTCTGGTCAGGACTTAGACTAGGTGTCTAAGCTCAGACTTGACCCCTCCCTCATCGGGCCACAAGTTTGAAACCACACGTTGGTGCCCAAGTTTTGAAGCCAAAAGTGTCATCAGCAGTAAGAAAACCTTTGGCTCCGCGGCAGTTGACCGCCGAGTCTGAGAGAGGCCCATCCTTGAGAATCTCGAACAGGAGCTGGCTCAAAAGCAACAGCACATCATCATTTGTCCCTGCACGGGTAAAATCTGTTACTCAAAAGCCTTTGCCCAAAAAGTGCAGATTCTTATAGGATGCTCCAGCACTAGATATTCCTGGTGCCTCCAAGAAGCATAAGGACAAGCCTTTTAGCTCTCCTCCTTCTCTTCCACCTCCTCCACGTGCTCCTCCCTCACCTCCTATGACTTCCCTCTCAGAAGTCACCGGAGTCCTATGCAGATGGAGGTCTCCCTAGCCCCTACCCTCCAGTTGAGGACTTTGGTGCACTAGTCTACCTGCACCCCACCAATTATCCTTAGGAGGGCTATGAGGTGGACCCTCTAGGAGACTCTCCTGACCATGACCATTTCCCTGCTAGGACTTCCCCCTCTAGAGGATCCGACTGCATAACATGGTGCATACCATCCTGCAGCTGCCTTCCACAAGGTGGACATGTATGTCACCCGTAGTATGAGGACTTCCTGATGGAGACCCTCTCCAGAACTGAGAGATACGCCCAGTTTCTTCCTATGCTAAAGGAGATGGTAAAAACTGCCCTCAGGAATATTTCTAAAGGGTGTAAAATTCCAGGTGGTAACCCCCAGCATAGAAAAAAATACAAGTCTGCTGCTTCTGCAACCCTCTATATCCGGGGTCATGTCCCACCAGACTCGCTGTTGTCTTCACCTCCGTGTAGGGAGCAGGCACTTGGGCCACAGGCGACACTTCTCCTCCTGATAAGGAGAGCAAGTGAATTTATGGCACTGGCAAGAGAGTAGCAGATGGTGCTGCTGCACATTGCCAGTTCAGTAGGCCCCCTGTTGTGTTACGACAAGCAACACTGTGAACTGATGAAGACCTTACACCAAAATCTCCCCCACAAATATTGTAAGAGAGGAGAAGAGATTGTTGAGGTGGCGAAAGCAGTATCCAGTGCCACTATTAGGTGCACACTGGGTTCATCTGTTAAAGCTGTCAGAGGGTTGAATACCTCTGTTATCCTCCGCTGCCACTCTTGGCTGTGTCAAGCCAGAGGTCCAACAAAGTCTCAACAACCTTCCCTTTGATGGTAAACACCTTTTCATCCTGCTGATTGATGAGATAATGAAAAATATAAAAAAGGATGCTGACCCTGTTAAGGCCATGGGTGCCCTTCATGTTCCCTCACCATGATGGGGACCCCTTGTCTGCTTTTGAAGGCAGCAGAGAAGGTGTGGGTTTAAGGCTATTTCCCTAATTAAATGCAGTTGCACTAGTGCCAGCAACAGTCCCACCACAAGTAGTGAGTTAAAGTTACACAAACACACACAGCATCTTCAGAGGCAACAGCTCCAAGGGTTGAGACAGAGGCACTCCCTTCACTGGGGCCTCTTCCTCCAAGTACTGACTTGCCTCACATCCCCACTGATCACACCACCTGTCAGGGGAGGCCATAAAGATAACTTCCCTGCTGGGAGGAGATCACCACAGACTAGTGAGTTCTATCCATAATAGAACATGGCTACTGTCTCAAGCTCATTTCAGTCCCACGCCACACACACACACACCCTGTGCCCACAACACCTTGCCCTAAAGCTTGAAGAAGTTCATGCACTACTTCTCATAGGAGCCATAGAACCCATGCCCTTGCAACACCAGGGCAAAGGCGTCTACTCCCTGTACCTCCTCATCCTCAAAAAGGATGCTCATTCAGGCCGGTCCTCGATCTGAAGCATTCTCATCGGATACATCCTCTCTGAACATTTCCGTAAGGTATCCTTGCAGGATGTAATTCCACTGCAGCAAAATGATGGCTTCACCAAACCTGAAGAACGCCTGCTTTCACATTTCCACATATACAGCTTATCTACGCTACCTACCACACTTCATGATAAGTGGTCAGCAATACCAGATCAAAGTGTTATCATTCGGGGTTACCACAGCCCTAAGGGTCTTCACCAAATGTCGAAGTGGTAGCTACTTGCCTCAGAAGTAGGTAAACTAACTTCTTCTCCTACTTTGGCCGATTATGAGTTCAAGCAATAAATATGCCTAATCCACACCCAAGCCTCCATTTAGTTCCTTCACAATTTGGGGATTACAGTCAGCGCCACCAAATCCCACCTCAACCCGCTTCAGGTCCAACCCTTTCTGGAATCCATCTTTAATGACTCATGGGCTAATCTGACCCAAACTACCAAAGAGTAGCGGCATTCTAACAGCTACTGCCTCTTTTTCAGACTTTCCGTCCTCTCACAATTTGAACAGTAATAATGCGTTCTGGGTATGATGCCCTTAATCCTGTTAATAGTCCCTCATACAAGGCTTCATACGCACTTTATCAATGGTCACAAGTGGAAGGTCACTGGGAAGTTCTAGTGTTGAGAAGGGCCAGTATGCATCACTTTCCACAGTAGTAGGACAGCAGCAACCTTGTGAACAGACAGTTTGCAGACCCAGTTCCGCAGGTACCCATCACCACAGACACATAACATGCAAACCTATGGTAAGAGAGGGCTCATCGTAATGACATGATAGTCCAGTGTCTGTGGCAACTCATCAAAGGAGTCACCACATCAACCATCTGCAACTAGTAGCTATACACCTAGCCCTCAAAGTTTTTCTCCAAAACATTCAGGGCAAGGTGGTCCTGGTGCAGACTGACATGACCATGGGCATGTTTTACATACAGACGTAAGGCGGAACACACTCCTCAGCTATCGGCACTACTGCAGAGAATTTGGCATTGGGTGATCTATCATCAAGTACACTTCTTGGTAGTGTATCTCCAAGGGAATGGATAGTGTCTTTGCAGACCTGCTCAGCAGGACACATCAAGTTCACGAGCATTCCTCAGCAGACTCATGGGGCCTCGAGACACTGTTTACGTGACCTTTGCAGTTTCTCTCCAGGAAGGTCAGCTTCTTAGTAGCCATAACATCTCTTAGTCATATTTGTGAAATGCAGGCCATCATTCTACTAGAACCTTTTTTCCAGGTCCAAAATGACAGGGTGTCCTTAGAACCAACCCCAACTTCCTCCATAAGGTGGTCACCCCATTCCACTTTAACCAGACAATTGAGCCCTTGGTCGTCTTCCCACAGCCTGACTCTGTAGCAGAGCTCTTTGTTGCATTTGCCCCTTGCACAGCCTCATATAAGTACCCCATATCGAAGGCAGGTATAGCCAGGTGTACTGTTAAATGTATCCAGACCCATTACCCTAAAGCCAGAAGGACCCTACCGGCCCTCTCCAGGCCCCACTCTACCCACAATCAGAGCACCGCTGTGGCCTTTCTTGGGAATATACTCATAGCAGACCTCTTCAAAGCTGCCACATGCCCACTTAACACACTCTCGTAAAGCATTACCATGCGGATATTCTGGCATCAGGGTGGAGTAGGTCAAACTGTCCTAAGGACTCAGTTTCAGACCTCAGCACCATCCACTGGCTAGTTGTTGCTTAGGGGAGTACTGCTTTACAATCTTTGCAGAACATGTGTATCTACAGCCACCCGTACTACAAACACATTTTTGTTACCCTGTAAGCATCTGTTTGTCACATGTAGTTTCTATAGATTCTCATGCGCCACCCACCTCCTCCAAAGCCAGTGTTTGCTGCAGCTATCCTGAGCTTACTTGTATTTTTAATTATACGCATGGCTACTATCCTACCCACTAATCCATATCTTCTCTCACCCGTTGTGCGGAAATCAATCTAACAATGGAATCAGTGCCCATGTGATTCACTGCTAGAGTAGGAGTCCTAGAAACCTTGTGAATCGAAAGACTACTTCGAATAAAAACAATTTGCAACAGTCCAAGCCCAATACTAGATTGAGATTGCAGGAGTATACAGAACAGCTCTACATCCTATGAACATACATTTACAGGGTAAGTAACATAAGCCTTTTTTTTTCTTTTCTTAGAAGAATGTTAATAATTTTACCTTGCTGATTTTTAAATGAAGCTTTAAACATATGGTAAATGCATCCATTGTGCTTGATAAGTCAGCGCATTCTAGTGCTTCATAGGTTTGCTTCATTATTTTGCTTTTATTTTTATATCACTGGCTTTAAAATGTTCAAAAAAGCTTCTGTAATGACCTCTTGCGTCTGTAAGGTGTTTTAATCCATGTCTCTTACTTTCTTTGCTTCTCTCTTAAGACACAGGGCTCACAAGCAGCGTAGTGCAGTAGCCAATACCCGTCCACCAGCAATCTTGCAGCCCACCTTTGGCATTGGGCCACCTCTTTCCTCATCCTCCTTGCCAATAGGTCCGCCCAAGCACAAAACCACTGAAAGGCAGGAAAAAGCAGACAAGTTGCAGAAGAAGTGTATGACTCCATTTCACCATCGGCCACCTGTGAGAGAAGATATGTGCTTGGGTCAGGATCCACCGGGGCAGAAGCTGGGGGTAGCAGAAGTCCACCACTCGCTGGAAATACCAAATACCAGAAAGTATGCCAAGCAAATGTCTAGCCCCCCGGACAATCAGACTAAGCATCTAAATCCAAATTCTGTTAATTCTGTTGACTCTCCAGGCTCTCCTGTTTCACCTCTACCTCCCACACTTAGTCCACAGCCACGAAGTCAAGAGCCAGAAAGCATGGACCATAATTCTGTTCCAGTGAACCCAGCACTTTATGCCAGTGGCCTCGAACTCCAACCATTGCCCAGCCTGAATGAAAGTACGATTATTATGGGCCAAAGGCTACCCTTAATGGCAGATGTCAGTGAGACTACCTTATACAGTGGGGTGGTTGAACAGAACTGTGAGTCCAGGTGGCAAGGTTACAGACTACCAACCTTCCATGACCCAGAGTTCAGGCCACCCGAAATCCAGCAAGACCAGCTTGATACTGGAGAGGACATCAACACAGAGAGTACTGCACTGAAAAGGTAATAGACAGCTGAGTGTGTAGCACATAGCAACCTCTTCATCTTGTGTTTCTGTATGATTTGATATTGTTCAGCCATTGAAACTTAAGATTCAGTGGCTCAGATTGTAGCTAGGGAATGTCAACCCTGTTTAACCTGTGACAAATAGCAAGCTTCTTGTAATGTTTTATTATTCTTCAAATATTTCTTGTGCTCACTGGTAGCAGGCGCTTGGTAGAATTGCCCTACATAGCAGTCCTCGTGAGTGTTAAACTCACAAGTGGAACAAAATGCAGTTAATCTGTCATCATACAATACTTTCATCAAGTCTGTTTCAGTCATGCTTACCAACAGTTGTTGCAGCTAGCCAAAGGAATTGTTTGTGGTTGTCAGTTATGCCTTCCATAGAATACTTTGACTTGAAAATAGAATAACTGTATTTTACATTGAAGATTAACAAACTCTAAATCTTTTATAATACAGAGTGCTGGGTTTGACTGGTGTCCTTCTTTGGAGTCTGTTCCTGACCTCCTGTCTTTTACTGTTTAAGCCTATCCAGCCTCTTGTGGCAGGGCTGTTGACTACCCGAGGATGTCTAATAGCTGGAGACAAACTTTTTTTTGCTGGCCCTTGTCCACTGTGTAAAGTGTCATCTGGGACCTTAAAGGAGGGCATTCTCTGCTATTGCCCTGCCAAATGGAGACTCTATATTTATAATGCTATTGTGTTCAGCTTACAATAGAAATTGTTTGATGGGAAATTTCTGAATGAACATGTTATGGGAGCCTAGGGAATAGTTGGTGAATAACTAAGTCTTAAACTTAAGAAAACAGTTACCTACCAAATTGCATTCATGTTATGATTCTTACTGTTTTATGTGCCTGCGGATGTTAAACAGGGTGTATATATGTTACACTATGGTTTGCTGTATTTTGTTGTAATTGATCTTTCAGGAAAAATCTACTTTCTGTGATGGATTGCTTTTATATATTTTCCACATAGTGTTTCTGTAATGGATCACTTTAGGTCTGGGCTAGCGATCACTTCAAATGTCTTGCCAGCAACATGTAATTGAAAAAATGATAATCATAAACAAAAAGTACAGAAGTATATTAAGGTTCTTTTAGTTTGCCTTTTCTTTTCATTGGTTTGTTTAATTGTAATTTATATTTGGGTTCCCCACACTGCTGTGTACAGCATGGTGCAGTGGTTCAGTCCATTTCAGCAGTTTGGTCTCTTGCACTCAGTGACATGTTTTGTCTGATCACATGTGCACATCTGCCTAAAAAGAAGTGGACTTCAGTGCAGGGCATAGGGGCCAGTAATTTACTTTGGCAATGGTTTTTCTTTCAATTCTTTCCATTCTGCCACACCCCTGTCAATGGCCATGGTTGTGCTGACCGTTTGGTGCCACCTTCTGCTTCAAAGGCGATGGTTCCAGTTCTGACTCCTGTTTCTGATCCGGAACCAACCATGTTTCACAGGGTTACGACATCCTGGTTTGCTGTTCTTAGATGGACCAAAAAATCCTCTGGCTAATTCCACCAGTAGCTCAGAGAACGGTTCAGCAGGCTCTGGTGATATCCAGGCTGGACTATGGCAATGTACTGTATCTGGGTGCAGACAAAGCCTCAGTACAATGGTTGCAGGTTATTCAAAGTGCAGCTGTTAGTCTTCTTTTCCATCTGCCTAGATGCGCCTCTTCGTCTCCTCTGCTCCACCAACTCCATTGGCTTGAAGTCAATTAGCGCATTGAGTTCAAGGCCCTTTGTTACACATTTCGGTTCAAATGTGGCCTTGCACCCTCCTATATTCAAAGATTGGTAACACCTTATGCGCCGCTCGACAGCTGAGATCCTCCAGCCTCTCACTGTTTTCAGTCCCCAGGTTTCTACTTGTCCATATAAGGGGTTGCTCTTTTTCTTACCTGGGACCCAAGCCCTGGAATGCTCTCCTAATTGATCTTAGGAATTGTCATTCTCTGTTAGCTTTCCGTAAGCGCTTAAAGACTCTGCTTTTCAGTGACCTGGCTTGATTCCTATTCTTCCTATTCTTGCCTGTTGCCTAAAAGTTCGCTGCCTCCACTTGTTCAGTGCGGGAGACCCTGTTGCGCGCTTTATAAATTTATAGAATAAATAAATAAATATCTCATCCTCTGTCACCCTTTACGATCAATTGGGTGCAGCCCATGACCTGAGAAGACTCTCCAGTCATGCATTTGCCTTGCCACTAGAACCTTCGAAAGCTGAAGGCAATTTTCGGATCTGACTCTGATGCTTTCTAGAGCTAGAACATGTTCTCCACAACAATGATGTAGTCAGACAATTGGCTCCCCGCTCACTATACGGATGCTACAATATTCATCACACTTCTAGTGATCTGGGCACATCTGCCCTCTATTGAGGAGAGCACATATTTCACACTGGTTGTTCTTATGGCCGGCGAAATCTTGGAGTTATATTTGCCTACTGTAGAGACTAAGGTTAATTGTCTTACCGAAATTTTGTGGCCAGGCCCTTTCACTTCTGACCCTTTGCTGCCCTTCAATGAGGCTAAATCTTGGTCAGCGCCACCAGGAAGTTGGCCAGTTGCTCAAAGCCATAGGGCAGTTGCTGAAGATCCAGCCTTCTTAATTCTGCACTAGACACCAGATCTCCAGATCCAGTTCATTCAGGCATCCATAAGTAAGGTCAATCCCAACTCCTTTAGAACTGCATCTGCTCACAGAGAATCTCAACAAATTGAAGCCATTGGTAAGATGTTCTCTTCCACCAGTTTGCCCCTTAGATTCTTGAATGTTGTATCTTCAGAATCATTACACGTATGCACCCTGGGGCATGCAAGCAAGATTTTGCCCACCCTTCCTGAGGAGTTTTGATATATTTCCGAGAGACAATTCTTGAAAGTCATGGCGTTGCCACATATATTTAGTGGCTCTTTCTCAACACCACAGATTATGTTAGCTGTTCCATGGGCACCAGAATGTTATTCAAGGCCATTCCTGGATGCGTGCCCTTAGCATTTACTGTGTCCTGTTTGACAGCTGAAGACTCCCCCTACTGAGGTTACTCTTTCCTGCAAACCAATTCTGCCAGCTGTACCAGAAGTTCTGGTGCTGTTCTCAGGTTTGGCCTACTCACAGAGGCAGCCCATTCAGCCTCTCTAACAACCTACTTAATCTTTAGCAGCTCCAAAGGGAAAGGTGGTAGCAGAGGCCTTGGCCACCAGCATATTCTGTAGCTTTTCTCCTCTTTGTCTGCTATGGCAGTCGCCAAGCCACTTTAGTTCCTCGTCCAGTGTTCATCTGGGGCTGGTAAGGGTTACAGTCCAATTTTGTCTGCCTGACTGGCGCACAGTTACTCCAGACAAATGGGTCTGATGGGTGTTCAATTTGGTTAAACCTTCCCCTTTTTTCCCTAGATAATGCTGCAGTAAGCAAAGAAGTTCAGATGCTGTTCACCAAATTGGCAATAGTCACTAAGGCAGAGAAGGCAACAAGGTACTACTCCCTATACTTCTTGATGTCCAAGAAGGATAGGGACTAGGGCCAATCTTAAACCTCTGGTTTCTGAACAGCTCATATATTGTCTCCTTGAGCCTGTCTTCTGATAATGATACATCCCTCTCCCTCAGTGATTTTACATGTTTTTTCTGGAGTTCTAAAACAAAAAACTGATTTTCTCTACTTGGTCCAGCTGTTGCTTCTCTATTATCCCTGTTGTTCCTATAAGCTTGTTTTGTGTCTCCCTCCGAGTCTGTACTCGTGTATGATGTGTCCGAGAATCAAACTTGTTTTTGGGACCTCTTGTTATATTTTGGTACCATTTTCTAATATCCTCACCTTCATTCATTGTTTTTTCATATGTTTTCGTATTTTTTGGAGACCTGATTGAAACCTAGGAATTTTAGGAAAATCTTGATCAATTGAGCAATGTATATGTGTGGAGGTTTTTATAGAAACAAATGGGACATTGCTTTAATGGCGCATTGATTGCTCTAAGGTATAGACTGGACTCATTTTAACATACTAGATTGTTTGATAAAAAGATGTATAGTCATTTTTATTTCTCGGTCTAGAATATTTGCGTAATATATACATTTTGTCCTGAGAAGGTGGTGTGAATCATTTCGATCTCTATCAAAACGCTGAATTGACAGATATTTTTAGTTTTATTTTACAATTTGTGTATATTTAATTAATTGGAAATTGTGTAGTCATGAATTTTAGGTATCAATAAATGTATTCTATAATAATGGACCGTGCAAAGCCCATTTTAACCTATGAATAAGATTTTATATATGAAGATAACATATGAAGGTTTTTCATGAAAATAAATGAAAATATTTTTTGAGGACTTAGTGTGACAGATATTACTTATGCACGTATGGGAATATGCTTGTACATTATATTAATTACCGTTTAGTACATTTCCATTTGGTCTAGATAAGTAAACCTTGGGTCCCATTGATTGAGGGTGCACAAAAGGGAATTTTATTTATGTCTTAGATTTGTATATATCAAAACAAAGAGAGAGAGAGGGAACTTCTTTGTCTCCACACTTATTCCCCAGGAGTATGAGAATAGACAACAAAAGAGTGAAGCCAAAATGTTAAGGGCTAGAAATGGGAATCACTCATGTTTTTAAGAAGGGTCCTCACTCACCAACCTAGTTGGTGATATGCTTCATCATTGGACCCCCACCAGAGAGGCAGATTGCCTCTCCGGTGTGCTTCAACACCTGATTACAGCGGAGCAGGATTTTTTGAGTGTTGAGTGCAAGTGATGGTGCAGTAAGTGATGTTAAAATAGTCTTTACTACTCCTTTAAAAAAAAAAAAAATAATGATGGGGTAGTGGGACTAGATTAAAAAGAGATGTGTGGTGGAGATTGGCTTCGGCTAATTCAGTGGCCCAGTTGGACCAAAACCAACTATCATTCTTCCTTGTCCTTCTGGTAGCCCAGTACATAAGCAAGTGAAAGTCAAACATTGTCTAATTCTTGCTCTTCCTCTTTCATCCTGACTGGAAGAATGGGATTTGTTTTGTCTAGTAAGGTGTAGAATTGGTAACAATCTGGACAATAAATGAGAGGAATAGGGAATGGTTTCAAGTATACATAGGTGTACGACTGGCTTTTAATGTTAATA
Organism: Triturus cristatus; assembly: GCF_964204655.1. Classification (NCBI taxonomy): domain Eukaryota; kingdom Metazoa; phylum Chordata; class Amphibia; order Caudata; family Salamandridae; genus Triturus; species Triturus cristatus. The sequence continues at coordinate 313,245,860 of NC_140594.1, read as the reverse complement.
CTTTAATATTTTGTTACTGTTTTAAATTATTATTTGCAATTTTTCTTCTGTTTTAGACTTTTGGCGCAACCCAACAAACGGTTTAAAATCTTAGAAGAAAAACGTCCCTCCACAGTAGATCCCCAAAGCGACCTAAATCCCTTAATGCTTCTGCAGCCATCCAGAGAGCGAATGGAAGACACCAGTGATCCATACACTTTTGATGAAGACGGCATTAAGTACAGCTTCACTGACAGCAAGAAATACAAACTGGAAATTGATAAAGATCCACATAAAATGGTAAACTTAACTGCTTAGAGCATGAGGGATTGGAACTAGTCCAATGTATATTTGGGTTCGATTTCTTTCTTCTTTATTGACCAAATAAGGTGGTAAAGCATTGCTAGAAAGTATTCAACAAATCCGTTCTGGCCAATCAATGTGTTAGTATGGTGCCTCCGATTAAGGGGTTTGCACCTTTGAATTGGTAAATATTCAGCTATTTCAGCTTTGATACCATGGTATAATACTCACTGCATTGCTCAAAACCAAAGCACCTCTGAGGCCAACTTTAAATCCATATGTTCGAGGCATATGAGCTGCAGATCACACACTGTGCATAGATCGCCATCTGGTGTTGGGCCCGGATGTTTGCACTTTGTTGTCTTGGAAGACGTCTTTGGCAGTCACGAGATAGGCGGCGACTCCTTTGGGCAATAGTGCGCATGGGCATCGACTCCATAGTCATATTGGTTTTTTTCCGCCATCGGGCTCGGATGTGTTCATCGTGCTCCAATTCGGTGTCGTTACCGATATACTTTTCGACTCAAAATCCTTCACCCAATCTTCGGTATTGTTTCCATCGCGTTCCCATACGACGCGCATCTCTTGAAACTTGAATTCTTCAATTCCGGTCGTCGTCGCAGGCCTTCGGGCCTACCTGCACCATTAGGCCTTTGGCTCATGGAAAGGACTCCCTTCAAAAAGTGTCCTAAATGTGGATCCAAGTTTCCACACGTCGGTCTTCATGAGGTGTGTAACCTCTGCCTTTCACCCGAGCACGAGGCCAAAGACTGTCTAACTTGTGCCTCTTTCCGCTCCAAGAAGACAATTAAGGATCGTCGAGCTCGAAGAACCATGGCTCGATCATCGACATCAATTCCGGACTACATCTTCCAGGAAGGCGTCAACGTACCCGAGCAAGAGCAGATCCAAGAGGGCTATATCAGCGCCTCCGAAGCCGACGACTCAGATGTCGAAGACATCACTCCGGGGCAGCGGGTCCCAAGTACTGATGTCGACCCCTCCCCACCACCCATTCCCAAAAAGGCTTCGGTCACACCTTCACCTCTGGGGCCTAGGTGCACACTGGGACAAAGCTTCACGCCCCGCCTTCGGGCTCGGCAAAGAAGTCGATACACAGGCCTTCAGGCCACTCTGGATCGAGCCAGCCTGCCGTTGGTGCAGAAACTCCATCCCTGGCACCAAAAAAAGAAACCACTGCCTTCCTCCGCACCAACGCCTAGCTCCAGAGCGACGCCTTCGGCGTCGAACTACATTGGTTCGAACGTCCCGGCTCTGAAAAAAAATTGTCGGAACAAAGTAAACACCCGGTTCCAAAGACCTCGGGCACTCAGCCTTCGGAGCCCAAAAAACCCTCGAAACCGAACAAACAACTGGTGCCGAAGACCCTACCAGAACCCAGGAAAACTCCCGATTCCAGACCTAAGGAGCACAAAACGACTCCAAAACCTCTGCCACACACACAGTCGGACCCGAAAATATCAGCACCGAAACACATTCCAGAGGAGGAGCTTTTTCGACCTGATCCAACCCAAAAAACGCTTCAAAAAGACCCCAACACAGGTCAACTTATACTTGGTCCTTCCAAGAAAAGAAAAATGGACAAACCTGTACCAGCTCCACTTCCTTTAAAGAAGATAGACATTGCAACTTCTCCTTTAAGGATTCCTTGTCCACCTCCTCTTCCACACCACTCTCCTATCCCATATTCACTGCCCTCACCATCTCCTCCACCTCAGGATGATGATGTCACCTCTGACAACGAAGGGGATGATCAACCTTTAGGGGAACCTAGTCCTCCTGGTAGCCCAAAAGACCCATAAGATAATTATGGCACACCAGATGTCCCAGACACACCACAGGATGACATCTACCCATCTAGACCATTCCCTCCGGAGGACACTATAGGATTCACTCAGCTCATACACAGAGCAGTAGAATACCACGGGATGAACTTACAGACAGACAGACCCTGTAGAGGAAGATTTCCTCATGGACACTTTTGCACCATCCCAAAGGTCCACTTCCATTCTCCCAATGTTAAAAGGGGTAATCAAACATACTCCTGAAGTGTTTAAGGATCCTGTAAGGGCCAGAGTCATTAACCCCAGGGTAGAAAAAAGTACAAGTCTGCCACAGCTGACCCTGTTTATATTAAAGGGCAGGTACCCTTGGATTCCTTAATGGTCTCCAATGCCAGTAAAAGGGCTAATTCCTAAATCACAGGAGATGCTCCACCTCCTGATAAGGAGTCAAAACTGCTGGACGCATCTGGTAAAAGAACGGCGTCCCAAGCAGCCGACATATGGAGGATTGCCAACACACAGGCTTTGCTGGCTAGGTACGATAGGGCACACTGCGACGAGCTAGAGACCCTACTATAACACCTTCCAGACGAATATAAAACACGAGCCAATGATCTCATCCAGGGAGGGAAGCTCATAACTAATACCTCTATTCGTTGTGCTCTGGACGCTGCAGACACAGCATCCCGGGCTATTAATACCAGTGTCCTTTTACGCAGACATGCCTGGCTACGCATTTCCGGCTTCAAACCCGAGGTTCAAACTACCCTATTAAATCAACCGTTTGACCAGGAACACTTATTTGGGCCCACTGTAGATTCATCTTTGGATAAGATGAAAAAGGATACCGACACTGCCAAATCAATGGGAGCTTTGCAATCGCAAGCTCCCAGAAGTTCCTTTCGTTGCTCCTCTTATAGGGGTGCCTCTAGAGGTTTTACCATTGATAACCCCTCCACTTCCTACAAGAGTCCCACCCAGACCTCATCTAACAAAGGCTAATACAGAGGAGGCTACAGGGGCAATAACCAGGGTAGAGGCAAAACTACCAACTCGTACCGCCTCCACCCTTAAACAATGACTTTCCTCCACTCCCCCCGGACCACTCTACTCAGGTCGGGGGAATATTGCTACATTTCCTACCTGTCTGGAACAATATTACCACGGACAGGTGGGTGAGACAAATCATCCAATCTGGTTATTGCCTAGAGCTCACTTCAATTCCCCCAAACATACCACCCAAACAGCGTCCAATGTCAGCAGAGAATTTAACACTTCTAAAACAAGAGGTGCTTTCCCTCCTAGAAAAACATGCCATAGAACCAGTTCCCCTTCATCACCAAAACACAGGGGTTTACTCCCTGTACTTCCTCATTCCAAACAAGCATTGGCATAGCCAATAGGTCTCGCTTTGGGGGCCTTATAAGTATTTAGTTATGCAGCACAATATCCTTGGTGCAACAACATCAACTGTTGCATGGCTAAACACTTATAAGGTGCCAAAGGCGAGACCTATTGGCTATGCCAATGCTTGTTGAACCTTGGGGCAAATAGGATTTCACGAGCTCTCAACTATTAAGCAGCAGATGCAGTAGCTTTGATACAGGATAAGGTTTAGTGGACTAAATCCTTTCTGGCCGTTTATCGTAATAGACATTTTGAAACTGCTCTTCTTGGTCAGATGTACCTCTGAGTACTTCTGTCCGAGAATATCCAAAAGTTCAGACAAATCCCGCCTACTGACTCAATGTAGCTAGTATTGGTCTGAACGTGAGGCGCAGGTGGAAAGCCAGAACCATTCAACTCCATTTGTTTGCTTCAAAACCCTAAACCCAGCCAACTAAAATAGCGTTTTGGCAGTATTTTTCCAGGACTTCGCAAAAGAGAGTGCGAGAATGGGCCAACTGGTCAAAGGAATGGTACACCCAGGAAGACATAGTATACTCTCTGGATAGGTAGCTCAGATATTCCGACATTCTTAAATTGCCAACAAATGGAAAGTCCGCCAATGGCAGGAATAAATGGATTGGGCATCACACAAACCAGACAACCCTGAATGTGAATACGTTATTTCAAGGTAAATCTGGTACAAATGTGCCTCCGCAGTCTTATCAGTTTAGGTCAGTCTTTTTTGTCAGACTACTCCGTGGACTAACTTATATTATATCTCAAAAGCAGATGGGCAACTGCTGTGGGGTCACTGAGACACTGACTTAGGGGTTGCTTCAAGGACCAGTGATGCAGAATGACCCTCCTCTACCCATCGGTTTACAAGTATGTCTGTATACCACATAACCTTGTAGAGAACAGCATTGATTAAGTACACTGGCTTAACGTCCAGCACATATTAACCCCACCCCCATCACATACGTGTGCCGAAGATGACCCCTGTTCAAAGACTGAATGGGATTTCCATGGAATGAATTGGTCGGTTCTCTTTCCAAGTAAAGGGTACTAACACCTGCATCACTCACTAAAATCTCACCTCCATCAGTGTCCTATAGTCTGACTAGGGTGCATTAAACACACACTACTGAGTGCGGGTGGTACATTTGTGGTTTGTGCTATGGTGTGTATTAGCAAAAGAATTTGAGCACTGTCCGTCAGTGGTCTTGCTTACTATTGAGCAATCCGAGGACAAAACCGAGCAGATCGGAAAAAAAGATTAAAGAGATGCAGGTTGGAACAGCTGTCCTTGCCCCCTCTACAATCCTCAACAAAATGTGGTTTTTCAGAGTTACTTTAGAAGAGAGTGAGGCGGCCTCCATCTTCCTCCTCACCCGAGCCGTACTCTGAGCTGGACATCCCTCCGTCCTCATTCACCTGCTCCAGCCAGGTTTATCGTTGGGGTGTGGGTAAAGTGGGGGGGCATCAGTTTGACGACCACTTCTTTAAAAGCTAGTAAAGAAAAAAATAGACTCCGCCAAGCATTAGCCACTGCTGCAGCACAAAACTCCTTACTTGCCTGTGGAAGGTCACGCATACCTAGAGCGCGAGCGCGCTGCCAGCTCCTGCTGGTGTTAAGTAAACAGTTGGAAAGGAGCAGGTCGCATCAACCAATGGGGATGGGAGCTTGCTTTCATAGACGTGCTCTGCCTCAAGGGCTCGGGGTAGGTGTCAAGCCAATGTGTGGTTAGCTGCAAGATCAGTGCACACTCCTGGACCTCACACCATCACATTCTCAGGTGCTGTACGCTTTTTTTAAAAACTTTAATTGGAGCGCATGAATGTGAGTTTAATCATCACTTGTATATTTGTACAAAGCCAGCATATTTTACTTAGGCCAGTGAGTTTGAGGTCTAAAGGGATTTTCGTAGTCTGCAGTGACCTTTTCAGATTTTAAAATACCTTACAATTCTTAATTATAAAACAGTATTAAAAATACATTTTGAACTCATCATATTCTTCAGTATAATCGACGGTGTACAGCTATGTGAGTATTCTCTGCCATTTATTAGTAACTTACTGCTCCTCGACAGCAAGAAAGGCTAAGCTGACCCTGTCTACGAGGCTTCAAAACGAGCATTAGGGGACAGAGTGTCTGCTCTGTTCTTGTTTTCCAGGTAGATTTACTAATACAAAGAATACTGCATTCTTAAGAAACTTACAGGAAACCACAATGCTGCCTCAGCAGTCTACGGCCATAATATTATTGTGCAATCTATATTTGTAGTATTTCTATGTCTTCAGTTTGGTCCTCATAAAATTGTGCAAATGATTCGACTAATAAGTATATTTCTGACATTACATTTATATGCTTACATTTAAAAGTAGCAGCGTAATCTATGTATTTCTTACATTAGCTGTTAGAAATATTCGCTTTATAACTTGAGAGGCTTGAACTGTACCATAGTAATATGTTCTAGTCATGTTTTATTTGGAACTTCACCTTTCAAACCTATTTTTGGTTGGAAAATTGCTAAGTTAGTTAAGCGCTTGCTGATAAAATCGGTGTACTCAGAAAGTTTGGGGTATTTTAAATCCCAGCAAGGCCCACTCAACCCTTCGCACTACCTAGGTTGATAGGTACAGTAAAAGTACAGGTAATTGGGTAATAACTACACCCCCTCTGCCCTTTACTATAAATCCCTGTATAAAGATAAGAGCAAACTTTTGTTCTTTAGGGAACATAGGTACACACGACAAAAAAATGAGGCAGTTCAATACGGATTTACATAGGAAACACCTTTGTATATCCTTTTTAACATCAGTTGTCTACTATGTATGAACTTCTGTACTGACCTTTTAACTTTTGGAATTAATCAAACAGGGAGGCAGTAAGAGGATACCTTTGAGACCTTATAGTGTCGAAAGAGATTTGAATAGAATTTAAACAATTGTTAGGTAGCATGTGTAACAAAAGGCAGTAAACTAAAATAGACATTAAAGAAAGATCAATAAAAAAACACATTAGCAAGCGCAGAGCAAAGAATAAGCAAAGATAGAACCCCCACCAGGCCGCTATCTGCACAGAAAGCAATGGTAACAAGCATTTGCCGCGCAACGCTTATAAGCTGTGAAAGTGAAAGTGATCGCGATGCACTTAATGACCCGTGAAAGACAGATGGCGGATGCGCGCGGGCACGTTCTCGTGAACGCAAGCGCTAGGCCAGCCAAAGCGTGGGGTTGCACTTTGAAAACCCACCTACTAAATGTCTCACAGAGCAGCGCATGCGCTGGCTCAGGCGAGACCTAAAAAGGATGGAACCCTGAGACCTATCTTGGACCTCAGACCATTAAACCTCTACATACAATCAGAACATTTCCATATGATCACTCTTCAACAGGTCCTCCCTCTACTCAAACAGGGCAACTTCCTTGCCATATTAGATCTCAAGGACCCCTACTTCCACATTCCCATTCACCCAGCCCACATGAAATATCTTCAGTTTGTGGTGGACGGTCAGCATTACCAGTTCAAGGTTCTCCCATTCGGAGTCACCACAGCACCCAGGGTCTTCACAAAATGTCTGGCAGTGGTAGCAGCCCACTTACAAAGACAACAAATTCACGTCTTCCCATATTTGGATGACTGGCTCATAAAAGCCAAGTCACATACCCAGTGTGTAAATCACACACATGCCACAATCCAACTACTTCACAACTTAGGGTTTACCATAAACCTCAGTCTCACCTCCAACCATCCCACATCCAACAATATCTGGGTGCCACAATAAACTCCTCAACAAGCCTTGCATATCCCAGTCCAGCCAGGATAGCAAGCATGCAAGCCCTTATAACAAGATTCCAGCCGCAACACTCACTTCCAGCTCGAGTGTTCATGCAACTCATAGGGATGATAGCCTCTTGCATATTCATAGTAACTCATGCAAGACTACAGATGCGCCCCTTACAGGAATGCTTGGCACGTCAGTGGAACCAAGCTCAAGGTCAGCTGACAGATCTGGTGTTGGTGGACGGTCGCACACATGGCTCTCTGCAGTGGTGGAACACCCAAAACCTTTCCAAAGAGCGACCGTTCCTAGAGCCGGTTCCACAGATTGTGCTAACAGCAGACGCATCGCTCACCGGCTGGGGAGCTCATCTACTTCATCACACCATACAGAACACATGGGCACCTCAGCAAAGGCTACTCCACATCAACCATTTGGAGTTACTTGCAATCTTTCTGGCATTAAAATCATTCCAGAAACAGATATCAGGCAAAGCTGCCTTAGTCCGCACGGACAATATGGCAGCAATGTACTATTTACAAAAACAGGGGGGACGCACTCTCTCCAGCTCTCTCAACTAGCACAGAGCATATGGAGGTGGGCCATTCCACAAAACATTCCTGTTAGCCCAACATATCCCAGGAATTCAAAATCACATGGCAGATCTGTTAAGTTGGCAGACACAACAGATTCACGAGTGGGAACTTCATCCACAAGTTCTTCAACCGTTTTTCCCAATGGGGGGGCAGCCAGAGATAGATCTCTTCGCCACACATTACTGCACAAAATGCCCAAGCTTCGCCTCCAGATATCCACACCCATTGTCCAAAGGCAATGCGATATGGATGAATTGGTCAGGCAGATTTGCGTATGCTTTTCCACCTCTCCCACTCATTCCATTAGTGGTGCACAAGCTGCAACAACAGTCACTAACACTGATACTAGTTGCTCCAACATGGGCCCGACAACCGTGGTACACAACATTGCTGGAACTATCGGTAGTCCCGCACCAAAAACTACACCCCTCCCCCCAGCTCTTAACACACAACCATGGAGAGATAAGACACCCAGATCCAGCACAGCTCAACCTGGCGATCTGGCTCCTGAAGTCCTAGAGTTTGGTTATCTCAATCTTCCACCTGATTGAATGAACGTTATCAAAGAAGCTAGGCTATGCAGCCAAGTGGAAAAGATGTGTTATACACTGTAACAATAACAACATCAATCCTCTAGATGCCTCCACTCAGCACATCATATGTTACCTGCTGCATCTTCAAAGATGTAATCTAGCATACACATCAATTAGTTTACATCTTGCTGCCATCGCAGCTTACCGACAAAATAGACCACATCTGTCATTGTTCAAGGTGCCTGCCATTAAAGCATTTATGGAAGGCCTCAAAATAATAATTCCTCCCAGGGTACCTCCCTCCCCAGTGTGGTATTTAAACATCGACCTCACAAGATTAATGGGTCCTTCATTCGAACCTCTGCATAAATGCGAGCTACAATTTCTTACATGGAACGTCGCTTTCATTGTGGCCATTACATCTCTTAGAAGAGTCAGTGAGCTACAGGCACTAACTATTCAAGAACCATTTTTACAACTCCATCACAACAAAGTGGTTCTCAGGACAAATCCTAAATTCCTTCCTAAAGTTATTTCTCCCTTCCATCTCAACCAATCTGTTGAGTTGCCAGTGTTCTTTTCGCAACCACAAACAGTAGCAGAAAGAGCTCTTCATAGACTAGACGTGAAAAGAGCACTCCTTTACTATATTGACAGAACAAAACCTTTACGCAAAACAAAACAACTTTTTGTATCCTTCTCACCACCACATAAAGGCAATCCCATATCAAAGTCTGGGATTGCAAAGTGGATTGTTAAATGTATACAAATTTGCTATCACAAAGCAAAACGTATACTGTCTATTCCCCCTAAAGCCCACTCACTCTACACGAAAGATAGGGCTTCAATGGCATTTTTAGGGAACATTCCCTTGGATGACATCTGCAAAGCAGCTACATGGTCTACACCGCACACATTCACAAAACACTGTTGTGTAGATGTGCAGGCAAAACAACAAGCTAGTGTGGGCCAAGCTGTACTCAAAACGCTATTTCAAACTACTGCAACATATACTGGTAGTCGCCGCTAAGGAGGAGTACTGCTATGCAATCTATGCACAGTGTGTGATCTGCAGCTCATATGCCTCGAACGGAATATACTACTTACCAGTATGCATCTGTTCTTGGCATGTAGAGCTGCAGATTCACACACGCCCACCCACCTCCCCAGCTACCTTTATCTGTTCCAGTATTATCTTAATTAGATACAACATACATGAACATCTATTTCTGTTTTTCAAAAAGCTCCATCATTTCCCTTTATGGAGTCGATGCCCATGCGCGCTATTGTCCAAAGGAGGAGTCACCTATCTCGTGACTTCCAAAGACTTCTTCCAAGACAACAACAAAGTGCAAACATCCGGGCCCAACACCAGATGGCGATCTATGCACAGTGTGTGATTCTGCAGCTCTACATTCCAAGAACAGATGCATACTGGTAAGTAGCATTTTCCTTTCATGTTATGGTGCATAATGCTATAACCAGATCTCTCTGCTCCGGTTTCAAATAAGTTATTATCCTTGATTGTTTGTCGCGCATCAATAAATATTAGTTTTCAGCAGCACGTTATAGAAGAAATATACATTTTCTGTCAGGGAATCTTTATCACATTTAAGGCTTTCCAATATTTGCTTCCTGACTGGGGGAAGTCGAAGTGGAACCTGTTTTTGGAGGAAAAGTGCTCGCTCTCTCTCTGCATCCATATACTCCAAGCTCTGGCAGGAGTATAACTACTTCTGACTGTAGGTGCCTCACCTTTCACATATCTGCAGATGCCAGGCTGGATTTAGAAGATTTAAACACAATAGCTGCAGCGTGTCGATAGGTGGTGCCGTGTTACCCTCCATTGACTTTGTTCAGTGTTGTGACGATTGAGTTGCATATAAGCACCACTCCTGAACGTTGACGTTAGTTTCTTTCTTTCTACGCTTTTGTACGAGGATTCAGAGCTCGTGCCCAACTTTTTCCTGGAGTCTTTTATTACACAATTCTTTTTATCTCATTGTGCATGGGAACTCTGTCCCCTTCTTAGACAACCAGGGTAAACCTTGTAGGGCCTGTTGCAACCAAATGTCTGTGACAGATTCCCATGATGTGTGCTTCTGGTGTTTGTCGCACTACTCTTTCCTGCAGTGAGTCTGCCCTTATGAACCTGGAGCTGACATTGCCGAACACTGAAAGAAATCTTTTAAGTCCCTCTTCTGCTTGAAGTCGAGGGCTTTTGCCCATTCCACACAAGGATGTTCCGCTACATACCCTCATTGTGATTCAAGTCTTCCGGTAAGTCAGAGTAGAAGCACAAAAAAGGCCATGTGGGATTTGTTCCCTTTTCCCCCCTGTTAGCCAGAGAAGTCATGAGGACATCGGGTTACCTCGCAATCTCACTCCCAGTCCCTCACTGAGGAGCCAGTTCGGCAACTGGTCTGAATGCACCCAAGTTTCTGGGTCCATCAGCAACATCACAGAAGATTGAGGCTTTTGGAGAAGCCATATTGTGAATCTTTAGCACTCTTCCATCTCCCTCTAGCACAGCTTTGGTACTGCAGCATTCACGGGGGCCTCCATTCTGATCACCACCAGTGGGTATGCCCTGGTGCAGTCTGTCTACTCTAGGTGCCTCGGGTTCAGCTCTGACTTTCGTGACAACATACTTTCCGGCACCAAAATTGATGACTGTCCCAGCGACATTGACACTGATGCACCTGGAGGATGACTCTATTCCTGTGGTCGTTTCCGTTCCGCCAAATCCACCTCTGCCTAACCAATTTTGTGTCCCAAAACTGTACCCGACATACCCTTCCCCAGTCGAATCTGACTCCGCTACAACCATGACTTTGACTTGGAGATGCACCATGTCCTCAAACAACTGTTTGTTTTGGACTATGATCAGAGACAACCAGCCTTTCCTGAATTTTACTTTCCTGAATGTTATGTTGATGACAATTTATAAAAGGACTTGCAGGAGGGCAGTGGGTTTGGCTTTTCCCTGGACACTCTGTTGTGTAGTCCCCCGGGACCACTAACGGAAGAGAGTGCCTCCTTCTCCGTGGTAATGAGACGTCTGACGGAGGTATTCAATTAAAACTGGCAACTATGAAAGTCAAAACCAATGCACTTGGAGAAGTTTTACAACTGGGACAGATTTTATCAGAACCATTAATTCCATTTAATAAAGCCCTCGCTGACACCATTATGGACACCTGATCTAAACACTGTTCCTGTCTGTCACTGAATAGACAGGTTGCCAGATGCCACAGACCGCTGCCGGACGACTAATTTCTTTTTTTTTTTTGAAAACCTTTATTTCAAAATTCAGGACACTGCTATTCAGCCGACAGCCCGAAGGTTCGGCAGCATTGAGAGTTAGATACAGTGATGCGTCCCCAATACAGTTCAAAGAGTAATGCAAAGGTCCAATTTTAAATAAACACAGAAAAAACTCACAACAAACCCCAGCAAGGCAGAACATTGAAAGCCCATGGCGAAAGCCCCCAGGGGAGGCCGGACCCCACTCATCTACTAGTTACAAGACTGTGTACGGAGGAAGAAGGGGGACAGCAGAGGCCCAAAACGGTTCCTAAAACCAAACTGTGCTGGAAAGTAGGTCAGGGGGAAAGCTGTTCCTCGGGAGGTTCCAGATCCGGGGCAAGACATATTCCCCCCCTGTATTGGTTCCACCGCCCCCAGATGGCGTGCCACTTCCGGGGGCGACCTCTAGAGCAGTAGACCGTCTTCTCCCTAAACATGCTCCAGTCCATGTTCTCCTTCCACGCGGTCAGTGTAGGGGGTCCCGAGGAGCCCCACAATCGTGCGATATCCCTTTTAGCTACCATGTTACCCAGAGTCACCCATTGGGTCTGCGCCTCATCGAGGTCAGTGGGCCCCCAGACGTTCAGGAGGCAACACCGCGCCTCCGGCTGTACCGCAGTGCCCGTCACCTCCCCCATAACTGCATGGACTCTCCTCCAGAACTCCACAATGACACCACATTCCCAAATGATGTGCAGGAAAGTACCCACCATACCACATCCCCTTCTGCACAAGCCGTCCTCCGAGAATCCCATGTGGACCAGCCTTGGCCCCGTCACATACACCCGGTGCAGTATTTTAAGCTGCACCAGCCTCAGACGCGACGGGATCGCAACCTCCTTAGGAGAAGAAACCGCTGACTGCCAGTCCTCATTATCCAACTCAAGGCCATCCCTAGTCCACTGTTCTCTCAGCCCCAAAAGCATATCTGCCCGGACGTTAATCAACTTCTTATATATGAGCGAGATCGTGCTCTCGGGCATATGACCATCAAGGACTCGGTCCTCAAGGGGAGAGGACTCCGGCACCTTCTCACCCTCCACGAGGACTGATCGGAGGGCGTGACGCAGCTGGATATACCTGAAATACTCTGAGGGCCCTAGCTCATACTCCGTCTGCAACTCCTCGAAGGACTTCACCCTCCCCTTATGCAGCACATCTCCCACCTTGGATATACCTATCAGGTCCCACTTATCAAAGCCCTTCGTATGCCAGAGTCTTCCCAATCTCTCCGATTCAAACAATGGGGTAGCGAGGGTGAGCCTATCCTTCCAGCCCAACGAATCAGTCGCCATCTTCCATACACGCACCGCCACACCTGTGGGCCCCGTGAGGGACGAGTCTAAGGACCGCGAATACAACGCCCTGTAGTAGTTGCCGCCACGAAGCAGCCACCTATCCAGGGCATACCCAGGGCTGAGGGCAGGGCCATAAAACCCATGGTTGATCGCGCTCAGCTGCGTGGCCCAATAGTACCGTCGGATGTCTGGGAGCGCAATGCCCCCATCGTACCATGGGAGCGTCAACTTTGAAATAGCTATTCGCGGCCGCCCATCCCACAGCAACGTCCGTTGGAGGCCTTCGACCTCCCGAAAGTATTTGGCCGGTACCCAGTCCAAGGTGTTCTGGAGGGCATAGAGGAAGCGGGGAAGAGACATCATTTTGAACAGGGCCGCACGCCCAACAAGGGAGAGCGGCAGCCTCCGCCAACCTTCAACATCTCGCCTCAAGCGCGCCAAGGGGGGGAGCAGATTCCTCTCATAGCGCACAGCAGGATCCATGGATATAAAAATCCCCAAATACACGAAACCCTGCTGGGCAACCTGTATCGAACATGTTCTAGGGATCGGTGGGACCTCGCCACTAAGAACGTACAAGTACGATTTGCCCCAATTAATCACAAGCCCCGAGTTCCTACCGAACGATGCGAGTACGTCACAGACCACTATAAGTGACTTCTTAGGTGAGGCAAGATACAGTAGGATATCATCGGCATAAAGCGAAATACGGTCCTCGTGATCAGGCGACCACCGAAGGCCCCGTATATCCGGGTGCCAATGTATCCACGCAGCCAACGGTTCAAGGGCGAGGGCGAACAACAGAGGCGACAGGGGGCAACCCTGCCGAGTACCCCTACCAAGCTGAAACGGAGTAGATGCCCGACCATTCACCACAACATTCGCTAGTGGCCCCTCGTACAGCAACCGAACCCAACTCACAAAACCGCGACCGAAACCAAACTTGGCCAGCACGGCCCATAAGTATGCCCACTCCACCGTGTCAAAGGCCATCGTGGCATCAAGAGATGCCACAATAGCCGGTTCACGCAGCGTGCCCGCCCTGGCAATGACGCTATGAAGACGCCTAAGGTTTAATGCTGTGTTTCGGTGCGGGATGAAACCGGATTGATCCGGGTGTACCAAATCGCCAAGCACCCTAATCAAACGGGTAGCCAGGAGTTTGGCCAGAATTTTCGGCTCAGCGTTGAGGAGTGAAATGGGCCGATAGGAGGCGCACCTATCTCGGGGTTTACCCTCTTTATGTATTACCACGATCGACGCCAGCCGCTGATCCAACGGAAGGATCCCATCCCCCCGCGCCTCCAAAAACATGGCGCGCAGGTGAGGGGCGACCCTATCCGGGAACAGTTTATACAGGTCGATCGGCAGTCCATTCGGTCCAGAGGCCTTACCCGAATTTAACGCGCGAATCGCCCCCGCCACCTCGTCAACCGTTATGTCACCATCCAAATCATCCCTGTCTATGTCAGAGAGGCAGGGCAACTCGATATCACGGAGGAGCTCAGACGAGTCCTCGGGCGGCCTGTCCGACACAGAGGAATAAACCCTACGAAAATACTCCGTGAAACATTTCACAATCCCCTCAGGTTCCACAATCGCCTCTCCCAACTCTCCCGTCAACTCTGGCACCACTCTATTGACCCGTTCTTTCCTGTCCAACCACGCCAGGAGTTTCCCTGCCTTATCACCAACGTCATACAGGCGGCCCTGTTGTTCCCTACTGAGGGTCTTAGCGGCGTTCGTAACCAGGTCCCTATACTCCGCCTGCTTCAAGCAAAGCTCATGCAGTGAGGACTCTGTAACCTCCTCCTCCATAGCCCCCTCAAGGGCCGCGATCTCCTCCTCCACTTGCCGCACCTCGCCATCCCTCCGATTCTTGGCAGCCACCACCAGGGAGAGGGCTTCCCCCCGAAGCACGGTCTTAAAGGCTTCCCACAGCGACACCGCCGAGTCCACGGTTCCCAGATTGTCCTTAAAGTAATTATCCACCTTCTTTACCAGGGCGCTGCGCATCTTGGGGTCTCGGAAATACCATGGGTTGATGGGGGCCTCCCTCCCTCCTCCCTCCCGACCTAGATCCAGCCGGATCCACACTGGCGAGTGGTCAGAGATACCGCGTGCCATGTGCCTCGCCTCGGATATCAACGAGGCATGTGCGGCCAGAGTGAGCAGGTAATCAATCCTAGAGAGGCTACCATGCGCCCCGGAGTGAAACGTGTATTGACTCTGTGTGGGGTGCCGGAGCCTCCAGCAGTCTATCAGACCAAACGTATCCAGGAAGTCTGGAAGCCATTTCTGAGCCCCCCCTGTGTCCCTGGGCGGGTATCTATCCAACAGTCCGGAGCCCACAGCGTTGAAATCCCCTCCCACTACCAGCATTCCCCCCGGGAGAGTCAGCAAAGCCCTGCCCAGTTCAGCAAGTGTGGAGGCCTGCAGGGCCGGCGGGACATAAACCGAAACCAAAGTCCTTCCTTCCCACCGCCCCGCCACCGCCACAAACCTCCCCCTATCGTCAACAATGGTGGAGTCCACCTCAAAAGGCAACGATGCTCTAACAAGGATGCCCGCACCCCTGGACCCAGAAGAGAATCCCGAGTGTGCAATGAATTTATACCCCTTCCTATTCAAGGCATAGCGCATATTACCTATGAGATGCGTCTCCTGCAGCAGGACAACATCTGGCATTGAGCGTTTCAAAAATTGCAAAACAATCCCCCTCTTGATGCGATCCCCCAAACCATTAACATTCCAGCTTATAACACTTAAGCCCCTACCCCCCATCCTCAAACGGAAAGAGGCCCACCCCACACCCGAGGAGCCACCATGGAACAGCCCTGAGGATAATCATCATGCCTTGCAGAAATAAACCCCCCAACAACAAACCCAAAATCCCCAAAACTCCCCCCACCCTGCACCCCTGCTGCAGCTTACAAAGCCCCCCCAACTTGCAGTGTGCCTGTCGCCCTACAAAAACAAAAAAATCTACAAAAAGTACCCTAAGGGAGGAAAAGAGCACCCCTCGTCCTCCCGCAACCCTCCACAGTTACTGCACTCTGTTCGAATCTTCAAGTATGGTCAAATCAAGTCAGGTCGGCTCTGAGATCTCAGCCCTGTCCATCCCGGCCACTGTCTCCATGCTCGGCTGTGTCATCCCCCGTCCGTCGCCGGGGCAAAGCGTCCAGCCATTCGTCGGCCATAACAGGAGAGTCAAAAAAGAATGTCCGATCTTCATGCACCACCCGTAGTCTGGCAGGGAAAAGCATGGCATACTTCAGATCCAGTTCCCGAAGTTTCCGCTTCACCCCCAGGAAGCTCTGTCTCTGCACCTGCTGGGTGAAGTCCGGATAAAAATTCACCGACGCATTCTGGAAGGGGACTGGGCCCGTCACCCTCGAAGCTTGCAGGATAGCGTCCCGATCTCGAAAATGAAAGAGCCGGGCTACAATCGGCCGCGGCGGGGCACCCGCCTTAGGCCGCCCGCCCGGCACCCTATGGGCCCTTTCCACCGCAAAAAACTTTCCAAGGCCCTTAGGCTTCAGATGATTGAGGACCAAATCCTCCACAAGCCGGTCCGCCGAAGCCTCATCCGAGGACTCCGGGACCCCGATGACGCGCACATTGTTGCGCCTGGCCCGGCTCTCGAAGTCCTCCAGCCGGCGGGCGGCTAGGTCACTCTCGGCTCTCAGCTTCCGAACCTCGGTCTGCAGATCCGCAACATCATCAGTGAGGCCCGTGGTCTTGTGGTCCAGGTTCTTAACGCGCTCGTTCGTCTTGCCCAGGTCCGAGCGGATCAGATTGACATCTACCAGGATGGCATCCACCTTATGCGCCAGGGCCTCGAACTGTCTCCCCCATCGAGGTCTGCATCCCGTCGAGCGCGCCCATGACATCCTGTAGGGAGAGCTCCGGTGTCCCAGGCGAGTCCTCCTTCTGGGCATCCGGCGCCTGGCTCGATCCACTCGGCGATGCTTTCAGGAGGGCGTAGCGGTCCATACTGTTGACTTGGGAATACGTTCCCCGCCTGGTGGACTTAGTCTTCAGCCGATCCCCTTCTGCTTTGCCCGACATAATGGACTCCGGGCAGTCCAGTGCAGTTAAGACTGTTCCCTCTCGGAGAGAGGGATAAGGAGTGAGCAGCCCGCCGAGCGTCCTTGGGGTAATAAAGCCACCCAGAGCTCTACAGTGTCCGGGCAGACAAAGGGAACGAAATCGAAAGTGAAAGTGCGAGGACCTCCGTCCGACAGTTCACACCTCGCCAGGCCGTTGTTGATCAACTAGGAGTCGGGCATCCTGCCAACTCTAGCCCCTGGCATCCCCGGGAGTTAGGCCGCAATCTTCCGCCAGTCGTAAGTCCGGTTCCCGATGGGCGATCCGACCGCGGGTAGCATCAATCGCCTCCCTGACTACTCAGCAACACGGTGCCATGCATACCATCAGGATTAGAGACAGGATAGTCGACGGAGGGCGCGAAGGTCTCGGGAGCTCTAAGCTCACGCGGCCATCTTGGTCAAGCGCTAGGCTCCTCCCCCTGACGACTAATTTCTTAACGCAGCACCCTACTCCAGAAAGTTTGGTGGTGCAGCCTTCCGACATTAGGACAAAACAAATTATTTTCTCTTGACCACTCCTCAAAGAGTGTCAAAACATATTGAGGCATTTGGCAATCGGATGTTTTCCTTGTCCAGTCTACCTCTCGGGTAAAGTCAAGGCCAGCTGCTTGCAGGAGCTCCATCATGAGGACATGGTTGGTGAGATCTTGATGTAAGGTTTCTGAGGAATTTGGGGCTTATTTGGCTCAAAACATCCATGATGGTCCGGATGCTGCAAAGTACATCTGCTCTAGACCCGAGCCCACCAACTGTTTTGGCAAAGCAGTTGACATTATATGGTGCTTCAGTGGACCGCTTGTATGAGATCCACAGGCATCTCTGGGGACATGCAAGGCTCCTCAGATGACAGGTATTGGCTGTTTGGCGAGAAGGCCGATTCAGTGTTGGAATGCTTTAAAGAAAGTTGGACCACAGCACTTTCCCTAGGCGTTTCTGTCCCTGTGAGACAAAATACTCAATAGTTTTAACCCTCTTGAGATTACTCTGAGGGTTGGTGTCCCACCAACACCCCACAACAGGCTCCTTAGTCCTTTCAGGGTCAGAGACCAGAATCAGGCAGGCCACCAGAGGGAATCATCTTCCCCAAACCCCCACCCCTATGGTAACAGCCTCCAAACCAATTTAGTTTGCCCTTAGTGGAAAACACCACCCTGTGGGAGAAACAATCAGATATTTCTAATGAGGCTATCCCCTACAATTCCTTTTCGACCACCCACATCAGAGCATCTTTCAGAGGAGCACCTGTCCATCTTGCTCCAAGAAGTGCAGACTGTTTTGGCCGGAGAACCCATAGAGCGAGTCCTGGCTCAGGAAATAGGAACTGGTTGTTACTCCTGTTATTTCCTCTGGCCAAAGACGCATGGGGCCTTTTGTCCTATTTTAGATCTCTGCCCACTGAACAGCTTCTTGCGAAAGGCTAAAATCAAGGTGCTCATGCTGACCCAGGATCTATGTACCCTGAATTAAGGTGACTGGATGGTGGCTTTGGATCTGCAGGACACCTGCTTTCATGTAGATGTCTTGTAGTCCCAAAGATGCTATGTGTGGGTCAAGGTGGACCTCAAGCATGTTTCATTTGTCATGCTCCCCTTCAACCTCACAGTTACCTCTAAAGTGTTCATGAAGGAGGTGGCGGTGTTTACAGCACACCTTTGGGGAGTGGGATTTCCAGTTTTCCCCTATCTCGACGAATGGCTGTTGAAGGCAGGCTCACCACAGTAAGTCGTGGACAGCTTCCAAATAAATGTAGACCTCCTGGCATAAATGGGGTTTACTGTCAATGTGCTAAAGTCACAACTGGCTCCTTTGCAGAGGCTCCCTTTTATTGAAGACATCTTAGATACATGGCAGTTTCAGGCATTCCCTCCGTCTTGTGTCCTGGACATTTGGGCTATGACCTGCAGTGGTGACTCAACCGCAGTTTTATGTGTGGCAGACCCCACCCAGAGCTGATAGTGGTGACAGATGCATCACTGCTGGTATAGGGAGGTCACTTGGGAGCGGTGAAGATCAGAAGACTCTGGTCTCTGGTGGAGTCACTTCTCCACATCAACTGCTTTGACTTGCGGGCCATTCACCTGGCACTGAAAGTCTTCCTATCGTCTATCAAAGGGAGGCTGGTTCAGGTTCTCATGCACAACATCATTGTCATGTGGTACTGCAATAGGCAGAATGAGGTGGTATTCTCGGTCCTGTGCTAGGTAGCACTTGGAGCGCAAGGGCAGTTCCCTGGCCATGATTCGCCTGGTGAGATCTTTGAATACTAGGGTGGATGAACTCACCTTGTGGTGCCAGGTGAATCGCGTAGTGCTTTAACTTCGCAGTGTCATAGTGGATCATCCAGCAATATGCAGAATCCTGCCTAGATATTTTAGCCTCTGCCGCTGAGAACATGTAATGTCAAAACATTTGCGTGCTGGCGTTTCCAAGAAGGTTCACTCGCAGAGACCCATTCTGGCTAGAGTGGAGCGCAGGACTCCTGTATGCCTTTCCACCCTGACACTACAGCCTGAACTCTAAAGATGACCAGGAACAACCGAGCCCAAGTCAACCTAGAGGCTCCTTATTGGGTAAGGAAAATGTGATACTTGAAGGTGTGAAAATGAGCCTCTGTCTTCTGACCAACTTTTTGCTTCAAGAGAATATCCTCTGTAAGCAGCAGACTACGCCCTTAATGGGCCTACGCAATCTGCACCTTCATACTTTGACATTAAGCGGTGGCAATTGACTGTGTTTGATCTTCCTGCCTAGGTTGAGGGTGTCATCCTTGCTGCACGGCACCCCTCTACAAGTCTTTCTATCATGACTGCTGGAACACGTTTTATAGCCTGGTGTGGCACCTCCAGCCGCAACCCTTTACTGGCCAAGTTGTTAGTATGATCTGTGGCCCAGCAAGGACTTTCCGAAGGCACTGTTAAAGGTTAATTGTTGGCCCTTATGGTCTTTTTACAATACCAGACCATCTGTCCTTGTTCAAATTACCTGTTGTGATGAGGTTCTACACGGTTTGAATTATTTATTCTCCCCCTCCCCCCCACACAGACCCACACACCCTTTGTGATGCCGCAGTAGAATATAAATTTGGTCCTTATCTTTCCTCATGTGCATGTTATTCGAACCCATGCACAGCTGTCCGCTTAAGTCTCATGACTCAGGAGACTGTTTCTAGCTGTAGTGGCTCTTCACAAGACTGCACTCTTGGTGCAGCCACCACAAACCACTTTTTTTGCAGCCAAAGTGATGCTGAGGACCAAAGTGGCCTTTTTGCCTAAAGTTGGGACTTTTTTTCACATTAGTTATCAAAAAGAGGGGGAGGAAGAGGAACAACTGGGTTCATCCTCCTCATTAGTATCTACTTAAAAAAATAGAGAAACCCAGTAGGGGAAGAGCACCGAATTCGCCACCACAATGTAATGTTTAGAAACACATAGTTTTTCTTAGAAAACCCTGACCCACCAGGGTTGCCCCTTGGTGGCATGCTTCATCATTGGGGTTCATCCCAATCCGCTGCGGATCGAGGTGTGCTACGACCAGGCGAATACGTGGGAGCACTTGGAGATAACATTTATGATGAAGACCGTGTTGGTGAAGGGAGTGGAAAGTGAGTGCTAACACCGTAAAAATGCCTGACTTGTAGGACCCTTACTTTATTCCTGCCTCTAGCCGGTATGTTTAAAATCAGGGAGTTCTGGTTGAGGAAGTAGACTACAATGAGTCTATCTCCTCAAACTGGTCAACATGTTTCGAGCCTTTCCCCTATTGGCTCTTTGTCAGGACCTATAGGAAACCAGTTCCTATTGGTGCCACTCCTTACAGTCTGTTAATAGGAACGCTATAATATAGCATGCCATGCGTGATTCACATAGCATACATACAATTCATATTAGTGTAACCTGTAACATCATTCTGTATCTGTAACAAGAAAGAACAGTGGAGAGTTTAAAAACAAGTTAGCCATAGGCTGATGTACCTTGATCTTTATGTGAACACCCTGCTGTGGAGGTGCTTAGGAAAAACTTAAATCCGTTATCACTCTGTGTGTAACAAACCATGCTTGGTCCACCATCTCAAATCTTATACAGTGACCGAAAAACGCCTATATTCAAATGGTGGCTGTACATCACAAGACAAAACAAACATTTATACCAAGTTACATACATTAAAGACGCTGTACTAGTGCGTCAGGGTCTTGCCGAGGAGGAGGGGGCCTGTAGTCACACCCTATACCAAGAAAAATGAAACACCTTGTCATTCAGTATTGAATTAATTCAGAGGGGAAAAAGGTCCAATTCCTACGAGGAGAAAGTCTCCCCGCTCGGTGGTAACAAAATATGTGGCGTGATGCAATCGTAAAGCGCCCGCCCTGCTCACTTACTTCATCAAGGCCGTCCTTGGCCTTTGTGCCTAAATTCATCTCCGGAGACTGCATCTTACAGATGTGTGTCCCGGGGCGGCTATTTCAACAGAACTCGTTGCGGAATACTTCCGCACATGTGTCCTCCTAGTGAAAAAGACTAGACCGCTCAGTGTCATAGGAATGGTCGCCCGTCACGGAACATTACCGGGGCCATTGGAGTATTTTTGTGTATATGCAGGGAATGACCCTGAAGGAAGTGCCCGTTATGGTCACCCGGGTCATTAGCGACCACCTCTCAGCCTTCCATACAAATGAAGAGTCTGTCAGAAGGTAGAGAATACAAACCAAAGACATTTATTGAAAGTACACTCGAGTGGAGTCCGGTCTGACCAGCCTCCTTAGATTGCTGCAGAGGGACTGACTTCAGTCAACATGGCAATGCATAAAGTACATTTCCAATACCCCTAAAGACACGCCCAGACTGGGATTTTCCAGTTAGTATCTGGTGAACAAAGGAGATACAGAAGGATGGGTTGCAATCCTGGGACCGGGCACACATTATCTTGCAGTCAAGGTTACTCTGCCTGCTCTCGCCACTCTGAGCGGTGAGAGCAGGCCTATCTATTCAGAAAGGCATGCGATAATAAGAACGGTCTATTCATTAGCACAGCAAAACTCAACCTTGGAGAAATACACGCACAGAGAATACATTGGCAGCTGCTTTTTGCTGAGGCAGAAACAAAATGAGACAGAAGTTAGTTTCGATCATTGCTCAGAATGGCGGCTAAATACAAAATGGCGCAGCGAATGCTAACTTAAGTCGTACAGTGCATAGAGAATTCGGCAAAAGCATTTTTTTCAGTCCAACAAACCTGTTAACTAATTGCCAGTTTTGAAGGTTATTAAGAAATGTACTTGAAACACAGGATTCTAATCAATAAACAAAGTGTATACTGACAATGAAATGATAAATTTATTGTCGTAGACTTGTTTTCTTGTTTTATGAAAAACAAATATCTTGTTGAACCAAAGGTGATGTGTTATTCGTATATTTTTTGTAGATAAAATCAAAGGTGTTAGTAAAGGACCCCACACACTAATTGTAGTTTGGCTCAAGTTTTGGTTAATGTTCTTTTCACATTAGGCCATCCATCACTCTTCCAACGTTCTTTGCCTCACGTCATCTCTCAACAGAGGAGATGCTCCGTTGGCTAGACCCTAAAAGAGCTTTAAGTGTTTACCTCTGTCTCATCTAGGACTCTCAGGTGGAGTTCTGTGGGGCAAACAAAGACAAGGCAGTGCAGAAATGGACTTTGTCAAGGATGATAATCTCCTGGATCAAAATTAGTTAAGAACTGGCCAAGAACCAGCCTATGGCGGCGTTGAGGAGCCATTCCAGCAAGGCCAAGGCTGCTACCACTGTCTGGCACACAGAGATCCTGTCTTGATATCTGTCAAGCTCTGACATGGGTGTCAGTACATATGCTCACGAAACATTAACGCCTTGACAGCCAGGTCTGAAAGGAAGAACTTTTCACACATTTGGTCCGATGGTCCCTTGTGGTTTGAACCATTCCAAACATCCACTACTGTGTGAGATACTGCTTTGGTATCTATTCTGAAGGTCGGGAATCTGCAGTTAGAAGTATTCTTCAGAAGGACAAATTACTTACTTTTGGTAACACTCTGGTGGATACTCTAACTTCAAAGTCTTCACCCCACTTCCTCCTCCCTGTTCTGTGAAATGGTATCTTTGCCCCACCTAAAAAGGTCCTAAATTACAGACCCACACACTGGTAGTTCTGGTTGATGCTGGAACAGTTTAGAAAGAAACTTATGTCGACGTGCAGGTGTGGCGCTTATATGCTGCTCCATTGTCACTTCCGGGATGGAACAAAGTCAACGCAGTCTAACATGGCTCCACCTGCTGGCGCAGTGCTGTTTGAATTTTCTGCATCCTGTCTGGCACATGGAAATATTCTAAAGGTGACCAATCTACGGTTAGTGTACAAACCAGAAAGACCTTTACCAAAGGTAAGTAACTTGATCTTTCTACATTTACTGCTGTTCATATAGAATGATTCTGCTGGGGATGTTTTGATGGTTGAAACTCACAATTTGGCAATTACTTAGTTTTTTTGTATTTCTTTTCCTAATTCTTTTTATTTTTGTACTTCTAAACCAATCTCTCCCAGATATTAGGAGAAAGTGTGTTCGAGGCATATGAGCTGTAGATCATATGCTTTAGCATAGATCACCATCTGGTGTTGGGCTCAGATCAGGCGCGCAACACCCATTGGACTCACAGGGCTTCAGCCCCCCCCGTCGTGTGTGGCAGCCCGGGCTGAGACACCTTCCCGGGCAAAAGAGCAGCCGCACCCGAGCACTTCACAGGTCTTTAAAAGACCATTTGCATGTTAATGAGGCCTTGCTGTTGTTTCACCCCCTCTAAGAGCCCCTGCAGCTCCACTCTGCCTATTGCTTAAAGTTCAGCCCCCCCGGAATTTTTGCTCAGCCCCCCCCCGAAATTTTTGCTCAGCCCCCCCCGAAATTTGGCTCTAGTTGCGCCTCTGGCTCAGATGTTTGCACTTTGTTTTTCTTCGAAGAAGTGTTAGTAGTCACAAGGTAGGTGACTCTTCCCTATGGTGATAGTGTGCATGGGCATCGACTCCATGCCCAGATTATTTTTTTCCGCCATCGGGTTCGGTTGTGTATTGCTGCGCTCCGGTAATGTATCGTCTTTGAACCCTTTTGACGCGCAATTCTTTCCACTCGACGGTATTGTTTTCGATCGCGATTTCCCTTTTGACGCGCATCGTAAAATCCAACAACTTCAATTGGTAGCTTCGACGCAGGCCGTGCGTGATGCCTACCCGCATCGACCACACCAACAGTCCATGGAACAGACTCCATTTATGAAATGCCCCAGGTGTGGTGCCAAGTTCCCACACATGGACCTGCACGAGGTCTGTAACCTCTGCCTATCCCCGGAGCACGAAGAAATCAACTGCGAGGCCTGTCGATCATTTAGATAGAAGAAAACGATTCATGACCGTCTGGCTCGACGTCACGTTCGGAGAAGAGTCTGATTTCCAACAGCCCGGCGCCGAAGAACAACAACAAATCTCCATATCTGAAGCCGATGACTCTGACATGGAAGACGACTTGAACGGCACTCCGGCTCAACGAACAGTGAGTAACGAGCCCCAAGTGCCCACAAAAACAACAAAGGCTTCGGTATCACCTTCGCCCCCAGGTCGACACCGTGAAAACATTTCAGATGCCCCACCCTCAGCTATGAAACATTGGGATAAGTCTTCCGCCTCGGGATCGAGCCGGCCCCATTCGGTTGCTGAACCCACATCTTCGGCAGCGAAACCCAACACCAAGCACATGCCTGATGCTTAGCTGTCGGCACCGAAGACTCTGATCCGAAGCCACATGAACCCAAAGCTTCGGAGTGGACACCGGGTAAATTCCAAGCTTCAGAGCCGAAACCAGCTAAAGACAAACCTTCGGAGTTGA
Source organism: Triturus cristatus (assembly GCF_964204655.1). Classification (NCBI taxonomy): domain Eukaryota; kingdom Metazoa; phylum Chordata; class Amphibia; order Caudata; family Salamandridae; genus Triturus; species Triturus cristatus. The sequence goes on along the minus strand of NC_140594.1, from coordinate 313,220,869 downwards.
AACAGGTAAAACTCAAACCTTCGGAGCCGAAACATTCCACTCCGAAAGGCTCCGAGCCCAAAAAGCACACAACTCCTCTTAAAGCTTCAGAGACTAACCCTGTTAAAAAAAAACTCTGAATCAAAACAAAAGCACAAAGTCACCCCATCGAAAGAACTTCTTCCACAAGACCCTTTGGATCCAAAACAGAAACAATTACATATTGACCCTGAAACCGGACACCTTCTAACAACACTTCCTAAAAAACAGAAGCTGGATCTTCCAGAGAACTACCATATACCTCTGAAGAAAAAAGACATGGGTACTAACCCCTCTCCCCCTTATATACCTCTCTCCTCCACCTTTTAATCCAAACTTATTGATTTCACCATCAAACTCACCACCACCACCACCTTTCTCATTTGAGCCACAGGATGAAAATGATGGGGATGACAATGAGGGCAACATACCACAGGACACCTGGGATGATTACGATGAAGATCCAGATCATAATAATGACCCCGATCTATAACCCTCCAGACCATCACCACCCGATGACAATATTGGCTTCGCACAGCTTATTATCAGATCCGCTCAGTACCATGTGGTGGAACTACATACTGATCCCCTAGAGGAGGATTTCTTCGTGGAAACATTTGCTCCCTCCCAACAATACACTAATACTTTGCCCATGCTCAAAGGCATGATAAAACACGCCAACGAGGTATTCAAAGACCCTGTTAGAGCTAGAATACTTACGCCAAGGGTGGATAAAAAATATAAAGCCGCACCTACAGACCCAGTTTATATCAGAGGCCAGGTACCCATAGATTCTCTTGTCATCTCTAACGCACTAAGGGCCTCATGTCGGTAGCTAAATACCGGTCGGTAACGGCCGAAATTTGGTAAATATCCCGTTACCGACCGGTATTTAGCTATTTGGGATGTAGGAGGCATAATTCAGGATTCGGTAAAATACCGAATCTGTAAAATACCGAATCGGTAAATACCGAATCCTGAATGTAGGGAGCACTCTAAACAGTGCAAATTAGAATTAAGAATTCGTTATTTACCACCAAATACAGGTTGGTGATAAATAACGAATACCTTGCAAAACGCAATATTTTGCAGATGTAAGAGTGCCATGTGGCAGACATACATGCCCTTAGGGCATGTATGTGCGCCACATGTGCACACATGCAAGAATCAGGGGTGCAACAGGGTGTCAATGTGACACCCCGCCACCCTTGTATATGCTCCCCCCCCCCATTACCGAATCGGTATTTACCGAATCGGTAATGGTGACTGGCTTCCCATTGATTCCTATGGGCCTCCAGGCCCATAGGAATCAATGGGAAGGTATGCCCTATTACCGAATCGGTAAATACCTATTCATATTTACCGAATTTTTCCGATTCGGTAAAATTTACCGAATCATTACCTACATCACATTTACCGATTCATAAATACCGAATCGGTAAAATTCGGTATTTATGAATCGGTAAATGTGTTGCTACCTACATATGGCCCCAAAAGAGCTAATTTGGAAACTACAGGCGACGCCCCTCCTCCTGACAAGGAGTTAAAACTTAGACGCATCAGGCAAGAGAATCGCATCACAAGCTGCTAATCATTGGCATATTGCCAATGCTCAAGCTCTGTTAGCACGCTATGATAGAGCTCACTATAACGATCTGGAGAAACTAATGCAGCATTTACTAGAACAATACAAAACTAAAGCTCACGATCTCATTCAAGAGGGTAAGCTCATCACAAACACTTATATAAAATGCGCCCTCGATGTGGCAGATACAGCATATCGTTCCATTAACACCGGCGTTTTACTACGCCGACATGGATTCAAGCAAGATGTACAATCATCAATACTTAATTAGCCTTTTGATCAGGAACATCTTTTTGTGTAAACAGTCGATTCTTGATTAGAAAAAATGAAAAAAGACACTGACTGCCAAATCCATGGGGGCCTTGCAAGTACCTTCTAATAGGGGCTCCTTTTGTCGCTCTTTTTTACAAGGGTGGCTCAAAAACAACTGTGTCAGAAAATACCCCCTCCTCTTACAAAAGTCCCAATCAATCTTCCTCCGCCAGAGGATATTTTTGAGGAGGATACAGAGGAAATAGCAATAGGGGAAGAGGCAGAAGTAACTCCACCCGCACCTCCCCTGCCACCAAACAGTGACTTCCCTCAACTACCCCCCGATCATTCCACTCCTGTCAGGGGACGTCTTTCACAGTTCCTACCTGTCTGGAATTCCATCACTCAAATAAAGGAGGGGAGTTACCCCAATGCAACGCAGAGGGACGGGGTGAGTACAAGTAACAAACAAACAAGGATCAAGTGTTTCACTACATATATCAGTTAAAAACTTTTTAAGAAAAAAGTCTGTAACTGCTACATGAATTATTGTTGTATTATCTAGATTGTAACCTCTGTGAAGAGGAGTATGTTATTTTTATTATATTATCTGTAGAAACGTGTTTGAACTTAGATGTATACAAATACATGTTTACAAATAATGAATACATAATTTTTTTATGTATATGAATTTTGTTTTCGAAATAGATTAATATGAAAGTTTTTTCTGTACATTTGTAATGCTAACTGGGCTATATCGATAGGGAAACACTTTATCCTTAGTGAGGCCATTGCCCCATTTTATTTAACTCTATAGGGACTAGTTTGTTTCTGGAATTCCATCACAACAGACAAGTGGGTAAGACAAATTATCTAGTATGGTTATTGCCTGGAACTTACCTCCACTCCCCCAAATATTCCTCCCAACCATCGTGCAATGTCCTCAGAACATCTCACCCTCCTACAAAAAAAAGAGGTTCTCTCCCTCTTACAAAAACATGCAATAGAACCAGTCCCCTTGAATCATCAGGGCACAGGGGTTTACTCTCTCTATTTTCTAATTCCAAAAAAGGACGGCTCTCTCAGGCAAATATTAGACCTCTGACAGCTGAACCTCTACATTCAGTGAGATAAATTCCACATGGTCACCCTCCAACAGGTGCTCCCATTGCTTCAGCAAGGCGACTTTCTTTCCACTTCGGATTTAATGGACGCCTACTTCCACATTCCCATTCACCCCTTTCACAGTAAATATCTCAGGATTGTGGTGGATGGTCAACACTACCAGTCCAAAGTCTTCCTGTTTGGGGTAACCACAGCACCCAGAGTTCTCACCAAGTGTCTAGCAGTAGTTGCAGCTTACTTAAGAAGACAACACATTCATGTGTTTCATTATCTGGACGATTGGCTCATAAAGGCCAACTCACAACACAGCTGTGTTCAACACACCCTCAAGGCAATTCGGTTTCTTCACCACTTGGTATTCACTGTAAAATTCAGCAAGTCCCACCTCCAACTGTCCAACACACAAATATATCTAGGAGCTACAATAGACACTTGCAAAGCTCTAGCAAACCCCAACCCAGTCAGGATACGTAATATGCAGGCTCTAATATCACAATTTCAACCTCAACACTCATTACCAGCTCGAGTGTTCATGCAGTTAATCGGGATGATTGCCTCTTGCATTCTAATCGTCCCTCATGCAAGACTCCAAATGTGTCCTCTACAGGAATGCTTAGCACGTCAGTGGAACCAGGCTCATGGCCTCTTAACAGATCTGGTGTTGGTAGACAGCCACACCCATTGCTCTCTGCAGTGGTGGAACACACAAAACCTTTCCAAAAGGCAGCTATTCCTTGACCCAGTTCCACAGATAGTGCTAACAGCAGACGCATCGCTCACCGGCTGGGGAGCTCATCTTCAAAATCATACCATTCAGGGCATGTGGACTCTACAACAAAAACAGTTCTACATAAACCACCTGGAACTACTGGCAATTTTTTTAGCAATAAAAGCCTTTCAAGTCCATCTAATCCGCAAAGCTGTCCTAGTCCGTACGGACAACATGACAGCAATGTAATATATATAAAAACAGGGAGAGACACGCTCCCTACAGCTCTCGCGACTAGCTCAAAGTATATGGAGATGGGCCATACCGCAAAAGATATATCTCCTTGCGGAACACCTTCCAGGAGTAGACCATCACATTGCAGATCTGCTCAGTCACCAACAGATCCACGAATGGGAATTACACCCTCCAGTTCTCCTTCCATTCTTTCACATGTGGGGCTACCCAGAAATAGATCTGTTTGCCACACACCACAACGCAAAATGCTCAAACTTCGCATCCAGGTATCCACGCCCATTGTCCAAAGGCAATGCACTATGGATGAACTGGGCAGGAACATTTGCTTACGCTTTTCCGCCTCTTATGCTCATTCCATTAGTAGTTCGGAAGCTCCAACAGCATTCCCTCAAAATGATCCTGGTTGCTCCCACATGGGCTCGACAACCTTGGTTCACAACCCTGTTGGAGCTATCTGTAGTTCCTGATCAAAAACGACACCCCTCACCCAAGCTTCTCACTCAGAACCATGGAGCGATAAGACATCCAGATCCCAGTCGACTCAACTTTGCGATCTGGCACCTGAGATCATAGTTTGGCTACCTTAATCTCCTTCCAGACTGCATGAACGTCATTAAAAAAGCTGGACGTCCTACCACAAAAGCATGCTACGCAAAGTGGAAACTAATTGTAAATTACTGTACAAACTATCAAATCAATCCACTAGATGCTTCCATTCAAAACATAATTTGCCATCTCTTACACCTACAACGCTGTAACTTAGCATACACATCTATACGATTGCATCTCGCTGCAATAGCTGCTTATCTACAAAACTGACAACACTTGTCTTTGTTTAAAGTGCCCACTATCAAAGCATTCATGGAAGGACTTAAAATAATCATTCCCCCTAGAGTTTCACCCTCTCCAGTTTGGAACCTTAATATTGTACTTACAAGACTTAAGGTCCCACCATTTGAGCCTCTGCACAAATATGAACTACAGTTCCTCTCTTGGAAGGTAGCCTTCCTTATAGCCATCACATCTCTTTTTATGGTGAGGTCCAGGCACTAACCATACAAGAACCATTTTTACAAATTCAGCACAACAAAGTGGTTCTTAGGACTAATCCAAACCTTTTACCTAAAGTTGTCTCTGCCTTTCACCTCAATCAGTCTGTTGAACTACCAGTGTTTTCCCTCAACCAGACTCAGTGGCAGAACGTGCTCTTCACACACTAGATGTCAAAAGAGCAATACTTTATTACATTGAAAGAACTAAATCTTTTAGGAAAACCAAACAACTCTTTGTTGCTTTTTCACCACCGCATAAAGGCAATCCCATTTCAAACACTGGTATTGCACGATGGATAGTTAAATACATCCAAATATGCTACATTAAAGCTAAACACACATTAACTATTCCCCCTAGAGCACATTCCACACGCAAACTAGGGGCTTCTATGGCATTCTTAGGGAATATACCCTTACATGACATCTGCAAGGCTGCAACTTGGTCTACACCTCACACATTCACAAAACACTACTGTGTAGATGTGCATGCAAAACAAGCTAGTGTGGGCCAGGCTGTCTTAACACTTTTTCAAACTACTGCAACAGATACAAGTTAGCCACCGCTACGGAAATAACTGCTGTATAGTCTTTGCTAAAGCATATGATCTACAGCTCATATGCCTCGAACGGAAAATGCTACTTACCCAATATGCATCTGTTCTTGGCATGTAGAGCTGTAGATTCAGATGCGCCCACCGCCTCCCTGGGTACCTTTATCTGCTGCAGAATTATCTTGCTTAGATACAACACGCATGGACATCTCTTTCTATTCTTACTAACTCCATCATCACCCTTTATGGCAAACAATCTGGGGATGGAGTCGATGCCCATGCACACTATCACCGTAAGGAGGAGTCGCCTACCTTGTGACTACAAACACTTCTTTGAAGAAAAACAAAGTGCAAACATCCAAGCCCAACACCAGATGGCGATCTATGCTAAAGCATATGAATCTACCGCTCTACATGCCAAGAACAGATGCATACTGGGTAAGGAGCATTTTCCTTTTGAAAAATAATTTGGGCTATTTAGTTCTTTGGGTGTACGTCATCATCCTACATGAAATGCAGTTGATTTCTAGGTACGATGACCAGTAGGAAATGGCATTGCCACAAGGAACAGCATAATGCTAGAAATGCAGAGGCAATCCACAAGCATGAATCTACCCACCTTTTCTCATATATTTGGGTGCGAACATGCTACTATTGACTAAAGTGCAAGAAGAAGCTTAAATCTATTCAAAGGACAATTTTGTTTTCTCACATTGACCCAAACTCATCTGTCTGTAGAATAGTAACTATATGGCGGTTTTCATAGTTGAGTGCCCAGGCATCTATTTGCCTTCTGGCAAGAGTTGTTTCAACATTGAAACAGTTCATGGCTAAGCACGATATTCAGTGGAAATACCACAAATGCCTAAATGTACAATATACTTTCTCTACTTAAAAGCATAGTCCTCCCCAGCTATTCCTTCCTGCCTGCTTTCCTCCTTTGCTATTTTAGACACATTGTTTTGTGATGGAGTGGAGACACTATGCTTGCCTATTGGAACTGTAAATCACTGAATCATGTTAGTGTATTGCGCATACAGAGTGAAATGTTATTTTACCAACCTCATTTGCTTGATCATGAGCAAGTCTGTTTTTCATTTCCTTTCTTTTTCGACAACTTATATTTTTGACATCCTTTTTGCAGTCAGAAGATGGTATTATTCCTAATGAGGCCTCACTATCCGAGTGCTCCTCACCAGGGCCTGAAGCAAAGGATGCCATGTCCATTTTTAGCCCTAATCCTCAGCCAGGTAAGTTAGCACTCGTCGGTGATAAGTAATGTGTTTTGGTAAAGTTAAAGTTTTCTAGTGACCCAAAACATGGTAGTACTGTTCTTTCTCTCTGACCCTTGCTTTGTCTAACAACTCAAAACATCAGCTTCCTTTGTGGTTTGGGTTATGCATCCCTAAGGTTAAAAGTTTATTTTTTGGCATCTGTGTGTGATTTACATTGCTTTTTCAACAGACAGTTAAGCACCAGAAGTAAAATAATGCTAGGGGGATTGTCTCCTATGTATCCCATTTCACACATCATATGACATTTGAGGATTTCCAAATTCTAAGAGGCCTGATGCTTTTCCGCCACAGCAAGGGCTGAATTGGTGGCAATCTGTAGGATAGCAGCAAGTATCACTGCATAATTTTTCCAAGCGTTACTCCCTGGATATATCTGAGAAGATAGAAGCTGCTATTGTATAGTCACATCTGGGGTGCAGGTTTTCTCGGCACCTAGTTGGATACACGTGGCTGCTGTTTCACAGTGTTAAAACCTATTGAACTGGGGTTCATAACCATTTGGGAAGGGAGGATAGTAAGTTGACTTAATAAGAAAAACATTACTATTAGGGTGATATCAATACTCAATCATTGCTGCACAATCATTCACAACACCCATTCCATCTGTCAGAATGTACTCTTACATTGTTATACATTATTATTAGGGCTTCCGGTTTTATGGTATTTATTTTTTTCACATTTCCGTCTGTATTTATCCATATTTATTTTTTGGTCATTTTATCTGTATTTATCCGCATTTATTTTTGACGAAGAAAAAAATCAGCTAAAGCTAGTATTTTTCCACATTTAAGTTGGCATGCACACTTGCACTAGGTTGTTATAGCTGTTTTTTTTAAATTGGAGCCTATGCTAAGTGCACTTTACATATTGGGAGCAAATTTCGTCCCTGTCCTCTAAGAAAAGCTGTGTGAACTAGTGATTTTGAGTAGATCACATTTGCGCAGCTGTCTTGCAAAATGTCAACACATTACTACCTCTTTTACTCGCATTTAATCAGCCATCACAGAGAGTGTCTGCTCGAAGAATATCAGATCATTCTTAATGTGTGCATTAGAAGACGACCTACCCCACGATTATAAATTATAAATCGCCAAAATATCTAAAGAATCCTGCATCTTCATCTGTACAGAATAGTGCTTTGATACGGACTCTATGGAGAGAATGTAGAGCACAGGTGGTGCAACAGTCATTCGTGTTCTTGTTTTTATTTTTGTTGTTATTTAAGTAGCACTTAAACATTAAATAGAAAAATGAAGTCATGCTAACTGAGTTGCTCACCTCTCACTCAGCCTCACTGCCCAACAGCGTGCATAGTCACTGAGAGATGCAGCCAGGTTTTATGCTAATAGTTGGAGGCATTTCTGCCCCCGGCCCCGTGCCCTGCCACATCAACCTCCTTCACTCTCCCATACGATAAAAAACAAAAGGTTGCTGGAGCTGCAGCCGATGTCCTGGGATGTTTTCACACCTCTTAATGGACATCGGCTGCTTGCACTCCTCCAACAATTATCTTGCATGTACTACTGCTGTGAGGGGTGCTGGAGTGTCTCTGCAGACATGGCGCTCCCAGTTCCCCCGTCTCTGGAGCAGTTTCAGGGCAGCAGTTTTCCGTTTCTTTTGGCTGCCCCTGTGCACCTCTGACTCTGATTTTACAGAGGAGCACAGAGGCAGGAGGAGCATCGGTTTTGTTAGTATTTTCCTGTTTTTATATATAACTACAGACAAAAACCAAAACGTTTTCCGTCTATATTTATATGTAAAAATCCGTTTAAACGGGAAACCGGGAGCCTTAATTATTAACACGCTGGACCTGGTTGTTGTGGTGGATGAGATTGGTATTGTGTGTGGCTCATACATGGGGGGGCTACAAAAGTGACAGCAAGCTTTTAGAAAAATGTGCTTTTTGCCTGCATAAGCAGTGTCTAACCATTTGTGATGGATGCATTTCCTAAACTTTTGTAAAGGAGAAGCAAGAGCCAGGAGGACCAGAATCACCATAAAAATGTTTTTAAAACTTTTTTTTTAAATCTATTTCTCCCCATAGATAGCCGGCAGGATGGAGCTGCAGGGCGAGCAGCTACTGGGAGCCTGATGCTGGTGGCAGACTTGGCACCATCACTGCACGATTTAGACAACCTCTTTGATAATTCAGATGATGAGGAGCTCGGGGTAAGCTTTCAGCTACAAATATTTCACATAGCAATTGCACTTAGTAGAAAAGAATCAAATATAAAGTTGTAAATTATGTTAGTCCACCAGTATAATTTCAATAAGTCACTGAATTGGAGATTATAAAACAGTCCTAACAATATATGCAGTCTTCTCTGGTGTTTATAAGTTGAAAATACCCTTATATTTCTTGAAGCTGACAGCCTGGGACAAACAAAGGTTAGGACTCATAGCTAAGATTGTTTGTGCCTTGCAAAGGTGCTGCTGTTCCTTCTTTCTACTTTACATCTACAAGATGTGATGCCAAATTTTCAAAGACTACACAGACATTATTCTTAAATGCTTCTGAGCTCATCCACAACCCAAACTATGTAGACTATAGTCCTACTAATAATGGCAGAGGTGTTAACATTCAGACGCTGTCTGTTTTGCACTTACTCTTTTCATGAGTTGTTGTGGAGAGATTCCTGAAAAGTGGAAAGGATTCAAGACCAGAATTACAAAAGCCTTTATTGCCAAGCCGCCATAGAAGGTGGATGCTGCACCATATAGGAATATACTTCGAATATCTCAGTTAATAGTATTAAAGCAGAGACAGAAGACAGTTTCTCAGAAGTAGCAATGGTTTATGGGTACCAATATTGCAACTTTATAGGTAGTGTGCCACCTTTGCAACAGCACATTGGCCTTTCACTTTATGAAATCACCCTGTCTTCCTTAGATAGTTGAGTGATAGGAAGGGAACTTATGACCTTCCCTCGGAAGCTATATTTGCATATACCAGCATCTCGGGCTAAGGAGTATTTTGTTTCTCAAAATTGAAGCTAACCCAGTTGCGAATTAATCACTAAACTTTGACAGAGAGCACATTGAGTCTGTTGTATAGCATAGTTAGCAATCTGACCTTCAATAGGATGAAAGGTTTAGTTATTTCTCCATTATTGGCTCTTTCATAGATTCACATGCTTGAATTGTTCCCCGTAGTTGAAGTGGGAGCCCAATGATACAATTAGAAATCAGTGTAATGTAAGACTTGATGCCTTAAATGGAAGCGATTTTGCATTTGGTGTCGGCGATCAGGCGTGCACCCAATGTCATCTACATCTGAAGTAATTCTTCCTTATTTGCTACATCTGTCACAGTTAGGTCTTGCTCATGCCTCCATTAATGTTTACTTAGCGGTCATATCCAGCTTCAGAAGATAATCGACATTACCATTGTTATGGTCTAGCAGGCTCATCAAACAATTTCTCAAAGGTTTGTTTAGTTTACCTGCCAGTGAGGCGTCCTCCCCAATTCTGGCAACTAAATGCTGTGCTTTCTCAACTAATGAAAAACCCATTTTAGCCTATACACAAAGCGGACATCCGGTTTCTTCGCTGGAAGGTGGCACTTCTGCTGGCACTAATGTCAACAAAACGAGTAGGTGAAATACATACATTTACCATTTAGGAACTCCTTTTACAGTTAAGGACTGATGGTGATTCTGAGAACTAATCCAAAATGCATTCCAAAAGTTCCATCAGACTTCCATTCTTCCCAGATCCCAAGAAATGGCAGAAAGGACATTACATTCCTTGGATGTCAAGAGATGTTTGAAGTTTTACTGACAAGAGAAAACAATTCTGTGAATCCAGAGAGGAGTTAGTGGTATGCAGTGCTCCTAGAAAAGGTTATCTGCTCTCTAAACAAAGCATAGCAAGATGGATAACTAATGGCATACAATTTCGTCATCAGAAAGCTGGCACATCATTACAGACTAAAGTGAGAACTCATTCTACTAGAAGCATATTGACTTCAGCAATGTTGTTTGCTGATGTCTTTCCAAGATATCTGCAGAGCAGTGACCTGAACGAATAGACACTTTTACGCAGCACTATTACTTGGATTCCACAGCCCACAGCGTTGCGGCAGTGGGCCAGGTGGTGTTACGATATCTCTTCCAGTAAAGGTTAGCCATCATAGTAATATTCCGCCATCTGCTAATGTATTGTGTATAGATATACGTACAAGTTTATTCTAATGTTCCTATAAAATGTGCTATTTAACTGCTATTTATTCTGATTCAAGCATGTGACTCTATGTAAGGTCCAATACTGGAGAAGGAAAAATAAGTTACTTACCTGTAACTGTAGTGCTCCAGTATTGGTATCTTTCATAGATTCTCATGCGACTCACCCTCCTCCCCTAAGAGGCTCACTTTCTCTTTGGTACTATACTTATTCACACTTGTGCTCTAAAAATCTGAGACAGAAGCCTGTGAGGGGTATCTACTAGAGGCACGTTACAACTGGATTGGTTGAAGTTTGGTCCCATTTAAATGATAGAGATGTGTTAGTAAAGTGAAGGCTTTATTGCCTTTCCATGCTTTGTGTAAACAATGCACTGATTTCTGATTGTACCATAGGGCTCCCGCTTTGATGACCGGGAGTGCTTCAAGAATGGGAATCTATGAAATATACTGATACTGAAGAACTGCAGTTACAGGTAAGTAACTTATTTTCTTACAGTAGAACCCCTTTCGTCATGAGGAAAGGGATGAGGCAGACACAACTTGGGTACCCTCTGCGTATGTATGTTTATTCTCGGAGTCTGACTCAAAGGTATAAAGCTGTGTACATGAAGGCTGTAGGTGGTCACTAGAGAATGGATTTAAATGGGCCTGCTGTATGCAATAACGATATGCATTATGAAACAGAAGAGCCGACCTGGAGACACACTGCACAAGAGCTACCTCCTCTGAAAGGAGAACACATCTTAATTAGACCTAACTCCTGGTGGGTAAGGAAAATATATCTGCAATTTTAAAATATTTCTGCATAGCCTGTAATAAAATGGGAACCTTATTTCACATTGAGGCAGGGTAGTAAAATAAGTAGATTGAGAGACATCATGGAAACGGTGGGTGGTATGATGTTTTTCAGTATGTTATAGTGGCTTTGCTGGTGACTCTTAAATTTGTGTATCCCATGAAATCAGATGAGTCTGATGATCTCTGACTTTAGAAAGGATGACCGCTGCTGCTTTGTGGAATTAGAGGGAAGGCCAGAAACTTAGTTTGAACAGAAACCGTTCTATCCTTGAGTATGATAGCTGAAGTTTTTTGTTTCTGGAAAGGCTTAAAGTATCGGTGCCTCTTGAATGATAACTCCTTCTGGAGTCCCTGCAGTAGAGAGAGAGTACCATAATTTATGGGAGCAATTTCTTCAACTTTTTTTGTTTAAACTGTGAGGTGAAAAGGTAAATTGCTGAGGGCCTCAATAGACGATTGAAACGGTGGACCATTGTGAATGTAATCATACATTTATTGTGAATCTTTTCAGTGACAGGAGGAGCAATATTTTACATAGTTGAGGGCGCCAAACGAAGTTTCACATCCTTACGTTCATTTCAATGCACAATAAAAAATTATCAGAATAAACAAATGTGAGCCAATCTAGCCTATGTTCGAAAATGCTTATAAAGCGATTCTTAGTGCATGGGGTCTGGTGTACATGAAGTGTTGCATTATGCCAAAATGGATAACCTCACTTTTGTAACATCGTCTGATGTACAAGTCTAAAAATGTTCACATCAGTACACATTTTTAGTAAAGGACATGCAGTAGTGTTGAGAGGTTTTTTACGAGAAAGTGTCCCTGTGTAAACACGGTGCCAAGTAAGAAGGGTGCTCCAGTTAGGTGACGTCTCGATTCCTAGACTTGGGACTTGCGGTAGCAAAGCGCCTCATAACTAGGAGGTGGAAGGCACAGGACCCACCTCACCCGCGTGCATGGAGGTACTCGCTTGCTGCATGGGCTGGGGCGGAGGGGACTGCTATCAGACGGGAGGAGACATTAGGGCTGCGGAAGACGCCCAAAGCCACGCAGTGGGAGGAGCTACTCCGGGCACTCAGACATGTTGAGGAGGTGGACGGAGAGGGCGCGACAACTAGTGGGGAGACGACTCCGAGACGGGCACAGGGGGACCTGCCGGAATGATGTCGTGGTGTTCCACGTATACTATGCATCTAGTTTAGGTACCAGGAGAACACGCGCTTAGATACAAGACTGTGAGACACGGCTGAGCCACAGCACATCGCCATGAGGGACAGGGGGCGGACGGGTGGCAAGGATAGGGTCATGTAAAATGGAGCTGGTCTAGGGTTGAGGTTTTACATGGGGTTGTTGTTCTATTACTATTTGTTGGAAATAGTTGCGGATTCGGCTGAGGGACTTAATGGGGCAATTTGATGTATTAATACAGAGGAATGGTGGGCTATGCATAGCACTGTTTAAGGTCTGAACTGCGACAGGAGTCCTGAGGAATTGTACAGAGCTGTCAGTTGATAAATTGTTATATGACTATGTTCCTTGCATGTGCGATGTATAATGCTATTGCCACAAAGAGTTCCGACTACGGAATGCATATGCCAGTGAGCTGTAAGTTTGTAACTATGTTTAAGAAATCAATAAAAACAGATTTAAAAAAAAAAAAAAAGGGTGCTCCAGTTTTCCATTGGCATTCCCTTATATCTCTATTTTTGTGATTAAATGTTTGAGTTGGTATTTGGTAATACTTAACAGAGCACAAACATGAACCAACAAGGGGGTATTACAATATCGGATAGACTACTAGCTGCAGATTCCTTACCATAGAATTATCCGCAGGCATCAGACTGTATCCGGACATTTTTTGGTAGCAGTACACTTGTGTGCCAGTAGGTGGTGGTGTTCAGCTCCATGTGATATTGTCCATGCTGGAAGTGATGTGAGCGGTGCCTATATAGGCGCCACCCCAATGCACCAGGTCAGTTCTTTTCTTTCCGCTCCAGTGAGCGCAGATCTGCAGAGAGCTACCCCATGTCACATTGACTAGCCTTTTTTAGACTTTTGTCGAAGTCTTTTGAGAAGTTTTTCTGCTGGTTTGGCAGGAATGTCATCTAGGAAGGCCGACCTCAAGCCCTGCGGCACCTGTCACAGATCAATCTCGGTGAAGGGACCCGCACTTTGTTTGCCTCTGGTGCATTGAGGGGGACCAAGACGTGAAGACCTGCGTCGACTTCTACACAAATCCAAAGGCCTTGAGGGAGCAGTCCCTCAAGTTCCTGGCGGCTCCACGTACAATGCTGTGATGATGGTAAGTCCCACCGCAAGAAGAGTAAGAATTCGAACAAGTCTTCATCCTCACTTTGGCCGATGAGACGAGGGAGTGTCTCCATTCGAGGCCTGGCTCTGTGGTTGAGCCCTGGGTTGGTTTCGCCCTTCCCTGAGTTTTCGGGAGCCGGAGCGACCCCTGCTTAACTCCAAGAGTTTTATGTGGCCATGCGCCTCATAATCGGGCTGCCCGTTCCTGCTTGTGCGCCTTCGAGCTCGCATGTTTGAGAAGGGCCCCTACTGGTTTTATGCTGGCAGCTCTAGCCCAGCACCAGTCGGACCCCTTGGATCGATCTGGACTGGTGACGGTCAAACCCCCTTGACCTTATCTGGCGCTGGTCTCGATGTTGCTGCTGGAGGGGTGTCGTCCAGCCAACTGGGGACATGCCTTCCAGGCCGGAGCCTGAGCTCTGTTCCTATGGGCTAGGACTCAGGGAAATCTTAGAGGGGTCGCTGACTCCGAGGAATACCAACCTTTAGATCCATACATGGACTGGTCTGAGGACTTGGTGGAGACCAGTGGAATGTGCACTTCTCCAGCTACTGGCATTCTTTCTCCCCCCTACAGTGGCTATGGAGGAGGGAGCGTCTTTTTCAATAGTGATGAGAAGGGTGATGGAGGTCCTGGACCTTAGCTTGCCCTCAGTGGCAGTCAAGATGAACACCTTGGCAGAGCTGCTTCAGCCTGGAGTGTCCCCATCAGAACCTCTTCTCCCATTTAATGAAGCCTTTACAGGCGTCCTTCTAGGGACCTGGTCACAGCCTATCACACGGACCCCTGTGAACAGTATTTTTTAATCCCTCGAACAGTAATTTTTAATCCCTCTTCTGTTTGTCATTCTTCATCCTTTTTACCTTAGGGACTGTGTTCAAAACGTATGTCAATTCACACTCCAAACACAGTTCTCGGTCTTGCACCCACCTTAATTAATCAATGTGTAGTCAGTTACTCAGTGAACCATGCGCATACAATTGCCCCATACTTTGCTTGCTACACTATCATCTTTGGTGCCACAGCCCCTCTTCACCACGGAGTTGATCAGGTAGGTTTCTGATCGAATATCTAACCCCCACGTTTTTCAGAAAATCTCTCTCAGCAGGGCTCATCACTTCTTGTCTTTACCCAGGATGCGTCTGTTAAATCTTTCCTTATTTTCCTCTTCCTCCAACAGGTGCCATCATTGTTGTCAGGCAGGCTAGTGGTACTTGCTTGCTGTCCTCCACTCCATCCATGTCGCCCCCAGCTTCTCACAAAAACCTTTTCTCCAATGTACAAAGGAGTCCTCAGAGGGCCCAGATAAATCTGCACTATTCTCTCTTGTCCACCGTATTTGGGCAGCACTCTGGCAGTTCAGGTTTTGCCAGAGCCCAGGAAGAACACATTAAGAATGGAGTTGTGGACACACCACATATCTTCCAATGATAGTCTCTTGCCTAGGAATTACTTCAGTGTTCAGGTGGCCTATATTTGTGAGAGGTTTGTCTATCTTGGATCAAATTGAGCGGTAAATTAAAGTCCTCACATGCTACAGTTACTGGACCTTTAGGGATCAGGGTCATTTGGCTCCAGTGAGTCTGATTTTCCTGAGCAGGTGCGTAAACTTTAAAAGTATTTAACAAGTTGCTGTTATTGTTTTGGAGTTTTGGCAGTTAGCTATAATTCATCCTCGCTCAAAAACTATCTTCCCATGAAATTCTTTTCAGATTGTATTTTTTTTTTTAACTCTAATTGCACCCCCATTTTCTCTTGAGTGTTGCATTCAAAGGGAGAATACCACTGGCCCATTTTGTTTTGTAGCCTCATTTAATCCTCCCTTAGTCTTCAGAAGGAAGCCAGGGTCTCTAATTGGCCTTACTAGTAAATCCAGATTTTTATCATGCTAACAGGGTGATTTTTGCCTAAAACTTTCAAAGTTATAAGTAAATATCGTTTGTCCTACAGTGGCCTAATTGAGTTAGAAGATTTAGTTGTAGAAGGAAATCCTTTAAAACTAGTGTTGTGATTGTTGCAATAACAAGGCTGAATTGATTTCTTCAACTGTATTATCTCCTTTACACAGTGGTTGAAGCGGAGGAGAAAATACTTTTCAATATCTAATAGCCTAGTCTGGAATCCAGCCAAGTAAAGAACCTTGTCACAAGACGTGTTACTTTAATCACTGATGAGAGGTGAAAGTTGATGTATGGAAAGAGAATGGTAGTCTGTAGAGAAGTGGAATAGAGAAGGTGATGGGAATAACTCTCCACCCATAATAAGTTAACTTCCAAACCCAATCCATCTGTAGATTGAGAGTAGTGTGAAGGGGCTGGAACTCCCATACTGAACCCCAAGTGTGTTAAGAATTTGGATTTGCCACATCAGAATAAACTCTAAGCAACATTAATAAAGGGGTAGTACATATGGTGAACAATGTTGAAGTTGTATTAGCATCTGGTGAACAACAACAAAGATTTTGTTCTGGTATCATTTTGTCTTGTACTCTGTTGCTTCAGAGATGATATATATCCTAGCATGCAGTATCTCCCACAGAGTAAGGTATCTTTATGATATTAGTGACGTATAACATTTTGTGAATGATTTTTATTCCAAAAATGTATACCTAATCTTTACAACTCAACGATAGAAAACTGTCGACCTAGTCGCATCTGTATAGTCATGCTCCTTTAATAGGCTAACTTCCAAGAATTTAGGGATCTTAATTCTTGATCATTAGTATGGTGCTGGTATTGAGAGGGTAAGTGCATCTTGTTTCCATAGTGAATGACATTGACAACCAGAAGTAAGTGTGCCTATAGTTCAGCACCAGACACGAATCTTGGTAAAAGTTAGCAAGAAATTGTGACATAAACAGTTTTTTAAAAAAAAAGCAGTTACTTTCAGATCAGATTTTGTGGTGTTTCATAGTATT
Source organism: Triturus cristatus (assembly GCF_964204655.1). Taxonomy (NCBI): domain Eukaryota; kingdom Metazoa; phylum Chordata; class Amphibia; order Caudata; family Salamandridae; genus Triturus; species Triturus cristatus. The sequence continues at coordinate 313,203,815 of NC_140594.1, read as the reverse complement.
CTATATTTAGATATTTGCAATCCTATTATCCAAAGAATCAACTGAAGCAGTTTACTTGCACACTCCATCAGAACATGTGTAGGGCATGCCATTTCAAATATCTATTGTTAGGATTTTTATAAAGCAGAGAGCAATTTGGTCTGCATCCTACTACTACCTAAACAGTGGTTAGTAGGTTCATACACTGATTGCAGCCTACATCATTGATGTTTTATTTCCTGTGTGCAGGCTCCAGCTTCCATTATTATTTTCCTTCTCAACTTGCTGTTGAATTTTATTGAGGGCATGTTGTGTATGATGCCATCTAGATTCTGCTTATTTTGAATGATTTTCTTAATTGTGTAGTGTGCTGATCATCTCAGCCCCAGTCTGTTTTTTTTCAAATGGCCTATCTTCTGTAACAATTGAGATGGTGGTGGTAGTAGTGAAGTGCTGTGTTACACAAAGGCTAATGTTTTTAAATACTCATTTAGGGCATTCTGCACTTTATAAGCTGCTCCTGTCAACGAGGTTGAAGTGTTTCCAGCTGTTAAATCAAAAGGAGCTTACTTGGGTTAGCTCATGTACTCCTGTGTTTTTCTTTAGTTCTGTGTGTACAATGTGATCAGCAAAGCTATAGGCACCTAATTTTAAGAACAAAAGTACGATTGAATGCACCTCTTACTCCTAACCTTGCACTGTTAGTGAGCTCTGTCATCAGATCAAGCACCGCTATCTATTTTATAGCCCCTTCATTATGTGTACATCCATCGTTCTCCAAAACATAACTTAAATGGCATCCAAAACCTATCGTTTGTTGCATGTGTAGCTGTAGATACCCATGCTGTGCATGCACCTGCCGTCTAGTGTTAGGTTCAAAAGCGTGCATGAAGTCTAAGTCACAAGGTAGAGTGCCCCCACCTTTTGTTGGTAATGCGCATGGACATCTGCTCCATCTAACTGTTTTTTTCTGGTGCCTGGTTCGGACATGCCGCTCCGGGTCAACACCTTATGGTGGTGTCGCTGGGCTCGTTGGGATCCTCTAGTCTCGTTGGTGTAAATATTAAGTCTTCACTACCTCGAAGAATCGCGCATCCTTCGTTCGACTCCACAACTGAGACCGTTCCATGCCCCGTTCGGAGCTCCGCCCTCTCCTGTTCAGTCTGTTTGTCGCCCAAGAATCTTCCATCCATAATGGAAAGAACACCATTAAGGTGTTGCCTGAAGTGTCATGCCAAGTATCCAGGACCAGATCATCAGGTGTAACACCTTTGTCTGTCTCCGGAGCATGACAAGAACTCCTATTCTGCATTCCTTGCCTTTCATAGCTAAAAGACCTTCGGTACCTTCAGGATTGACTTGTTGCATCTGCTTCCATGGTGTCACCGGCAGGTCGACGACTCTTTGGCGAACAGGATATCGAAGCCAAACAGCAGTCTTCGAGTCACGTCGTCTTCACCTTGGAGGAAAGTTAAGGCTCCAATGTGTAGGTAGATGAGCTACTGCCTCCCTATCGTCAGGCATCAAAGACGGCTGCAGTTAGTAAAACCTTAACGCCCCCCACACAGCCACAACACCATACCGAGCATATCAAGAAGTTTAAGCTTTGAGCTTGCAAGACCAGCAGAAGGCTTCCGGACCGCCACAAGGTTGTGATTTGCTTCAAATCTAGTGCCCTCCCAGCTCTTGGCATCAAAGTCAGCGCAGAAGTCACGTCCTTCGACCTTCGTCATCAGCGAAAACTTACTTTAACCACTCGGAGCCAAAATACAGCTCTGTGCCAGCAGGCCAGCACCCATTTTGGCCACTGAAACGGCCGGTGTCCAGGGCAGCTTCTTCCTCTGCCTCAAGAGCAGCCCATCCTCCAATTCCTACAGTAGGAGCTCGACGCCTGACAGCAGCACCTCCTCATCCACCCAGAGACTGGCCTGGCAGTTCAGGCTGGACTGTTCCCATTGGGCGCAGGGTCAAGACTGATTTGCATATGCCTGGGTTCAAACTGGAATGGCATGGAGAGCCAAAAAACAATGGATTTAGGCCCAGATCTCTGTACTGGGGTGAATGGATGACATTGGTCTGCATTCTGTCCATCAATTGTTGTTTTTGCATTTGTCACCCCGAGTGGGACGGGTATGCCCAGACGTGGGTCCCGTGCTCTCCATGCCACTGGAGTCAAGCTATCCTGGCTGATGAGGGGTGAAACCCTGTTTCCAGTCCAGGGAGGACCTGGCCTGGCAGTTCGGGCTGGACTGTTCCCATTGGGCGCAGGGCCAAGACTGATTTGCATATGGCTGGGTTTCAAGTGGAATGGCATGGGGAGAAAAAATACGATGGATTTAGGCCCAGATCTCTGTACTGGGGTGAATGTATGACATTGGTCTGCATTCTGTTCATCAATTGTTCTTTTTGGATCCTTGCTCAGCCTTCTCCCAAGGCAAAGGAGGGGGGGGAGGAGCTACAGGGTTGTCTGTTGTCTGTCCTTCTGGACAGCAATCACCTTGGACTAGTGGGTTCTCAACATCATAGCTAGGCTGTCCGGTTTTAGGTTTAAACCTATAATAACTGATAAAACCCCACCGAAAGGAATATAGCCCTTACCAGTGTAAACATATAAACATTGAAAAAACACCTGTGCAACCACAAACTAAATGCCATTCAAAGAAAGGAAAAGGTGAGTGAAAAACTATTTTCAATTTCTTCCTGAAGAGGTCAATACAATGTAACTTTGCTACATAAGGCAGCAGCAAGAAAGACTGGGCTAACTTTAATCTGCTTGAGTTTTGTTGTTTAGGGATGTCACTAAAATATGGTTTCTTCTTCCTTTTGTTTTTTTCCGTTTGGTGGTCTTTGGTCTATTGATGCAGGGTTTAGAAGCATCTTTTAGATCTTATTTAATTATTTTACAAACTGTAGAGAATCAGGAAATACATTTCATTCTTTCACTGATATGTAAAATGTCTGGTTTCATACAAATCTTTCCCAATATCTACCATCACATTTACCCACAGACCAAGATTTTGATACATCAGCCCCTTTTCTAGTGAGTCATTATTGATAGTAGGTGAATTGCCAAACACCCTAGGCTTTAAACATCCAATGCAAGGTGTAGTGACTGGTGTATGTGAAAATAGTGCTATCACCAAGCCTCTGGGATAGTTGGGAAAACATGACACCAGATGTTTGGAAAACATGGAATGCTGTGTCACTTGGAATGCTGCTGCTAAAAGTTCTTACCAAGTTGAACAAAGGTTTGAGGATATTGTTTGCATTTGCAGTAATTCAGCTACATATATGAAAAAGTTGTGTGATGACCTGTCAAAATCAATACCTTGGCTGAAGTGCTTCCCTGTAAGAAATCCTTGCCATTTGCAAGATGGAATTCTGAAAGCATCTTTACAATCTTCAGAGTTAATGGAAAATGCTATTGACTTTGTATTCCATTCTGGTGCACTGTTTCATTATGCGCGGGAACTAAAACGCAAATATTTCTCGTTCTGTGGTTTGTGTGGCATCAATGAAAGAGTAATCCCAACTGTGTCATTTAGCTGGTGATTCTCTGTCCTAGAGGCCGTGAATGCTATATTATCCAGGTGGCGACTGTTTACAGAATCTTTGCCTAGTGATGATGCCAAAAGTCGAGAAATGTGAGGATCTTTGGTCGCATATTTATACTGATGTGAAAAGAAGTACACTCAACTGCATTCTTACATTTTTACAGGAAAACATGATTGCCGTAGTGAACATAATATAAAATCTAGAGTCTGAAAACACCCTTATCTACCAAGTGTTCAGCGTAATTAGTGTAGATGTCAAACATCTCCTTGTGAGTTTGCTAGGCGACACTTTTAGTGACTTTGGCACTGCAACATATTCCATGTTAGAATTCTTGCCACTTGGTAAGCAATGAAATGTTGAGATAAATTCAGGAAATTGCATTTTACAGTGCATGAGAAATGGCTGGCAATGATGAATAGAAATGTTCCTTTACCAACCATGGCATTTGAAGTCAGTGAAGCCTCACTAAGGTATTCTGTACAAGTTCTAGATCTTTTCCGTAAATGGGAATATTCTTTTGGACTTTGTAAAAAAAACTGCTTAATTTTTGATCGCTTCATAACTATGGGCATATGCGCCCAGTTCAACGTACATTTTGCAGAACCTATCCCAGAGAATCACAATCTTCAGGTGCACCGGTATTGCCATGGAAAGCTATGTCAGCGGCCAGAGTTACCAAATTGTGTACTGGCTGTTTTGGCGTTGTCGGTCTCAAGTGCCAATGTTGAGGGGGCATTTTCACAGATAATTGTTTACGTGGGAAGGAAAGAACGAGTGTGCATGATCAAAGACTCACTAAAGAAGTATTGTGTGGTACACTAAAATAAGTTTGATTTTTAAAAATTTATTTGAACACGGTCTATACACATGCACTATCAGTGAAGAAAGCAAGCAATAATAAAAGCAAAACGTTCCATAAACACCGGAAAAACACTGTTTCTGTTCTTAATTGTGTGAAGATTTGTAACCACTGATAAACACTGTTTTTTTAAGATATTGAAAACAAATAAAAAGCAAGGTGATTTCATGACCTCCCTCGACCTGAAGGACACCTACTTCCCCATCCACTATGCACATCACCAGTTCCTCCGGTTTGTAGGAAGTGGTCAATATGATTAGTTGAAAGTGGCATCCTTTGGGGTAACCACATCCCCCAGAGTGTTTGCGAAGTGTTTTGCCGTGGTAGCCACTCATTTCAGTAGGAACTGTGTCCACGTCTTCCCTTACTTGTACGACTGGCTGATCAAGAGTGCAACGGAACATCCGTGCCTAGCGCGCATATAAGTCACCATAAACCTCTTACACAGCCTAGGCTTCACCATCAATACCAGCCCCATCAGGTAGAGCCTTTTTAGGGGCCATACTCAACTTGTCACGGGGAAAGTGTCCCCCAGTTTTTGCAAGGGTTCAAGCTTTCAAAACGCTGTTATCTCTTTTTCAGCCAGAATGTCAGGTAATTGTCAGAGGTCATGCACCGTTTTCGGCATGATGGCGTTCTGCTTTGCTAAAGTTCCATTTGCCATGTTAAACATGCGCCCATTGCAAATGTGCCCATCTGTTCAATGGTCACGAGCGGTGGGCCATTGGGAGGATATAGTGTTGATTTGGGGCCATTCTCCTCGCTCTTTGCGGTGGATGAATGGCAACAACCTGTTGCAGGTCCAGCCTTTTGTGGTCCCAGTGCTGCAGATGACCATCACAACTTATGCCTCTCTCACTGGTTATACGGTGTATGTACAGGAACTGAACGTTGAAGGGATGTGGACACCCCATTAGTAAGGTCTCCATATCAGCCTTGGAGTTGCTAGCCATCCAGCTAGCTCTCAAGGCATTCCTCTCTTGCATTCAACAAAAGACAGTACTCATTTGCACAGACAACACGACTGCTATGTTCTACCTACATAAACATGGTACATCTACTGATAAAGTGCATAGCTGGAGTGGAGAATGATTTTGCAGACCTCCTCAGCAAGATGCAGCCACAAGTCCTCCTCCTCATACTTCATTGGAGGTTCCTCATTGTAGACCTATTCGCCACTGCCAAAAACGCAAAATGTCCTAACTTCACCTCCAGTTTTCCATACTCGCCGACCATCTGCAATAAAATATGGATGGACTGATCAGGGATATTTGCCTACGCTTTTCCACCTCTCACTTTTTCCATTCGTGGTTTGGAGGATCCTGCAAACATCCCTCACCCTCATTTTTGCTGCTGCCACTTGGGCCATTGATTCCTAGTTCCTAACCCTTCTCGAACTATCCCTAGTACCTCATGAGAATCTGACCAACCGTCCGAATCTACTCACCCAAAATTGGTACACACTTAGGCATCCACAACCCAAACAGCACAATCTTGAAATTTGACTCCAGAGGTCCTAGTTTGGATACATCGACCTCTCTTCAGAATGTTTGTCCATCCTTGAGGAGCCGTGAAGAAGTCCTACCAGAAAAGATTTCTGCATTAGTGTCTTCCTCGCTTGGCCATCTTCCTCTTTATCGCTGCGCTCCATCTACATCCTCACCCGCCGCGTGGTAAAAAACAATCTGAAGATGAAGCTGATGCCCATGCCCATCAATAGGTGGAGTCACTATACCTCGTGATTCAGACTCCTTCAAAGAAAAACAACTTGCACACGTCAGAACACAACACTAGATTGGAGGAGTATACACAACATGAGAATCTACAGCACTACATGCCATGAATAAATGCTTACAGGGTAGGTAACATTTTCCTATTGGTTTAGTTGTGGAAAATGACCTCTTCATTATGGTTACACTCTGACACTGTTACTTAAAAATACAAAAACTGTTCTAAAGTGTTTATTGAGCCTATTGGTATCATGATAAATATTCACCCACATAAACAAGGTTTATTGTTCTAGTTGAAGAACATTCTCTTCTACCCCCAATAAAGTAGGCGAAATTGATGCAAACATGTTGGATAGGATTACTGATAAATAGAAGATGAAACCCACCTATGTTTTAAAACCGTATTCTTTCTGTATTGCTACATTTTATCACCTTCAGATGAAAAAATACTATGGTGAGATTCAAACTCTTATCAAGTAAGTATTTAAGTTTATTATATTCTTTACAGGGTGTGTCGCCTACTATGCGGTTATCCAAGGTCGCTGCTACAGGGTCTGATGAACGGGTCTCAAGCAAGAATGGAAGGTCTGCCATTCCATATCCCCCAAGTAAGTAAACTGCCTCAGGACTTGCTGTATAGATGGTGTTATGTACCTATTTTTCCAAAGGTAACATACCTCACCTGTTTTTTGGGGGGTTTGAGAAAAGTGACTTAATGAGCAATTTGAATGTAGCCCACCAACACCTTTTCTCCAGACGTTGGTAGCCTTCTGTTAGGGATCCCTCTTTGCACTTTTTTGCTTAATGATTATTTTTGTCTTCTTTGTGATGCTTTTTATTTACATAATCTGAGTTAAACATATATTTATTATAACTATCAGTATTAATTGCCTATATAAAATAGTGTTTTGTAATAACATTGTCTCATGCAAAAATTCTTTCACTGGTATATTTGCACAAATGTGTTCACTGATCTGCCTTCTGTTTTGTGTGCTGATGGCAATGGTAATAGCTGAAGAGCAAGTGGAGTTGACCAAATTGGCCAGAACTCTCATGCTCATTAATAAACGTGTATATCAGTAATGTTAAAATGTGTTTGTTGCACCGACTCCAGCGGCTGCTGACTTGCAGAGGATGTTTCCAACACCACCATCCTTGGAGCAGCACCTTGCCTTTTCCCCAAACTACAAAGATGGAATCAGTTCTGATACAGTGACCACTTTAGGCATGCTGGGGAGTCCAATTATCAGCATTCAGACTGACTTCAAGATGGAGGTGGATGAATTTTTAAGTAGTCCTAAGCCAGAGGAAATTACGGTAAGATGTGTAGGTTAACTCGCCCTTCAGTCTGTGTTCTTAATTTTTTATTTTAATTCACATTCGCAAAATACTTTATATGGTCTGACTTTGAAATATTAGATGCAATTTTCATTGAAGAATAGCAGTTACCTTTTAAGTGACTCTAAGATGTGCAGCTCTTGCCCATTGTACCAGTAGAGTAATTTTGGTGCATCGCTTCAGAAATGAGGGTAATTATTTAACCATAAGGATGTTATTTTTGTAACAGTCCGTCTAAATCCACGGTATTCTATTAAAAATGGACCATGGCCAAATATTGTATTTATCTGTAAAAACACAACCTACCCTATGGAGGATTTGGGACATATTGCCCTAAAAATAGCATAACTCCCAAATGAGTCTTACCGATTGCTACATGTGTAGCAGTGGCCTCATTGCCAAGTCAAAACAATCTATTTGTATGGAGCACCCATAACAAAAATTACACAATGAATGCATAAGCAGTTGGGCACAGTCATTTTACCTCACAATCTCCAAAAATCTAACAGCTCATTATAATTTAGATTCTTACCCCATCCTTCTGACCACTCCTCATCAAAACTGAAGCTTAGTCACTTCGGGATTGAACTTTTGTAAAGTTTTACTTGGACTATCAAACTACTGCAGTGCAAAGCTAGTTGCAGAATGTGCACTATAAAAGTGCTAAATAATTTAAATTGTATTAGTTTAGCGCTTACTACCCCTGTTAAGGTGTTAAAGCGCTTTATGGCAAAAAGTACGCTGCTCTGAGACCCAAGGTTAGAGGTAGCATAGGTATTGTATATGTAATATGTCCTTCCTTTTCCTTGTAGGGTTAGAAGGGTTAAGTTTCAGTTTGTGCTCTTGAGATCTTATACATTTGCTTTAGAATTTTAATAGTGATAGATTAATTTTAATGGATTATGAAATGGAAGATGTGATAAGTTATTGTGAGAGGTGGCTATAAGTGCCTGTTAGTTGGATGCATTGGATGGAAAGAGAAGAGTTTGTGAATCATATTTGGGAGTCCATGGTTGTCAGAATGGTTTGGGATGTGTTGGAGAGCAGAGGGAAAGGTAGAGGTGAAGTTTAAACTATATATGTATCTATGTATTTAATTTAAACTTCCACCTCTACCTTTCTGTGTGTGTGTGTGTGTGTGTGTGTGTGTGTGTGTGTGTGTGTGTGTGTGTGTGTGTGTGTGTGTGTGTGTGTGTGTGTGTGTGTGTGTGTGTGTGTGTGTGTGTGTGTGTGTATATATATATATATATATATAGAGAGAGAGAGAGAGAAAACACATACACACATTTAAATGTATACATATATGTATACAAATATACCCCAATGGTCATACTTCTAAAATCATAGGCAGACCTAGATTTGTATGTTGTACACAGATATTCATATATTGTTAACATTTGTGTCTCTCTCTCTCTCTCTCTATATATATATATATATATATATATATATATATATATATGTGTATATATATATGTATATATGTATATATATATGTATATATATATATATATATATATATATGTATATATATATATATGTATATATATATATGTTCGAGGCATATGAGCTGCAGATTATACACTTTTGCATAGATCGACATCTGGTGTTGGGCCCGGATGTTTGCAGTTTGTTTTTCTTCTTGGACAGTCTTTGGAAGTCACGAGTTCGGTGACTCCTCCTTCGGTCCGTACTGCGCATGGGCTTCGGCTCCATCCTCAGATTGTTTTTTTCCGCCATCGGGCTCGGATGTAATACTTCGTGCTCCGGCTTCGAACCTTTCCAGTTCGACCTTCGACGAAAAATCCTCGTCCATCGAGATTCTTTAGACGGAATCGACTTCTTCATCTCTCTCTTCGGCACTTCCTCGATTCCAGACATCGGCAGCAGCCTTCGGGCCTACCTCGACTCCGGTCTCGGCCGATGGAAAGGACTCCCTTCAAGAAGTGCCCAAAATGTGGGTCTAAATTTCCCCACACCGACCTCCATCAGGTGTGCAACCTCTGCCTCTCTCCCGAACACGAGGCCCGAGACTGCCCCGCCTGCAAGTCTTTTCGATCGAAAAAGACTATTCGGGATCGACGAGCTCGACGCACCATGGCGCACTCATCGACCTCGGCTCCACCTGACATCTTCGGAGAAGACACCGGAGCGTCGGGACAGCTGCACACCGAGCAGGAGGAAGATGTCGTCAGCGCTTCCGAGGCAGACGACTCCGACGTGGAGGAGATCACACCGGCGCAGAGGGTCGTGAGTACTCTACCCCCTCCCCCGCCCATACCGAAAGAGACTCCGGTTACCCCTTCGCCTCCGGGCCTAGGGAAAGCCAAGCATACTGCTTCCATCACCCCACCTTCGGGCCCGGTGAAAAAGCATCACAAGTCTCCTGGCGGCTCGGGCTCGAGCCAGCCTCCTAGTGGCGCCGACAAACATTCTTCGGCGCCGAAGAAAACAAGTTCCGTTCCGAAGCCATCGATGTCGAAACCTGGCCTCTCGGTGCCGACCAAACACAAATCCCTCGGCACCGACGCTTCCGTGTCGAAGCCTGCCTCGGCGCCGACCAAAAAATCGGACACCCCGAGAAAGCACGGCGCGGATAAACCGACGAAGCCTTCGTGCTGAAAAATCGGCACCGATGGAGGAATCGGTGCCGGAGTAGCTTTTCACACCGGATCCTCTTCAAAAAAACTTTAACTAAGGATCCCAGGACTGGACATTTAACGTGGTCTTCCAAGAAAAGACTTTTGGACAAGCCAACTCCTCCTCCTCCACCACCAAAACGGAAGGACTCTGCCACATCCCCGTTCAGTGTACCCTCCCCACCGCCTCCAACTCCTCCTCCTCCTCCTCTTCCTCCTCCACCTCTTCCCCTTCCTCCACCCCCTCCATCTCCGCCCCCACCTTCTCCACCCTTGCCTCATCGGTCTCCAACACCGTCTCCGGACCCTGATGACCACGGAGATCCATTCTATGATCCCACAGATGCCCCGCAGGACCCCACTCCTCCGGGAACACCTGACCCATGGGAGGATTATCACAATCCCGATGTCCCAGATGTGCCTCAGGATGATCTCTATCCATCCAGGCCGTCTCCACCAGAGGACTCCCTGGGGTTCCACCACCTCTTACAACGGGCGGCACATTACCATGGGGTGGAATTACACAGTGATCCAGTTGAGGAAGACTTCCTACTTGACACATTTGACATAGCAGATAAATCCACCGCTATCTTACCCATGCTTTAAGGGGTGACCAAGCATGCCACAGAGGTTTTCAAAGACCCCGTTAGAGCTAGGGTCTTAAACCCCAGAATAGAAAAGAAGTACAAGGCAGCCCCCACGGATCCTGTTTATATTAAAGGACCTGCGCCCCTAGACTCACTAGTGGTTTCCACAACTAGGAAGCGCTCCAACTCTCATCTGGTGAGGCTCCACCACCTGATAAGGGGTCCAAGCTTTTAGATGCGTCAGGCAAACGCACTGCCTCGCAGGCGGCCAATATGTGGCGTATCGCCAACACGCAGGCGCTGCTAGCAAGGTACGATAGAGCGCACTATGATGAGCTGGAGGCTCTCATGCAGCATCTCCCGGAGAAATATAAGAATAAAGCTCATGAGCTAATACACGAGGAAAAGATTATTACCAACACCTCTATTAAATGTGCACTTGACGCAGCAGACGCGGCGTCCAGGGCTATAAACACCAGTGTCCTGCTTCGCCGTCACGCCTGGCTCAGAATTTCAGGCTTTAAACCAGAGGTCCAAGCATCTATCTTAAACCACCCTTTTGATCAACAACACTTATTTGGCCCAAAAGTAGACGAAGCCCTGGAAAAAATGAAGAAGGATACAGACACGGCGAAGTCTATGGGAGCCTTGCAATCACAAACCCCTAGACGCTCCTTTCGCCGTTCCTCCTTTCGAGGCTCTGGCAGAGGTTACTCTTCCGATAACGCCTCCACTTCCTACAAGTCCCCTCCTCAAAATACCTTCTTAAGGGGCTACCAAAGAGGTGGATATCGAGGAAACAATAATAAAGGCAGGGGCAAAACCAACACCGCCCGTTCTGCCACACCGCCCACACAATAACTTTCCCCCGCTCCCCCCAGACCATTCCACTCCGGTCGGGGGCAGACTACAAGACTTCCTTCAAGTTTGGCAGGCCATAACATCAGACAAATGGGTAACCCAAATTATTCGGTCAGGGTACTGTCTCGAACTAACTTCTACCCCCCCCAAATATTCCACCCAGACACCGCGCCATGTCACAAGAACATACCACACTTCTGAAACAAGAGGTACTCTCCCTCCTGCAAAAACACGCGATAGAGCAGGTACCCGTCGATCAGCAAAATCTAGGGGTCTACTCTCTGTACTTTCTCATACCGAAGAAAGACGAGACTCTACTGCCCATTCTAGACCTCCGGCCTCTAAATGCATACATCCATTCAGACCATTTTCATATGGTAACTCTTCAGCAAGTTCTCCCACTCCTCCGTCAGGGCGACTTTCCCACTACACTGGACCTGAAAGATGCATACTTTCATATCTCAATACACCCTGCTCACAGAAAGTACCTCCGATTTGTGGTAGACGGCCAACATTATCAGTTCAAGGTTCTCCCCTTCGGGGTCACAACCTCACCACGGGTGTTTACCAAATGCCTGGCAGTAGTGGCAGCACACCTCCGAAGACAAAACATTCACGTCTTCCCCTACCTGGACGACTGGCTCATAAAAGCCGCGTCCTACCACCAGTGTGTACAAAATACAAACACTACCATACAACTACTCCACCAGCTAGGCTTTACGGTGAATCACCAAAAGTCCCACTTGATACCGTCTCACAGAAAGCAATACCTCGGTGCCACCATAGACACCTCAAAAGCTATAGCCTATCCCAACTCAGCCAGGATCGCAAGCATGCAAGCCCTGCGCCAAAAGTTCCTTCTTCAGCACTCTCTCCCAGCAAGAGTGTTCATGAAACTAATAGGGATGATGGCGTCTTGCATTTTCATAGTGCCTCATGCAAGACTTCACATGCGTCCACTCCAAGAGTGCCTAGCACGCCAGTGGAACCAGGCCCAGGATCAGCTGACGGATCTGGTGTTGGTGGACGGCCGCACTCTTCGATCTCTGCAGTGGTGGAACACCACAAACCTTTCCAAAGGGCGACCGTTCCTGGACCCGATTCCTCAGGTGATTCTAACAACGGGCGCATCGCTCTCCGGCTGGGGAGCGCATCTATTACACCTCACAGTGCAAGGTCTATGGACGCCACAACAGAGGTTACTCCACATCAACCATCTGGAGTTATTGGCGATCTTTCTAGCCCTGAAATCGTTTCAGAAACAAATTTCAGCCAAAGCAGTCCTAATTCGCACAGACAATATGACTGCAATGTATTGTATTCAAAAACAGGGGGGGACACACTCTCCCCAGCTCTCCCGCTTAGCACAGAGCATATGGAGATGGGCAATTCCGCAAAAAATCTTTCTCCTGGCACAACACGTCCCAGGCATACAAAACACCATGGCAGATCTGCTCAGCAGACAAACGCAGCAAATGCACGAATGGGAACTGCATCCACAAGTTCTTCACCCATTCTTCCACAAGTGGGGGCATCCTCAGATAGACCTCTTCGCCACCCACGAAAACAAAAAATGCCCAAGCTTCGCCGCCAGATACCCACACCCATTGTCCAAAGGCAATGCGATATGGATGAACTGGTCAGGCAAATTTGCATACGCCTTTCCACCTCTCCCGCTAATTCCATTAGTGGTAAGGAAGCTACAACAGCACTCCCTCACACTCATTCTGGTAGCTCCAACATCGGCCAGGCAGCCGTGGTACACCACACTACTACAGCTATCGGTGGTACCACATCAAAAGCTGCACCTGTCCCCATGCCTCCTAACCCAGAACCATGGAGAAATCAGGCACCCGGACCCAGCTCAGCTCAACCTTGCGATCTGGCTCCTGAAATCTTAGAATTTGGATACCTTAATCTTCCCCCGATTGCATGAATATTATCAAGTAAGCCAGACGTCCTACCACTCGAGCATGCTATGCCGCAAAGTGGAAGAGATTTGTTGTTTACTGCCGTAACAATACAATCAACCCTTTAGATGCATCCATACAGCACATCATATGCTATCTGCTCCATCTTCAAAGGTGTAACCTGGCATATTCATCCATACGTCTACACCTAGCAGCAATTGCTGCTTACCTACAAAACAGACAGCATTTAACACTGTTCAGAGTGCCTGCTATTAAAGCCTTTATGGAAGGCCTTAAACGAGTAATTCCACCCAGGGCACCACCTTCCCCTGTATGGAATCTAAACGTAGTTCTTACAAGGCTAATGGGTCCGCCTTTCGAACCAATGCATAAATGTGAGCTACAGTTCCTCATAGCTATCACTTCCCTTAGAAGGGTTAGTGAGATACAAGCGTTCACTATACAAGAACCCTTTTTACAGATACATCACAGCAAGGTGATACTTCGCACAAATCCAAAATTTCTGCCCAAGGTCATTTCCACCTTCCATCTTAATCAATCGGTGGAATTGCCGTTTTTTTTCTCGCAACCTCAATCTGTTGCGGAAAGGGCTCTACATACACTTGATGTTAAAAGGGCTTTACTGTACTACATACAAAGAACGCAACCTTTCAGAAAGACTAAACAGTTGTTTGTCTCCTTCTCTCCACCGCATAAAGGCAACCCCATCTCTAAATCAGGGATAGCTAGGTGGATTGTAAAGTGCATACAAATTTGCTATCACAAAGCAAAAAGAACATTATCTGTTCCACCTAAAGCCCACTCTACAAGAAAGATAGGGGCTTCTATGGCTTTTCTAGGGAACATACCCTTAGATGACATCTGCAAAGCAGCCACATGGTCAACACCGCACACCTTCACAAAACATTACTGTGTAGACGTGCACTCCAAACAACAAGCTAGTGTGGGCCAGGCTGTACTAAATACACTATTTCAAACCACTGCAACGGATACCGGTGGTCGCCGCTAGGGCTGGGTACTGCTATATAATCTATGCAAAAGTGTATAATCTGCAGCTCATATGCCTCGAACGGAATATGCTACTTACCAGTATGCATCTGTTCTTGGCATGTAGAGCTGCAGATCTATACACACCCACCCGCCTCCCCGGCTACCTGTATCCGTTCCAGTCTATCTTATTTAGATACAACACACATGGGTTTCTTACTATTATCACTACGCTCCATCTTTTCCCTGCTGGCGAAAAACAATCTGAGGATGGAGCCGAAGCCCATGCGCAGTACGGACCGAAGGAGGAGTCACCGAACTCGTGACTTCCAAAGACTGTCCAAGAAGAAAAACAAACTGCAAACATCCGGGCCCAACACCAGATGGCGATCTATGCAAAAGTGTATAGATCTGCAGCTCTACATGCCAAGAACAGATGCATACTGGTAAGTAGCATATTCCATATTATATATATATATATATATATATATATTTCCTTATATACTGAAGCATATACATTTTACATACTGTAGACAATCTCATCTTCATACCAAGGCATACATATTTTTTTCATGGTTTAATATATGCAGTAATTCTTAGATCCTGACAGAAAGCCTAAAGAATGTGCATAGGTTCAGGTACGTACCCTGATCATATTTGCATACTCTGACATATTTGTGTTGCCAAAGAAAGTAGCATGGACCCATATACAGACACTCCTGTACACATACATATCTTATCTACATGCTATGAGATACATACATGTAATAAACCTACAGTTGATAGCATGTGCTGCGGTATATATACATGTTCATCATACTCATTCCATCTAGTATTGGGCTTGGATGTTTGCAACTTGTTTGTCTTTGAAGAAAGGGTTTCAAGTAATGGTATGCACCAGGACTTCACCCCTAGTAGGCAAAGCGTGTCGGCCATGACTCCATGTTAGATTTTTTTGCCACCTTCAGATTTGGATGTGTACCAACGGGGGCTCAGACTCTACGTGGCCTCCACGTTTCTTCAGGCCTGCATGCTGAATTTCTACACCCAATTTTAAGAAAAACATTTGTTGTCTGCGTTCTCCTCTCGACAACACTATCCAGACACCGAAGCCTGCCGATCGAGTACCCGAATGCCAGGTTCCTCATACCCTTCTCAGGGCTGCTTGCTCCTTTGCTAACTTCCACTTGAGGGTGCACACAGAGTAATGGGACAGACACCTTTCCAGTACTGCCCCAGGTGCCACAGGAAGTACCCATGGTCAGACCACCACAGGTTTAGGAACCTTTGCGCTTCTCTGAATGACCATAACAATGTCTCATCTGAAGCTTACCTCGCCTTCTGGTTGAAGAAAACTCTTTGGAGCTGAAGAGGGAGGCATAGGGCACACCGAAAAATGCACTAGCAGTCACCGCTGTCCAGCCCAACACATTCAGCAAACGAGAACTTTTCACACTGAAGTTGAGGATGCCCTTTGGGCATCCTGCCCCATCATCCTTTGCCTAGCCCAGTGACTGTCTTTTCCAGGAGCCCCAGAGGAAGAAGAGGAGGCTCCCTCAACCTCCAAGATCAGCAGTCCTTGAATGAGAACCATCGTAAGTACAGTAGGCTCCAAACCCCACTCCAAGCCTCCCTAGAGGCCTCACACCGAGGCAGAGCACTTCGCCTGAGGGAGTAGGACGTTAAGCACCATTCGCAAATTGTTACAGCCTCCAAGGCTCTAGTTACCTTTGGGCTCCAGTCGGCACCAAACAAAGGCCTCTCATCTGACAGAAAAACCAACTAAGGAATTTGACATTTCTCGGCCTTCGAGCCCCAAGACCACCGACCTGCCTTGATTCCACTTGAAGCTGAGGCTCCAGGTGCTCCTCCGCAAAGAAGACCTTGAAAGAGCGCCCCCTCACCACCAGAACATGGGTGTGTACTCTTGACTTCCTTATCCCAAGAAAGATGGCTCATTCAGGCTAGTTTTTCAGCGGGAATCTTTCTGGACTCGCTATGCTGTGCGTTATTCTGCTGTCTAGTGGTTGGGTCCAGGATTGAAGTCTTTCTTCTCCGTTTTTTTTTTTTCGTGGCCCAGGTGGGCGTCGACATACCACCATTTGGTATCCTTTGTGACGTCGACGTGCTTCCTCCGGAAGCTCCCACCTTTGGTCACCATCTTCAGATTCTTTTTTCCGCCGCTGAGTCTGGATTGTTACCCAAGAGCTCCAGAGTTTTGGAGAATGAATCGACGAAATTCAAACTTTTCAAAACACCCTACTACAGACCAGGGAACAGGGACAACGAGGGAGAAGGTTTGCGACCGAGAACTCGACGGCAAATGCGCTCGCAGGGGGCTCCCTGAGCGACTGAATGGACAAAACACCTTTCAAGTTTTGCACCAATTGTCACTATAAATAAATCCAGAGGTACCAGCATCCAGTCTGCAACCTCTGCCTGCCACTCGACCACAACAGTGAGGACCTCCATCGCTCCGAGACTTGGGCCTCTCCAGTGGGGAGGAGGATAACATCACAGAGGGACCGGAGGACTGCACGTTCGTCGAAGTCTCAAAGAAGACATCGAAGGAGGTAAGAGTTGTCGACCCCCAGACACTCGAAAGGGTGAAGCTAAGCCCTCGAGCGACACTCGTAGGAGTGAAGCAAAGTCCTTGAAGAGAACATTGCCACCAAAACTCCCGGCGAAGGCAACAGCACCCAAGGACAAGCAGCCCAGTGGATCCTTAGAAAAGGACTCCCAGACGGCGAAATCAAGGTCGTCGAAGGATGCCCTCGAAAGGGACACCTCGGCGCCGAGGAAAGAAGGGCTAACAGCTACTTCGACATCGACCTCGAAGCGAAGCGCATAATCTCTTGACGCCGAACAGGCCGCAGAGATGGAAAGGAAGAAGAGGAGGCTCTCGCCAGATAATGGCGAGCATCCTGCAACGAAAAAAAGACTTAGACGAAAGGATGAGCCAGTACACCATCCCGCCTAAGCCCGCGCTCGAAACCGAAAGACGACGCGGAACCGCCGAAAACGCCTGAACCGGTTGAGGAATAGGAGGCGAAAGTATATTAATTCGAAGGCGAAGACTAGGTTCAGCAGACCTACCGGGACTCGACGTCCTCGGAGGCACAAGACTTAGTGGCATGACCTTGACGCAGAATTGCCGGAAGGAGTAGACACCTACCCTTTGAGGCCTTCACTGTCAGACGACATAGTAATCTACAATTTGGTTGTCCAAAGGGCTGCACAGACATATGGGGTGAAACTGGAGGAAGAGGAGCCCAAGGCATGTTTCCTCCTGGAAACTCTGTTGCCTCAAAAAACTAGGAACCACGTCCTGCGCATGCTCCCTAGTGTGCTGGACTAGAGAAGGGATGCCTTTAAAGAACCAGCAGTATGCAAAGCAGTAACCCTAAGAACAGAGAAGTATAAGCATTCCTCAAAGGACCCTGCTTACATCCAGGGGTCAGTGCCAGCCGATTCCATTATCACAGCAACGGATAGGAAAATGGGCAAAATACCCACAAATGCTGCACCACCTCCAGACAAGGAGAGTAGATGGATGGACCTCGTAGGGAGGAAAGTGGAACGGAGTGCGGCAATTCAATGGCCCATCGCAAACAACAACGCCCTGATCAACAGGCACACATACCAGCACGGGGAGGAATTGGGGCAACTCCTGAAGCATCTACCAGACCAGTACAAACAAAGGGCAGCTAACCTGGTAGAAGAAGGCAAGAACATGGCAAATACATGTTTAAAATCAGCTTTGGATGCTGCGGACACGTCGAGCAGACAAATGATGATCGGAGTGACCAAGAGAAGACACTCATGGCTTAGAATTTCAGGCTTCAAGCCAGAGGTGCAGAACAACATACTGAACACACCTTTTAACGGTGAACTACTGTTTGGCACACCAATTGATGACAAGTTAACCCAGCTCAAAAAGGACAACGAGCCTGCAAGGTCCATGGGAGTGCTGCAGTTCAGAGGGATGAGAAGGGGTACACCCGCTAGAAGACCAGGTGGTAGGGGTGGCAATGTGCCTATTGCATCGCACCATACGTTCCAGCAAAGTTACCAAGGTAACAACCAGGGCCAGCAACAGCGGGCACATCAGCAGCAGAACTGGCAGTACCAGCCCCGGGGCCAGTCCTTTCGAAGGCTCTCAAACGGACGGGGCCAGACACGGAGAGGAGGCCTGCAGCCTACCACCAAGTGACTTCAAAGTAAAGCAAACGCCCACCATAAATACACCTCGAGGTGCAAAAGAACATACAGAAAATCAAAGACCAGGCGTTCCACAACAAACAGTACCTCGAACACAACACCAGTAGGGAGAAAAATAAGAGACTTCATCCAGGAGTGGAGGAAGGTCACAACAGACAAATGGATACTAAACATCATACAATACGGATACTGTATAGAACTAGGAAAAACAAACTCCAAACAGAAAACCAAGAAACAAGTCACACTCAGCAAAAGAACTTTCGCTCTTGCGACTAGAGGCGCAGGAACTGCTTAGCAAGGAGGCGATAGAGATAGTGCCGCACAACAAAGGAACAAGGGGGTTTACTCCACTTACTTCCTCGTGCCAAAGGTGGAAGAAACACTAAGACCTATTCTAGATCTAAGGTTCTTGAACAAATTCATAAGGACTCAAAGATTCAAAATGACTTCCCTACAAGAGGTAATACCACAAATACAGCCGGGGGATTACATGGCAACTATAGATTTAAAGGACGCGTACTTACACATCCCCATCAACCACAAGCACAAACATCTACTAAGGTTTGTGATCAACCAACATCATTACCAGTTCACAGTACTGGCATTCGGGCTCAAGTCCGCACCAAGGGTGTTTACAAAGTGCCTAGCAGCAGTCGCAGCACACCTACGAAGGCAAGGAATACACATATACACCTATATAGGCGACTGGCTCGTAAAGGCAACTTCGCACAGCCACTGCAAACAACACATCCAGCAGGTCTTACAATCAGTGACCCAACTGGGTTTCACAATCCATTGGGAAAAAATCGTCAACTGAACCGGAGCAGACCAAGATTTTCTTAGGGGCGAAGTTTGACACAGGCCAAAGTGTTCCCCAGCATGAAGAGAACATTGGCGATACTGAAGGAAACACGTCTTTACCGCAAGGGGCAAGTTGTGACAGTGAGGATGGTGAACAAGCTGAAGGGAATGATGGCGTCATGCATTCACCTGGTCCCAAATATTCAACTCCACATGAGACCATTCCAGGAATGGGTACAGCAGCAATGGTCACAGGCAACAGGGAGTTGGGAAGATCTAGTGGTTGTCACACACGCAGTGCACCAGGAAATAGCGTGGTGGAACAAGAGAAACATATCACAGGGGAAACCATTCACACAACCAACTGCAACAGTGACCATCATGACGGACGCCTCCCAGCTGGGGTGGGGCGCACACATGAACAAACTCAAGGTGAGGGGGCTATGGTCGCAGCAGGATACGGTCAAGCACATCAACTACCTAGAATTAAAAACTTTGTTCCTAGCCTTAAAAGCCTTTCAGAAGGAGCTGTACGGAAACCGGGTGTTGATCCAAACAGACAACATGACAACCATGTTCTACATCAACAAACAAGGAGGAACACAATCAGTAGCACTATCAGGGCTAGCGCAGGAAATATGGACATGGGACATCCCACTAAAAATAGACCTCCTAGCAATACATCTCCCAGGGAAGGACAATGTGGAAGCAGACAGACTCAGCAGGCAGGCGGGAGGATCCCATGAATGGGAGATCAACCACCAGGAAATACAGAATGTATTCTGGAGGTGGGGTACGCCGCAAATAGACCTATTTGCAACACGCCAAAGTGCAAAATGCCAACACTTCGCATCCAGACAACCAGACCATCGATCACAAGGGAATGCGCTAAGGATAAGTTGGTCAAAGACATTTGCATACGCTTTTTCCTCGATACCACTGATACACAGGGTACTCAGCAAATGCAGGATCAGCAACATGTCGCTGATACTAATAGCACCTCACTGGGCCAGACAGTCATAGTTCTCACATATAGTAGAAATGGTGCATGCACCAGCACACAGATTCCCCAAAAGAAGGGACATGTTAATGCAGAACAGAAGGGTGCTACACCCAGAGCCAGAGAGCCTCAGCCTAGCGGCATGGCTCCTGAAGACCTAGAGTTTGCACACCTCAAACTACCAGCGAGCACAATGGCAGTGCTCAGGGAGGCAAGAAGACCTACCACAAGGAAATGCTACGTAGCAAAGTGGAAAAGATTCACCGAATGGTGCATTAGGGAGAAACTGCAAAGGAAAATCACAAAGGAATCCACAGTGCTAAAATACTTAACACATCTACTACAAAATAATTTAAGCTACACATCCTTAAGGGTGTACTTAGCGGCAATAGTGGCTTACACAAAAGGAGAAACAAGGAAAAGTTTCTTCACCTCCCAAGTAAAAAGATTTCTAGAAGGAGCAAAGAGAATCGCACCTCCAAACAAACTGCCAGCACCAGCATGGAACCTCAACGTAGTGCTAACTCACTTGATGAAGACACCATTTGAGCCAATTCACAAGTCTACACTGCACATGCTCACGCTAAAGACGGCCTTCTTAGTGGCTATCACATCACTACGAAGAGTAAGTGAGTTGCAAGCGCTAACACTTCAAGAGCCCTACCTGCAGATACACAGTGATAGGATTGTAATGAGAACAGACCCACACTTCATGCCAAAGGTGGTGTCTCGGTTCCACATCAACCAAACAATCCAAATACCTATTTTTTTCCAAAAACCAACCACAAGCACAGAAAGGGCGCTGCACACACTGGATGCCAGGAGGGCTGTGATGCACTATATAGAAAGGACAAAGGAGTGCAGAAAGACTAAGCAGCTCTTTGTTTCCTTCGCCAGCAGTTTTTTGGGGCGACCAGTTACCAAAAATATCATTGCACGGTGGATTTCACAAACCATGCAACTATGCCACAAACAAGCAGGACAACTGTTACTAAGAGCAGCTCATGCTCACTCAACAAGGAAGAAAGGGGCAACAATTGCGTTTCTAGCTAACACACCTATTCAAGAAATTTGCCAAGTTGCAACATGGTCATCAGTGCACACGTTCACTAAGCACTACTTTGTAGATATCCAAATGAACAAAGAAGCGCAAGTTGGACAGAAGGTCTTACAACACATATTCAGTAACCAGTGCTCATCTTCCACCCAGCCACCACAATAAGGACAAACCGCTACAAAGTCTATGCACAGCATAGTGAATCCAGAAAGATTCACGCTGCAAAACGTATCGTTTCTTACCTGTCGGTGTCGTTTTGCAGCTTGAAGACTTTCTGGATTCACTAGCGAACCTACCCTCCTTTGCCAGAAAGATGAGACAGGAGGAAAGGCTTTAGAAAATAAGAGGGAAAACAAGAATAACTTAAGACAAGAAAAAAAGAATCCGAAGATGGTGACCAAAGTTGGGAGCCCACCTGGGCCACGGCAAAAAAAAAAAAAGACTAAGACTAAAATTCCGGACCCAACCACTAGATGGCGGAATAATGCACAGCATAATGAATCAAGAAAGTCTTCAAACTGCAAAACTACACCGACAGGTAAACTATACGTTTTCACACACAAGCCCCTCAATTGATAAATCTGGTCAGAACATTTCTACATGACCACCTCGTAGGAGGTCATCCCCATGATCTGACAAGGTGACTACATGACAGCGCTACACATGTAGAGTTCCTACTTTCACATCCCCATCCAACAGCTCTACCTCTGCTTTGTGGTAAGTGGCCACCATTACCAAATCGAAATACTTCCTTTTGTGCTAACCAATGCTCCAAGATTATTCGCAAAGTACCTAGCAGTGGTAGCTACTCATCTAAGGAGGGGGTCATCCACATTTTACCCTACCTCAAAATCAAAATACTTTATTTCCAAGATTTTTTTTTTTACAGAAATATTGCACATTACCCAATTCATTAATATATACAGCCCAAATATCATAAAATCAACAGTGCATAGTACACAGTTGGATCAATTTAACCAACACATGACTTTGACTTATAATGGAGGCAGCAATATAAGATTGAACATTTTTCTTCACTAGAACTCAGCAGAAGGACAAAAGCCCAGAATTTCACTTATTTATAAAAATTTTAAAAAAGAGACCGGTTAACCAGAAGCATACAATTCATCTTGCCCAAATAAAACAGTGCAATGTGCATACCCAACTTATCGAGATCACGAGGGGCTTTCTAAGTCAACCTCACTGACTAGGTCAAATTTCCCATCTCCATTCACTTCTGCTGATAGTACAAGTCACCAGGAAGCCATATGTTTATCCACTTCAAATTATCTGAGAAGATCATGCCCTGATACTTATACTTTCTGACCTGCTCCCACTGCGCATTACCTAAGAACCAAATAAATTGCCTTTTCTTTCTTGTGAAAAACAATGTTTTTGTCTTGTCAATATTAATTGTCAGTTTATTTTCATGAAAGTAAGAATTTTGGGCATTTAGTTTTCGTTGGAGCCCTATAGGTATGAAATCCATCACCACCAGATCATCCAAAAATATAAGGCAGCTGATATGCCTACCCCCAATCTTTGGAGAGTAACTATGCATGTCACTTAGCATCTGGGGGAGGTCCTCAATGAACATACCAAACAGCAGGGGTGCTCGAATACACCCCTGCCGTGAGCCGTTCTCAACTGGGATTTTCCGTGACAGGCTACCTAGCCCGTCCAGGTCGACTTAGCTGTTGCTATGAAGCTTCATCACAAGATCTAACAGGGCTCCACATATATTCTACTGTTCGTTTTCGCCAAAGCATACCTCTGTTCACATTGTCAGATGCTGCTCGGAAGTCAATGAAGCAGCAGCAGAGGCCACCTACCAACTCCATTGACTTCCTTGTGACTTCCAACAGCGTGAGACTGTGGTCCATAGTTGAATACTTTGGTCTGAAGCCTCCTTTCTTCACAGGGATCAGTCCAATGTCAAAAGCCCATGCAGCTAGGTATATCTGAAAGAATCACGTTAGTTAGATTCCTCACCTTAGAATATCCCCAGGCGTCAGGCTGGATCCGGAAAGATTTTTGTAGCAATGCCCCTTGCGCGTCGCTAGGCGTCGTCTGCGGCTCCGCGTCAGTCGTCGGCGTCGTGCGCCAAAATGACACCGTCGGAGTACTTAGACGCTGCCCTCGCGCGCTGACGTCAATTCTTCTTTTTTCCGCGCCAGTAAGCGCCGATCCGGGAAGAGCTTACCCCTAGTCATTTTTTGACCAACTTTTTGACTCTTTTTGGTCTCTCGACTCGACTCTGGTGCCGGTAGGATGCCTGGTTTTAAAGCCTGTGACGCCTGTCATCGCCTGATGTCGGTGACGGATCACCATCGCCGGTGCCTTTACTGCCTGGGGGCCGACCACGACGCGGAGTCATGCCCCGACTGTCAGGCCTTAACATCGAAAGCTAGGCGGGAGCGGTCCCGTAAGCTTCTCGAGCTTCGGCACTCGGCTCCACGCCGCTCCCGGTCCAGGAGGAGGTCCAAGGACCGATCGCGGAGCCACAGCCATCGTCATCGCTCGTCGGGGTCTTCGGGTAAGTCGAAGCACTCCAAGAAGTCCAAGAGACGACATCGCTCTTCGGACTCCCATTGCCGGTCGTGCGACTCTGCCGAGGGTCAGGGTGGTCCCACCCCCGCGGCTCCGTCAGTACCTTCCTCTCGGCCATGAGGGGCCTGGCTCCGCCGTCGATGCCTGTAGGTGCGCCTTCGGGCCCCGCAGGTTCGACTGGGCGACCTCGCGTGCCGGCGGCTCCGGCGCCGTCGACGGCTCCGGCCCCGACGCCGCAGGTCCCCGAGGGATCCAGGCCTGGATCTCGGTCGGCGCCGGTCGACCTCACGACGCCTCCTCCGCCGGCGCCGACACCGGTTCCACCTCCGACGCCGTCCCCGGACGACGTCGTTCCCCAGTTTAGTCCGGCGCCGATTGGTGAATGCTTCATCTACTGCCCGGCTCCGATCGTTCCTCCTGTTTATCGGGAATCGGATGACGAGGGCGACTGGGAGGGGTTTGATGACCCTATGGCCGCTCAGGCCCAACTTTTTCAGGACTGAGCAGAGGAATTGGGGGATGCCAGCGGTCTGGATACCTCCCCGGACGCTGGTTTCATCTCTCCTCCGACTGTGGCCTCGGAGGAGGGTGCAGCCTTCTCAGTGTTGCTGCGCAAGGCGGCCGAAGCCCTAGGGCTCGAGTTGCATGCTGTGGCCGTGAGGACTAACGTCTTCACTGAGGTCCTTCAACCGACAGCAAGCTCCACTGAGCCTCTGCTGCAGTTTAATGAGGCCCTCATTGACGTTCTGCAGGGCACTGGGTCCAAGCCCTCCACAGTCCCTCCTGTGGACCGGAACGTTGCCCGGCGCCACCGCCCAGCTCCGGGCGACCCCACCCCCGAGAGTCTGGTTATCCAGGCCTCAACCTCCCAATCCTCCTTCCCGTCCGCTCCTCAGGATCGGGAATCCAAGAGGTTGTTACAGTTTGGCAAGAAACTGTTCTCGTCCCTGAGTTTGGGACTGCGGTCTTTAAATACCGCTTGCCTGTTGGACCGTTATTCCCACTCTCTGTGGGATACGGTGGAGGACGTGCTGCCCTTGTGCCCGGTGAAGGCCCGGACACGACTCACTCAAGCACTTGCTGACGGCCGAGATGCAGCACGGCATGCCATACGGTGTGGACTTGACACCACGGGCTCGCTGGGTCGGGCGATTTCCACCACGGTGGCGCTTCGGCGTCACGCCTGGCTGAGGTCCACGTCATTTTCGGGGGATGTCCAGAGTTCCCTCATGGACATGCCCTTTGATGGCACTCGCCTTTTTGGTGAGAAGGCGGACAGTGCGCTGGCTCGGTTCAAGGACTCCTGGGCCACGGCCAAGTCCTTGGGTCTTTCGGCCCCGCGGCCGCAAACTTCCGCCTTTCGTGGCCAAGTAAGGGGCGCCTCCTCACGTCCGCCCAGCCACCGGCCGCAGAACCAACCTGCACGCAGTCGCAGACGTGGATTCCGCAGAGGCGGTACTGGAGGTCAAAGTGCCGGTCAGTCCACATCCACCCCGGCAGCATCCGCCTCAAAGCCTTCCTAGTCCGAGCTTTCAGGCCCATTCAACGCCAGTGGGCGGCAGGGTTCGCCATCACCTGCTCCACTGGCGCTCCATCACGTCGGACAGGTGGGTGCTGCAAATCGTCCGAAGGGGCTATTCCCTCCCCTTCGAGACGACCCCTCCAGCCATGCCACCGCTGAACCACCGTATGTCGGGGGATCATTTGGATCTTCTACGAGAGGAAGTTTCGGCCCTCTTGGCCAAAGAGGCCGTCGAGCGCGTTCCTGGTCCAGAAGTAGGTCGTGATTATTTCCACTATTTGCTGGTTCCCAAGAAGGGCAAAGGGGGCCTACGCCCGATCTTGGACCTCAGGAGCGTCAACGCCTTCCTCCGGAAGGACCGGTTCAAGATGCTCACTTTAGCTCAGGTTCTGGCTGCCCTATACCCTGGAGACTGGATGGTAGCGTTGGACTTGCATGACGCTTATTTCCACATCCCCGTCCTGCCGGCCCACCGGCGTTACCTGCGGTTCACGGTGGGTCAGGAGCACTTTCAGTTCACCGTGCTCCCCTTCGGCCTCACCAGTGCCCCTCGGGTGTCCACGAAAGTGATGGCGGTGGTCGCAGCTCATCTGCGCCGATCATGGGTTCCAGTCTTCCCCTATCTCGACGAGTGGCTGTTGAAGGCGGGCTCGCCCCAGCAAGTCGTTTCCCACCTCCAGACTACAGCCGACCTCCTGCACTTGCTGGGGTTCTCCATCAATGTGCCGAAGTCGCACCCGAGTCCCTCCCAGAAGCTCCTTTTCATTGGGGCGGTTCTCGATTCGGCGCAGTTCCAGGTCTATCCGCCGGAACAGCGGGTCCGGGACATTCAGGCCCTGATTTCTATCTTCCGGCCTCTGTCCTGGGTTTCGGTCAGGTTGGTGCTGCGGCTTCTGGGGCTGATGGCCTCCTGCATCCTGTTGGTACCACACGCCAGGTGGCGGATGTGGGCTCTGCAGTGGGAATTGAAGTTTCAGTGGGCCCAGCATCGAGGCAACCTGTCCGACCATGTCTTGATCAGAGGGCACTGCGAACCAGCTGCAGTGGTTGCTCACGAATCGCGATTGGGTCAGCGGCAGATCCCTCTCCATACCCCAAGCGGAGCATGTCGTAGTGACAGATGTGTCCCTCCTGGGATGGAGGGGCCATATGGGAGAGGCGGAGATCAGAGGACTCTGGTCTCCGGCGCAGACTCCGCTCCATATCAACCTATTGGAGCTGAGGGCGATCCGACTTGCACTAAAAGCTTTCCTTCCCTCTGTCCGGGGAAGTGTCGTGCAGGTGTTCACGGACAACACCACCGCCATGTGGTATTGCAACAAACAGGGCGCGGTGGGGTCGTGGACCCTTTGTCAGGAGGCTCTGCGCCTCTGGACAAGACTGGAACACCCTGGTGGTTCAACATCTGGCGGGCTCTCTGAACGCCAGAGCAGACGAACTCAGCCACTGGTGCATGATGGATCACGAATGGCGTCTGAACTCGGACGTGTCGCAAGGTCTTTTTCTGCAGTGGGGAGAGCCTTGGTTAGATCTATTCGCCACCGAAGAGAACGCGCAATGTCAGCAGTTCTGCGCGTTGGAATTTCCAAGGCGGCACTCGCTCAGAGACTTTTTTCTACGCGAGTGGAGTTGCGGTCTGTTGTACGCCTTTCCGCCTATACCACTTCTGCCCAGAGTGCTGAAGAAGATCGGGCGCGACCAGGCCCAAGTTATCTTGGTGGCTCTGGATTGGGCACGAAGGTACTGGTATCCCGAGCTACTCAGTATGTCCATCGATCCCCCGATACGACTGCCTCTTCAGGAGGACCTTCTGTCGCAGCAGCAGGGGACGGTCCTCCACCCGAACCCTTCCAGCCTCCACCTCCATGCGTGGAGATTGAGCGGCGACAGTTGATGCCATTTGACTTGCCTCCTGAAGTCTGTGATGTCATTCTTGCAGCCAGGCGTCCCTCCACAAAGACGGTATACGCCTGCCGGTGGAACAAATTTGTGGCCTGGTGCACAGCAAAGGCTGTGAATCCCCTTTCTGCCCCTCTTTCTGAGGTTCTTCTCTTTCTTCTTTCTTTGGCCCAGTAGGGCTCTGCTCTGGGCACCTTGAAGGGTTATCTTGCTGCAATCTCTGCTTTCTTAAGGCTTCCTGATCAGCCTTCTCTTTTCAAGTCCCCTGTTGTCTCATGTTTTCTCAAGGGCATTACTCATATGTTTTCTCCTGTTCCATTTGTAATGCCTCAGTGGGGTTGAACCTTGTTCTCACTTTTCTGATGTGCGCTCCCTTTGAGCCCCTTCACAACTGTCCCATTCGTCTACTGACTCTGAAAACTGCCTTCCTGGTGGCTATCACCTCCGCTAGGCGGGTGAGTGAGCTCCAGGCTCTGTCAGCTAAGCCTCCCTTCCTTTCGGTTCATCCGGATAAGGTTGTCCTCCGGACACGTCCTTCTTTTCTTCCTAAAGTCGTGACTCCCTTTCACATCGGGCAATCTGTCACGCTGCCCACCTTCTTTCCGCCTCCTTCAAAAGATGAAGAGAGGTTCCACCGTCTGGACCCAAAACGTGTGCTGTCATTTTATTTGGACCGCACAAAACAGTTCCGGGTGGACGACCAACTTTTTGTTGGCTATGTAGGTGCGAAGAAGGGTAAAGCTGTGCACAAGTGCACCATCTCACGATGGGTCGTGTTGTGTATTAAACTCTGCTATTCCTTGGCGAAAAAGGTCCCTCCTGTTGGGCTGCGAGCCCATTCCACCCGGGCCACAGCGAAGACAACTGCCCTGGGACGGGGAGTCCCCTTGCAGGACATCTGTCAGGCGGCGACGTGGGCTTCACTGCACACGTTCGCCAAGCACTATTGCCTGGACAGCAAAGTCCGGAGAGATGACCACTTTGGCAGTTCTGTTCTCCAGGACTTTCTGGTGTGATCTTGGTTCGCAGACCCACCTCCGGGGTTGGTATTGCTGGGGTATCTATTCTAAGGTGAGGAATCTAACTAATGTGTTTCTTTCAGATGAACAAGTTACTTACCTTCGGTAACGATGTATCTGTAAGAAACATTAGTTAGATTCCTCACCGACCCACCCAGCCTCCCCGTTCTGCGAACTGACATCTAGGGTTAAGGTTCTCCCTTTCAGGGCCCTAGATTTTTTGGCACCAGTGTCGGTCTCTTGCATGGTTCAGCGTCCCTGGCGCGGAAAGCTATGTATAAGAACTGACGTCAGCGCGCGAGGGCGGCGTCTAAGTACTCCGACGTCATTCCGGCGCACGACGCCGATGACAGACGCGGAGCCGCAGACGACGCCTAGTGACGCACAAGGGGTATTGCTACAAAAATCTTTCCGGATCCAGTCGGACGACTGGGGATATTCTAAGGTGAGGAATCTAACTAACTAAGTAGGTTTTAAACTGTCTAGAAAGGTGTCTGGGAATGCTCTATTGCTAGTTGGCGGTCTATAAGTGTTATAGCCTAGTGGAACAGCTTCCTGCAATATGAGAAACCTCTATTCCCCGGCCATGTTTCTCTAATGAAGAGTTGGTCGGGTTCTGTGTCTGCCAATAGGTTGAAGATGTGGTACTTGTTTTTGGACATAAAACAAGCATTTATTAGTAGACGCATTAAAGGAATTCTCTACCCTTTTCTGAGATAACCTGGGTGGGAGGGCTAATATAGGCTGGTGGGGAGGTCACATGCCCCTCTCCAAGGCTTTAGGCTCACCTGCTTGCTGATACAAACTAGTGGTTGTCCACCTTCCTCCAAATGAGTGCACCTGGAGGAGGGGTGTGTTGACAGTTCTAATCCACATCTTGTGTCTGAGTAGTTAGGATGGCAGGGTCAAGGGAGAGGAATGGAATAAGGCACAAAGACTGGATCTGGCATCAGTAAAGATTAGTAAATGGAAGCAAAGTTTCACAGAATTCAGACTTTTACACTTAACCAATGCAAAATGTGTCTCATAAGCATATCTAAAGCTTATATTCCTTTGTCCTGCTGTGACTCAGCCAATACAGCAAAAAGGAACTGGGATTTTGGAGAGTGGATAGGTGATTGGGCTGAGCACAGATATGGGAGGAGTAACAAGTCTGTCTAGGCTGAAAAATAGTTTTTTGCTTTTTGTGTGTGAAGGACATCCTCAATCTAAATAAAGAGGGATTTAGCCTGGTTTGTCGCTTCAGTGAGTAATTGGTACTATCTTATACAGACTTCTTGCCGCAGATTCCTTTCTATTGAATATTTCCTAGGCATCAGACTGAATCAGGAAATTTTCAAGCAGTACCCCTGCATGCTGGTTGGTGGCATCATTTGGCTCCGCATTGGCGTCATCTGCGCCAGAAGTAACTTGCGCTGTGCCTACAGAGGCGCTAACCCACTGCGCTGCTATCAGTTTTTTTCTTTACACGCTGGTAAGCACAGATCCAGAGAGCTATCTTCAGTAATTTTTAACTGCCTTTTTCCTACGACTTTTATCGCAGTCTTTTTTGAGATTTCTTCTCCTGGTGTGTTAGGAATGCTCTCGAAGAAACCAACTGGCTTCAAACCATGTGATGCCTGTAACAGACCTTTATTTGGTTTTCCTATGGTGCTTGGAGCCGACCACAACACTTAGACCTGCAAGGACTCCCACACTGTCAATCACAAGTTTTTTTAGGGAACAGTCTGGATTACCCAGGGACACTCCCGGTCGCACAGGTCTCAGGACTCCTCCTCGAGCCGCTCTCAACAGTCATTGCCTCGATCTAAGTCGTCGGATAAGTCTCTCACAAGAGAAAGAAGTCTAAGAAGTTGAAGTGGTCTTCACCTTCTCCGCACTGGTCCACGTCATCGGACCTGGCGTGGGAGTGATAGTTCTCTAGACGACCCTGTGCCACGGTCTGCTTTTGCCTCCCACAGTTTGCCGGTGCTACCTCACCCACCTCATGGAGTTGCATGAGGCAATGAACCTCTTATTTGGCAGTCCGACCCCTCTGGAGCGCCTTCAAGCCCCATGGGTTTGGGAGGAGCCTTCTCTGGTTCTCTGTGGCGGGCCCGTCCATGCTGTCATTCGGGCCCCTTTGATTCTGTGCTGCATCTGGAGTGGCACCACCGCAAGATCGCGACCTTCCTCAATGGATGCTGCAGTGACGTTGTTCCCAGCGTTGCTGACACCCCGTGACAGCGCAGGCCCCTTCAACATACCCTACTCTGACACAGAGCAGGATGGGTATGGTTCAATGCTGACTGGTACCATGCCTTCTGAGCCGTAGGCAGTGCCCTTTTCCTTTGACAGACCTGGAACTGGTGACGATTGGGAAGGGTCAGAGGACCCTTATGGTTACTACCATCTGCTTGATGACACACAAGACAACTGGTACAATGAGCTGCCGGATGCCACTGGTTTTGCATCTCACCAGACAGTGGCCTGGTCTTTCTCCCTACTGTAACTACAGAGAAGGGTGCATCATTCCACTGGTGGTGGGGAGAGCAGCTAGGCCTCGTTCCTTCAGTTGCCCACAGTGACAGTCAAGACAAATGTATTGACAAAGGTGCTTCAGCCAAGAGTCGCCCCCTTTTGAACCATTACTCCCATTAAATGAAGCCCTTACAGATGTCCTCCTTGGGGCCTGGTCCAAGCCCTGCACAGGGGCGCCTAAGCACAGGATAAATGCCCGCTGGCTTCACCCCTCTCCTGGGAACCCTAGTTTATTAACCCAGCTAAGCACCCTGGAGAGCATGGTGGTCCAAGCCTCCACTTCCAGGATCAATCCTGGCACATTCACTACCACTCCACCGGATTGGGAATCTAAAAGCCCGGATACCTTCGGTAAGAGGATTTTTTTTCTGCCAGCCTAATACTGCGTGCCCTTTGGGCTGATATCAACACTGTCAGATTCGGTTGCGCAAGGCTTGCCTAAGGCCTCCGAGGAGGCCTGAGCTATACTCTCCCAAGCCATTGCTGACTGGTGCAATGCAGTAAAGTTCACCATTAGATATGGACTTGACACAACTGATCTACTGGGCAGAGTAATTTCATAGTCTGTGGCACTGAGACACCATGCCTGGCTGAGAACCACTGTCTTCTTGGGGGTTGTTGTAGCTTCTCTCATGGTCATGCCCTTTGATGTATTTCCCCTCTTTGTGAGAAGGCGGACTCCGCGCTGGAATGCCTTATGGAGAGCAAAGCTACTGCCAGCTTCTTAGGTCGGTCTACGGCCCCTCGCCAACCCCACTCCACCTTTTGCTCCTTCCTTGGCTACGGTAGGGGCTACCAGCAGTGTTCTTTCCTGCCCAGCCACCAAGGCCAGCAGACTTCCTAGCTTTTTCATGGCCTCGGATGCGGTTTCCACAGATCATGTGGGACCACCAGCCAGAGGTCAGGTCATTACACCACCCACCCTGGCATCCCCCAAACCCTTTTAGTTTGCCCTTGTACCAGCACGGGCAACCATTGGGGGCCAGAATTCGCCATCACCTTTCTCGCTGGAAGTCTAGAACAACAGACAATTGGGTTTTGCAAATCATCCAGAGGAGCTACTCATCCCCTTTCTGATAACCCCTCCACCCATTTATGACCGGCTGACAGAGGATCGTCACTTGCTCCATCAAAAAGTTTTGGCTTGTTTGGCCTTGGGAGCCATAATGAGGGTGCCAGCATAAGAAACAGGTCATGTTTGCTGTTCATGTTACTTTCTGGAGCCCAAAAACGACATAGGCTTTCTTCATAACCTTGACCTGCACTGTCCCATCTTCTTCCTGAAAAAGGAGAGTTCCAAGTTGCACTCCTTGGCTCTGGTTCTTTATTCCCCGAGGAATGGATGGTAGCGTGTGACGTTCAGGATCCATATTTCCACATCTCCATCCTTCCTAACTACAGGCGCTACTTGTGATTAACAGAGGGCCAAGAGCACTTTCAGTTTGCTGTGTTCCTCTTTGGCCTAACCAGCGACCCTCACATGTTCACAAAAGTGATGGTGGTTGCAGCAGATCTGTGGCAGTCAGGAGTTCCAGTCTTACCCGACCTTGATTGTCTCCTTAAAGTGGGCAGGCCCCAGTCAGCTGTCTCCCACTTGCAGACCTGTATTCACTGCGGCTGACTATCAACATGCTGAAGTCCTAACTAGCTCCCTTTCATCGGGGCCTTTCTGGCACAGTGCAGTTTTGAACTTATCCTCCCATATTTTCAGTCTATGATACGGATGTTTCAGCCTATATTTCGGTGAGTCTGACTCTGAGGCTGTTGGACCTTATGGCCTCCTGCATTCTTCTTGTGATGCAAATAAGTTGGCATATGAGAGCTTTGCAATGGAACCTGACATTCCAGTGAGCATAACATCGGGGGAATTTCAGACTTAGGATCTCGCAGTGAATTACAAAAAGACCTGGCTGACAAACAGCGATTGGGTCAGTGGCAGACCCCTCTTCTCTCCCCAACCAGAACTGACTGTAGTGACAGATGTCATGGTTGTATGATGGTAAAACGCATGCCTGAACCACGCAGTCTCAACCATGACCACGTAATTTTGTGGTAAAGACATGAGTGGTAAAGGGACATGTGTGGTAAGGATCACACCCCTACCCCCGGCCCTGAAAACTGTCCCTTTTCCTCGCCTGAGCCCTAGAGATTGACTCCACTACCTAAGAAACAACCCCAGCCCCTGAGCCCTAAAAACGGTTCCCTACACCTGTAAATTACCCTGCCCCACCCCCTGCCCTGAAAACTCTCTTCCCCTGGCCTGTGCCCTAAAAACTACCCCTATGCCCTAAAAACTACCCCCACCCCAGCGACAAAGCCCTAAAAACTGACCCCTACTGCTGTAAACTACCCCGATCTATCCCCCCTCCCTGAGGCCTAAAACTGACCCCAGCCCTGTAAACTATCCCTTCCCGCCATGCGCTGAGTCCTAAAAACTACTGTGACATCAGCCCCCCACCCTGAGCCCTAAAACCTGACCCCTGCCCCTGAAAACTGCCCTATAAGCAGCCCGGACTCCCCTGAGCCCTAAAATCTACCCTACCCCCAAAAACTACCCCCATGCCCCAAAACCCGGCCCCACTTATCGGACCATGTCCTCTCCCGATCCTTCATCTTCCCGCCCGCACATTCCAGCATCTACACCGCGGACTGCCTTAACCATACAAATGTGGCTAAACTATGGAACAGCCTTCCCCTCCAGATTCGTCTTGAGGCCAATTATGTGACCTTTCGAAAACAAATTAAAATCTTTCTGTTTCCCTAATACTGCTCGGATTTGTGATTGCACTGCTAGCAGTGCTGGGATGCCTATGAGTAACCACACGCTTAAGAAATGCAGATTCATTCATATGCGTGGTTAAGGCAAGCATGGTTTAGCTTGCAGGGAAATGGCACGCATGGCTCAGCCCGCGTTGTTATAGCAGTTTCCCATGTGTCACTTCTGAGCTTGACGGCCATCTGGGAGATCAGAGGACTCTGGTCTCCCGCGAAGTTTGGGCTTTACATCAACTTGCTCGTGCTCTGGGTATCCAGTTGGCATTGAAAGCCTTTCTTTCTTTGACTGAGGGAGGGCTTGTGGAGGTGTTCACCGACACCACCACCACTATGTGGTACTGCAACAAACAGGGTGGGGTGTGTTCATGAACCCTTTGTCAAGAGGCTCTGCACTTCTGTACATGGCCGGAACGTTGGGGCATTTTCCTGGTGGTTCTACTCCTGGTGGGCTCTCTGAACGCCAGAGCAGATAAACTCAGCTGTCGATGTCTAGCTTATCATAAATGGCATCTCCATCTGGAGGTGGTGCAAGGCCTCTTTCAAGAGTGGGGAGAGCCTTGGTTAGATCTTTTTGCCACCGCCAAAAACGTTCAATATCTGCAGTTATGCGTGCTGGAATTTCCAAGGTGGTTCTTGCTCCCGAACAACCAAACCCAAGTCATTCTTGTGGCTCTAGATTGGACACGGAGAGTCCAGTGTCCCGAACTGAACTCCTGAGCATGACCATTGGTCCTCCGTTCAGGCTACCTTTTCGGGAGATCTACTGTTGCAGCAGCAGCAAGGAAGGGTTCTGCACCCAAACCTGTGAACACTCTGGCTTCATGCTTGGCGATTGAGCAGCGGCAGTTGACAGCTTTATTTTTCTGGCAGCTAGGCATCCCTCCACCAAGACAGTATACGTCGTTGAGACAAGTTCATGGCATGGTGTGCATTCAAGGATATCGTTGTTCTGTGCCCTTATCCCAAGTTCTTTTGTTTGTTCTTTCTCTGGGACAGCAGGGTTGTGATATGGGCACTGATCAACTCTTTATGGGGTGTGTTGGTGCTAAGAAAGGAAGGCCATGCAGAAGAGGACCATCTCACTGTGGATAGTACTCTGCATCAAGATCTGCTATTCACAGGCCGTAAAGCAACCCCCTGAGGTCTTATGTGCTCATTCTACCAGAGCCTAGGATGTGACCACTGCTTTAGCTCGTGCACTCCCTGTCCTGGACATTTGTCAGGCAGAAACGTTGGCATCTTTGCACATGTTTACCAAATACTACAATCTGGATGGTCAGGTCTGTCGTGACAGTCACTTTGCTCATTCAGTCCTGCAGGACTTTTTTGGTTTAATGTGTCGCAGACCCACCTCTGAGAAGGTAAGCTAAGGAATCTGCGGCTAGAAGTCTCTATCAGATGAACAAGTTACTTACCTTCGGTAACGACTTATCTGGTAAAGACTGAATTTAGACACAGATTTCTTACCGACCCGCCCGTCCTTTAAGTTCTGGAAGCTGATTTCATAGAGTGACCCTTCTACAAGCCTTCGCAAGACACCCCAGTGCCTCAGCTTTCTTTGTGGCTCCGTGTTTCTGGCATGAAAAGTCGAGAATAGAAACTGACATCAGCGAGCTCGGGTGGCGCCTATATAAGCATTTTACAAGTCACTTCTGGTGCAGAAACGGTCGATGCAAAGCCAAACGCCACCTACCGGCACACAGAGGTGCTGCTCAGAAATTTCTGGATCCAGTCTGAAACTGATATCTGCCTGAAACTGGTACCACATGGTTTGAAGCCTGTTGGCTTCTTAGGAGAAATCTCTAACACACCTGCAGATGAAATCTCAAAAAAGGCTTCAATAAAAGTCGAGGAAAAAGTCAGTAAAATAATAACTGGGGTTAGCTCTCTCCGGATATGCGCTAACTGGCACAGAAAGAAAAGAAACTTACATCAGTGTGCTGGGGTGGCTACTATATAGGCATTGTGCACTCGACGCAGAGCCGAACGATACCAACTACCAGTAGGGGTACTGCCCAAAGATTTCTACATCCAGTCTAATGCCTGGAAAATATTTTAAGATAAGGAACCTGCGCTAGATAGTGTCTACCAGCTAAGGCGTTACCGAAGGTAAGTAACTTGTTCTTATACTAACTAATATTTGAGAGCATATAAATGCCACTGATATAGAAATAACATAAGAATCAGATGCTAATATTCTACTGTACTTTTGTTATAATTGCATATTATATGTCTGGATTAGGTTTACATATTTGGTACATAACCCCAGAGGTCCCTGCTTTACTTACTTGATGATATAGTTAATACTTGGAGGACGAAAATATGATAATTTTCTTCTATAATGATGCACACAATATTCATGCATATAGAACATGATTTCATAGCACATGTACTGCAGAACTGTCTTGGAGCTGTTTTTGGTATTCTGAGAAAAGTTTATATGCTTGATACACTCAAAACGAGATATGAGCATTTGAGCTTTAATGGTGCTATACAAATACTTTAATGTGAGAGGTATGTGGCAGGCATAGTCACCTGTTTCCCCGAGTATGAATGTTAATTAATACATATAATTGTTGCTGCCAGGGGGCAACTGCAGAGAAATATTCTCATCCTGCAATTCCGATACTCTTAGCTGCTTCAGATATAAAATAGTTTTCTGAACTTGTTTCTGTGACCTAGATAGGAATATCTTCTAAGTCATTCATTAAACAATATTTGTTTGAAAAGACAACAGCGTGGCTTAATTTCACTACTCAACATTGTCATCATGCACTTTGTAATAATATTGCCTCCTTTTATTGGTTCTGGTGTGAGTTTTGACTGGTGCTTTTGTACTCTTTTCTTTATCTTTATTTTTTTGTTTTTTTCAGGACTTGACCTATGTTCGTAGGGTTCCTACAGTGCAGCCTTTCATTGGCTCCTCTATGTTTGCACCCTTGAAGGTGCTGCCAAGCCAGTGTCTCCCTCCTTTAAAGATTCCTGACCATTGTGTGTATCCACCGCCATGGGCTATCCCTTCAAAAATTGAACATCTTCCAATAGCTGTTCCAGCACCTTTCATCAGAGATGGTTATACGTAAGTAAAGGTCTTCTTCTAATACAGCCAGAGCTACAGGTCAATCAACTCTAAACAGGCACATAAAGAGCCACACGTTTGTCAATCTTTCACATAATCTGGGACTTCCTGGT
Organism: Triturus cristatus; assembly: GCF_964204655.1. Lineage (NCBI taxonomy): Eukaryota > Metazoa > Chordata > Amphibia > Caudata > Salamandridae > Triturus > Triturus cristatus. The sequence continues at coordinate 313,166,796 of NC_140594.1, read as the reverse complement.
TGTCCTTACCAAACCCCAATCCAAACTCCTCCCCAGCTCAGCATGTCTCATTACAGTACACTTGATGCTCTGTCTGATTAGCCATCCCCAAGTTTTCTGCAGCATCCTCCTGCTATCCCCCAACCTCAAGACAGCTAATTTCCCACCTGACTGTTCCCTTTCAGTGTGGCCTGATTACAGCTCACTGTGACTACTTGGTCTATCTCTTGCCGGACCGCTACCTATGTTTCATTGTGTAACACGCTTATCTGATCTACTGGTGGCTTAGCCTCGCATAACAATTTACCTAACTTCCCATGCAGTGCACTACTAATTGATCATTACCCCCCCAACCCCCCCAATTTACAGAACGTGCTGCAAATGACTTGCTCTTGCCTCCCTCCCAATCTATTCAATTGGTTTTCCTTCTTGACAGTATTTACGCACATACAGACTTGTGGAAAGCTTCAGCTTCTGAGTCTGTCTGCTGCCACATTTTGATATAAACAATGTATTTACTGTTCATCACGGAGAGTATTGTCCTGGACCATCAACTCAAGGTCTGTATTCTATATGTTTTATTTCTAATGTCTAAATAAATGTTTAAATCCTTGCTGAAGTAGAATAATCATTTTCACCAGGAGCAACCCACCTGCTATTCATAGTTATGATTTTTGGGAACCTAGAGTTTGTTAAAAATATTTCAGTATTTTAAAAAATAACTGCCTCACCTATACAGAGGCTTAAGTGTGTGATGCCTAGGTTTCTGATTCAACGGTTAGTCATGTTGGATTCTTGTCAACACAATAAGAATGTCTCAGCAGGCCTTTTGACATCTTAAAACCTAGAGCAGAGGAAACATGTGTTTTTGGTTATTAAACATATCTACTTTAAAATGTGTAGGAGTAGTCTACTATGGGCCTCCTAGATCATCAGTGAGACACAATTACAGATTTCTCACTGGTGGGAGGCCCACATACATCACCTTCAGATACAATGAACATGGTCTCAGAAATAGGCATCCTACCAGGAGGCTAGAGCTGTGAATTTAGGTCTGAAGACTTTATTCCACAACTCTGCGATTCCTAATCTGATCGACACAAAACAACAATGTTGTATTGTATGAACAACCTGGGTGAAAAACATTGAAAGACTTATGCTAGGAGGCACACACCATCTAGTGATGGCTGTAGTCTGATCATAGCAGCAAGCAATTTTAAGAAATGTATGATTGGTTGTTACATGATCACGTGCCCCATACTTCAGTCTGCGACCGGTGATCCCCAAAAATAGGTCAGGTTGTCACTGCAGTTGCCCAGATGTTTCTTTTTGCTACTACCAACTAAAAACTCTTTACTGACTTTTCTACTGTAGATACAGCAACTCCAAATCCTTTGCCTCACTTTGAACACTCTAACCCACTAGAACCCTTAATTCAGTTTTGCCTACGTTTGGTGGAATCAATAAAAAAAAACGTTATTACAACCCAAATCTGGCTCTCCACTTGATACATACCCACCTCATATCCTTCTCTTAGCTGCACAAGAAGTAGCATCTGCGCTCTCTGATATATACAGGTCCTTAGCTTCAACTGTAGTTCTTACTAGTTGCAAACAGGCACTACTAATTCTGCTTAGGAAAAAGCCTTCAGCCGACCTTGTGGTGCAGAGTAATTTGAAACATATTTCTCTTCTGCCATTGCCTGCTAAAATAGTTGTAAAGGAGGCCAATAGTATATTGAAATAATGTCCTTCTTAACCCCTCTCGTACAGGGTTCAGAGCTTTGCGCAGTACAGATTCTGCTCAGTCCTGCTCCCGTTCCTTGAGTCGGTAGAGCTACTCTCGATGCTGGTCTTAATCTCTATCCAAATACTCAGGTCAGCAGGCAAAGCATAGGAAGTCGAAGCTGAGTCCTGCTCCTTTGAGCTATTCCCACCACACTGATGAAGCACTTGGCGGTGCCAACAATCATGTTCCTGCTTCCTAAATCGTCTGACTTCTTAGTTTATTCCGCAGCTGGTACCGGCACAACCCAAGTTTCTTGGGCCTTCAGGCATTCCAGATCAAAGAGTTCCGCTTAGTTATGCTCTGGCTCTTCGGTACTTTACCAACTCCCTCAGGAGTCTCTGTGGCGCCCACAGAGCCTAGAGGCCTACCACCTGAAACCCGCAGGTTCGCTCTCAAATCCAGCTGGACCCTCTGAGCAGCTGCTGTCCTCAGCTCCAGTGCTGATGCTGCCTCCGGCACCCAAACCCACTCCGGTCCCGCAAAAGTCTACGCTGATGCTGACTTGGCCGCCTGAAGAGGTAGCGCGATTGTCCTCTTTTGGCGCAGTTTCTGCGCTGGTTTGAATTTGACCGATATCACAGCCAAGTCTGCCTGAGGTTTCTGAACTCACTTTACCACAAGGCAGGCAACACTCTTTATACTCATTACATTCTCTTCTTGGAACAGACTGTTAGAATGATTATGACCAGGGTGATTATTTTGCTCAGCCCTATGCCGATGACAGTTAGTATGAAGGCTTGCAAGATGTTTGTGGGATGGAGACTTCCCCCGAGTCAGCCCTTTTCTCTCCCCCTGGCCCGGCCGGTGAAGAATCTGCATCCTACGTCATGGTTATGAGTAGGGAGGCTGAAGTCCTTGACCTCCAGCTCCCCATTATGGAGGTTAAAACAAACAGCCTGGCGGAAGTCCTGCAGACTGGCCAGACTGCTTCTGAGCCTCTCCTACCTTTTAATGAGGCCTTGACAGACACCCTACTAGGGCCTTGGGCTAAGCGTTGTACCGCCCCTCCTAATAACCGGAAAATTGACAGACTCCATCACCCTGCTCCAGGTGACCTTGCCTTTTTGTCGCTGCACCCTTCTCCTGAAGGCCTTGTGGTGCAGCTAGTTTGGCCTTGTGGACAATTAAGGCCTCTATTTCTTGGGCTGTTACACTCCTATCCTTTGGGACTCGGTGGAGCAAGTCCTAGCAGGTGTTCCTGAACAACTTCACCGTGTTCTGTGACAAGCTATCCATTATAGTTGTGATGCTGCCAAGTTCACAATTTGTTGTGGCTTGAACACCACCGATGTCGTTGATCGCAATGCGTGGCTTCGATCAACTGACTTGTTGGGTGATGCCCAGTCCTCCCTGATGTTTGATGGCATTCGCCTGTTCAGGAACAAGGATGATTATGCACTTGAATGGTTCAAGGAGAGTAGGTCTACTGCTCATGCTCTGTGCCTTTCTAAACAGCCTCTCAAGCAACAATTTCAGCATTCCTTTCATGGCTTTAAAGGAGGCATTCTTTACTGTCAGCCTGTCCCTCCCCAGTTAGGAACCCAGCAGGGAACCCCCAGGACACCGCCACTTGCCAAACCTCTATAGTGTACTCTTCCATGGTCACAGCCACTTGGTGGGAGGAAGAATCAACCGCTTCTGTACGAGTTAGCTAGGTAGTTCCTTCAGATTATTTGCAAAGTCTGTCTTTCCCTTATGCTTGCTACTTCCTGATGCCTGAGAAGGACGGAGTTCTTCTGCCTATTTTATACCTGTGCGCTCTCAGTTCCTTTTTCCGGTATGAGTAGCTCAAAATGTGTACCCTGGCCCAGATCTTGTCTGCTATAAACCCTGGAGACTGGATGGAAGCGTTTGATCTGATGAACGTCTATTTCCATATTCCCATCCTACCAGCTCATCTGCATTACCTGCAGTTTGTGGTGGGAAAGGAGCATTATCAGGCCAATGTACTCTCCTTTAATCTCACAAGTGTCCCTTGGATGTTCACAAAAGTGATGGCAGAGGTGGCAGCACACCGTCGGAGGTCAGGGGTGCCATTCTTCCCCCTACCTCAACAACTGACTTTGGAGGGCAGACGTGCCAAAGGCAGTCATCAGCCACCTCCATACTATAAGGAACCTCTTGTCTTCTTTTGGGACCATGCAACGCGCCAAAGTTACATCGGACTCCTTCTCGAGCGCTTGCCTTAATGGACCAATTTTGGACAGGTAACAATCCTGATCTTTCAGCCTCGGTCCTGGATTTCAGTAAGGTCGACTCTGAGGCTGCTAAAACTGACGGTCTCTTGCAGTTTGCTGGTCAAGCACACCAGGAGGCATATGTGTGTACTGCAGTGGGATCTAAAGTCCCTGTGGGCCAAACATAAAGGGGACTTCACCAACTGTGTTCAGATTTCGGAGGAGACTGCAAAGGAACTGCAGTGGTGGTTGCTGAACTGAGATTTGGTCGACAATAATCCTCTCTGGCTTCTCCACCCAGAGCTGACAGTGGTGACAGCTGCATCGCTTCTAGGATGGTGGCTGCCATCTGGGAGCGGTGCAGATCCGAGACCTATGGTCTCCTGAGAAGTCCTCGCTCCCCAACAATCTTCTGCAACAGAGGGCTATCCGCTTGGCACCTATTCTTCCTTCCATCCAGCAAAGGGAAGCTGGTGCAGGTACACATGGACAGCAGTGCCATATTGTACTGCAGCAAACGGGGCTCGGTGGGTCACTGACATTATGCCAGAAGGCCTTGTGACTATGGAAATTGGTTGACTGCCAAGAAGTCTTCCTGGTGGTGAACTACCTGGCAGGACTTTTGAATGCCAGGGTTGACAAGCTCAGCCATCCTTTCCTAGCAGCTCACGAGTGACAATGACACCCCTAAGCTGCGCATGGTCTCTTCATCAAATGGGGAGAACCTTGGCTCAATCTATGTGCCACTGCAAAGAATGCAGTGTTCGCACTTCTGCTTGTTGGAGATTTCACGATGACTCTTGCTCGGAGACATGTTCCGCTTTGAGTCGAATTCAAGACTCCTGTAAGCCTTCCCGCCTATACCACTCCTGGTCTGAGTTCTCAAGAATTCAGGACAGACTGGGTCTAAGTCAACGAAGCGGCTCAGGATTGGGTGCAGAGAGTATGGTATTTAAAACTCCTAGGCTTGAGCCTATGTCCACCGATTAGGCTCCTCCCCTGGGAGGACCTTCTGTCTCAGCAACAGGGCTGGGTTTTGCATTTGGCCATCTCAACCTCTACCTTCATGTGTGGAGATTGAGCAGCGACAGTTAAACACCTTCGACCTTCCTCCAGAGGTGGTTGATGTCTTCTTAGGAGGCAGGCATCCCTCAATGAAAATCATAATCCCCTGTCTTTTGGACAAATTCATGTTTTGTTGCTGCACTCACCAGGTTGACCCCCTGCAAGCTAAACTGTCATGTTGTGCTATTTGTTCTGTCCCTCGCCCGGCAAGTCCTTTCCCTGTGCACAGTTAATGGTTAGCTTTCAGCCCCCTCTGCCTTCTTAGGGTTGCCTGATCAGGCCTCCTTGTTTAAATCACCAGTTGTGATTGATGCGATTTCTTAAAGGACTACGACATGTTTCCCCCTTCTCCATTTGTGATGCTCCAATAAGACCTCCATCTTTTCCTTACTTATTTAATGTATACTCTCTTTGAGCTGCTCCACAGCTGTCCTTTGCGGCTTCTCACCATTAAAATGGCGTTCTTGATTGCCATCACCTCTGCACCGCTTGTGAGTGAGCTTCAGGCTCTGTGTGTTCATCCGCCATACCCCACCTTTTTCCCCAATGGGCTGGTTCTGCTCCTAAACCCGCCTTTCTTCCGAAAGTTGTGACGCTGTTCCACTTCGGTCAAACCATTGCCATCGCCATGCTGGCGGTCTGTGCTCCACCTTTCCAGAGAGACTCCATCGCTTGGACCCTAGAAGAGCTCTTTGTTTCTACATCGATCACACCAAAGACCGCCCTGTGGACAATCAGCTCTTTGCCGGGTTCAAATTGAAAAAAGACAAGGCTGTGCAGAGTTGTTCCATCTCCTGCTGGTTCGTGCTCTGCATTACGATCTGCTACGCATTGAATAAGCATCCTCCAGAAGGTTTGTGCACCCACTCCACCAGAGCCAAAGCTGCTACCATTGTGTTAGCACACGGAGTCGTGGTCCTAGACATCTGCCAGGCAGCTACGTGGGCATACCGCCATACATTCACTAAACGCTATTGTCTTGACGGTCCGGTTTGCCAAGAGTGACATTTTGCCCACTTGGTCCTGCAGGATTTTCTGGTTTGAGACCTTTCACAGTCCCACCTTCAAATATGTACTGCTTTGGTATCTATTCAAAAGGTGCGGCTTAAAGTCTCTACCAGAAGAACAAGTTCCCTACCTTTAGTAATGCTTTTTCTGGTTGAGACCCTATCTAGCTGAAGATTCCTCACCTATCCTCCCCATTCTGTGATTAGACTTTACCTCTTAATAAGATCCCAAGTCTGGGAAACTGCAAACTGATATACCACTTTACTTTTGGGGCTCCAGGACAGTCTAAAAAAACAACTGACGTTAGCACGTGTGAGTGACATCTTTTTAGTCCCGGCATGTCCCTTTCGGAGTAGAATGGCCTCAGTGTAGATTTGAATGGATCCACCTTCCAGAGTGCAGAGGTACTACGAAAAAAGTTTCCAGATCCAGTCTGATGGCTGGGGGATATTCAAAATGAGCAATCTGCAGCTAGATAGTGTCTCTACCAGGAAGAGCGGGAAATGACCTTTGCCATGACTCCGGAACAAAGAGTTTCGGAGTCACGCAAGCCAAACAACGACTTGCCCGAAAGACGACTCAGCCTTAACCACACATCTGCATGGTTAAGGCTGAATCGGTCTAGTGTTTGGGCAGGGTGGAGTTCGGCTTGCGTTGCACAGGAACAGGTAAGAGGGGTTTGTGGTTAGTTTTTGTGGGGTGTGGGGTTAGTCTTTATGGGTTATGGGGTTAGTTTTACTTGGGGTGGGGGTTGGGGTTAGTTTTTAGGGGCTGTGAGGTTTGGGGTTAGTTTTCAGGGGGTGTGAGGGGCTGGGGTTAGTTTTCAGGGGGTGTGAGGGGTTGGGGTTAGTTTTCAGGGGGTGGGAGGAGTTGGGGTTAGTTTTCAGGGGGTGGACGGGTTGGGGTTGGTTTTTAGGGGGTATTGGGTTAGTTTTCAGGGGTGGGGGTTTGAGGTTAGTTTTCAGGGTGGGGCGGTTTGGGGATAGTTTTGATGGGTGGGAGGGGTTGTTATTAGTTCATAGGGGGTTGTTTGTTTTTAGGGGGTGGGGGTGGGGGTTGGGGTTAGTTTTTAGTGGGTTAAGGGGGGATCGGGGTAGTAGTTGGTATGCATTTGTTTTACCGTGCATGGCTTTACCACAAAAAATTGTGGTAAAAGAATGCTTGGTAAAATAAATCGTGGTGTAGATGGTCGTGGTAGCTACCTCGTTGTTAGGGTAGTCATTATTGTGGAACTCGTTGTTCCAACATACAACCAGAAAGAGCGTTACCGAATGGAAGTAACTTGTTCATCCTCAGTAGATTGTTCACTTTTTTCTCTAACTCCGAAACATTCTACAAAGTCATGAAAAACTGTGGTCACAGTAATCCATAAACTGGACAAAGATCACACTTGTTGTTCCTTTTACAGACTAATATATTTTCTTAACCTTTATGTCAAAATCTTCACAAGTCTTCTAGGTGGAAGACTAGCACTAGCATTTTCTTTTCGGAATAGATGTAGGGAGAATACTAAACAGATTTCTCATCAAGCAGAAAATATACATTAAACCCTTAAAAACACCCAACTGTGTTTACCAAAATGACCTTTGACTAGGTAAATTAGCATTTCTGACCAAGCCTCACAAAACATTTGTATTTAGTCGTAGATATATGGAATGGATTATGTTCAGTTACAAAACTCCCTCTGCTTTGTTTGGGTCAGTGAGGGCTTCATACCATTCTAGAGGGAGATACACAATGATCTGCAAAACCAGCATTAGGGTCCTCTCGTGATCCAAAAGATTGGCCGCTAATAAAATGACATTATGGCCCATAATTTTGTTCTTATTTCAGGCATTGTCGTGGGTCCTCCCTACCACTGTGCTCAAATATTTCTAGAGAACCATAGACAACTTTGTATGGACAGGGAATAATCAGAGGATCGCTAAAGAATGCTGAAAAAAGGGTAGATAGGGCTCCCCATCTCCGCCAACGTCTTAAAATGTAGTACCTTGTGGCCCTCTTATGTTACATAGTTGAATGGATTAAATCCAAATCAGAGAAGCAGCTGTGCTTTACTGACCTGTTCATTGCATGGACAAATATCTGATACGTACCATGATGGGACAAAAAGACTCCACTATGAGGGACTTTATTCCTTGCCGATTATTAGAGCCAGAGTAGCTCAGAAGCTGAGCTTCTCAACAGTTATCACCTATTTTGGGCATTTCCAGCTGTACACCTTCTGTGGACAACTTTGCCGTTGGTAAATGGAGGTCCCAGGCCTAGAACAGGGTTGTAGACTTTTTTAACAATGCAGATATTAAACCATTGGAAATGCTTGAGCTGAAATTTTGATTGCAGGAATTAGAAAACAATATTTCCAGATTAATCAGTGTGTCTTGCTCCTTTCTATAAAACCACACGCTGCCAGACTCTTAACAAAATATGAGAACTGGCGCGTCATGAGGTACGGGGATAAGAAACTCCTTTCATATTGTGGTCAGAATAACAGGTAGCCTTTTCTCCTGGAGGCTCTGTTACAATACCTTATTGAGATGGTATTGCTCTTGCGGAGGCCTTATCTTCATTTTCCTGCAAACAAGAATTAGACCTTAACGCATCTATCTGCCCTATCTCCCCTTTTCTTATAGGATCACATGCATATCTGTCGACCGATTGTTTGTGGAAGGCACTTAAGTTTTTATTTCCCTAGTTTAAGATCATTGGCGGCCAGATAATTTGGCATTGTTTGTAGAAGCTCAACCAGAATTTGTTTTGTGCGAGTATTGGGAAGGCATATCATCCTTACATTTGTAATTAGGTGAATGTCCTGCTAAAAAGCTGTGTTCTCAACATTAAATTCCCAACCTTGTGATATGACCAGAGCGTTCTGTTTAGCCAGATTATAAATTTGCCGAATTTCTTTGCCATTCTCTGGTGTTATAGCTCCCATAAGGTATATATTACGTAATTTGGTATTGTCTCTGTTACATGTTGGCAGTGAGTTAACAGACTGTATCCCTGGAGTCTGCAAATTATCAGTGGGATTGACCACACTTTTCCACTTGTCAGATCAAGAAGTAGACCACATTAAATGTCATTACTTGCTTCTCTGAGCTGTGGCACTTCTCTCTAGGACACTAGGTATTATCTAGGCATATTCCTTTGATTTAAGAGTTTCATGAGTTGTAATGTTAAGGAAAAATTCTTCAGCCGCATGCTTTTGGGACCTACCTTGATTGTTCACTTGATGGGCTTCCTGAGTCAATCAGCTGTAGGTTGTCAAGGCATGACTTTCTTCGTTCATGGCCCTTGGAGCTCTTATTAAACTTGCCCTCATTTTATAGTGACCCCACCGTAATATGTGTTGGTGGATGTGTGTTGCTTTTCACCTGGGCAGTGTAACTGGATCTTGGTTCTCTGGCCAGATGGCAAAACCATGCCACAGTTTGTGTGCAACAGGTGGGGCACTGTTATGTGCTACTACTGCATGAGGGGTGTTTTTGTATTGGCATTGTTGAAACAGGAAACCTTTTTCTATGAAGCCCTTCTACCCCTTTCTTCAAAATGACATGCAAGCCTCCTGTAAGTGCAGGCACTGACTTAATTGCAGTGGTGAAGCACAGAGTGTGACAAGCAAATATGCAAAAGCTCTGAGCAGCACTACTACTTAAGTAGGGGTAAACATTAACAGGGACCTACACTGAGTGAAAATGGGAAGTTACATAGCTTCAAACATGTAACAGTCAAGGCTAGTACTGGGAATCAAGCCCTGGTCAAACCTTCAATGTTCTGGTGCTATAAACCTGCACAATTGTAATAGGCACCATACAGACTAGTGATGGCATGGATGTGGTAACACCAGCACTCTGGCTAGTCTTCTTTGGCACTGTCCAAAGCTTCCTAGATACTAGTCAACAACAGTAGATGCAATGTTTGGTATAAATATCCGTAGTCTTCCTTGTGCACACAGTTTTGGGCCTACCGACTAGATAAACTTGCACCTTCTACTTAAGTGCTAAACCGATGACCCTATCATTATACGCAGCTAGTCAGATGATAATTTCACTGTGGGTGAAAGCTAAAGCACTGATCTTGGTGATTGACTGCACTGCTTGCGGGATCTTCTACGGTACAAAAGGGGGTGGTGATGGACGGAGCATCAGAACCAATCAAACACTCACACCCAGTCAACAGATCTGGGTTTGATCCATCACCGTTCTTTAGCCCACTCTGCCACCCCAGTTCAGACATGGCCATATGCAAATCAGTCTGACCCTGTGCCTCATGGGAACAGTCCAGCCCGAACTGCCAAGCCATGCCTTCCCTGGACCGGAAACAAGCTTCCTAGGACCGGTTTCTGGCATTTCAGCCGTCTTCAGCCTGGCTTGCTTGAATCTAGTGGCAAAGTGATCTTCTAGGCATAGAAAAGCTCTCTGTAGAACAGAAGTCGTAACCCTTTGAAACAGACATGGCAGTTTTTCTGAGCTATATATCTTCTTATATAAGAGAACTCGCCTAAACATCTTAAAGTAATTTGAAGAATTCAACCAGTGGAGGAGCAATTATATCACAAGTGGTTACGTAGAGCAGATTTTTATGACTGATAACTCTGCATAAGCCCTATGTAGTTTTTGAACCGCCTGCTGAAACTGATAAGGTTGGGAGGGTTCGTTGTGAGACTTGGGCATTAATAGTACTGTTATAATTTTGATACTTAAATTCAGGTTATGTTTATATTTTGGATTATCTGACCACCACTAAGTTGATTGTAGGCAATGATTATTGCTTAACTTGTTTAATCAGTGCTATGAATTGCCAAGAAGTAGCACTCCCATACCTACTTTATCTGGCTAGATCTGGAATGTCATTTGTTTGTTGAATATATTATTTCCATTGTCTATCCATGAGGCCTCCTTTCAATTTTTGTCATGTGCGGCATATTTTTAGGTCGCCATCACCTCCATCTGTAGGGTCATTGCAGTACAGGAATTGTGTTCTAACAGGCCTTACATGGTGTTCTCTAAGGTACCCATGACACGTCCTAGTTTTTATTGAAGGATCTCAGATTTCCATTTATATTAGATATCCTTAACTGCATCCTTTCACAATTATTACCCTCTTTTCACACTGGATTGGTTCTACATGGACTAAATCAAAACCTTAGAAAAACTAAACACCTGCTTATGAATTATGGGGCATATTTATGGATCTAGGCTCCTCGTAGAAATCCGTTTCTAGGAGGATAGTGTCTTCTATCTTAGTTTGCTGTCAGAAAGCCAACAAACTTAAGCTCATTCCTCAAGGAAAAGAGCCAAAACTATAGGCATTTTGAGACATCTCCCTATTCCTGAACTCTGCAACTTAGCCTAGAGGTCAGTGCATAACTTGGAGGGACTGCAATCTTGACCAAGATTCGGGGACCGATACCCAAGCACAGCACAAGGAAAACCGTCCTGAAGTATACTCTAACTGTAGGCTTGGGTGAACAGCCAAGTTTTCAGTTTTTTCCTGAAACCAATGTAATCAGATGTTAGTCTGATATCAGTCGGTAGGGAATTCCAGAGTTTTGGGCCGAGTACATAGAAACGAGAACCACCCATTCTCTTACGCTTACATCTAAGGATAGTCCGCATATTCCGTTTGGGAAGGTACCGTGAAATCTTTGTGGAAACCAATTTAGGGCCCATCTCATGGAGCATGTTGAAAATCATGCAGCCTGTCTTAAACATAGACCGTTGGGTCACAAGAAGCCAGTGAAGCTGCTTCATTAGTGGCTTAATATGACAGTATCTCGGTTGCTGGAAAACTAATCTGGCCGCCTGATTCTGAATCAGCTGCAATCTATGGGTTGATTGGAAGGGAGACCAAATAGACAGCATTGGCATAATCCAGCCAACCTAGTAAAAAATCTCCTGATTTTCTTGAAAGTCCTTAGATGATAATCGCACGAGGAAGTGACCAGGCTGATCTGTTCATGCATGGATAAGTTGGCGTTGATTTTGATTCCCAGGCTTTTGACAGAATTCTTAGGTATAGGTGGAGTGCCCAATGCAGCTGGCCAGTGTCCTGGCATCCAATGATGGAGTCTGTTTTAGAAATGACTATCTCTGTTTTGTCAGAGTTTAATTTAAGATAGTTGTGACTCATCCAGTCTTTAATAAAAAGCATGGTATTTTGGAAGAAGGCCTTGGATTCCTCCGTCTCGTCTATTGGGAATATCAGCTGCATATCATCTTCATAATGATATACCTTTACTCTCCTGCTTTGGAGAGAGTGGATCAGGGGGTAGATATAAAGGTTGGGTAGGTGGGGGGAAAGGGACAAGCCTTAAGGTACACCACAGGTGGTATTGACCCTGGCAGAATGAAAGGGTACTAGCCTAACAGACTGGGTGCAGTCCCCTAGGAATGAAATCATCCAATCCAGGGCTGTGCCTCTCAGGCCTGCTGCTGCCATTCTATCCGCTAATATGGTGTGATCCACGGTATCGAATGCAGCAGACAGGTCGGGCAGGACCAATGCCTGTGTGCACCCCCTGTCTGCTCCCTCCTTCAGGTCATCCACTACGCCTAAGATGACTGATTCAGTCTAGTGTGACGGTCTGAAACCTGCCTGGTTAGAGTCCAAGAATTTAGTCTCTTCAATGAATGTGCAAAGGAGTTTTGCTAGGTGTGCTTCAAGCACTTTTGGAGGATATGGGAGGAGCGCTATGGGTCTGTCATTACTCAGTAGATTAGGATCTACTCTCTTTCTTTTGAAGTGGGACTAGCACTGCCTCTTTGAAAGCATGTGGGACCACCCCTTGCTCCAGGGAGAGGTTGAGCAGGGAGAGAAAGGTATCTGGGAATTGTGCTAGTATGTCTCTTTGTATCTTAGAGGGACAGGGGTCTTTGGGGGAGCAAGCTTTTACCTAGCTTCTTAATTCTGCAAGCCAATCTAAGGTAATTTTCTGAAAGATGGAAAGTGTTGTTGAGTTTGTAAATTGCTGATATGATTTCCAATCCTGTGAGCTAAGAGAGATGGAGTTCTGTATAGCCTTAATTTTGTCCACGAAGAAGGCATTTTGATCGTCACATAAGGCTTGGGAAGGCGAGATGGCCAGTACGATGCGGTCGGATTGGAAAGTTGTTTGACTATCTTGAAGATGTCTTTGGATTTATTTTTAGAACTAAGAACACTTTTCGTATAGAAGGCTTTTTTTGCCTCCAAGATTGCAGCTTTGTAATCAGTTAGAGCTATTTCATACATTTTCCTTTCTGCAGGAGAATAGCTTCTCCGCCATTTCTGTTCCGCCTGGCGGGTTTTGAGTTTTACTGATTTTAACTCTACAGTAAACCATTTAGAGGCCTCGTGCCGCCTCATACCTCTTTCCTTTGTAGAGTAGTGTGAATCTCACTTGCTCTTGATCAGTTTGTGATAGCGGTCTCCAACTCGTCAACAATATTTGTTCTAGGTGGAAGTGTGGATTTCAGGGTGTTAAGAACTTTGGCAAGCAGATGCGGTTCCAGTTCTGGTCAATATTTTCAGGACGGTCAAGGATTTAACTAGGGATAGACCACTTAATGTGAAGTGTATTAGGAGGTGGTATGACCAAACACATGGCTTAACAGTTAAGGTATGGACGAACAAGTTAGTAGTCCATAGCTGGTCTAATGCATGCCCTTTGATCTGTGTAGGTTCAGTTATGTGTCCTAGGTTCAAGGTATTCAGTAGGTCTGTGAGCTCCTTAGAGCCCCTACTCCCCCCTTCCTCGGTAGAACAACAATTCAAGTCTCAAATAACAGGATTTTAGAATTATCTATGGTTAAAGGGGTCAGGTAATTTGCCAATTCAGTGATGAATTCCCCTATTGCAGTGGGGGGAGGGAGGGGGGGTCAATAAATCAATATGCACACCAGAGTGGATTTGGGGAAAATTAACTTTAGTGTGAGGCTATCCACCGTAGCCACTTCTTATGGGCCGATGGAGGTAACTGAGATCTTTTTTGATAACTGCTGCGACCCGCCTCCTCTTTTCCCAGGAGCTCTTTTAACCTGCATCAAATGGTAGTTACTAGGTAGCGCCGCTAATATGTCAGGGGTAGATTCCATAGTTAGCCAGGTTTCTGTAATTAATAATAAATCTGGGGCTTCAGTGTCCTAAGAGGTTAAAAATTTCAAGCTGGTGCTTGACCATGGAGCGTGTGTTAAGATAAACTATGCTTAACTCTTTTTAGGTGCTGAAGGCTTTATCCTTGGAGTAGCGCAGTCGTGCAGAATTGGAGGGGGGGTTTCATGTGCTGGGATAGACGATGGTGTGACAGGAACGAGATTTAAAAGACCAGGGGCCATATGTAGAAAGCAAAATTGCGATCGCAAACGCCGAAATTCGCCGAATTTCGGCGTTTGCGATCGCAATTTTGCTAAATGGTATGTAGGAATGCAAATCTGCGTGCAAAATAAGGAATTGCTAAATTTGCGATTCCTTATTTTGCAATTGCATTTAAGGAATCGCAAATTTTGCGATTCCTTAAATGCAATGTAAGAAGCACCAAAAAAGTGCAATTTGGCCTTAAGGAATCGCAAATTACCACCAACTACAGGTTGGTGGTAATTTGCGATTTCCTTCAAAAATGCATATTTTTGCATTTTTCAAAGTGGCATGTGGTGCACACACATGTCCTTAGGGCATGTATGTGTGCCACATGTGCACCCATGCTCATTTCAGGGGTGCAACAGGGTGTCCTTTTGACACCCTGGCACACTTGAAATTGCATTCTCAATTTGCGATTCTCTAATTGAGAATCGCTAATTGAGAATGTCTTCCCATTCATTCCTATGGGCCTCTAGGGCCATAGGAATGAATGGGGAGGTATTCCTTAATTGCGAATTGCAATTTGCAATTCGCAATTAAGGAATATGTAGGATTCGCAAAATTATTCGCTAATCCTACCTACATTCAGTTTTGCAATTCTCTAATTGCGATTCCCTAAAAATTGCAATTAGAGAATCGCAAAAATCTTTCTACCTACATATGGCCCCATATCTTTCTAACTTGTGTTTGGTTATAGGCTCGATCCTCTGGTTGACCTTGGGTGCCACAGAGCGTAGTTCCAAAGAAGAGTATTTAATTAAATGCACATAGTGGCTGGCCCCAGGCCCTGTCTGGCCCCAGGCCCCGTCCGGCCGCGGACGGGCGCAGACAGGCTTACCTTGGGCGCGCCAGCGGGGCTCGGCCGCGTCTCCATTCGTGTTAAGTAGTGGTCGTGGCAGGGACCACTAGACCGCTACGTTTGTCCTGGCCCCTCCTGCCGGCAACCGTAAGTGTGTGAAGCCGGCAAAGATGTCTGCCTCCCTCCACATCAATCGGGCAAGCAGCTCGTGGCGGAACGAGGGGGCAGCGCTTAAAATTCCCCACACAACAGGGACTCTGGTAAGTGCGAGTGCAAATGTACCGTGAAATTAAAATATGAGCTAATAAGGCAGATTCAATTAAAAAGTAGCAGCAAATGATTAAAAGTAGCCACAAACAAGTCTATAAGACAATTAAGATAGCCCACCAGCAAGTAGGACCTGTGCGCGATAGCTGATAATCAGGACAGCAATACCTCCGGGCGCGTCACATACAAACTATTTATTTTTCTTTTGGTCTATTTTTGTTGATTTTATGACCTTGCATTGCAAAACTTTCCATTCAGGGCAATGCATATATTACAGGAATAAAAATAACCTTGTTTAACCCCTTTGGTGATGCATCATTATTTTGTTTATCCTTCAGCAGTATACAGTTGTGTTTGTGTTGCTTATTGAAATATTTCTGTTTTTGTTCATTCTTGTAGGTCAGACTTACTCCATCATTCCAATCCATTTTCTGGTAACTAGGCATAGCACGTGTGACTTAATAAATTTGTTAAAAGAGGAGGCAACGTAATTTTTTTTATCCCAGATCCATTAAGGGAATCTCTTCAAACGTTTTATGCAAACCTCCTTCCTCCACTGTGGAAATGTCAGATAGTTTTAGCAATAGTCTAATGATTCTGAGGTTCTGCAACAAAAAACTGAGGTAAATGTTACTGCAGGGTACGATGGGGATACTGGGTCAGAAGGCCTTCTTAAAAGCAGCAGTCTCAAGAGTACAGCTCAGCCTTTTCAATCTGTAGCCTTCTGATTAAATTACCCTCATTTTATTTTTTGTTTTTCTATTCAAAACTGGTTAGGAAAGATGATTCATTTCACTGTTTGTTAAACTAGTGACCTTTTTTTAATTCAATTTGCTCTTCTTTCACCAAAAACGAAAAAGTGAAATTTGGCCAGTGGTGCATGTAATTACACTAGTGAAATTGCTGTAATTGTAAAACTTTCTTAAAAAAATCTTTCCTAAGGAAAATGTTCTACATGTACATTTTGAAAGTGCTCTGTGATCATGCGCATGTGTAGCACTGTTCACTGCTTATGACTTCAAATAGAATCCCCTGAAGAAGAAAATTACAATTACTAGTGAATTTTTCTTTATTGTTCATTCACTAAATTTCTCTCGCGCTTGGTTAGTACTGGTAAAGTGACAGAGTGGGGTTTTGACTTGGTGAAACCTTTAGAAATGAGGTTGAACATAGCATTTCTTTTTTCATATACCTTTTGGCGGTTCAGTAATTATGAAAAAAAAAATAACCAATGACCTGCTCTGTTGCATGATGTTACATGATAATCTTTTTATAAAGAGAATGTAATCAATATGATAACAGTTGTAGAGCCTTTTGCAAAACTTTTTCTTTTCCGGGAGCCCTGTCTATTGTGGCAAACACTAAAATTACCACTCAAAGGTAAATGAGCCTGCCTCAGTATATCTTGCCACCCCACAAATGTGCACATTACTTCATATAGCAGTTTGTTTCCAGATGCTGTCTTTTAAAGACTTTATTCTTTCTCACACAGTCATTTTGCTTCCCTTGATTTTTAATGTATGTCTAGCTTACATTGAGGCCGAGGGTTCACATCTGCTGAAACCTAAAAGTAGCGAAAACCACAGCATCATGAATTGAGGATTGCATGTCTGTGCACTGACACATTGAGCATTGTATATGGTGTCATATATGAGGGATAGATCTTCATCCAGTAATACAAATCTTCACTTCAGCTTCTTTACATTAATGGCAAGACATGTGTTGGCCTGCTAGGGACCTTGGAATTGGGACAAGGGGAAAAAGCAAGGAAAGTAAACAGTATTTTGACTGTTACTGGTACTGTAACGGTTAAGGTGCATACAACAATGTGTAGTGTATTTTGTGTGCTTTAACCTCAATTGCTTCATTTTAAACAGTTCCATGGCTAAATGTTAACTGTTCTTTCCCCTCCAGGAATGTTCCCAGTGTTGGCAGCATAACTGATCAAGACTATCTGCAGATGAACACACCAGTCACCACTGGTAGCTGTACTGCACCAACAAGCAATGGTGGAGCGGGAGGAGTCTTACCTTCACCATCCACTCCTCGTTTCCCCACCCCCCGTACCCCAAGGACGCCAAGGACTCCCCGGGGTGGAGGCACTACCAGTGGGCAAGGGTCTGTTAAATACGACAGTACAGACCTATGCTCTCCAGCCTCCACGCCTTCCACCATGCGACCACTGAATTCGGTGGAGCCTACCAATTCCCATCCCATCCCTGAGGCCCACAGCCTGTATGTTACGTTAATCTTGTCCGACTCTGTGCTCAACATCTTCAAGGATCGCAACTTTGACAGCTGCTGCATCTGTGCCTGCAATATGAACGTAAAGGGAGCAGATGTAGGGCTCTACATCCCTGACTCCTCCAACGAGGACCAATATCGATGCACTTGTGGCTTCAGCGCCATCATGAACCGCAAGTTGAGCTACAGCTCTGGCCTCTTTATTGAGGATGAGCTAGACATCTTTGGGAAGACATCAGAGATTGGTCAAGCAGCAGAGAGACGGTTGATGATGTGTCAGGCGACTTTGCTCCAACAATCAGTTGGAGATGCAGCTAAAAAAGGGCAGGACCCCCCAGCCAGCCTACTTCTATTGCTTCAGAATCAGTGTGCACAACCCTTTACTTCACCAAACTGCCCGGAATCTGTTTGTTCCAGCAGTCGGAAGTCTCTGCCGTGTGTGGGATGGAACTATGACAAGGTTCAGGCAGAGTCAAGTGATGCCTTGGCAGAGTGCTTCAATGCACTGGAGCAGGGGAGCCAGTATGTTGACAACGCCTCCGGAGGAAAAGTGGATGAAGCACTGGTGAAAAATGCCACTATCCTCCAATGGCCTCACAACAATGGTAGGTTTTGAGCAGACACTTACTTTTAGTTACTCCTTAAACTGTGCTTCTAACACTCTTTCACTGTTGGGGGCAGGTGCCAGTGGGTCTTTTAATTTCAATTGAGTACTTTTCTGGGGTACGCTATATCATAGGATGAAATTGCACTTGGAAAGCCACAGATCAGTGTTCCCATCCCTTTTTTGCAAACACCCAGAAGTGATTTCTTATGTTGCCATGAAGTTCAATATAGGCATTTAGCAATCGCTAGCAAATGTAATTGTGATGTGGCTTGCGGTTTGTGATAACAATGAAGCTCTAACCATCTAATTACTCAGGGCAATCTGATCCAGGTGATAAGTACTTTTTCTTGTACAAGAAAAATGACATTCATAGCTGGATCCTAGTCCTGTTTACAGTTGATCAGAAAACGTACTTCAGTGTCAGAAATTGGTAAGTGTAACTTTGCCCTGGACTTCTGGTAATATACCTAATTTAGCTTTAAGTGAGCGGTAACATGCAGAAACCTTATTGCCATGTGTTTTTCAGCATTTAAAACTGCCATTTTGGCACTCGTGTTTTTTACTTGAGTTAACGGGGTAGATTTCCCTTGCTGTGATGTAATACCACATTCGTAATGTGGTATTATTACTTAAATTAAAATTGCAAAAGTAATTTTAAATATGTACTTGAGCCTAAATTTAACACAACTTTTGCACATTACTAATTAAATAAGCCTATCCATGTGTGCATCACATAATTATGGAATAACTGAAATTACCTAATCGTTTATTAAAGTAGGCTAACATTTTTTCTTCGTGGTCTGGATGAAAGATATTGACGCAGTTTGGTCTTCGTGGTGCAGTCTTCTACTGTCTTTGTATTGAGCATTGTTGTTTGAAATTCTCTAACTTAGAAGCATAATATGAAGAACCAATCTTATACGGTAAGCAATTTAATTGGTTTGCTTGACACTTTATACTGTTTTTCTTCGAAAACTGCACCCTTAATAAGCAGTTAAAATACTGAAGTTAGGGCTTAGGTATGAATTTGTCAATAACTGAACGCTTAAGAAAGATTCCTGGGAGTATTTCACTACACCAGCCCGAAAACTGTACAGTAAAAAAATCTTTCCCAACTCTTATTGGTATTCTGCAAATAGTAGAGTGGTAGAAATGGCCCCTGGATTAAGATATACCTTGCACAAACAAACTGTTATATTTCCTGTTTTTCTGTGAATTATAAAATGTATACTGAAAAAATAATTTCTTATACCCTTTTTAAGGCTTAGGAACTTATGGCTTTGTATTCAAGCTTCCCACTTTTTACTAGCACTACCAGATGATGAAGCATGTGATTACATGCCTTTATTTCATTTAAGCCTCAGTTTGCGCTAGGAGGTCGATGTTTTTAGATTAATATATTCCTGCCCTAGCGGATTGATGAATTCGTCTCGGACTCTGTTTCTGCCTGTTTTTTTGTTTAGTTCAGCCAATACTTTTTTGTGTCTATTAGTTATTTTTACTCCACAGTGGATTATTTTATGTAGCTTATTTGTTTGCTTTAAAAATAGTTATTTTATGATGTGGTATATATTTAATTGCTATTTGTGTACGTCATGAATGCTTTTATAGCAGTTAGCATCCGCATAAAGAGAAATCTGATTCTGAAAGGTTCATGGTTGCTGTGCCAGGTGCAGTGGCTAAGGAGATGCTGCTTTCAACTTGTCACATGTTAATTGTCACTACATATTTGTATAGCCCAGCGTTGTCTATTTATTTGATCCATTAGTGTACTGTGCTGGTATTGGTCTGTCTTTGATTCATCCAGAAAAGGTTCTCCACTGGGGAACTTTATTTCTGTAACCATAGTTGTGTGGGTGCCTAGTTTGGAGGGTGTGAATTATCCTTATGAGTAAGTCTGGGTGTTTCCACCTTACGCCTGACCTGTGGGAATGCTCAATTCGCAGTGGGTTTTCTCTGCATGCATGCTGGGTCGCAGTTTTGATTTTGGTGTTGAGGCCCTCATCATATCCTATAGCAATGCTATTGAGGCACTAGACCATGTGCACTTCCAAATGGCTGTTTGCATGTCAGTTTTTTTCTAGTGCAAGGTTTGTAGATATTCATCTACAGTGGATTCTGTTTGGTCTAGTTTCAAAGGGAAGCATGTCTCCCTGGTTCTTGTTTCTCAGTCTCCGTGCATTTGGAACATGTTTGTTCCTGTCTTGCAGTTTCTATGTTCTTATGTACAACCTCAATGTATTGTTTGGGCTTTTCCAGTCCAGTGTCACTCATGTTCGAATAACTGTCACTGTGTTCACTGCACCCATCTTTCCCCATCTCTGTTTTGCCAGTCCCATCATAGTAATGTCTGAAGATCGCTTTCTACACTATAATTGCCTCTGTATGTCTGATCTCCCTACCGCACCTTTTCTTTACTTCCTTGTTGCCCCCCTGTGTACATGTTTACCTATCCTTATATCTCTCACTGAAGCAAGGCTTAGCCTTGTTGTTTGTAATCTATTTTGGATAGCTCTGCCAGAGAGTTAGCGCTTTTGTTCGAAGGCGGGCGAAGGATAGCTTTGCTATCTGCTCTAAGCAAGATATTAATCAGCATAACAAGGGATTGATCTCACATTTATGTGTGGGTTAGCTCAGCTCGGTCTTTGGCAGGTGAGCGTGGTGCTGACTGATGTTTTCAGATTTGCTATGCCAATGCAGAATATAGCCTGTGCCACATTCCATGTCGGAAAAGGTAGCTTACGGTTTCCCTAGGTAACATTCCTCTTGCAGATATATGTATAGCTCAACATGGTCTATGATCCACACTTTCACCAAATTATACTTACTGTATGGGCAATCATACCCAACAAGAGGACCAAGTTGGATCAACTGTACTGTAAAATCTTCCATATTAGTCACTGCATTAAGAAGGGTACTGCTTTTCAGTCTATGCAGCACATGCTACAAACTAAAAACTTTACTTACCTGTAACAACTGGTTTGCTGCTTGTAGTGCTGTAGATTCACTTGCTTTATCACACCTCCCTGAATGCGAGCTTACGCTATAACGTATTTTAGCAACTATTATCATTAAATTACTTATATATACATATTAGTACACAGACATTCCTTCTTCACATCTCTTCACCTACTTTACCTCACCTGTATGGGAAATTCATAATCCAAGGTGGAGTCTATGTCCTGGTGCATTGTGGTTTTCGAAGGCAGTGTCACTAGCAGCATTGAAACTAAAACCTCTACTTTGCAGAAAAACTTTTGGAGTCCGCACCCCAAAGTGGATAGTTGGTGTGTGGAGACCATGTGATCTACAGCATGACAAGCTGCAAACAGATTGTTACAGAAAAGTGATGCTTTTCCAACTGCTTTTTGTCCCAAACTCTTGTAAGAGTATACACAATGTATTTCCAATTATTATGGAAAGCACGAATCAAATGTTCCATGAAACTGCACCAAAATGCTTTACAATAAAGCATCAAATGCTCCACTATTCAAGATAATATTCCTTATCTCTAAATACATAGTTTATTATACTAATTGCTGTACCAATTAATTGAATAATGAACACACACATAAACCTCAAGTCAAAACGTTTACTTTATTTCAAATGTAATATGCAAGGAACAAATTTTATACCCCTTAATTACACATTGAAATTGTCAAATTAAACAATGCTTCCACAAATAATACTCTTCTTTTCTACTCCATATATATAATATACAAGGGCCACTTGAAATGTTCCATTGCTAATATCACAGAACTAAAGGACGCAGAAAGCTTCTGCTTTAGTTTTAAATTAGACAGCTGTACTACACTTGCGGGGGCTCGGATTTATAGGCCCCAGGGATCAGCTCTTGACTTTTTAGATACATTGGGGGAAAGTATAAGCTCCCTAGTGGTCAGATATTCAAATTTTACAATCCTAGGCGACTTTAATTTTCACCTTGAAGCAGCTGATACTCCCAATACAAAAACTTTCACTGAAATCATAAACACATTGTGGCTAAAACAACAGACAGAGGGGTCCATACAATCTGGTTCTAAACCGAAGTGGAATAGCATGCTCACTAATCCCAACCTACAGAGCATGGCGGAAGCCGCAAAACCTATTCTTACAGGAAATCCTGTAACTGACTATCTTTTTAACGAATGGATGCTATCATTGGCCAATACTTTAGCTCCGCTAAAGAATAGCACTATCAACAAAACGTCAGCCCCTTGGTTTACCCCCATCTAAAAGCCTTACAAGGGCAATGTGGACAAGCTGAAAAACAATGGCTAAAACATTATGAAGCAGAAGACCTGGGGCTTTTTAAACTAGCACTCCGATCATATCAACAAATTAGAATAGGAAAAAAGACACACTATTCTAATTTAATAAATAGGGCAGATAATCAGAAAACTATTTTTAATATCGTGAAATCGTTCACTAATCCAAAAAGCCTAGACCAAGAAATTCCTCCTTATGATCAACCTATGTGATCGAATCGCTGAGTTCTTTGACAATAAAATCAAAGACCTAAAGAAAGGTTTCACGAATATATCACCTCAGCCAAACAAAGCCCAAGCCTTAGGAACAAAAAGGGAACTCGCATGTTTTAAGGAGATTAATTTAGAACAATACATCCTCTGCTGTAAGTCAGGTTTGCCCTTCGATCCATGCCCTCCCAAAAATCTTACATGCACTGGTGGATCCAAAAATCCCTGATATCTGGGAAATTGCCGCTGTGAAGCCACTCCAAAATAAGAAACTTTCTGATCCTACCACTCTCTCCAACCTCAGACCTATTTCACTACTGCCATGTCTGGGTAAAATTGCGGAGAAATTAGTTAATACCCAACTCAATGACTTCCTGCAAGAAACCAACACCTTACACCCTAAGCAATCAGGTTTCAGACCTG
The DNA here is from genome assembly GCF_964204655.1 of Triturus cristatus. Taxonomy (NCBI): domain Eukaryota; kingdom Metazoa; phylum Chordata; class Amphibia; order Caudata; family Salamandridae; genus Triturus; species Triturus cristatus. The sequence continues at coordinate 313,143,624 of NC_140594.1, read as the reverse complement.
GCCTCAACAGAGTCAGTGCTACTCCGCACCACTTAGACCTTAAAGTTTGCCCTGGATCAGGGTAAGGATGCAGTACTGGTTCTGTTGGACTGAACGGCAGCGTTCGATAATGTCTCTCGTGACATCTTGAGAGACAGGCTGGCACACAGCGGAGTCGCGAACATGGCACTGGCCTGGATCACATCTTTTATAGAAAACAGGCATCAGATTGTAACATTGAGAAGTTACAAATCAGGAGAAAAATGGTTGTCATCGAGGGTTCCCCAGGGTTCATCCCTGAGCCCAACCCATTTTAATCTTTATATGACACCACTTCTCTCTCTGATGGCCACTTTTGATGTTGAATCCATTGCATACGCAGACGACACTCAGCTGATTCTCACTCTTGATAAAAACTCTACAGTAGTGGAAGACAAGTTTCACCACTGTCTAACAGCAGTGATGGATTGGATGAAACTGAATCATCTTAAATGTAACAGCTCTAAAACAGAAATTATGCTGTTTGGAAAGTCCAACGGATTTAGGCCCAACCACTGGTGGCCCTCAAATTCGGATGCTCCACCCACAACAGTAGACACAGTGAGAAATTTGGGAATTAAATTTGACCCCACATTATCTTTCCACAAGCAAGCACTTCCTATGGCAGGCATGTGTTTCCAAACAATAAAAACTCTCCGAAATTTCTTGGACCTACTCCCGGTGCCTGCTAGGAAGACTGTTGCAGCAACCCAAATTTTATCTCACCTGGACTACTGCAATAGTCTATATGCAGGAACAAAAAAGACGGTGCAGGTGGTCCAGAATGCTGCGGCGAGGTTGGTACTTAAACTGCCTAGAGACTCCTCCTCAGCTGCAGCACTTAAAATTCTTCACTGGCTACTTGTCCATAAGAGGATTCTTTTTAAAATCCTGACCATCACCTACAAAGCCATAAGAAAAACCGGACCAGAATATCTAAGATCCAGAATCAAGCCATACACCACCCAACGCTCTTTGCGATCATCCTCAGAGAATTTACTAACTGTCCCCGATTTCAAACTGAAATACAGAGGTGGCAAGACTATGGCAGTCCTAGGGACCAAAGCCTGGAACGCCCTGCCCACTCAGCTGAGACATACACAAACGGAACCTACTTTCAGTAAGCTTTTAGAAACTTGGAATTTCGCTACCCCAGATCATACGGTGTTATTTCTTATCTAAGCTCTGCTACTTAGTTGTCCTCCCTTCTGCGAAACCTTTCAGATGTCCTTTCTCCGCTAAAGTGCCAAGATGCTCCTCAGAGTCAACAATGCGCTATACAAAACTCTAAATTCATTCAAAATCTACCTGACATGTTGGTACCCACAGGTGCTTGGTAGATATTTTGCACAAACTGTTAGTCAGTATTGCACTGAGCTGTGATTCTGACATTGAAATTTTGTCTTGGCTTGACTCTCCAGTTGATTGAGAGTCTGTTTACTCGAGAAACACATTTTCCCCATCTGAGGGCCGCAAGAGGACCACTAAAGATTGAATGACTATTTTGAAATGTTATGGCATTTTTTTCTTTTGTTGTTTAGGCTACTGCATTAAAGGACTCTCGGCTCAGGAAGGTTAAGGTATTCTGGCATTGTTTGTCAACTATAAAATGACTTTTTAGCTGTATTAGGCTTGATGAATGTTATGGACGGTCAACCCTTGAATGCTCCCATGCATCAAACCTAGGATGGCTCTCTCCGTACAAATCAATCCTTTTCCCTTCTCGCAAAAAACAGGCGATGACACCATAACTTGTCAAATCTTTGAAGTTTACTTTTTAATCTCTTATTGTGCTCGTGAAGTGCACACTCTGATCATTAACATTTATCCTACTCACAAAGTTATGGGCACTCTCCTTAGACCCCTTCCAGATGACAAACAGGTCGTCTGCATAACAACACCACATGCTGCAACCATTCCTTATTAATTACGCCGTGGAGCACCTGCTTCTCCCACCAGCTCAGACGCACATTTGCTTCGCTAGGAGCGAAGCTGTTGTCCATTACTGTACCTGCCTGCTGTTGGTGCAATTCTTTGTTGAACAAAAAATAATGGTTAGTTAGACACCATCTTGTCATACTTAGCAACATATTCATGTGTCTGAGCAGCTTAAGTGGTCTAGCACTTAAAGTACTTTATAGCTCTGTCCAACCTCATGACATATACCTGTATATAGCGAAGGTGCATCTAGTGACCTCAATATGTAATTGTCTTCCCAGGTTATATAGATAGATAGAGAGAGAGAGAGAGAGAGAGAGAAAAAATATATATGTACGTGTATATATAAAAAAATCTGTGATAGCCAGTAATTGTTAGGATCAACTTTTCCCATAGACAACGTTTTTTTGTTTTGCTAATAACTTTGGCGCCGTCTGCCCTTAAGGACCCCCAAATTGTTTTGTGTGCCGCTTCATGGATCGCTGCGGTGCTCAGCGGGGACCCCAGGATTACTTTGCTATTTATCCGAAGCACAATGAAAAAAAATACACACACCCCAAACCGAAGCACAATGAAGAAAAGTACAACCACTCACACACCAAACCTCTGCCCTAGGCATAACTAAACACATTTAGATAATCTTTCTTATGGATTATGCATACCAGTTACAGACTTGTTTAGATCATCCCATTTTTCATATTCCAATTCCATTTTTAAGTTGTTACTATCGTAATCTGATCTCCTACGTCAACAAAGAACATATGCTAGCAGAATCTCAATTACATTTCCTCTGTGGTTGTAGCATCAAAACAAACATATTGCACATGCTGGATGATAATTTAATTCTACTTTCTAGTCTATTGCTTGGCAGCCGTTCACACAGTTGATGACACGAGGATAATCTAAACATAGCTCAACTCAGTGGATTCTTCTCTTTTCTTTTGCCCACTCGATACCAAATATTGGTGTGGCAAACAGAACTGAGAAAGAGTGTTGATGCCATATTTGTGTCTCGTTTTTTAGAGTTAGTTGTCTGAGGAGAAAAGGAGTTTCATTTCCACCAGTGTCTAGACGACACCCAGCTCTACTTAAAATATTGTCAATCAACAGTATCCTCAACCTTTCCACAATCCTTATAAAACTCCACTTACGGATTTCAGAAACCTTTTTTCTTTATTGTATTTTCTTCTCTTGCAGTTTTATATAGTGCGAGTGCCAATTACATTCCACAAGGTCACATTCATATATTTATTTTTTAGACACGGGTAGATTGTGATTTACCCAGAATCACAGGATAGTGAGCTGATGCCGAGACTCTAACTGGTTCCTCAATTCCTAAGTCAGCAGCTCTGCCCGTAATGCCACATCATCTGCTGCTAATACCTCAAGAAAATAGAACTGCTTGAATTACTCCCGAATAAAGGAACAAATTGCATCTGTCACTTTTTGATGAACTAAGTATGAAAGGCTTTTCTCACTTGGTGAAACCTGTGGGCTTTACACCGTACTTCACTCTCACTTATTTCTGTCATCAACAGAATAAGCACAACTGCTAATTTTAATCTTCATTCTTTCCAAAACATCAAACCTCTAAGGTTGCTGGAGGACTACAACCCCCACTCCAGTTATGTTGCCATTGGACTTTGGTAATACAATTTTATGAGATTGCTCTCCATCCTAACCTGCACCTCTGAAGACTGTATCACCACTCTCTTTATCTATCAAAATAAAATTCACATCTTCCCAATCCTGAGGGGACTATATTAGCTAGCCTTTGAATCTAGGATCCCATATATAATCTGCTGCCTTTCATATAAAGAGGTTACCCTAAAAGTATCCCATCTGGCCAAACTACTTACCATGCCAAGTGTACCAAGATACTTCAAGTAAAAACGCTATCTTTGGAAGCACCAAGAACTCCCCTCACACTTAGACATTCCGAGGTGTTGTAGTGACTCTTTTCAGCTCTTTGCCAGTTGATGTAAGACCTCAACCTACTGCTTTCTCATTCTAGAAATAATTCAAATACACCTGTGCTGTTTCTTCTTGAAATAAGCATGTTTTTTCTATTTAATCTGACTTAACCTTTCAGTTCTTATACTTCTCATTTTTGTATCACTTGTCAACTGCATTTGATTCTTAGTTGTCTGTTAAGCTCCCTAATACTCTCTGGTATAGTATCTGTATTAAAAACAGATTAATAAAATAAAATTACAAGGGGCTGGGCAGGAGGATATTTTTTACTTCATCACACTCCATGAGCAGAATGTGCCTACATCTCCGTTAGTGGTGTGGCGTTGAGTTGTTGACCTGTAAGCTTTGAGCCTCTTAAGTCTATCTCAGCCCCAACAGAGGGCTACCCTGTGCCTGGTGGTGGTTTGGTCTGATTGCCGGGTATTGCCAGTTAGTGAACAATGTGGACCTTTGCTGATGGACAGCTGCCAGAGGTGCTCTTAGTTTGCCATAGAGGGCAATGTAGTGTTTGGGCCTAGTGCTTTACTGAAGACTAGAGCATTTTTTGCCAGGGGGCGTAGCTTGGTCAGTAAGATTCATGGGGTGGAGGAGGGGGGCGCTTCAGATTTTGCAGCAATCATACTGGCACATGATGTTAAAATACATTATAGGACAAGCAGGGCACACTAGGGAGGCTTAAGGGGCAGCAGAAAGGGTGAGGAATGCGGATTGGTAGGGGTACTAAGTGAGAAAAAGCACATTATATTGGGACATAACCAACATTTTTGAAGTCTTTCCAAACAGGGAGAGGTAGTGTAATGTGCGTGTATTTTTGTCTGCGTGTAAAAAGTCCTGGTGCAATCCAACAGACACCTCCCCATACCCAACTGAAAGCACCTGAATCAAACTATTTATCACAAAATACTTTTATTACGTGGGTGTAACACCCCAAACTCCCCCCCCCCACCACCACCAAGCTACTCCACTGGCTCTTTCACTCCAGCCAATAAATATGCAGCAGCTGTCACTCTGCCTCTGACTTGACTGCCGTTTAGAATTTGCTCTATGTGCCCTCTGTTTCTCTGATCCAGCAGTGTCAGAGTATTAATAAAACTGGTCAAGGAAGCATAGTTTTCACTACGGTGAGCAGGGTAGTGGAATTGGTAGATTTCTCGATACTTGGATCGACTGCCACACAAATCTCTGTAGGGTTTGAATGGTATTTTAAGGTGGTAGCGGGCATGGAACGGGGGGGATGGACAGATTTGCTTAGAGCTGGGCCTTTGGATGAGTGTAGTTAGGAGTGGCCACAGACTCCCCTGACTGGATTGACAGAAGTGCCAAGCTAACAAGGTTGCCGTATTGGAGACACATTGGAAGCTGTAGGATGATATTGGAGAGGCAGTTTTCTAAGTTATTTCCTCCATAAGTAGTTACACACATTGTTATTAAGGGGTATCAGAGTGCATTTTCAGTTCACTATTTACTATAAATATTGCAAAGAATTGGTACACATGGTTAAATGATCACAAGGTAAGACCATGCAGTCAGTGTTCTTTAGACAGTAGTGCACAGAAATAAACAGCGTCATCCTTACTACACACTAAATAATTAACAAATGCGAACGACCCAATGATGCATTTAATTTTTTTTAATAACTATGCCTAAAATGGAAAATTATTCGTGATTGGAAGGAAACAAATCATAAGTTCTGCGGCAAGTTCATGCAACATAGCTTAATCCTACAATATTTAAAGAAAGTGAATTAAAAGGACTGTGGAGGTCGGAGCTTTTGCCGGACCTGTTTGGGGCACCATAATATAGTTTTCCTTGACAGTGTGAATTAAGCTTTTAAAAGCTGCCACAAATACAACACCTTGTTATTTTATTAAAAGCGGAAAATTTCAAAAATGGTAGAACAGTTTTTTCTATTTTTTTCAAAGCTTACCTACTCCAGGGGTCTGTTCTGCTGTTACTCTCTTTTTAACTAGATACGTAAAAATGCAAATATTCATTGGTTAAGCTGCTTTTAAGTTTTTGCTATTTTTATTTATAAGCTCATTTTACTGGTTTTCCACCAATAATAGACAAAAGAAAGTGTGACTTGGTTGTGTCTGGTTCCAGCAATCAAGGTGAATGTTACGGCATAGTATACATTTGTTTTACAGAAGTGTGTTAACATCAGTCCCGGCATGTAGGAAACTGCATTGTAGAAACATGTTCAAGCCAGGGATGCCATATCTTAATATATTTCCTTTTCACCCCTCTACTTATGTAAACTAGCGCTTCCATTCTGGCCAAATGTTCCATTGTTCTAGCCCACTCTGACTGACTGGGATTCCCAATCGTACCAGTGTTGCTCCGTGTTTCTCTTGACAATCATGTATTCCATTGTCACCAGGGTGCGGACATTGTGGACCATCAAAGTCATCCATCAACCCCAAAAGAGCAACCTTTGGGTCTAGGCCGAGGTTTCGATCTAGTGCACCGTCCAACAAACTGTTTGACAGCCTATACCTCTGAATCTCATTCTACCACATAGTGTGGTAGAATGGGCCGGTTGACACTACACATCCAACGCAGTCCGGGCTGCCCTTACTCATTCTGTACAGCTGTGAAGGGCAGTAGTAAAAACAATGGAAATATTTTGAATTCGATGAGCCTGAAGCACATGGTGAAGGTCGGCACCCTGGGTGTCATTTTGGCTTCAATTCATTCACTGCCCTCCAGTGTACCCAGATGTCCCATGTCGCACGGCGCTGCACGAACTGGTAAGGTGAATGAATCACTCGCTTTGTACAATCGTGAGATGCCCTCTTTCCCAAGTCAATCTATCACCAGCTGGATTTCCATGGGTGCTGAAACCAAGCAACCTAGTGGGACCCTCCCAGTGGGTGTCTAAGGCATGTCTTTTTGCATATGGCGGTAAAATTGTGTTTTATGCAAGTGAAATTCCGTTGCCAGTTCCTTAAACAATTTAATGTGTCTACTCCTCCATCCCCCATTGTCAAGATGCCAATCAAGTGCCATTAAGAGAATCCCAAGAGTTTTCCAGTCCATGCTAACCAAGTGCCCTGCCATAGGGGGAATCATTGTTGGTACTGCAGAATATAAGTTAATGTGCCTCAGCGCGACATAACAGCAAAGAAGTGGAAGTTTGGTGAAGGGGTGGAGCTCTGCTGTACTACAGATTTAGAGCCCAGTGTGCCTCAACCCATTCCAGCTCCAGTTTGTAGGTAGGATTTTGTCAGTCCCTTTGTAACCAGTCATTAATTAAAACTATCTGGTAGGCCCAGTAAAACATCTGCTTAGCCCAAACCTGTGTCGTATGGTCATTGCTGGTATTTCCCAAACGATATTCTGGGGGGTTCTAGGTTTGCTGTTTTTAATTGTTTTTATTGCTCTTTTTTGTGAATTTGTGGTTGTATTGTTATGGAAACTTGCTTCAGTTGAAATAAACAAATCGATTAATATTAGGAAAATTAAGGCTTCACTTTAGCTTATTTGGCGTTTTGGTAAAAAGAGTAAACTATAGTCGCAAGAAGGACTGCTCCATATTTGTAACAATTAAGACACCTAAACACTAATCCATGGTAAAACACTTCACCATCAGACAGGGAATCCTTGCAAGGGAGAAAGAAACGCAGGAAAGGAAAAAAAGGAGTGAAATGGAGATAGGAAACCAGTTACACAGAGAGAAAGCAGTGCTGTTAATGAACCCCCAAAGGGCTGTCTTGATATTTGGCAATCCTTCGCATCATTTGCTAATGATGGCAGGCTCCGAAGGAGAAAAAAACTTTGGACCACTGCACTTACTCCTTTTACATATTAAGAACTGGGTTGGTTTTTCAACATGTGGCCAGGTAAGCAGAGACATTTGAAAAGCTCTCCATCTTTATGAGCAAAGATAAATTTCAAGGGTGTTGATATCCAAATTGAAAAAGTAATTCAAAGTGTCCCACTGTAACTGATAAAGACTTCACTGACCAAGCTTGCTGTAGTCAGCAAAAAGATCAAATAAATAGTTCTCCAGAGCAACTGTAAAAGCATTTGAGATGCTGCTGAGATGAGTGGGATGATGGGAAGTAGACTTGATTTTCAAAGCTGATAGGAGCAAGACTGAAGGGGAGAATAAAAGACCTCCTTGGCGACCCTCATCCTGGGCACAATGCCAACATGCATTGGCATAGCCAATAGGTCTCGCTTTTGGGACCTTATAAGTATTTAGTTATGCAGCAGAATATCCTTGGTGCAACAACACCAACTGTTGCATGGCTAAACACTTATAAGGTCCCAAATGCAAGACCTATTGGCTATGCCAATGCTTGTTTTATCTGTCTCCATATGAGGTGGTGGGAACCAAGAAATGAGCGGACGAAACATCTGCAGAACATCGGCAGATGTCTTGTTTCCTCCTACCAGTAAACGAGGCCCCAGAGAGCTCGTATCAAAGATGGGGACGCTTAAGTCGCCATGTTATGTGGGGGGAAACGGTGTCCTAAGGAAAAAAGTACATGTTAAAAATCTCGCTTTTCCATGAGGAATCTAGAAACAGGGAAGCGAGCAGTACAATGTGCCTTTGAATGTTAACGACAGAAATAAAACACAGACAAAACGCTGCATTGCTCAGGAAATAGCCTAGAATGACATACTGGGAATTAATCTATTGGCGTACTGGATCCATTTAACTTCTCCTTCCTAAAACAACAAGTCGACAAAAGTAAAAGTGAGGGGGTGTGCAAGCCCGGGTGTTGTGTGTGCATGTGCGCGCTGAAAGTAAAAAACGAGGAAGATCAAGCACGTGGCGAGCGATACGCTTAATGAGCATGAGGAATGCCATATGGCGCCTCTGCTCATGCGCGCGCCCGCACACATGCACTGCAAGCTGTAGCATTTTTTGAAGCCCTTAAGTCTCGCCAGTCCAGCGCAAGCACTGGGTCAGGCGAGACCTAAAAACAATGAAGCCAGAGTTGAAGAGGACCAAGAGGTGTTCAACAAACCTCGAATCATAGTTGACACACGGATATGGTATGCAGTGAAAATTTCCTTACTTTGAAAAGTAGGTAATTTTAAGTGAATTTGTACAGCACCGCTTGTCACCTGTGAGGGTATCCAGGCACTGAGTAGGTGAGTGTAGGCATGTGGTGAGGCTGAGCCTGAATGCAGGCAGTCTCAATGGTTCTGCAAGAAGACTAATTGAATAGCCAGGTCTATACCTTCTTGCGGAGTTCAAGAAGTGAGGAGAAGGCCCTAATGTGTTGGGGAAGGTTGTTCCAGGATTTGACAGCTTGGTGGAAAATGATCGACCTCTCGTTCTGCTTCTGTGGATGTAGGGTGTGTGAGAATGATGCTGAGTCAAGTTGTGTGATGGATTGGTGGAAGAGAAGCTGGTGGTTGAGGTATGTGGGTCCCGTGTTGTGTATTGACTTGAATGCATGTGAGTAGTTTGAACTGGCAGTGCTTCTGGATGGAGAGCCAGTGGAGCTCTCTCCGCAGGGGTGTGGTGTGGGTTTGGCATGGAAGGTCAGGGACAAATCTATTGGCTGCGTTTTGGATGGTTTGAAGACTGTGAAGGAGATTGGTTGGGATGTCCGTGTAGACTGCATTTCCTTTGTCTAATCTGTTTGTGGTTAGGGCCTGTGTGATGGTATGTCTGGTCTCCAGTCGGAGAAACTTGAAAATGTTATATAACATGTGGAGGATGTGTAAACATAAGGAAGGGACAGCATTGGCCTGGGACTTCATGGTGAAGTTGGTGTTCAGGATGAGCCCTCGGTTCTTAGCGTGGTCAGTTGGGGTGAGTGTTGGTACAAGATCGGCAGGCCACCAGGTAGTCTCAAGGTCTGTGTAGAGGTTGAGGCACTTTTCTTCCATCCAATTGGCCACGCTGCTCATGCATTGTTTGAAGTTTGTTTTGGTGGGGACAGTGTCGTCTGAGAGGGAAAAAATTAGCTTCATGTCAGTGTAGATGTTAATTCTTTGGGATCTGATGCGACTCAGAGGAGTCCTGCATATCTCATAGACACCTAGCCAGAGCTTCCTTACATTAGAATTTCCCCAGGGGTCAGCCTGGATCCGGAAGGTTTTTCCTGAGCAGTACCTCTGCATGCTGGTAGGTGGCATTGATCAGCTCAGTGTCCATTGTCAGGTGTGCTAGAAGATATGCTGCTGTACATATATATGCGCCTCCCAGGTGCGCTTAGAAAAAACAACAGGAGTGTAACCCGTAAACCTCGTTGAGATAGGGTAATAATGTAAGAAACAACAACAACTCTCAACTGGTATCATTCGACAAAGACAAATAATTTGCATGTAAAAAACATTACAGAAGAGATAGGGAAGACTCAAGAAGAGAATGATTTGAGAAAAGACATACTGTATTAAATTAGAAAAATTACTTACATAAGGACATGTATAAATTTAAATAATCCAAAAACAATTGAAGCAGTAATAGCAGCACTGTACGTCAAATTGATATACCATAAAGACAACCCGGACTTGTACTTGGTGCTTAAAGTGTATGTGACACGAAGACGGCGACGCAAGTGACAAGGTGAGATCAGCAAGGGACGGCGCAACGTGAAGTGAAAGTGAATAATGGAACAATAATTACAAGGTTCTGAATTCAAATTTCAACATTATAAAAATAATTTATACATCAATTTAAAGAACCATAAAGCCATCAGTTAAGCTGAAAGGTCGACGGCGTTTCGATCCTGATTAAATTGGGATCATCGTCAGGACAGGGTTGAATTATTCATCACAGTGCTAAATGGATGAAGGTTCTAGGCTAGGAAACGGTGGAGAAACAGGGTCCAATGTGATTCTGGGACTAGGTGGCAGGGGGCGAGGGGCTGAATCCGGTCAGGGCAATCAAAGTCAGTGAATCTTGGTAGACGAGATTGAACTCGTGGCCATGAAGGCGTAGTAACTGGTCAGGTGTCAAGAATTAGTGAAATTGTATTCGGTTCACATACGACAAGAAAGGACTTGAAAATGAAAAATTACAGGTCACGAGGGATCCATGATCCTGATTATCTCGATCAGGGAGGAAAGTAGAAATTCCGGGGGAGGGGGGCGGACAGGACTGCCTAATGAATACGGCGTCCGGAGGGCGTCTAAATCACCAGGACTCCAGAACCACGTAATTACTCTGCCAGGTGCGCTGACATCAGTTATTTTCTTTCTGCACCGGTCAGTGCTGATCCAGGGAAGAGCTTCCCTTTTTCACTTTATGGCAAAAAATTTTTTTTAATGTTTTGTCGACGACTTTTGAGGTTTACCTCCTGGATTGGCGAGGATGTCCTCAACACAGGTCGGGTCTTAAGCCCTGCGGCTCCTGTCACTGGCCCATGTTAGCGACGGGGAGACACACCTTATGTGTTTGGAGTGCAACCACGACACCAAGGTGTGCTCTGATTGCCGGGCTTTGGCTCCGAAGTCTTTGAGAGAGCTGTCCCTGAAGCTACTAGCAGCCCAGCATGTGATCCTGTGGCGGTCGAGATCCTGTTCGAGGGGACAGGTCCCTGGATTGTTTGTGGAGTCCGAAGTCCTCTTCATCCCGCTCAAAGTAGTCTGGCTTTCAGGTAGGAGGCATAATTAGAAGAGTAAGAAGTCAAAGTATTTTTCGTCTTCCCCTTGTCCGTCAGCTGACCATCTAGGGAGCCTCGGCGTTCAAGGCCTTGTTCTCCAGACCCTGCGCCTGGGCCAACTCTGCTCTTTCCCATATTTCCGAAGGCCAGATGGACCCCTGCCCAGCTAAGAGTTCTATGTGGCAATGCCCCGAATTTTTGCGCAGTCCGACTTAGACGGTGTACTTTCGTGTACGAGGGGTTGGAAGGGGCTCCCTCTGGTTCCACACCTAGCTCAGATGAGGCCCCATGAATCCATTCCTAGATTCGTACTGGCACCGGTCGCGTTTTCTCGACCTTACCTGGCGACTGCCCCGACGCTTCTGCCAGCACCGTCCCCATCGTCATCCCTCTGCCCATCGTCATCCCCGACACGGAGCCAGAGAGGCGTCATCTGACGCCGACAGGAGCCCTGCCTCCCAGATTGGAACCCGAGCCTTATTTTCATTGGCTAGGCCTAGTAGAAAAATGGGAGAGATCACGGCCCCTTTAGAATACCAGGCCTATGATGATAAGAATGTGGGCTGGTGTGAGGATCTGGGTGAGGACAGCGGCCTGGATACTTCTCCGGGTGCTGGTCTGCTTTCTCCCCCTTCCATGGCTATGGAGGAGGGAGAATAATACTCAATGGTGGTGCATAGGCCGGCTGAGGGGATTTACCTTCAGTTGCCCACGGTGGCAGTCAAGACTAATCTCTTGATGGAGGTGCTGCAAAAGGGAGTCTCCACGTTGGAACCCTTACTCCTGTTCAGTAATTCCCTCACTAACGTCCTTTTGAGTACCTGGTCACAACCCAACAAAGAGGCTCCTCTCAATAGGCCGCCATCTCCCGTACCTGTGAACCCCAACTACCTTACCTAGCACCCTGCCTCTGAGAGCTTGGTGGTCCAAACCTCCGCCTCCAAAGGTGTGTTACCCCGATCCTAAAGAAACCAAATGCGGTAGGTGGAGGGAGGGAGTGAGGGAGCAGTGAAGGTGGGACAGTGGAGGAGGAGGGAGTGAAGGTGGAGGGAGAAGGGAGAAGGGAGTGGAGGTGGAGGTGGGAGTAAAGGTGCAGGGAGAGGGGGGAGTGGAGTGGAGTTGGAGGTGGGAGCAAAGGTGGAGGGAGGGAGGGGGGAGTGGAGTTGGAGGTGGGAGCAAAGGTGCAGGGAGGGAGGGGGGAGTGGAGGTGGAGGATATGAAATGACCCAAATGCGAAGAAAATGCACGGGGTCATTGCGCAACCTCGTCCTAGTCGCCCTCTTGTGTGTGGTTTAAAAGTATGAGCTGGTATTTTCACCTCATCATAAATGTTAAACGAGTCAAGAGTGCGCCATACAGATTTAACAATGTGTTATTTTGCCACAACTAACTTTCAGTTTCTTGTAACAGGTGCCATTTAATATCTGTGGAATGCAGCTAAACTATTCACATAATTTTGACCTCACATTCCAACATTTGTTATATCTTATAGCTTAGAAACATGTCTCCAACAAAATGGAATTTAAAACAAATACTTGTGTACTTGTAGATAATATATAGCTAAATGGAAATCGGTGCTAAAGTATGCCAGTAGTTCAATGTTTTACTAAAACTCTGGTTGAATTTGCAGTCTAATTATCTAGTCTATTCCCAATCTAGATATACAGCATGCAACCCAAAACAAGTGTGGCAGTTTGGCGAACAGATAAGCAATTTCATATAGGCACGCAGTTGTGGAATTTTGTTGTACACAGTAAATCTGTGGCACCTTCTTTCATTTAAGGGCATGAGATAATTTTTCTATTTCTGTTTCCACGTCCTGAAGTGACTGTAATTCCTTTATAATTTGAGGTAATAAAGGAACCACCATGGTGTAAAGTACACTTTTTCTTGTAAAAGAATTCTGAGAAAACTTTAGGCCATTCCTTTGATTTGATAGCTGCCAAAAATGACAACATAATATGTATTTATGAAAGGTAATCTGAATGAATGTCTATGTCTGCACCATGTTTAGCGCATATGTTTTCTCCATTGATATTCCTCACACTTGTGAAAGTTACAATTGTGTATGACTAATTGTGTTCAATGTGACCACACAGGAAAATTAATGTAGTTAGAACTATTGATTAATTTCCTGTTCTGACAGAGCAGGCAAGAACGTTTCAGTGAAACACCAATCAAAGGATGAAATGCATTAACTGAGGAATGGTTTTAAACTAAAAGGTCTGGACACTGTTTCTGAAGCAGTAGGGCAACTCTGTAATGGACATCTGTGCATTGCAAAAAGAAAGCTATTTTTTCAGAAAAGCTATTGCTCTCTAGTGAGCTCAACGCATAGACTTTTTCTGCTAGGGCCGGGCACATCTACAAATGCGCTAATTTATAAACGCAGTGGCTTGCTTGTGCAACTGCAGATTATCAGATAACAGTAAAACGTCACTATTTGAAGGGCAGAACAACCATGAAAAAGGCTTTTGCCACTTGGCCCATTTCACTTTCCGTGCGGCAGGTACTCTACGCGTCCACCTAGAGGTTGGGGTTCATGTCATTGGGACAAATGCCTGCCTGAGGGTATTTTACAGGAGGTCTGCCTAGCGCCTGCGGCAGGGTATCCATCAACAACATGAGAGTTCCGCAGCCAGAAAGCCGACAGCCACTAGTAGAAATGCACGCACCGCATCTCTGACTGACATTCTCCAGCACGAAACATTTGCTGTAGGATATTCAGGGCAGCACCTTCAAACTTACCGCAAGTCTGTGACTATAAAACAGTCCACACTAGACTGTAGTGCATTAGACGCCTAATAATGTAATTCTTAATTTTGAGAAAAATGCTCATTCTCACTCTGGAGTAGGTAGGTAGTGTTTAGATCAGAACTTGGCTGTGCAACAAAGAAATGTAAAGATCTTTTTGCTGCAGCACACACACACACACACACACTGCATGCGATAGTGGCAGCTCCGGGTTTACCAATGAAAGGGCTGCAGACAGTTTAAAGGGCTAGCTAGCATGGTGGGGTACCTGAACGTTTGCGACTTAAAGGGGGCATTCTAAACCTCTTCAGACCTCAAGCAGTTTCCTGCTCGGAGAATGGCATTTTCATATGAACCATTGGTTTCGAAGCAACACAAAGCCGGATTGAGGGGGAGATCCTAGGGGAACGAGTGCTATTCACTCAAAAAATAATCCCCCTGGAGCTACTTCAAGGAAGATTGGGAAACCAAGCTCACTTCC